>NC_137902.1:28049240-28649240 GCF_963455335.1 Martes martes | reverse complement strand
ACTGCCTCCCAACTTGCAGGCCTGTCTCGTGTCTGTCATGCTGGCGTCTCACCATATCTGACTCCCACCTTCTCCTTGCTCTGGGGGTGCGTGGAACACATCCACTCTCACTGCCACATTTCAGCCTTTGCAGCCTCTCGAATCTTCTCCTCCTTAAGAGGACCAGGGAGGGAACAAATGACTGAATGAAAGAGGTGTAGCATCTTCCCGGTGCTCACATAAGTCCCGGCGCCTTCTGCCCTGGGTGCCTGGATAGGACTGTCGTAAATACACGTGACATGTGGTTCTAGCTTGTGATGCTGCTGGCTCCCTGGCCTGGCTCTACCATTAGCTCTGTCACTATTGCCCATCTCTTCTCAATAGAATCTTACAAACCCTAAATACAGTGACTGCCTTAAAATCTTAATTAAGCTCAGTGACCTTAGAAGTGGCCTCTTTGTGCTTACTGTCCACCTACAGCCTGTCTGCTCTGACCCTGTAATGGGCCTCATACCCATCCTAACACAGAGCCTCCTTTCTCCAAAATGGAGTCACAGTCTTAACTGCTGAAAATCAACAAGAGTCCTATCCCATTGTTTATATAATGTCATGAACTCATATAACCTACTATCTAACGCTTCATGTAAACGTAACCATTTTCAAATAAAAGTTGGAGGGACTGAAAGGTAGTGGCAAGAGTGTAGGTTCAGCAATGCCAGTGTTGCCACATTCTAACTAACCTTTACCAAGGTATGTGACCCTCTGAGCCTCAAATTGGTTCACCTGGAAGCTGGGGATAAAAGCAGTATGGGCAATGAAATATACAAGCTCTGCACAGAATCAGATTTTCTCTCAACCGGTGGGGCAGTTTATGGGGCCAGGGGCTAGCTGGGGCCAGGACATTCATCATGGAAGTGCCATTAGAGGATGCAAAGAGAGTTGGTTAGCCAGGACGGGACACTCCTCTATGAACGAAGCAATTAACGTACTGCTGAAGTCAGAGGTTCTATTTTTGAAATGGATCTAGATAGACTTCACATTTCCCTGTGATAAGAACTTAAGTCCACCTGTTTGTTACCATACAGAAGTGCTTGGGGTTATAGTCAATAATAGCACTGGAAGTGCTCACACACGCCCTTATACACTTCCTTCTTTCCCCAGGGTAAAGTGGAAGTGGAGGTTGGCAAGGAAGGCCTTCGCTTCGAGAATGGAGCTTTCACCTACTATGGAGTCCCAGCCATCATGACCACTGCTTGCTCAGGTATTCCAGGCCCCAAGCCAGAGCTTCTTGGGGAAGCAGTGGGATATGGTGGAAGAGAACATCTGGGTTCAAGTCCTGACTCCTCTTAGGGATTCTCTATACAAGCCACTTAACTCCCTAGACTTTAGTTTCCTCCTTCATAAAATGGGTGTGAGAGTCCTTTCTTAATCAGAGAGTCTCTTCATGGAAGTCCAGGGTAAACTGCAGTGTTATCAAGTGTCAGGAGTGGATAGTGGTATTTTCTGTATGAAAAGACAAGTTTATTTTGCTTTTTACACTTCCATTTGATTGCCTGGTTTTTGCAGAGTTCGTTGGTGCTGCGGGTGGGGTGGAGGAGAGGGCATTCCCATAAGGAGGTGTGTGTTCTCAACTGCATCCTTCTGTCCTTAGATAATGATGTACGGAAGGTTGGAAGCCTGGCTGGATCCTCAATCTTTCGTATGTATCTCTCAAACCTCTCTCCCACCTGTCCCCATCGTAGTTTTGTCTCAGCCCACTCTGGGGACCTGGACCGAGCACTTTGAGGCTGGGCTGGGGCTAACCCAAATGCTGGCAGCCTCTTTGTAATGCTCTGCCAGGAACACTGCCTCCTGCCAGGTACCTACAGACCACAGGCGCCTCGTTTCTGTGTTTGGAATGTTTCCTGCTGCTTCTCTGCTCATGTGCAAGTGACGAATGACAGGGAGGGAAGTTTCGAGGGAAGGGGACCCCATTTACTGTCACCTGCTGGGGAATGCAGGCTGGTGATTGGGTGCTCTGGTGCAAGTTCAGCCTTTCCTTCTCCACTAGGCTATAATTCACCCCCTGGCCTTACTTTACCTGACATAGGTCTGTCATTACTGTATTACATTACCATACCGTAGGAAATGCCCACAAGGTCTTAGGATGTGAGTCCCAGGCTGCCACGGTATGTTGCTTACCTGCTTCTCTTTCCTCGTCACACGCCTCAGCTGATGGAGAGCTGGCTGCCAGTTGGCTGTGCATGCTGGTGCTGGCGGCTGCCACAGGGCTCATGGCTGGTTTGTTCTGCCCCTTCTGTGCTCTACCTTCTTGCTGTTTCCTGTGTGGGGATATTGTACTTGTGCTTAGAAGGGATGGTGTTTATTGGGATGTAAGCATGATCCAGAACGAATTACTTCTCTAGATTTCTTTTTGGTTCACGGGTCTGAATTTTGCGTTGCTTTCAGCTGTTTATGTTTACAGCGGTGGCTATTTTCATGCCAAATGGGGTGTTTTCTCTCATCATAAAGAAGATTTCTATGGAGGGCTTTCTATTGGGATTTACCAGAGGATCCCAAAGCTTGATCTCACAATCCCTAGCACAGGAAAGGTAGATACCATTTTAACAGAGAAATTAAAGAATTGACTTGCTCCCAATTACCCAGCAAGTGGATGACCACGCAGTTGCATTCCCATGTCCTGGCTAGTTCACACAGCACAAAGAAATAGATTTGAGACCCATCACGTTCCAGAATGTAATTTCCATGTAGAAACAGTGGAATGGTTTACAGTGTAATTTATACCTTAGCCGAGCAGAAGGCTGAAATGAAGTTGAAGTACCTGTCCATACCCAAGGCATGGCGCAACATGAACTGAAGATCGATAAAAGTAAAGCCCTGGTACATATGACACTTATATAAGCCAACAGATCTCAAGCAAGGTTGAGGAAGGAAGCATCATCGTCTTAGAACAAGAACTCTGAATGGGAGAGGGATGAGCTACAGGACCAGGGAAATCTTGGTTCTCTAAAGGAATTTCCATCCATCACATTCGGGATTGCTTAGGGTGGGGTAATTCCTAGGATTCTAAATGTTACCTAGACATTCGGCCCTGTTCTGGCTCTTTCAGAAGACCAAAAGACAGGGGGACAAAGAGCTACATGAGACTCCCCAGCCCACCTAATATGGATGATCTTTTTTCTTTGAAAAGAAAATTATTTTAAAAATCTTGGGAAGCTGTTACCTGGTTTCCTCCCTTCTTTCCTTCTTTCCTGTCTCTAGTTCTTTCTATCCATATCTCCTTCCATTTTATCAGTGAGACAGGCATAAACTTGTAACACTGATCTCTTCTTCAAAACTGGTTAACTAAAAAGGAGCATTAAACTTTTCCCTCTTCAGAAGGAGAAAGAAATCGAATTAACCAGTAGGGGTGTGGAGACATTTTCCATCATCCCCCGCAAGCGCTCCCCACTTAGCAAAGTACAGTGCGAAATATGGGCCAAGGCTGCCACACCTCACAGTTATGCCTAGGTGCACCCCCACCCCGGGGTCTAGCTGCCCAGCATCACTCAACAGCAGCGAACCTCAGCCTGCAGTCAAAGGAGAGCATAAGGGAGTGAATTCTTATAGGGTCTGGGTCTGGCCAACTACCCTTGTCCTGGAAGCCAGCCTATAGCTTTATTAGCCTTTTAAATGGGATGAGAGGTTCGTCAGAACACTGGCCCTGTAACCTAGCCTCAAAGTTGAATTTGAGGTTATGAGTAAGTCACCCTGGTTTTCCAGTGCAGGGTAAAGGGAAACACAGCCAGCACTGTCTCCTCTCTCTTGGATCTGATTGCCAGGGACTCTAGGAGGATCACAGTGAGCCTGGGAACTCTGAAGGAACCAGGCTTGAGCTCAGGGTACAAGGAACAGATGCCCACGGGGCAATGCAAGCAGAGAGAGGGTGTCTTCTCCCTTTTTGGTGGGGTATACATTTCATTTGCAAGTCCAAGAAACTCTAGGATGCTTCTTGAGACTGTGGGGTTTCTTATCCCGGTACGTCTCACATTAGGAGCCCATTCCAATATTCTTTGACATCTGGTGTCAGACCGAATGATTATCAGTCAGGTAGGTATAAATCTCCCCCGCTACCCTGTGCGTATGAACTCAGTACAATTACCTGGCACGGCAGGTAAGACCACAGTTGCCGGTTTCGGTGCGCTGTCCTCTACAGATTGACTTCATTTAGTCCCCAAGGAAGGGGCTCCCTGAACAGCTGGATAAGAGAGAGGAAGACAGATTCCCAGACAGAAACACCGCTTGATTCCGCAATGCACAGTTGGCGCCCAGCACTGTGAGCACCGAGGAGCTGCTGGGAGGCTGAGGCAGGCTTCTTCCGGCCGCCGCTGGCCGGAGCATGCGCTCTGCTTGGAGCCGCGGCGCAGGCGCACAGAGCCCGGGGGTGTGGGGAGAGCGGGGGGCGAGGCGGTGCGGGACATCTAGCTTGTTTGGGCTCACCGAGAATGCTGTAGACACACGTCCCCACCCCGCAAGGGCCCCTGCCCGCTCTTGTCATCGGCAGGTCGAATCCCCTCTAAGATTACTGCACATCTTTCCGGAAAGACTTTCAGCCAAGTCTGTTTTACGTTTGGGTTTCTGGAGGGTGACTTTGTGAGAGGATTTGCAATTTCCCTGTTCTCAGAGGCAAGATTCCCTTTTGCAGAGAAATGTGATGTTGTGAAGACTCAAGAACAGACTGACTCACACACTTTGCTCTTTTGTCTTTCTCCTTTTCTGTTTATCTTCCCTTTCGCAACTCACAAATCCTTGGCCCTTGACTCTTTAGTGCCCGTCTCTGTGTCCCGTACCTTCGCCTTCAGCAGAGGGGACTCTCTGGCGGGCTCCCCAGGTAAACATACGTGGATGTGTCGGGTCTCCGTAGAGTCAGTGGGGTGTGCAAGAGGCCACTGGTCTCTGTCGCTGTCCTGCGAGGGAACTAGTGTCTCCCACAGGCACTGCCAGGACTAAGGCATAGCCCATCGCACAGATGACACTCCCTGGCACACACGGCCCAGGTGTTGCTGAGTCAGTGGTGTCACTTGTGAATTTAGCTCCCGGGAAGTCTCTGTGTAGGTACAGGGAGAAATGATAGAGTGAGGGCTGGTGTGAGTTCTTCCTCATCATTTGTTTCGATGCAGAATGGAGAGATGAGGAGTGCAGCAGGAGAGGACTAGAAACAAACAACAGAGTACCATCCCTTACTGCTACCTATTTTCCCTCGACCATTCATTCTCTGTGGACTCTGCCTTTAGCTGACCACTAACTAACCCAGCCTCATCTTCCCCTGTAATGTTGCTCTCTGGTGACCATGTTCTCTCTGGCCTTACTCATACAAAGAATACGTGTAAGAATTTCAAAACAACTTTTCATTAGGTTTAACCTCTGTTGTTAATTATATAAAAGTTGCTGGGTTTCTTTTTAACTGGGTCAGGCAGCTCCTCATAGAACTAATGAGTAACCCAAGGGTTGAGGAGAATGTAATCAGTCTAAATAATTGATGAAGTGTTTGTATTGTTTTCATGTCTAGAGGATGCTCTCTCAGGCTCATGAAACAAGTAATGAGCAAACCAAGAATTTCTGTCTTAAACCTCCCTGAAGTTAGAATGTAAAAACACGTCCAATTCCCTGTACCCCCACCCCACATCGGTCTTCCTATCCCAGTGCCACAATAGGATTCTGAGGCCCCACCATAACCTCAGCCAGCAAGAATCCAGTTATGTTTTGCTATCTGTACAGTAGACCCTCAACTTTCAAAAAGGCTGTGTCCTGAGACCTCAAACCCCCAAGTTTGCAGCTTCAGAAGAATTTATGTTGACTCTTGTTTCTTCCAAATCACATTTTTCCCATCAAAAACCATCTGGTTCCCATGTTTATCTGTACAAGACAAGTTAATCACCTTCTCAAATATCATCAATGTTTTCTCTCTCATTTAATGATTTTCTACCAAGAAATAAAATCTTTCTTGCTTTGTGAGAGCTCATGCCTTCATGATGACTACTGACCAGCATGGTCCATGTGGGGTGCCAAGCTGGTGCCTTCTACCAGCTAACTGGTCTACTCCTGCCTGTCAGCAAAATGAGAAGTGACCACATCATGGAACTTCAATGAAGGTCCTTCCTTGATGAAGGAAGAGTATGTTATGAAGCTTCCGCCGAAAGGCAAGGCTTACATTTTTAAGAGATACTCTATCAGAAGCATCAAAGCAGGGGTGTAATTTCCTTTTGAATTACCCTCAGTTAACCAGACAAGCCAGTTCTCTGTAATTTTGTTAAGGGAAGGTTAATTCTAGTTCATTGATATTTACTATGAAAAACTTGATGGTAACCCAGCATCAGACCAAGATGAAGGTGACTTGTTCCTGCAGTGGGACACCCCCAGCTCCACCCCCACCAGGAGGTGCTATAACTTCTGATCCAACCCTGGTGGGTGGCAGCTGCTCCTGAGAACTCGTGCCATCTTCCCCTCCTTTTCCATGCCTGGGTCTTCAACCCAACAAGAAATAAGTGAGCCACAAAGCTGAGAGAGCAAGACCAGCTTCTTCCCACCCTTGGTTTATCTCTGCAGAGTGGAGCAGTGACAAACAAAGCAGGAAAAAAGAAAGGGCGTGGATGCCTTTCTTCTCCTTTGACTCTCTCCTTCCCACCTCCTTTCACTTGGTCTCCTTTTGTCTGGCCCCATACTTGATTTATGATCCAAATACAATTATTTGCATATATTACATCTTGCCCCCATCTTACACAGAGGAGAGAGAAATCCTGGAAATTAATAGGGCCTTTATGCTTAAAAAGAACTCCGTCATTTTATTTGATCCCCACAATAACCTCAGGAGATGGGAAGGAATTAACATTGCAAAACAATAAGTAGGGAAACAGCCTCTGAAAACATCGAGCCATCCAGCAGTATCACCTGTGTAGTGAGAAGGCAAAGGATGAAGATTGGAATCCAAATCTCTCTCTTTTTTACTGTTATTTTTTTTCTAATTTCTCCAATTCTTTTTTATTTTTAACAAAAAGTTTTCACTTGAAATGAATAAGTCACAGTAATAAAAAGCAAAGCAAAAGGAATAGTCAGTGACACTGATAGCGATGTAATGGGATAGAAGGTAGCTTGTCAAATCACTAAGTGGTACAGCTGAAACCAGTGTACACTGTATGTCAGCTATACTCAAAACAAAGTTTCCAGTTTTATTGAGACATAATTGACATATAACTGTAAATTTAAGATGTATGTGATAATTTGATACATATATATTGTATACATTGCAAAATTCTTTGGTTGTTTTAAATTCCAGTATAGTTAACATACAATGTTCTTTTAGTTTCAGGTGTACAATATAGTGACCCGTGGCATTTTATAAACAGAACAAATGAGCAAAGGAAAAAGAAAGAGAGACAAACCAGGAAACAGACTCAAACTGATGGTTCCCAGAGGGGAAGGGATGGGGAGACGAGTAAAATAGGTGATGGGGATTAAGGAGTGCCCTTGTCTTGATGAGCACTGGGTGATGTATGGAATCTGAGTTTCTTAGGTCCTGCTTCTATTGTCCTGGACTTGGCTACCCCTCTGAACATGAGCATTTTGTGCCCCCTAGAGGACTGTGACTTACTAGCATTTTGAAAGCAGTCATGATAATGAATTATGGTGCTCACTGTGGATTGAGGCCAGCGGTCCCTGAACCAAAGATTGCCACCATTATCCATACATAGGCAGTTTCCTTCTATTTGAGCTTTAGTTTGAAATAAGGAGAGAGGAGTGGTTTTGTGCATTGCATTGCTTCCAGGGTATGATGTAATTAGCCAGCTTTGCAGGTACTTTCATTTAAAAAGTAGACTTCTGATCAACCCACTGAGAGTTCTCAGCTCCACTGCAGTTATCATCCCCTCTCCCCAGATTCATTCCTTTTTTCTTTTCCCAGTGGAGATGATTTCAAGTTCCCCAAGACAATCCTTCCAAATCCACAAAAGCACAGAGGCAGGAAAGAGGTCAGGAGCAGTGATTCTTTTTCAGTGTTCAAGTGACATCTGTAATGTGCTTTGAGATCAATGGGGACCGTTTCCTCCCAGGATATAGAGGGAGTCTCTAAAAATAATCCTTTTACTTTGTGAAATGTGGTAAGTGGCAATACTCCTTTGGGTTGGCTTGTGTGTCATAAACATTTGGGAACCATTAAAGCTCCCTGTAATGTGAGCGAGTTCATCTGGGCTCCTAACTTGGGCTGATTTGCAGAGTTCACATTGTAGCTTTGACAGAGAGCTTTTGGCATTTGGTTGTCTGATGTTGAATATTACCCCAGAATGATGAATTTTAATAATCCTAGTTTGTATTCATATAGGCCTATGTAATTAAGCTCCCCCATCTAGTTTGGAGAACACAGGTGGCCCATGACACAGTGACTATGACGAGAGAGGGCTGATCCCTCTTGTCCCTCACTGATGCTCTGAAAGATAGAAGCAGGCAGCTGCTGAACCCTACTTTCCCCTCAAATCCCCAGACTGAAACAGGAAGTGGGGCATTCTCCTGTATCATGGGTTCTGCTCTAGGTACAGGTGTCATGAGTGAGGCAAGCATCTCAGAGCTGTGTGTAGGTTCAGGGAGCCCCACACCTATCAGTGCACAGAAGATTCCATTCAGCCCCAGTTAGAGTGTCAAATCCTCTTCCACCCCCTCTCCCACCCCACACCCAATCATACCCCAGGGTCTTCTCCGCCCAATCTCAGTATCTCCAACTTGCCGTCTAGGACAGATATCCCTTGCAGCCTGACTACGCAGAGGCTGCAGGAATGGGGTCTATCACGCTTCTCCACAGCACCTTGGAGTCTAGAGAGGAAAAGCCTGCTTCCCACCACCCAGTCTCCAGGGCTAGCTTGAGGGTGCGATGTAAGGAAGAGCGGACAAAGGTATATGTCCATGGCGTGGCCTACCTCCTGGTGAGGAATTCTGTGGTCAGTTTGATCACTGTTTGATCTGTCCCCTCTTATACCTCTTTGACTGTAGTTTCACATTTTCCTCTTCACTTCACACCCCCCAGCCTGGGCCTCTGCTCTTAGGAAATGCCAAGGGGAATTATACAACTTGAACTCGTTTGCCATGCTGCTAGGACACTCGTCTGTTACTGATTTCTTCTCTTTTTTTTTATTAAAAGCATTTCCATTTCCCTTGCTCAAAAACCTCTGAGTGTATGTGCGCAATTACCAAAACGCCGAGTCATCAGCATCCTACCTATTGAGGAATTTCAGGCTCTGGGATATGAAAACATTGATGTTGCACAACACTCACATGAGCTGGGACTTCCTTTGTTGTGAAGTGAGGCTTTTTTTTTTTTTTTCTTTTAAAAATTGCTTTTATAGGCCCGACCTTTATAAGACAGTTGTATCTTTTGGTGTTGGGAATCCTTTGGGATTCTGAATAAACCTTCAATAGCTTTGTTCTTACTTGAAAAAACAGAACACCACAATACTTCTCCCCCTAGCACGACAGTGATGTCACTTGCATTTGACGTGTGGTCCTAGGAGTGACAGCAGAGTGGCATGCCAGCGAGGACCAGAGGTCTGGGTGGGATGGGGAGGCGTTTGTGGCCTCTGTTTCCAACAGAGTGTGGAAGTGATTCAGGCAGAGCCTTCTATGGCTAGAAGTGGTCTAGTTGATAAGAGAGCCTTGTCTCTCTGCCATCCTCCTGGCATATGCCTGGGATTGTGGTATAAGGGATGACAAGGTAGAACAGGACACATGGGGTATATGTAGCACGTGTCCCACCAGGTAAAATCCTGGAGGTTTGTCGGGGAGAGATGGTTATTTCCCAGGCCCTACTTATACTCCCTTCGCTGGTTCCAAACTGCGCTGAGGACAAGACCCACCAGGTCAGGGTATGGTGTTCCAGATTCCACTCACATGACAAAGAAGTCACCCTCCAGCAGAACTGCCTGCCCCCTTTTCCACAGCAGTTACCCTGAGGAAGTGCCATTGATTTACTTGGCAGCCACCAGCTCAGAAGACCACAAAGGGTCTAGCCAAGCCAAGAATGCACCAGCTTGTTTTCAAGGGACCAGAACCAGAAATGAAACGCGTGTTCTTCTGCCCAGTACTGCTGCCATTTACAGTCTCCTGGGTGCTTCACTCTGTTCTCCATGGCACCGTCACTGGCTTCAGTCCTTGGTCACTGTGGAAGAGGGTCTGGCCCTCCATCTCCCAGTGGAGAAGTAGGGCCCTAGAGACCTGAGGCCAGGATCCCCAGTTTCACGTGCTTTGGGTAAACAAAGTCCTGGTTTTCCCTGTGGCCTCTCCTCAAGTTACTGAACCAAAGCCCGAGGCCTCTTGGTGCCCTTGATTCTCACTGCACACTCTGACTCTGTCCAGCCACAATGTTGGAGTGTCCTTCTCTCTACCCTTAGTTTCTTGGAGAAGTCAGCTTCCCCAGGATGATTGTAAGTTGCAAAGGCAAGACCTTCCCATCCAGGATGCTTTGAGAGCTCTGAAATCTTTTTTTAAACAAAATGTAGGTTCTACATTAAAACTCTTTAAGGGATGCTTAGGTTTTGATTCATTCATTCTCTACATTTTTATTGAGCACCTACTCTAGGCCAGGCATAGTGCTAGATACTGAGTGGACCACAATGACCAGAAAACACAAAACCTCTGTCCTCGTGGAATTTAGCATTGAATTGAGTAGATGTCACAAGTACGAACACATAATGAATTAAAACTTGTGAAAAGTACATTGAAGGAATGAACAAGGGACAGTGATAGAAGAAAACAGGGAAATCTTAGGACAGCCAAAGTCTTCAGAGAGGGTAGCTTTCAGCTTCAGCTGAGACCTGATGACTGAGATCCTAGCTGGGGTGGTGGACGGAGGTGGGCAGGAGAAATGGCATCTTCTGAAGTAGTGGGGGAACACTTGCATGATTGAGGGCAGCAGAGCAAGCAGGGGAGGGGAAGAAAGTCCTCAAGATGAGACCAGACAGGAAAGCAGGAGTCAGGTCATGGGGGACTTTTGGGGAGAAAGCAAGGAGTTTAGGGGTCCAGGGAATTGGGACTTGAGGGGGTACAGAGATAGAGACCAACAGGCTTATGTCCAAAGTGGAGGTGAGAGGGCCTGGTATGGGGTTGGGGGAGCGGCAAGGGTCTGGGGGCACCCCCCCCCAGGTTTCCGGCATAAGTAATGGAGTATATTTGAAGGGTACTTCATGAGATGAGGACACTGGAATTAGAATCCTTAATTCTATAATCCTATCAAGGCAGCGATTGTTATGGTTCTAAAGAGAAAAATGATGCTGCCTGTTGTTATTTTACCCTTTCTGCTACCTGGTTTGCCAGACAATGGTAACAGCTTGCAGCTAAACACACCATCAACCCTCAAGGACTCACTCCAAATAGATGCTAATCAATTATCTTGACTGATGGCACCGTTATCTCCTGAGACAGGATTGAGTTCCCGCGGTTCTCCTCTGAGAGCACAGGAGCGGAATTTCTGAGGAGCCAGACTGGGCACTGGAGCCCCTGAACTCAGTCTGTGTTCCGAGAGGCTCGCAGCACGCCCCTCCCCCTCTGGGGAAGGAAACATGGGATGGCACTCTCCCTTGGGTTGATTCTGTGCTTGAGATCAAGCTCGGGTCACCTGAAGAACCTCTCTTCTATTGATCCAGGGAAGGTAGTTCACATAATCCATTTAGAAACCAAGTGCCATGGTCTTAATTGAAGTTTCCCTAGAAGGTTCTTGAAAATGGGAAAACAAACTAACCAACCCTGACTCGGAACATTTAGGATGCCTGTGGATTATTCCAGTATCCCCTGCCCCCATGTAGGCCTAGATGGAGTCCTGCCTTAGACCCACACTTTAGAGGACCCCACTTTGGCCCTCCTCAGTCCTAGCCCTTTCTGTGGGGTGAGGAACTCACAGGGCCGGAGCCTGTGTTCTGCCTTCTGGACCACACTTCAGATGGGGCAACCCTGGAATTCCTCCCCTAAGCCACCCTGGGGGAAGGGGACTGGGAAGCCCCTAGGGCAGGGGCTGTTTGTCCCCATACAGCCCTGTTTCGTGTTTTCCGCTTTAACAGAAATTCTAAGGAGTTGGACCTTGCCTTCCAAGTTATGCCAGTATAATTGTCAAGGACAAGGATGGAACGAATTTTAACAGTTTCTTCATGTGACTTAAATCAGTACCCATATAGTTTGTGGGCCTCAGCTTGTCCAGGGTCCTGCCAGTGTTAGGGCAGAGCTGAGTGATCCCTGCTAACATGCTCACCACCGCAAGGATCAGTCGTCTGTGCCCTCAGACCTAAGGCGTTCGCCTTTCCGAACAATGAGGCTTGCGAGCGGAGTTGAGATCCTGGCAGAGGGTCTCTCGCTCAGGGGAGCTATACCCACACCCACAGCATGGTCCTCATCTCTGACATTAGTCCAAAGAGCTGAACTGAGAGAGGCTGTGGACCGCCTCTGCCCAGCTCCTCCCAGGTGCAGACTATGGGGAGCTGGAGGGGCCTGAGCAGAGCAGAGCTCTGAGCCTCAGCCGTGAAGGGTGCGGGCCTGGGTCTAGCACCCGGGGTTAGCGTTGCCCAGAAGTCCCGCCGGCCCTCAGTAAACACCTCTCTCTCTCTCTCTCTCCTCGTCTCTCTCTTTCCATTCCCCTCTCTTTCCTCCCTGCCCACCTGTCCTTGCCTTTTGTCCCCCGGCCTCTCCCCCACCATCTGCAGTAAACCGGTCCCCTTCTCGCTGCAGCGGCTTGAACCGCTCCGAGTCTCCAAACCGTGAGCGCAGTGACTTTGGGGGCAGCAACACCCAGCTGTGCGTCAGCAGCAACAACCTGTACACTCCTGACTACTCAGTGCACATCCTGAGCGACGTGCAGTTTGTGAAGGTAACTCCCCCGGGGGGCCGTCCCTGCGCCAGCCAGCCAGCCAGCCAGCCAGCAGGATGGGATGCACCTCCCCGTGCCCCCTGCTCCCAGAAAACGCTGGCTGCTCATTGTTCCCTGGCTTTATAAGGGCCCTGTTTTCAGTTAGCTTGATGACCGTTCATTATTAGCTATTCGTTTATGATCTCCTGATCCCCATTTCATGGGTGGGGAAACTGAGGCACAGAGCAATAGGGAGTTAGCTTGCCTGAGACAAGTTGCCAGCGGAACTGTTTCCTTTGGATCCCCTGCCATTGGCACCAGGTTGCTTTGTTTTTTCAATAAATTTGCAGGTGATTAATAAACCAAGTGTCTAGAAGAAACCATGCTATGGTTTGACGTACAATGGTGTATTTCTACATCTTACTGCTCCAGTGCAATTTGGCATGTGGGTTAACCACTAACCGTTTGTGTAACTGTCCTCCCCTTAGCCATCACAGGGCTGGTGGAGCATCACTTGGCACAGGCAGGAGAGAGAAGCAGCAATGCTTATTGCCTTGTAGTTAAAGAGGAGGGGAGCTCTTTCTTCATACTTCTCATTGGGATTGGGATTGCACAGAAACCTTCTAGAGTTTCCTCTTTTGCTTGCTTTGATAGGTTTTATTTGTTTTGTTTGCTAGCATTTTGCAAACCGTTACATGCTTGGGCGGGAGATCAGGAGTAAGCCCCATTTCTCCAAGTCCAACAAAACACCCAGTGAGTCCACTTGGTAAATTGCAGGCTGGATTACGAGAGATGTATCAATCACAAAGGTGGGAGGAGGTCCTCTCCTTCTGTCCAGAACACAAGCTCTGATAATTTGATAGCAGTGTGCGCTGGCTGGTTTTCTGTGTTTCAGAATCTTGCAGACACCCTGAGCTGAAACTGTAAGGATGGAAAATTACCAGAGATGGGGACTGAGCCTGGAGGGTGGGGCGGGATAAGTATTTGTGGGGTACTCTGTACATGTGGTCTATGGCTCCTTTGTCTGATTGATTCACTTAGTCTTACCACTGCCCTGGGAGGTAGGTCCTACTGTCATTCCCATTTTAGAGATGAAGACACTGGAGCTTGAGGAGTCTGAGGCCCCAGGGCTGGTGAGTAGCAGAGCCAAGCTTCAGAGTTGGGTCTCCAGAGTCCAAGCCCTCAAATCCCTGGGCTTTAGGGAGAGTTGTGGGAAATCAGAGCTGAAGGAGCCCCAAGGAGAAGTGACTTTGGGAACTAACCCAGCAATACTCATGGGTCTATATGACTGGAGACGCTTAACAAATCCTGTATCACAAGGAAGGTAAAGAAAACTGAAGCCTGTGTTTCCCCAGAGGCCCTCTCATTGCAGGCCTTCCTCAGCAGTGGAGGTAGGAAAAAATGGGAGCCGAGAAGCTCTACTGTGTCAGCTCTCATTGGTTTGTAGTCCTTGTCACATGGTTTGTGGGCAGAAAACTTGGAAGTCACAGTGTGAGTAAGTGCTCAACAGTACTGACCGCAGGCCTGCCCTGTGCTTGTCTCGGCATTGACAGGAGACTGTGGTGAACAAGACCGTGAGCTCCTGCCTTTCTAGAGCTTCCATGCTAGGAGGGGACCAGAGAGGATAAACAAGTAACCACAGCATAAAGAACTGTGCGAGAGGGGTGGTCTCACAGCCCAAGCCCCTGTGAGGGGCTGCAGGAAGATTTTGCAAGGGTTTTTCATGTCCAACAGACTGTAGTTCCAGAACAGCTATCAAGACCAGGAGTAATTTGACTTCCAGATTAGTTACCAAATTAGATAGGTGTATCTCATGATTATCTGGGAGAGCTATTGAAGCTGTGATTAATCATAGTTAATGAATTATGAATGGAGGCACCAAAGCATCCTTATGAATTTTTAAAAATTGTGTTTTATAAATATCATTATTAGACTATTTGGCAGCTCTCTTATGGTCTTGATTGTGTAACCGTGACCAAGATGCCCCATCACCATCTGGTGGCAGAATCCCTAAATTGCAGGATGATGTTTTGGGGGATGAAAGTCATAAAATGATAGGAGAGACAGCATCCTGGTTGAAGGTTAACTTCTGAACACGTTGGCTAAAAAGTCAAAGTGTCCAGAAGGGCGCACTTGCTTCTGGTTATTCCCAAGATAAACAGATCTCCATTTCCTTTGTAATTTAGCGGCTGTGTGAGTTCTTAACTGGCCACGTGTAAGAGAAGACTATTTGAACTCAAGCTGTTGCTCAGAAATGCTTGCAGCTACAGTGATAAAGAGAGAATAAAACACGTTGCCTTTTGAGCAGCGGTTTGATTTCCTCAGTGAATGAGTCGGTACGTATTTATTAGCATTATTAATGGTTCTAGACACTACGGGGTACTCTAAGCAAATATAAACCTATCCTCTGCCTTATGAGGAGATTAAAATCTAGCTAGGGAGAAGAAATGTAGGTTAAGCTGTAGTGACCCAGGTGATTATGAATTCGTATGGGACATACTTTAAGCACCATGTTGCTGGAGAACGTACCAGGCGTTTAAGAGTGAGAAAGGAATAGGAGGAGGGACACTGATAAACAGATGTGTGGAAGGCAAGTAGGCAGGTGCATTCAAGGGACAGTGAAGAAGCAGCTGGTCCCGTGATTGTGTGCAGGCCATGGGAGTACCACTGGCGACGCAAATCTGTGTTCTCAAAACTGGGCAGAGAGGTTCAGGTTGATCTGCTGGACCTTTGCTGTCCAGCCTGGGAGCCAGCAGCCACACAGCACACAGCACAGCCACACAGCCACACAGCACAGCCACACAGCCACACAGCAGAGCACACGAAACGTGGCTCGTCCAAACTGATGAGCCGTAGATATAAAATACTGCTGGATCCCAAGGACTTCACACACACAAAAAAGAATGTGTGATTCCCCATTCATAATTTTATGTTGATTCCATGTTGAAGTGAATTTTTTTAATATGTTGGGTTAAATGCAACATTATTAACATTAATTTCACCTATTAGTTTTTATTACTTTTAATGTGACTACAAGAAAATTTTCAACTACCCGTATGACTCCCGTTCTATTTCTGTTGGATGGTACCGTGCCAGAGAGGAAGAAGTTCTCAGACGGTTGAACAGGGGAACCAAAGTGACAAAAGGTCATGCTTGAAGCAAAATTAAAACTTTAAAAAAAAAAAGAACTGAAGGGGTGGGGGGGTGGGGGGAAGAACGCTTGAATCTAGAAATGTAGCTGGGGAGAGGTTGTTTCCTGAATGCATTTTCTAGAGTGGTGCCTTGTCAACAATTTCTTTGAAGGTGACATGTTGACAGGGCAGTAGTTTATGATTTTTTTTTTTTTTTAGTTTAAAAAGAGGAAGCATTGTGAAAACACAGTTGTGAGACAGAGAGAGAAGGTAACCCGTGGTATGGTGCCCCTGCCCCTGAACTGGGCAACCCCCCACCCCCACCCTCACCCCCAGAGCCATGCTTCTGCCCACTGATATTGGGTCCTAGCTGGGGTTGTCTGAATCTTCCCTCTAACACTGTCAACTAGTGGTTATCTAATGTCTGTGTGAATGCCTTCATGACAGGGAACTCAGTACCTTGTAAGGAAGGGATGCTAGAAACAATACTTTATGCCCAGCTCCTTGTCTTACTCCAGAACAATGCTTAAAGAGGGTTAGAGTTCCTGGATCCTTGATTCCAGCTTACCAGAGGATGATATCTCTTTTTCTAAAGAACAAAGAGAGAATGGTATGGCTCACTGCGCATGCAGCCTGGACAGAACCTTTCCAAAAATAAACTAAATACAGCACTTTGCAACACTCCCAAGAGGCTTCTGGCTTGGCAACCACAGCAAATGCACAAGCTGATTGGAGCCCTGAACCCCCAAATCCATCTCAGTCAAACCAGAGCACACCCCCTTCCTTCTCCCTCCCTCCTGTCTTCTCTCACTCACTGTCTCTCCTCTATCTTCCTCTTTTCATTGTCCCCACTTGGAATCTCCTTCCTTCCCCTACTTTGTCTTTTGCTTTATTTTCTTAGTTAAGGATTTACTTTCCTAAGACCTCGTCCTGCTTTGGCAGCCCCTCCACTCACTCCTTCTCCAGGGGCAGAGGGACCATGGCCCCAGCCCCCACCTACTTCATGATGTGCTGTCCACCATTTAGACATAATGAGATGGTAGGTTTGACCCCTTTCTTTGAAGTGTATGTCCATTATAAAGTTAATTTGTGAGAGATGTTGCAAACAGTCGTTTCTAACAGCTGGATGACAGGTTCACTGATGTTATCTCATTATCTCTGGGCCTCTTTTATGGGCTCAGAGAGGTTAATGATTTTGCCAAGGTTGCCCAGCTTGAAAGTGGCAAAACTGGGACGAAACTAGAAGACGAATCTAAACTAACTGGTTGACTCAAAAAGAGTAACATCAAGTCCTTTGTTGAGCTTATCAGGGTTCATTTAGGAAAACTTTCTGTCCTTTAAGCCAGGAGAAGCTACAATATCCCAAAGAAAGTTTCACCTAGGGGAAGGCTCTGGGCACGTTAGAGAATTGGGTTTGATGGCAACATTGGTTCAGGCCATGTGCCAGAGTCCTTTCAGTCGTCAGATGCCTGTAGACCCCAAGCCTACAAAGCAGTTATTGGGACACCTGCCCAAAAGGACTGTGAAAACAGCCTTGTGCTGCCGGGGACAGCCATACAGTGTACAGAGCCCAGGTTGATTGAGATGGTTGTCCCTGGGGAGCAAGAGCAAAGTCCTTTAAATCCCAGTATCTAGGTTGCAGGGGTACCATTATGAGACTCTAGAGTTGCCCCCTCTGGAATTCCCCCATCTCACTTCCCCATCTCCCTGGCTCCAAAGAGTGACCAGCACTTTCCCAGGCAAAATGCACAGCCTAGGAGACAGTGCACTGGCTGGGAGTCTGAAAGCTTGCTAACCGTCCAACTTTAGACAATCCCTCGACATTTCAGGACCTCATTTTCTGATCTGCACACCGAGGATCACAAGCGCTCTCACACACTATGAGCAGCAAAGGAGATAACACAAATCCCAGTGCTCTGTAGGCCATAATACACTCTATGGATGGAAGGTTCCGTCCTCATATCCCAAGCTGTCCCTGCAAAAGCAAGCTCTTAAGGGTAACACTAGTGCTAGGGTTTCCACCAACATCTGAACACCTAGTATCAGTCCTATTCTGTAGGATATTTATAGAACTTCCAGCAATGTATACGATTTCCCCCAAAAAATTAACCCAATGATGCTTTAAATAAGAAAATGAGAAAAAAATTGCAAACCAGTTTGATGAAAAAGCTATCAGGTGTGAATTTGTTACTCTCAGTAAATAATAAATTTATCTGTGAGCTTCCTGGTCATAAAAGCAAAGAGGGCAAACCTAGTGGGATATTTGGATTCTCATGTGATGTAAGGAAGTACATCATTTATCTGTAGAAAGGAGGGTTGTTTTGTGTTTTTTTTTTTAATAGAAAGGAGCTTTTTCCTGGCAGTCATTTCTTGAAGGGTTTATCCGACAGATTTCTATAGAACTATGGAAGGCATCAGAAAGTAATACATATTGGCTTCATCTGTAGTTTTGCCAGAGTTTCTGTTCTTCATATGGAGGTTTCTTATTTCAGGCCTCTGTGCAAGCTGGGGGTCCAGCAGGAAAGTTGAACATCAGTGAAGGCAATTATCAAGGGGAGCCAAAATAATAATTGATTACAGGGGGCATTTCTAAGAGTCCAGAGCTGTGATTCTCACCCGTGGTGCGCACTTGGGATCACCTGGGGAGCTTGAGGTGATCCTGATGTCTGCGTCCCACTCTCAGAGATTTGGATATAATTGCTTAAGGGTGTTGCCTGAGTTTCAGGATATTTTAAAGCCTCCCAAGTGGTTCTAATATGCTGCCAAGGTTGCGAAGCACTGTCCCAGGAGGCATGAATAATTAGCATGTCACTTTGATCCTTTCTCTGCAGCATTGCAAGTCCCTGAACCATCAGCCTGGGCTGCATGACAGACCGTTGGTGGTGAAATCTCTAATACATGCCTGATGGTCTGTTTGATTGACTCAAGATAAGATTTAAGACTGAGGGTAGGCTCAGAGTTGACATCTCCTGGGGAAATTTCAGAGCCTGACTTCTCTTCTCACTTCCCAACAGAGGGGGCTGCAAAAGTCGGCAATCCCATTGAATCTACTGAAGACTTCAGATGCTAAGTGGAGACCCCGGTTGTTACATGCCTTAATACACAGAACATATCCTTTTGACCTGAAAAATATCAATGCCCGTTAACGCTTTGCCACTTTATCCGTTTGACTCCTTTAAAGGGAGAAAAGCAAAAACCTGAGAAGGACTGTGTCTGATTTTTTTTTTTTAAGATTTTATTTATTTATTTGACAGACAGAGATCACAAGTAGGCAGAGAGGCAGGCAGAGAGAGAGGGAGAAGCAGGCTCCCCGCTGAGCAGAGAGCCTGATGCAGGGCTCAATCCCAGGACCCTGGGATCATGACCAGAGCCGAAGGCAGAGGCTTTAACCCACTGAGCCACCCAGGTGCCCCAGGGCTGTGTCTGATTTTAACCAGGTCTTAAGTCAGTGGTTCTCAGAGTGTGATCTCTAAAGCAGCCGCATCCGCATCACCTGGGAACTTGTTCGAAATGCCCACCCTGGGCACCGCCCCAGACCGAGTGAATTGAAATGTGGGCAGTGGGGCCCAGCAATCTTGCTTTAACAAGCCCTCCAGGTGATCTTGATGTTGAAGTTTGAGAGTCACGGTTTTAAACCATCAAGAGAACTCTGTCCCCTCTAATGGACAATAGTATGGCTAGAAGCTTAGGATCTCTGCATGTGTGTGTCCCATAAGGATCACAAAAGACACACATTCTTAATAGGTGCTTTGCAATTCGAATAGTTGTGCTTGCATGTGCTTGATCTGCACACACGATATCCTGAAGTCTGTTAGAGAAGAAAGGATGGTTAATGTCCAACAGAGTAGTGCGTTCCTGGCTTGAGGGAAAATAGAACATTTCTCTTTATAGAGAGGAAACGCTCACTGCCTAAATGGTCGTGGAGATATTTTGGTGAAGATGGTTATCAAACATTCGGGATGAGCACTAAATAATTTTAAAACATTCTGGAGGAACTGGAAGACCATAGGATCTAGAAAGTGTAGGAAGAACATCAGAGGATAATAAAGGAGAACAAATTAACTCACCTATTCAATAAAAATGACCAGAGCACCAGCCCGTGCAGCAAAGAAAGGAGGAAAGCCAGTGTGTGAGGAAGGCAGAAGTGGGATGAGCCCCAGGTGAGGAAGAGTCAACCCAGAGCGTGTGAGGACAGAGCGGTCTAGGCTTGACTCTTGGCCTTGGGTTCGACCATCACCCACAGCCCCCAGGGAGGCCAGGCATGGGGCACATTCCAGCCACTGGGGAAAGGGGGACCTGGGAGCAGGTGCTAAGGAGTGAGCAGTTGGCGAGGGGCCGATGTCGGAAGAGCTCTTGCCAGATACCAAGCCAGCTTCTAGCAACCTCTGTTCCAAGTGGAAATCTTAACCATTCCCTCTTCTGTTTCCAGCTGCACACCCTTCCTGTTCCCACATGTAATCCCAATCCTGCCCCTAAAGGAAAGAGGAGGACTATGAACAGTTTGTAGTTTTGCCAGTTGTCTAGCTAAATGCAGCGAAGACAGAAGGGAAACACTGAAGGGGCTGTGGTACGTGGGAAGGATGTACCGCTATGGGCCATTTTCACTTTTCACCCAGGGCCTTTCACTGAATAATGGTATCACGTTTCCATATTGGGTGGTGCAGAAAAGTGCCCTTTTTTTTTTTTTACCAGAAACCAGGATATCAGGCAGACATACACCCAGAGAACAGGAATGACCAATAAACCTTTCCGTATTCCAAAAAGACATTTGATCCATACTTTTCCTGCCTGGAATTCTGGAAGCTCCCTTCTGCTCTGGCTAAGCCTGACTGTCTAGATGCTTCTACTTGTAGGTGAGGCTCGATACATCAGTAAAATCACAAGTAAGATTCCTGTGATCTGAGGAGGCAACTGGGAGACCTCTGCTGTGCACTTTTCCCACATAGGAGCGGGAGCCCACATCCGGCCGTGGCCCAAGTCCAAATCAGAAATGCCCACGTGCTCTTGGGCCTCAGCCTCCAGCTTCCTGACGGGAGGACCCAGAGCAGCAGAACGTCCCTCCCACAGTCCCCGACTGATCCTCAGGATGGGGGCCCTTGGCAATTGTATGCATTTAAAACTTGTCCGTGGGCAGCTACCCTGCGAATCGAGGGTACCCTCCATCCTCTCCCGAGTCTCAGGAGAAGAAAGTTTAGTTCTTCCTGGTGCACTGAGGAGCCCAGAGCCAATAAAAAAGAGAGCGGGGACACATTGTCCCTCAACTGCTAGGCTGGTACGGCTTGAGAAAGGACCCAGTTCATAGATCCTAGACCACAGAGGCCAGGCGTTCCAACGCACCCTAGCAGAGCTGCTTCTGAGCTTGGAGAAGCTGACCACATCCAGAGAGGGCTCTGCCCCGTCCTCTTGAGCTTCCTCCCACTCTGCCTCTTTCCTCCAGATCACACGGCAGCAATACCAGAATGCACTCACTGCCTGCCACATGGACAGCTCACCCCAGTCCCCCGACATGGAGGCCTTCACTGACGGAGACTCCACCAAAGCCCCTACGACCCGGGGTACGCCCCAGACCCCCAAGGATGACCCTGCCATCACCCTCCTGAGCAAGAGGAACAGCCTGCCGTGTAAGTCGGGTGGGTGGCCCGGCCCGGGCTGAGTGCAGCCCCCCCTTCCTCCCTCACCCCTGCCCAGAGCTGCCATCCGAGGCCAGCTGGAGTCTCGGGTCTTCTCCAGAGCAGACTGGTCACACACTTGCTGTCCTCCCCAGGCAGCCGCTCAGATGGGCTGAGAAGCCCCGGCGAGGTTGTGTACCTGAGGATGGAGGAGATGGCCTTCACCCAGGAGGAAATGACAGACCTCGAGGAGCAGAGCACACAGCAGCTCTCACTGTCTTCTGCGGCCATTCCTACGACAGCAGGTCAGGGAGGGAAATCGGGGTCCTCATTGTCGGGCGCTGGGATGGCCCCGGGGAGAGCCGGGCGAGGAACGCCAGCCCCCATGTGATATTTCCCACCTCCTCTCACAGCGAGCGAGGGAAGGGAAACACACACACACACACACACACACACACACACACACACACACACACACCGAGCTCCAGCCCCTCCTCAGGCCCCTCCCTCCATTCTCCCAGGAAGACCTGACCTTAATAGGTAAGTTTCTTCCTTATGTTAAGAGATATAAATCACGGTGGCCAGATCATCAAGTAGCTTTGGGCATAAATGAGATAGCAAATACAGAGGGCATCTCACAGTGCTTGGTACCAGGCTCTGGGCATAGTAGGAAGTTCTCATTAGACCTGCCTTACACACGAGGAGACTGAAGTCAGCTGTTCCTCCTACTGACAGGGCTCTTCCCTTCCTTTGGGCCAGAGGTGATCTGTAGGACTTGTCCTGAGCGCTGAGATCCTATCCCCTCCCTCTGAGACTTTGGACACTTCCATCTTGGCAGTGGTGTTGCTCCGAGCTCCCAGCGACCCACCAGTCCTGAGATCCTCTTGTACCTGCCTTGCCGAGATCTACTTCTCCAAGCCTGCAGCCCGCCTGTGCTCCCCCCAACCTGTCCCCGCAAGGCAGCAGTTACCCCACCTGGCCTCCCAGACCTGCTCCAGTCCATAGTCTGAGACCCCTCAAGTCCAGGGTAATGATCCAGCAAGTGCTCTCCATTTCTGTGGTCAGTAAGCCAATATATTTGAACTTGTGGCTAATTCAGAGTATCTGGGACATACAGAGTCACCGTTCTGAGACCTGAATACAGAACGGATGTTCTTTTTCTCCCTTGCACACTGAATTTAGTAGCTAAAGCATGTAGCAAGAAATTGTATCAAAGGCAAAAGAATGGAGAAGATAGTCTTTGGAGTTCGTCTAGTCCATCGCCTTGTGTGATACAGGGACCTCGTGTGAGGACCCTGAGGCCCAGAGAAGGGACTTGTCTGGTCTATAACACTGCATTGAAGCAAGCACCCCCAGAAGTGTCCACCACCCCACTCTGCCTCCCAGATCAGGTCCTTACCTCACAGGCTTGAAGGGCCTGGGCCTCTTCCTAGCTTTGAGATTCTGTGCCTCTGAACCCCCACTGGGTTCGGTGGGAGTTGTTAGAGACGTGTGCTTAATTATTATTGAGTCCCATGATCTCCCGGGTCTGAGCAAGTATTGGAGGTGAAACCCCACCTCCAGGGTCCTCAAATATGCTTTGGGTCTGGCAGAGATACTGAACAGAGAACATCTTGTCCTCGTCTCCCCTCTCCTGCCAAAGAACATTTGGATAGTTGGATTCTCGCTCCTGAAATCTTTGTTCCTTTTGTGGCCCTAAAGTGCCCCTTGCTGACTAACAAAAGCCCACGGCTCCCTGGGCATCCCTCCCTGTCACGGCCACCATGGCCTTGCCTCTGGTTTTGAACTGCTACCTGCTGAGAAGCATCAGCCAGAGTCACCCTTCCTAGCTCCCTGGGTGTTGGCAAGACCTGAGTTCTTTCTTCTCTCCTTTCTCTCAGCGTCAGACAGTGAATGCTGTAATATCAACCTGGACACAGAGACAAGCCCCTGCAGTAGCGACTTTGAGGAAACCGTGGGCAAGAAGCTTCTGAGAACCTTAAGTGAGTAGCTCTTTGCCCAGATGAAGGACTCCCACCACCTGGTCACTAGAAAAAGCATGTTGACTCTTTGCAGGAACCTGATGAGTACACCCATGGGCTTGGGCCAGTACTGTGCCCTTGAGAGTTTGGGGATGTGTCCCATTCAGCTGGCGGTCATCTAGGACTGGGGTCTGCAAGCCATGGTCATGGCCAAATCCTGACCTCCCTCTCCTGCCTGTGAATCAGAGTCCTATAAATCAAGACTCATTGGATGCTAGACCCATTCGTTATCTATGGTCATAATGGCGTCATTGAGCAGTTGCAACAGGGGCTAGATGGCCTGCAGAACCTCTAAGATTTACTGTCTGATCCTTTAAAGAAAGAATTTGTGTCCAGGAGACTTAGTAGCAAGGAAAGCAATATCCTTCATGGAAGGAAGTCGATAGCAGATAGAACAAGGTGAAAAATACTCCTTCCTAAAGACAACAGAGCTGGGGATGGACTGCCCCTCCATCCTTGAGGACAATTATGGGATTATCCCACCTGCCCCATTGCAGAAGGAGGGTTGTTTCCAAGCTACAGAATGTAGATGTGTGGGCATGACTCCCAGCTACCCACCAAAACCCTGGCTCCTGGAACATCATGGGCTGGAAGACCAATCCTCTCTCAGGTATCTGACTATGAGTTGGGCCAGGGCCTTCAGGGGATGGAGAGATGATCCTGAGGCATTACGTGGGCTTCACTCAAACCTCCGGTGGCGGTGGGGGGAGGGGGGGGCGGCGGATCTCCATTCCCCTGACACTAGCCTGGCTTTTTGGAGGTGTTATCTCAGGTAGAAAGCGTTGCCTTAATCCTTCCAGATGTACCAATGCTGATACCTGCACTGGGATTCCATGCAGATTACTTCCTGCCAAACTTTCTGCCTCTTCCCGGCCAGAGGGTGACCCTTACAAATTGTTTTCCAGGTGGTCGAAAACGGAAGAGGTCACCGGATGGAGAGAGAGCCTCTGAGGAGAACTCCAATTTAATGCCTCTGATCACATGACAGGGCCGACTGTTTGCTGGGAATGTGAGATTCAGCGTTGAGGGAGAACCCACCCTCCCATTTCTGCGTCTCCCGAGGCCTCCCACAGGTGACAGAGCATTCTGCTTTCCTTACCACCTCCTCACCCCTCGCTGTCAGCTTGGCAGATTCCCCCTTGTTGCCTCCAGTTTGACTCAGAGCCTTGCTGTGGCCATCACGGATGGAGATGCCTCCGGGGGAACATGCTAGAAATGGTCTTTTCCACAGTACAGTCTGGGACTGGAGGAGAAATGACCCCAAGCTGACAATGCCACTCTGGGACCCCTGACTCCTTTTTTTGTTCTTTGGGATCCCCTGATGCCATATTTCATGCTTCGCTCAGCTCAGAAGGTGCCACCGGCAGACAGGCACAGAGACAGTGGAGAAGCAGGTGAAGGTCAGTGCAGGAGATGCCCCGAGATTTCCTCCAGGACTTGAATGCAGTGGGACCCGGCTGTGTTGGCATGGGATGGTACAGAACAGAAAACTGTTGGTGACCAGTTTCCTGTTAGATAAGGGTTCTAGCAGCCAGGGAAGTGTGTCTTGGCTGGAATGGGAAGACCATGAGACGGAACCTCAAGTCACTGTTTTTTCCCAGGGACATATCTTTTTGGCTCCCAATTAGCAGTTCTCGATCCAGTCGTAAATCTGCTCTGGAAGAGGAGGAGCAGAGAACAGAGACCGGACTGGGAGCCAGAGATGGAACTTCAGGTTTTAAGTTGAAATCAAAGCAAACAAACAAACAGAAACTTACGTAGAAAAATTCTAAGCTGTTGAAGCAAGTTTAGCCATGACAAACCAAAGAGTGCCCAGGTCAGCCAAGAAGGATGCAAGCTCTCATGGGACTTCAGTGTGAATTACATGGGAACACTGGAGAATTGCTCTTCTTTTTCATCTGCTCCCTCCACTCCACCCCACCCCTTACTCCTCCACCCCAGCAGGTCAGCTAAGGGTACTTTATTCCAAGAACTTTACTAGATCTTTTTTTCACCTGGATGTCAGAGCAAATGCAATTCCAAGTATGGCCACCAGATGGCAGAATGACTCCCTACCTACTTCAATAACTAAAATTCAGCTCACTAACCACACCGCCAATAAACCTTCAGGAGTATGTGGGAGTAAGTGAAGGTTGTCTTTGGGACACCTGTATCCCTTTCTATCTCCCATCTCTTGAGTTCCCTCTATCAGGGATCCAGTGATCCCATTCTGCCTGCTCAATCTCCAAACCATTCTCAAATCTTTCCCTGGGATATACTATCCAGGCTTCCCACGCCTTCCCCCAAAACCTTTAATGTCACACCCCACACGCATTCAGTCAGTAATCACAAGGAGAGAGGGGGAGACTGATAATTCCTCTGGGTTATTTGCATCTCAAAAGAAAATGCTAACCCAAAGGAACCTTTAACTCAGGGGTTCTTAATTTGGGGGTCAGTCACCCCAGGTGGGTCCATTATTGGACTTCAGAGGGTCTGTGAAACCCCTAATACTGTCAGAGTTTAGTGTATGTGTTCTTACCTGTTTTGTCCAGAGGGCTAAAGCTTTCAGGAGATTCTCAAAGGTCTGAGACCCACAAAGGGTTAAAAACCACTATTTTAATTAGTGAAACTTTCAGCCCAAAGTTTCTGCAATGCAGAGTGAAGTGAATAGGGGCCAGTCCGAGACAGACTTTGAGACAAGCGCTCTTCTCCAGTGTTTATCGAACCAATGGGGAAAGTTAGCACCTGCCAAGAAGTGAAGTCTTTGGAAAGCCTTGGCACACACCAGGGTACCGTCACCATACCCCCACGTAATTTTGTCCCCTCTTCCCCACCAACCAGAGCAGGTGCTGCAGATGGGAGGGCCACAGCACGTGGAAGGACTTTCCAGCTGGAGATGCCCTTTCCTGCAATGGATGATTTACTTCTCCCCCCTTGCCCAACTCTCCCTGAGGCTCAGCAGTGCATGACCCCTAGAGAACCCCATAGCTGCCACCCATCCCCAACACCTGCTCCTACCTAATAGGAATAGGCCAAGCGTCAGCCCCTCCATGCTGGGAACCTGAGACCCAAACCGGCCAACAGTGAGTTTCCAGCAAGAACTGTCATCATGCAGTCTTCTGGCCCCGCTGGCCACTGGCTGGACAGCGCCTGCCTGGCTAATCTTCGTTACCCCTCAGGCCACGGGGCTCAGGCCACTGCTGCTGCGTTACATCCATCCCTTTGCAAAATCCCAAAGGAGCCTGTCACCACTCCCCTCCCCATTCCCTGCTCCGTTCCCCAAGATTTTCTTCAGGTTAAAAAAAAAAGTTAAAAAAAAAAGAGGATTTTAAAATAAAGTATTTATGAAGGCTTAACAAATTGTAAATAATTTTTAAATAAAATGAAAATGCTTTTCCTGGAATGTTTTATCTCGCCCTTGAAAGGTCTCGGTTCTTTTTTTTTAAGATTTTATTTATTTATTTGGCAGACAGAGTTCACAAGTGGGCAGAGGAGAGAGAGAGAGAGAGAGAGGAGGAAGCAGACTCCCTGCTGAGCAGACAGCCAGATGTGGGGCTCAATCTCAGGACCCTGGGATCATGACCTGAGCTGAAGGCAGAGGCTTTAACCCACTGAGACACCCAGGGCTCGGTTCTGATGTGGTTTCACATTAGAGATGAAGGTGGGGTGGAGCACAGGGAATTATCTTAGCTGAGGCCCACCTGCTGAGGAGGGGAGGTTCTCAAGGCCAGGTGTGAGGCTGCGGTTAAAGTTACAGGAAAGCCCTTGCGTTCTACTCTGGGCCCCAGATGGGTAAGGTTTTACTGCAGCAAATGCCAGCATTAAAAAACAAAAACCCAAATGAGCAGCCAGAGTGTGAATGAGGACAAAAAGCAACGAGAAGGGCTGGCATTTGTTGAATCCACGTGATGGGAAAGGAACTGGACTGGGCACCTTCCAAGTTCAAGGTCTTGGGGGCCAGCCCCTGAAGCAATGTGCTGGGGGAACTGCCTCACTTCCCCAGACCCTTTGGAGAGGAACCAAAGTGCCACAACTCCTTTGGTTTCCAGCCAAAGGCTGGGAAAAGTCACAGGGGAGTGGGCCAGGCATATGCGTCAATGTTAAGCCAACCAATACCAGCAGGAGGCAAGAACCAGGCAGGTGAGGTGTGGTGTTTGGGCATCTAATATCTTTGTGGAAGGAAGGTTGGAATTTGATACCTACCAGGGGTTTCTCAAACCCCTACCAAGGTCAAGGTCAATGGGTGGCCTATGGACGACTACGGATTCCTCCCAGGAGCCTCCAGAGTTTGCTACTCAGCAGCAGCTGTTTTGGTGAGGGGTTTCTGTGCCGAGTACTATGCTAGGTACACATTTGCTTGTTTCTGTCTCAAAACCACCCTGCAAAGTTTAGTTTCTGAAACAGGCTCTGAGTGGTTAAGTGGCTTGCTCAAGGTTACACGGCCAGGAAGTGGCAGAGTCTGGCGGTGGGAGCACCCCTCCGTCTGAGGAGACAAACCATGTAAGAAGGAACAGTCTTGCCTCTGGAGTGTGCGGCGTGCCCCGGCATGAGAGGCACCGTGAAGACCAACCAAGGTGAAGAAATCCGGACAACTCCCGAAGCCCAGCTCTCCCCAAACCCAACACAAAACGCTTTTTTCACGTGAGCACGGAGGGGACTAGAACACGAAGGGGGAACACCAGCCTATGTGTCAGGAGAGAAGGAGGACCCAATTACCCTTGATTGGGGCTTTTTTTTTTTTTAAACACAAAAATGTATTTTAGCACTTTGGTAGGGACATCTTGGTTTAAGGAAGTGCTTTTAACCATTTTTTTTTTTTTTCACCGAAGTCTTCCCCCAAGAGAAAAATTAAATTCTCCCTAACAAGAGAAATGAAATACTAAGAACCGAGACTTTGTGGGGTAGGTCTGCACTGGGGAGGGCCACACCCCGCTTTATGGTCTCAGACTTCTTTTGCCCTCTTGAAGGTACTGTCACCTCCTAGTTTTTTCTTAAGCAACTAGCAAATTCCTCTAGAGCATTCTTTTTAGACTATGGCTTGCAACCCATGAGTGGATCACAAAATCAATTCCATGGGTCTCAATTCAACTTACATTTCTTCAGTGAAACAGAACCCAATAGGACAGAAACTATCAGAACACACTGCTCACAGCAAGGGTAAATACTGTGGTGTAAAACTTCTGTTTCTGTGTGTGTGTGTGTGTCAGAGAGAGAGAGAGAGAGAGAGAATGTAAAGCTATCTCTTACCTTGCTCGCCCCAGAGAGCTAAAGCTTAGGGCAAGGGACACAGCCACAGAGAAAGAGCAGGAGACGGACACTCTGGGTAGAGATGACAAGTTTTAATGACACAGCCAACACTCACAATCACAGTTGGCTCTTCAGACAACTTGATCTTTGGGGCAAGATTTTGCGCAGAGTCAAGCAATACACAGAAGCACAGGAGCGACAGAGGCAACATTCTGGCTTCTAGTGAGGGAGCAAGATAACTACGTCTCATGATCAAGGTACCTTTTTATTCTTCTTAAATAAAAACCTGATTTGCTCTGGCCTCCCAAGAAGCTCTGATCCCAGGCCCCCGTTCCTTGACAAGGGATGTTGCCCTGTGCGGGGCCACCTTAACCAGAGGCCACCTCACCAGAGCCGGTTCCAGTCCTCCGGAGTCTCTTATCCACAACACACAGAGCAAGGCTGGTGCAGGCAGGGAACACACGGGACTGAGGGCCGCTTTGGTGGTGCTGGTTCGGGTGCTGCTTCTTCACTGGATTTTGGTGACTGCTTCATGGATGGAGGTAGCCACATAATCTAGATTTTTCGTGGTTAAGCCACACATGTTGATCCGACCACTTGGCAGCAGGTAGATGTGCTTTTCGTTGACCAGATATTCAACCTGCTTGGCTGTTGAAAACCAAAAGAAATATGATTTAGAGGAGGAGGCATCCTCTCAGCAATAGGGTTCGGAGATTCCATGACACTTACCGTTTTCCTTCTTTCCCCGAACACAAAGAAGCAAAATAAAAGGAACTATTTTTTTTAAAGATTTTATTTATTTATTTGACAGAGAGAGAGAGATCACAAGTAGGCAGAGAGGCAGGCAGAGAGAGGGAGGGAAGCAGGCTCCCCGCTGAGCAGAGAGCCCGACTCGGGCCTCGATCCCAGGACCCTGAGATCATGACCTGAGCCAAAGGCAGAGGCTTTAACCCACTGAGCCACCCAGGTTCCCCAAAAGGAACTATTTTTATCCAATCCAAAAACACAGGGAAGTATGCTCGATTGATTCATACTTCTAATCCCCAGAAAGTTTAATATGGCTCCTCTTGATGGGAAACTTTAATCTGGGACTACCTCCCAATGGAAGCTTGCATGTTACCTTCACCGAGACATCTTTTTTAAGATTTATTTATTTATTTGTCAGAGAGAGCGAGAGAGCGAGAGCGAGCACAGGCAGACAGAGTGAGAAGCAGGCTCCCTGCCGACAAGGAGCCCGATGTGGGACTCGATCCCAGGACGCTGAGATCATGGCTTGAGCTGAAGGCAGCTGCTTAACCAACTGAGCCACCCAGGTGTCCCTCACCGAGACATCTTCTGAAACAACTCTCAGACTTAAGAACATTCCACTGATAAGAAAAATGGGTCTGAAGGGCTTCCTTCAGCTCTTCCTTAACCCCTGGAAGGAAGGAGGCTTGCTTCTCCCCAGAAACGGAGCAGCTCTCTTCGACATCTGCGTGTCACAGCACATTCTCCAAGGCCCCACGCTAGAGGTAGTGGGTAAGCGCTAGGTGCCATGAACCTGCAGGCTGAGACACTGCCAAGGCCCCTGTGACCTGACACTTCTCAGGTCCCTCACTCACACACACGCAGGAGGGCTATCCCACGTGTCGGTACAAATGCTCGTGCAGGAAACAGGAAGGGGCTGCCTATCCTTCCCTTATGCCACAATCTCTAGAGATTTTTGGTTTACTGCAAAGCTATGAAACAATTTTATTTGATTTTTGCCTAAATAATTAGCACCCTTAATTAGCACCACTGATTTGAAGGAATGGGCAATTGTCATGGACTGGATGTTTGTGTCCCTTCAAAACTTCTGGATTGAAACCCTAACCTCTAATGTGATGACATCAGGAGCTGGGGCCTCTGGCAGGTAATGAGGTCTGGGTGATGCCCGGAGAGTAGAGCCCCTGTGTTGGCAGGAGGGCCCTTATAAGAGACTAGAGAGCTGTTGTGTTGTGCATGTGCTCTCTCTCCCTTTCCCTTACCCCCTGGCATGGGAGGACACAGCAAGAAAGCAGCCAACTGCAAACCAGAAGAGAGCCCCGACCAGAACTGACCATGCCAGACCCCCTGTCTCAGACTGCCCGGCCTCCAGAACCCTGAGAAAGAAATGCCTGTTGTTGGGGTGCCGGGGTGGCTCAGTGGGTTAAGCCCCTTTGGCTCAGGTCATGATCTCAGGGTCCTGGGATCAAGCCCCGCATCGGACCCTCTGCTCAGCAGAGAGCCTGCTTCCCTCTCCCCCTCTGTCTGCCTCTCTGCCTACTTGTGATCTCTCTCTCTCTGTCAAATAAATAGATAATATCTTAAAAAATTTTAAATTAAAAAAAAAAAAAAAAGAAATGTCTGCTGTTGAAGCCACCCAACCCATGGTATTTTGTAACAGCAGCCCAAACTCATATGGTAATAAAATCCTAGTAATCAGAGGGGCACAGAGAAGCAAGATGGTCAAAGAGTAGCGGTCCTCATTTCATCTGGTCCCTTGAATTTAGCTAGATCATTCTGAACACCTATGAATTCAACCTGAGATGTAAGAAAAGAACTGCTGGAATTCTACAAATAGAAAGGTGACCACTTTTTGCAAAGGTGGGAGGTGTAAAGTGAATCAGAAGGGATTTATCGGAAGATAAACAGCAAGGGAGGGAGCCTCCGAAAGCCAGCTACTGGCCCCGGAGCCCCAAAATCAGAACTTTTAGAAATCTGCTCCAGTGAGAGACATCCCTGCCTGAAAGATGCTCAGGTGACTAAGAGGGGCAGAATCCTAGGTGAGACAGTGTGGTCTCAGGATCCCTGGGGGTCACAGAAAGAAGGGGTGCCTGAGCCATTCCAATGCTTGGGAAACCAACTATGGTCAGTGAGCCCAGAAGTGGGTGGTCAGCTCAGTTTGCCATAAACCAGGAATCAATGCGATGGGGTGACTGCTCTGTATCAGGGGCCCTACAAGCAGCAGGCCCCCGGCCACCCTCCTATCTCCCCCAGGAGGCTCAGGGCAGCTACGCGCTCCAGGTGTCCGCAGAGTCTGGTGCACGCTAAAGTAAAGGCGGCATTTCCCTGAGAGTTTACTGAAGAGAGAGGGCCGCAATCTCTCAGCTCTGGGGCTGGAGATTGGGGCTTGGCCATTTTTATTTTCATCCTCTGAAGCGACAGGAAAGGCTTTAGAGAACAGAAGCCACATAGAAGAACTCGAAGCAACTTACACTGGGCCTGGCCCTCTGCCAAGGGGCGGTGTAACTTGGCCCAGGCAGACACCTGAGAATTAGCACAGCAGGCCCCGCCCCCAGGAGAGCAGCAGGAATATCAGGCTAATACCAAGTTTACCAGGAACACAAAAAGGCAAAACCAGCACTAGGAGAAAACAGTATATAGAATTCAAGGTTTCTTCTATGATTCTTCTACCTTTCAGTTTAGAATTTGCCTTTTTTTCCTTTTCAACTAGTTTATTATTTTATCAACTCTTTACTTTTAAGTCATTTTTTTGTAACATTCATTTTTACATTTACATATTATAAATATACTCCTCATTTTTGGCTTCCTTTCACTGTATTCAATTTTATTCTAAGTTTTGTTTTCTTTACAATTTTAGGATTTTAGTGTCTTCTAACAGACCAAAATACACCCAGGACCAAGTGGATCACCCTGTTTTTCCACCGGGAGATTATATTCTCTCCCCTCCCCCCACTCTTTTTTATTTTTCTTTTCCTTCTGGTTTCTGACCTCTTTGGATTTGTCTAATGTGTATTTCTTTTGGGTCATGGTTGATATTTTTCATTTTTTCTGTCATTCATCCATTCTTCTCCAGGTAAAATGACTAGAAGGAGGAATTCACAACAAAGGAAAAAACCAGAGGTAATACACTTTGCCACAGATCTAATTGATACGGACATAAGTAAAGTATCAGAGCTGGAATTCAGGATAACAAACATAAAATTACTAGCTGGGCTTGAAAAAAGAATAAAAGACACTAGAGAATCCCTTAGTGTAGAAATACAATCTAATTAGGCTGAAATTAAAAATGCTCTGAGATGCAGTCTAAATTGAAAGCTCTAACAGCTAGGATAAATGAGACAGAAGAGAGAGTCAATGACCTAGAAGACAAGATGATGGAGAGGCAAGAAATGGAGGAAAAGAGAGAAAAACAACTAAAAGACCATGAGAGGAGCCTTTGAGAAATCAGCAAATAATATTAGAATTACTGGGGTCCCAGAGGAAGAAGAAAGAAAGATGGACAAAAGGTATATTTGAGCAAATCATAGCTGAGAACACCCCTAAGGTGGGGAAGGAAACAACCAAGTCCAAACCTTTGGGATACAGCAAAGGCAGTCTTAAGAAGGAGTATACAGTCATACAAGCCTTTCCCCCAAAATTAAAAAAATCTCAAATACACAAGCTAACCAAACAACTAAAGGAGCTGGAGAAAGGACAGCAAATAAAGCTTAAATAATAGAGATTACAGCAGAAATCAATGAAACAGAAACCAAAAGAACAGCAGAACAGATCAATGAATCTAGAAGCTGGTTCTCTGAAAGAATTAGTAAGATCAATAAACCCCTTGTCAGAGTTATCAAAAAAAGAGAGAGAGAGAGAGAACCCAAATTAATAAAATCATGATGAAAGAGGAGAGATCACGACCAACATGAAGGAAATATCAACGATGTTAACAACATACTAGGAGCAACTATCTGCCAACAAATTAGGCAATATGGAAGAAATGGATGCCTTCCTAGAAACATATAAACTACCAAAACTGAAGAAACAGAAAACCTCAACAGATCCATAACCAGCAAGGCAATTGAAGCAGTTATCACAAATCTCCCAACAAGTGAGTCCAGGTCCACATGGCTTCCCCAGGTAATTCGACCATTCATTCATTCATTCATTCATTCAAGATTTTATTTATTTATTTAACAGAGAGAGACACAGGGAGAGAGAGAGAACACAAGCAGGAGGAGTGGGAGAGGGAGAAGCAGGCCTCCCATGGAGAAGGGAGCCCAATGTGGGGCTTGATCCCAGGACCCTGGGACCATGACCTAAGCCAAAAGCAGATGCTTAACGACTGAGCCACCCAGGCACCCCTCTACCAAACATTTAAAGAACTAATACCTATTCTTCTGGAGCTGTTTCAGAAAATGGAGAGGGAAGGCAAACTTCCAAATCATTCTATGAGCCCAGCATTACCTTGATACCAAACAAAGGCCCCCAACAAAAAGGAGAATTACAGACCAATATCCCTGATGTATAATATGGATGCCAAAATTCTCACCAAGATACTTGCCAGTAGGATCCAACTGTACATTAAAAGGATTACTCACCACAACCAAGTGGGGTTTATTCCTGGGCTGCAAGGATGGTTCAACATTTGCAAATTAATCTATGTGATACATCATATTAATAAAAGAAAGGACTCTCAATTGATGCAGAAAAAGCATTTGGCAAAATACAGTATCCCTTCTTGGATTAAAACTCTCCACAATGTAGGTATAGAGGGAACATACCTCAATATTATAAAAGTGATATACAAAAAGCCCAGGGCGAGTATCATTCTCAATGGGGAAAAACTGAGAGCTTTTCCCCTAAAGTCAGGAACACGACAGGGATGCCCACTCTTAACCACTGTTACTCAACATAGTACTAAAAGTCCTAGCCTCAGCAATCAGACAACAAAAAGAAAGAAAAGGGGGCGCCTGGGTGGCTCAGTGGGTTAAAGCCTCTGCCGTCAGCTCAGGTCATAATCCCAGGATCCTGGGATCGAGCCCCGTATCGGGCTCTCTGCTCAGCAGGGAGCCTGCTTCCCTCTCTCTCTCTGCCTGCTTGTGATCTCTATCAAATAAATAAATAAAATCTTTTTAAAAAAGTAATTAAAAAAAAAAAAGAAAGAAAGAAAGAAAAGGCATTCAAAATGGCAAGGAATAAGTCAAACTCTCACTCTTCGCAGATGACATGATACTTTATGTGGAAAACCCAAAAGACTCCACCCCAAAACTGCTAGAACTCATACAGGAATTCAGTGAAGTGGCAGGATACAAAAATCAATGCACAAAAGTTAGTTGCATTGCTATACACTACCAATGAGACAGAAAAAAAAGAAATTAAGGAATTGATCCCATTAACAACTGCACCAAAAACCATCAGAGACCTAGGAATAAACTTAACCAAAGAGGTAAAAGATCTGTACTCTAAAAACTGCAGAACACTTATGAAAGAAACTGAGGAAGACACAAAGAAATGGAAAAACATTCCATGCTCACAGATTAGAAGAATAAATATTGTTAAAATGTCTAGCTACCTAATCTACATGTTCAATGCAACCCCTATCAAAATACCATTGACACTCTTCACAGAGCTGGAACAAATAATCCTAAAATTTGTATGGAACCAGAAAAGACCTCAAATAGCCAAAGGAATGTTGGAAAAGAAAACCAAAGCTGGTGGCATCAAAATGCCAGACTTCAAGCTCTATTACAAAACTGTCATCAAGACAGTATGCTACTGGCACAAAAACACACATAGAGATCAGTGGAACAGAATAGAGAGCCCAGAAATGGACCCTCAACTCTATGGTCAACTGATCTTCAACAAAGCAGGAATGAACATCTAATGGAAAATATTTCAACAAATGGTGTTGGGAAAATTGGACAGCCCCATGCAGAAGAATGAAACGGAACCATTTTCTTACACCATACACAAAAATAGACTCAAAACGGATTAAAGACCTAAATGTGAAATAGGAAACCATCAAAATCCTAGAGGAAAACACAGGCAGCAACCTCTTCGACCTCAGCCATAGCAACTTCTTGGTAGTCACGTCTCCAAAGGCAAGGAAATAAAGGCAAAAATGAACTACTGGGACTTCATCAAGATAAAAAGCTTTTGCACAACAAAGGAAACAACCAAAAGATAACCCAAAGAATCGGAGAAGCTATTTGCAAATGACATATCAGATAAAGAGCTAGAATCCAAAATCTACAAAGAGCTTATCAAATTCAACACCCAAAGAACAAATAATCCAATCAAGAAATGGGCAGAAGACAGGAACATACATTTCTCCAAAGAAAACATCCAAATGGCCAACAAACACATGAAAAAATGATCAACATCACTCAGCATCAGGGAATTACACATCAAAACCACAGTGAGATACCACCCCAGACCAAGTGGCTAAAATTAACAAGACAGGAAATAAGAAGGGAACCTTCTACACTGTTAGTGGGAATGCAAGCTGGTACAGTTACTCTGGAAAATAGACAGAGGTTCGCCAAGAAGTTAAAAACAGAGCTACCCACCCAGCAATTGCACTACTAGGTATTTATCCCAAAAATACAAATGTAGTGATCTGAAGGGGCACCCACACCCCAGTGTTGATAGCAGCAATGTCCACAATAGCCAAACTATAGAAAGAGCCAAGATGTCCGTGGACAGAAGAATAGCTAAAGAAGATGTGGTTTACAGATACAATGGAATATTAATCAGCCATCAGAAGGGATGAATACCTACCATTTACATTGACATGGATGGAACTGGAGGGTATTATGTTAAGTGAATAAGCCAATCAGAGAAAGACAATTGTATGGTTTCATTCCTTTGTGGAATGTAAGGAACAGTACAGAGGATCACAGGGGAAGGGAGGGAAAACTGAATGGGAAGTCATCAGAGGGAGACAAACCATGAAGAGACTCTTAACTATGGGAAACAAACTGAGGGTTGCTGGAGGGGAGGTCGAGGAGCACAGGGTAACTGGGTGAAGGGCACTAAGGAGGACACATGATAAGCACTGGGTTATACACAACTGATGAATTATTGAACACCATATATTAAACTAATGGTGTACTATACGTTGGGCAACTAATTTATTTTTAAATAATAATAAAAAAAATAATCAGAGGAGTAAACACTATGTGCCAGGCAGTGTTCTAAACACTTCATATTAATTCAGTTATGCGGAGAGAAGTTAGAAGAGCTTCTCAAGGGGCACCTGGGTGGCTCAGTGGGTTAAGGCCTCTGCCTTCAGCTCAGATCGTGATCCCAAGGTTCTGGAATCGAGCCCCATGTCGAGCTCTCTGCTCAGCGGGGAGCCTGCTTCTCCCTCTCTCTCTCTGCCTACTTGTGATCTCTGCCTGTCAAAATAATTAAATAAAAATCTTTAAAAAAAAAAAAAAAAAGAAGAAGAGCTTCTCAATGTCAAGACAGCTAGTCAGCGGTGGGTCTCGGCTTTCAAGGCAGGCAGTGTAACTCCCAAGTCTGAGCTCATAGCCATGAGGCTAAGCTTCCTTTGTACGGAAAACGTAAAAACTGGACCCTGTACCCAGTGCTCCCAAAGCAAGGTGATCTTCAGAAGTCGCCCTGGCCAGCGCTGAGGTCTGTGAACTACAGTCAGGCAAGGAGACAAGGCCCAAGTTCACACACCATCAGAGCCACCACTATTTGTAAAGCCAGACGCCCACTGGCAGATGTGGTTCCAGGGCTCCAACCCTGTTTTTTGTTTGTTTGTTTTTAAGATTTTATTGATAAGGGGCACCTGGGTGGCTCAGTCCTTAGGTATCTGCCTTTGGCTCAGGTCATGATCCCAGGATCCTGGGATCGAGCCCCACATCGGGCTCCTGCTCGGCAGGAAGCCTGCTTCTCCTTCTCCCCTTCCACCTGCTTGTGTTCCCTCTCTTGCTGTGTCTGTCAAATAAATAAATAAAATCTTTGAAAAAAAATTTTTTTTTATTGTTAAGTAATCTCTACACCCAGTGTGGGGTTCAAACTCACAACCTCGAGACCCAGAGTTGCATGCTCCACCACTGAGCCAGCCAGGCGTCCCGGCCCCGTCTTTTTTTTTTTTTGTAATGAAAATGAAAACTCTCCTTTCGTCAGGGGAGGGGAGCATCACAGTTCAGAAGCTAAATTTATAGACTCTCTCCCTAGAAAAAGGCCAATACACACATACATAATTTTTCAAGTATCATTTCAGGGGCTTCACAGATCTGCTAGAGCAGAACACGGACGACATGCTGCCAATCCGTTCCGAAGGACAGAGTATCTTCAGGGAGCACCGCAGCAGGAGCACGGTAGAACCAAGATGGTGGGTACAATCCCTGCCAACTGTTCCATTTTAAAATTCTTCCTCATAAAATGTTGGGAAGGAAAAACGAAACAAAACAAAACACGTTTTTAAAAAGGGTAAATAGTGCCAGGTGCTAAAAATGTCACTTATGTGTTATAGGCACAGGACTGTTCTCACCATTTTTTAATTCATAATAAAACTTACTTCCTACTCTGAGAGTGGATAATACAGGTATTTTATAGGGAGACATCCCCACCTTGTGAGCTTTGAGAATATTACTCCTAAATACCATTTCCATTACACTTAATAGCCTAAAAATTATAAAGGATGATTTTACTTATTTAAGTGAACTCATGCCCTATTCCAGAATCACAAGGACACCTATGGCTAACTGAGCCGTCCCTTTACTTTTTGGGAAGCCTCATTTTACCCCAAAGTATTCCTAAGGGTCTACTTATATGCAGTTGCTGCCACCTTTCTTGTATTTCCTTCTGCTTTTTCTGAGCTCATTTCACACAGGCACCCTGACAGCCCTGGTTTACTGTGCTGCCCAGCACCTCTCATGTTCCACTGACTTACCCATGCCAGGCACGAACTGTCCCTAGAGCCACATGAACACAAGCTCCACACCCAGGCGAACGGCCACATCAGCACCAGGTGACCCATGGCTTGGCCAGTAGGTGCTCGGGAATTACTTATTAAGTGAATGAATCCTGTCTTCAGAAGGACAACTGATTGCTAATAAGCCCCACTGATGGCTGACCAAGATTACACATAGACTTTCAATGGGCTCTCAATTCCAACTACCAATCTTTCCTATTTATGAAATAGATACTCTGTAACCTCTTCTTTCATGGCAATGCTTGGAGACTAGGAAAGACCTGTTAAGAAATTAGGTCCCTGAATAAGCAGGTATAATAATTACACTTAGGATTAAGGAAAAGCCAAAAGGCACCCGAGCATTTATTTATGAGACCTTTCATGAAGCAAGGCTCCTGGCTACAAATCCTGTTACTTCCCAGCCCACAAAAACGAAAATATCCTCATTATGGGTCAGCAAGTTTTCACTAAGAAAACCGAACTTGTTCTGGCCCAAGGTTATGGCTGACCAAAGAGGTGACAGCTAAAGGAGTCAAACCCAAGAAGAGCACGAAGAGAAGAGCAAGCATTCGAGGTGGTTGGGGGACACTTACGGTTCAAGCCAGTGAAGCTGAACATTCCGATTTGCTCAGTGATGTGGTTCCAGGTTCCAGGCGTCTTGAGGGCTTCTAAGCGTGCCCTGAGTTCGGATCTCATGGTCAGAATCCGGTCAGCCATTGTCTTCACATTACCTGTCCTGAGTGGACAGCAATATAAATATTAATCCAGATAGGGCAGACAGATGGCTCACGGAAGCATGTAGATTTAAGAAATGTAATGTAATCTATACACTGAAAATGAGATCACAACCTGCCCGTGGTAGCATGTAGGTGCCCGGATGGGTGCACGGGCAGGCCAGAGAGACTCTTACCAGGCAGAAGGAAGAAGTGAGCTTCTGATGGAATTTAGTGCTCGTCTTGGGTCTACTGGCAGTAATACCACTCAGGTTTTAACCCAGAATTCACCTAAGCACTGACCCAGACGGGGATAATGAAGCAGACTGTAGATTTAGTTACTATATAAAAGTTACTTTTTCAAAATGAGGCAAAATATATGCAAATCAAGGAAGGACGAAGAGTCCCCAGACTGTCGCACTGATTTGCAGCTAGATAATCTGTTCTATCAGGAATTCCTTCCTGTGTTTCCCAACTGTTAGGGGAGGGCAGGGGGAAGCGCCCCATTCCTCAATGCTTCCTCCTCTGGGCCTGAGCTGTGGGAGTAGGTGCTAGCCTCATTTTACAGAAGTACCTAAAACTCAGAGTTTAAAGTGATATTGTCCTGCCTCTGCCAAAATCAAAGGGAGAGAGAGTTAAATGTTCTGTTCTCCATTCCCAAACCTCACCCATCGGGCTCTGCGCCCCTTACCATTCCTTAAAGAGCTCAGGATTAGAGAGGGTACAGGCCACAATCCGCGCGCCCTGAGCAGGGGGGTTGGACCAAGTAATTCGCACAATCTTCTCCATCTGGGAAAGGACCCGCAGGATGCTATCAGGATCTTTTGCAACCACGGTCAGATTGCCCACTCGCTCATCTAAAGGGAGGGAGGAGAGTCAGCTCGGGACACCAAGGCAGGTGGGGTGGGGCAAGGCTGAAACTCAGGAGAGCACTCACTGTAGAGCCCGAAGTTCTTGGAGAAGGACTGAGCGCAGAAGAGCTCAAATCCTTCAGACACGAAATAGCGAACGGCCCAGGCATCTTTCTCTAGGTCTCCAGATGCAAAGCCCTGATAGGCTGAGTCAAAGAAGGGGAAAAGAAACCGGCGCTGCGAGGAAGGAAAGCGAGTCAGAGCAGGAGATCCTTCTGGAACAAACCTCAGACACCAGCCTTCCTTCCCCAGCTGGTGCCCGCACAGAATCCCTAACACTACCCATTTCTCCTCGCTCTCCCCTTTTGCATTCAACCACCACTTTACATCTGTTTCTCTGTTCAGCTTAACACCAACAAATCTAACAATTATTGTCCTAGGGCATCACAATGCCGCTTTGCCAACAGGACTTATTAGTGAGACATGGAGGTAGTGCCCTGTGTAGGCCCTGTGTTGTTCCCGCTCAATTCCTGATGTGGTAAGCTTGGTCAGCTGGGTCTCTCCAGAACTCCCCAATGATTTGGGGCTAGTCTAGCGGGCACTCAAGACAAAGGAGACCTCGGAGTCCCTACTCTCATCCCCTCCAACCTCCTGATAGAACTCTCCACAATTGAGATTTCCCTTGTACTGGGCTCGTGCTCTGAGTGGACACCACTTCTATGCCCCCAACTATCCAAGCCAGGGGCCAGGGTGTGTCATCAACTCCTCCTCTGGTAGCCCTCGCATCCAACTACAGCCAACTACATCCCAGTTCCTATCAACCCATTTCCCCAGAGCTCGAGACTCCTTTCAGGTCTACCCCTGCCACTGCCCGCACTCAGCTCCCAGTCAGCTCCCACCCGGATCGTGGCACCAGCCTCCTCACTGCTCTCTGGGCCTGTCTAATCTTGCCTCCCTCTGATCCACTCCCTGCTACGTAGCCTGAAGACCACAAAGTTTTGATGGCATCAAAGTTTTTCAGTGGCTCCCCAATGCCCTCCAAATGAAGTCCAATGCCTCAGCACAGGATCTGGCCCCCATTTACCTCTAACTCACTCATCTTAGAACTCTAGGCTATACTGAGAATTACTTCCAATACCTTAAATGGGCCGTGACTTCTGCCTTGGGCATTGATCACACTCCTCCCTCTGTAGGGGAACACTCCATTTCTGCCAACCCCCACCTGTCCTCATCCTTCAAGTTTCAACATGACATCTTCTGCCACTACTGCACTCCTAGCACACACGCGCACACACATGCACACACGCACACACTCCTGAAGTCTGTGCTACGGGCCTCCACGTGACCCCTTCAACACAGCCACAGTACTTGGCTGTCTCCTCAGACAGGCTGGATGCTCTCTGAGGGCAGGGACCGTCTCCGCTGTGCTCACTCTTGTACCCTACTTGGTGCCCGGCAAATAATAGTTTCTCAATGAGTATTCTTTAAACATGTTAAAGAAGAATACATGCACTTTGAGCTAGAAATCCCAACCTAGAAAGTTATCCCAAAGAAATAATAAAAGGGAGTCTTATATATAATTGTTCAGAAGAACAAGAAACCTGAGATCTCAATGTCCATTGACTGATTTAATCAATCGCTAATGTGCCACAGCCATGCATGGGAACTGTGCTACAGAACTTAAAATGACATGTGAAGGAATGCCAATGAAAGACAAAGTATGTTACAAAACTGTACAGATAAAATGATGCCATCTTTGTGGAAGAAATATATTTACATGTGTAACTATTTTAAAAGAAAACAAAAAAACAATATTCTATATACCAAAATAGTAACAGTGGCTTTCAGTTAATACTTTTCTTCTATGGGCTTTTCTCCATTTTCCAAACTCTTCCGTACACAGGTATTGCTTTTGAATACATAAAAAAATAATACAATTTCTTAAAAGATGCTCGGAAAGGGCAGTTACCTTCATGACAGACGCAATCTGCTTCCACTGCTCTGGAGTTGGGTCAGTCCCAGTTGGGTTGTGAGCACAGGCGTGGAGGACAAAGATGGAGAACTCGGGGGCACTCTGTGGGGGAAGGAAGTTACGTCAGCTTTGACGCTAGCAGGAACACCCGGAGTCAGAGTCAGTGACACACAGGGCAAGGGGCAGCGTATTTCTTCCTCATGTGCTAACTCAGAAACCACCATTTTGGTTTGAGTAGGGCTGTTTCAGACTCTCCCTTACCAACTGATCCAAAGACCTTTCCCTGCTCCTCCTGACACCATGGGGCTCTGTTTACTTTTCATCTTAATTGCCCACCTCCAGATCATTCAGGAAACCTTGGAGATCGAGTCCTCTCTTCGCTGCATCCCAATAGTGATAGGACCGAATGTCTTTAAATCCAGCAGCAGAAAACACACCGTTATGATTCTCTGTAAGCAGAAGGGTGAAAAGTTAAACGACCTGACAAACACAGAGGCCTAACTGGAAGGGACGTACGTCAGCTGCTGGGGCCCTCACAGGCTCAGCAGTCACTGGGTCAAAACGAGGTGAGCGGTGAAGACGTGGAAGAATGACTGTAACCACCAAGGACAAGTTCAACCAGTCAGTCGTGCTAAACTTCCAACCTACCATGGTGAGACTTCTGTTTCCACACTTACTGCCTTCTCAGGGAAGTTTCGACATGGGCTAAAACACGGGTCTTGAGAACAAGGATTCCTAACCTGGCCTGGAGCATCGGGTCACTCACATATTGCCGTAACCCACTGCTCCAGACATTCCCAAATGTCAGCTGATCCAGGGCTGGGTTACATTTCTGCTCAACAGTGAGAGTCATGAGGGTAATTCCCCCCACTCCTCTGTTTCTCCTCTCGCTGTAGCTCAAAAACTCACCCCAGGTTGGTGAGGACACATAGACAGGCGTGTCCTTGTTGTTGGTTCCATTGTACCATCGGGCTAAGAACTCGGCTCCGATTCGGAGTGCCCCTGTCCCCCCCAGAGACTGCACACCTCCAACCTGAAAGAGAAGCAGCAGCAGGGTCACTGGCTGGTAGTGGCAAAATCAGAAGATTATCAGGAAAACTGTGGTAATGAGCACTGATTTTGTGCCCCTTCTGTGCTAAGCCCTTTATTTATTTTTTTAAGATTTTATTTATTTACTTGACAGATAGAGATCACAAGTAGGCAGAGAGATAGGGGGAAGCAGGCTCCCTGCTGAGCAGAGAGCCCGGATTCAGGGCTGGATCCCAGGACTCTGAGATCATGACCTGAGCTGAAGGCAGAGGCTTAACCCACTGAGCCACCCAGGTGCCCCCAAGCTAAGCCCTTTAAACATTCTCTTATGGAAAGCTCACAACTACACACGGAGATGCTATAATTTGCCCATGCTTACAAACAAGGACACTGAGCTGATGAGAAGTGAAACACCTTGCTCAGTAAGCAGCCCCTGGGCACTAAGTCGAGGTCTTCAACCCAGGAAGTCTGGGAATCTAACTCTGGGGGGAGCTTCCCAACAACACAGGTTGAGGACACACCCAGGCCACAATCCAGTGTGCCCACCTGGAAGGCAAACCCATCCCTTCAGCAGCACCTATCCCAAGATCAGAATTTATGCCTCCAGCAGGAGCCTGTGAAATACTATCTCTGGTTTGCCAGCGACCTCAACCTGTAATACTCACTGCTACAAAACAGGCTCATTAATCCAGAGAAGTACGTCCTAACAAAGGTGGCCTGCGAGGATTTCCTTCCTTAACTTCCAAGCATCTCAAAATGACCTCACGTGGGCAATGATAGAATCCTAGGTGTTTCCATTTACCAAAAACCTTCACACATTCTCATTTGACTCTTACACAACTCTCCAAAGTTAAGTCCTAATCCCCCAACTCACACACAAGGTAATCGATTCAGAGAAGTGGCCTGCGAAAGGCTAGGGGTGGCAGAAAAGCGCGAAGTGGCGGAAAAGCGGGGAGCCGCAGAGCTGGAAATGAATCCAGGAGGCCATCTTGCTTCAGTCCTAGTCACCCGCCCGGGTTATGCTGCTCTGCCTACACGCCTCCGAGTCTGCCCTCTCACAATTCTCAGTAGGCTTTGGCTTCTTTCAGTAGAGAAATGGCCTACACTGCTCAGTATGTCTACAGGACTAAGAAGAAAGAAAAAAAAAAAAGGATCACCTAAGAAATTCTATCTAAATAAAAGGAAGGGCACACCAATCTAGCAACAGTGGCAACCTTCAGGGAGGGACCTGTAAGGGGGAATAGGGTCAGGGGACTCTGGCCTACTCTAGAAGTTATTTTTTAAATTAAGGAGAATATATTCACGTATTATTTGCCAAATTTTAAAATAAATTCTAAAATGTATTTAGCTCTCTGGGATTTGCTGTAAAATAATTCGCCTTTCGCACAGGGTAGGGGGGGTGTCACTGTTGAAGCTGGGTGATGGATTCAACTGGGTTTTGTTCATTACACCACACTACCTTCTTTTGTAAATATTTGAAAATTTCCACAATAAAAATGGTCTTAAAAAACCCTTCCTAGACAAAGAAGAAAAACTTCTAAAATTTTTAAAAAACAAGACACTGATGCTAAAAGATAACAAAGGGGAAGAAAAAAATGGAAAAAGGGGAGACTGAGCTCATTCATGAATACTGATACTCACTTTCCAAACATTAATGAACAGCACGACGAATCCAACCGTACACTAAAAAATACCCGCTTCCGCAAGTGACAGTCAGCCCATGAGTGCATTATTAAGAAATATAATATAAAATGTGTCACGCTGGGCGTCTGAGCAGCTCAGTCAGTTAAGCATGTGACTCTTGATCTCAGCTCAGATTTTGATCTCAGGGTGGTTGAGTTCAAGCCCTGAACTGTGCACCACAGTGAGCACAGAGCCTACTTGAAAAAAAAAAAAGTGTCAGGCCACTGACACTGACAGATTAAAAACGTAGCTATTCCTGATTTTGATGCTCAGTGAAACAGGAGATAATGGAACTTCTTGAAAATAACAGGAGAAATTCATTCCGCCGTGATGAGTAAGTCAGCTTCATGATGAACAGTGAATCATTGGCAGAAATCCTCTTTAAGCCACGAACAAGGCAGTGCTACCAATTACCACCATTTGTTACTCCTCCCCAGGGTTCTATTTGTATTCAGAGGTCTGACATCTGTGAAGGAACACTGCTGCAGCATGAAACAGAAGCCGAGTGGACACTCAGGGAAAGGAGGAGCTGTGCACGGTTGAGCACTGTAGGTGAGCCAAGACAGCGGACTGGCTGCGAATGGCCAGCGCCCGGCAGGCTAGGCACACCAGCGCGCCTCTCCTTCCAGGAGAACCACTGAACACCCCTCCCATACTTTCCAGGTCTTTTTTTTTAAAAGATTTTATTTATTTATTAGAAAGAGAGAGAGCACATGCAGAGAGAGAGGGAGAAGCAGACTCCCCGCGGAGCCAGGAGCCCCACATGGAGCTTGATCCCAGGACCCCGAGATCATGACCTGAGCTGAAGGCAGATGCTCAACTGGGCCACCCAAGCATTCCTACTTTCAAGGTCTTGCCTTCACATGTCATCTATCTGGATTCTTCATACAAATCACTACACCAAGGTGATGTTAAGCCTTATGCGCATTTATTTCTCATGGATTTGTCACCAGCTAAGTTGAATGTCAACTTTATTCATGATTTCACATTTCAAACACCTAAGCAATTCTGGAATGTTGATATTTTTATACAAATGAGCAAGGCTCCCCTTGAACCTGGTTTTCAGTTATCATGGATACGTGACAGGTGTATGTGGACGTTAGTGCAAACATTGCCAGGTATAATCTTTTATTTCCTTTCTCTCCCACTTCAAAATGCAAAGTCATTGACCAGAAGAAGTCAGAAGGTCAGCAGACTAGACTGAAAACATGTTTGGAAGAAATAAACCCACTTCAGTAACACTGACCTAATCCCTAACATTCGTGATGCATATGACCCTGGACATCAAATTCTCAAGAAATTATCATTCCCCAAGAATATGCTGAACACAGCATGGCTTCAGTGAAACACAAACTGTATCAGCAATGAAAAGAGAAACATTTGGGGTGAACCAATAATGTATCAATTTGGTCATTCTGTGACCTGAATTTTGGCGAACTGTTCTACAGCCCAAGGAAGGCCTGCATTTGGGATGAAGGAAACAAGTGCTAAGTTCCAAAGGAGCCACACAACTAGCCCTGGGCGGGTGTCCAGAACCAGAAAAATCCAGTAACACACAGTGTGCATGATGCCAGGAGGTAGTCTACACTCCCGCTTTAGCTACATGGCCGGGAAGAAATCCCTGCTGGACCCGATTAACACCTGTCTGAGACCACAGTTTGCCAATGTGAGAACTTCACTGTGAGGAGCAGGAGAGCAGACCAGAAGCTGCTTATGGCCAAGACCACGGCGCATGAACCTGGGCATGCCTAGGAGTTCACACGGTCTCTGGCACAGGGTGCTAACATGGGCAAAGCAGATGAAGACGACGACAGCACTGAAAGGATGAGCCACAGGGAAAGCCCTAAGCCTCCCAGAGGTGACAGTCAAAGTGAGGACCTGGGATGGTATCACACAGCCCACAAGCCCTCCTACCAATGGTGACTGAGGAATTTCCAAAGCTGAAATACTACAACACATGACGTGAAAAATGATACATGGTCTGGATCCTAAGGTCTGAAAATAGAAAGCAGTAAGAGGCAGGTCTCCTCAAAATGGTTGATGAACCTGGTAAAGTTAAATTTGGAGAAGACAAATCTAAGGGAAGACATGATTACTGATTGTTTTCTGGTCTATTCATTCATTCACGCTGCATCTCCTTCAAGTTTTGGCTGAGGGGCACCTGGGTGGCACAGTCGGTTAAGCGTCCAATCACGATCTCAGAGTCATGAGCTCAAGCCCCACTTTGGGCTCTACACTCAGCACAGAGTCTGCTTAAGACTCTCTCTGCCTCTGGGGCACTTGGGTCACTCAGTGGGTTAAGCCTCTGCCTTTGGCTCAGGTCATGATCTCAGGGTCCTGGGATGGAGCCCCACACGGACTCTCTGCTCAGCAGGGAGCCTGCTTCAACCGCCTCCCCCCCACTGCCCCGCCTGCTGCTCTGCCTACTTGTGATCTCTGTCAAATAAATAAATAAATAAATAAACAAACAAACAAGTCTTTAAAAAAAAAAAAAACCAACTCTTTCTACCTCCTCTTCCCTCTGCCCCTCCCCCTTGTGCTTGTTCTCTCCCCCAAATAAATCAATCTTTAAAAAAAAAGTTTTGGCTGAAATGTCATTTCTATTTCCATCATGACCACCCTAGTGAAAACTCTATCTACCCCAACTCCCACACTCAGCCTCTTCTACTGATGTGCCTCTTCTACTCTATTTTCACAGCATTTATATTCTTTTAATCTACTCTATCATGACCTTATCTATTACATTTACAGTTGGCTTCTCCTCATACAACTGAAAGCAAGGGCAGAAGATTCTGGGTCTTTTGGTCACTGCTGTGCTCCAGCTTCTAGAACAGTGCCTAGCCTACCCTTAGTGGTAAGCACTCATCTGCTGATTGACTGACTGACTGAATTCAAACATCTGAGAACCTCTGATACGCCAGGCTAGGAGCTATATGCTGAAGATACACTAGATAAGTAAGTAAGCCATCATCCCTGCCCTGAGGGAAGTCATGGTCTTGTGGGAGACAGACATAAAATTATGCATCATGGTAATGAGCACAGTAAGTACAGTTATTCCTAAGCTGTGAACAAAGTCCTGTGATAACTTGGCCTGGCCAGAGAGAGCTAAGGATTCAGCATGGAAGTGACCCTTGGCTGGGCCCTGCAAAACTTATAGTCTCCTGGAATGTCAGGAACCTGGGGGGAGGGGGGTTGGGGTTGGGGATTGTGAGTCACTGGAGGACAGGATGAAAGCTGGCTACAAATTATACCACACACCCAGCTCTAAGTCTAGATTTGCCCTGTAGATAATGGAGGGGCTACCATGTGTGCATATGTGGGGCAAAGAGCAGGTGACATGATTATCAGCTTTCTTTGCTATGAAAGATCTTCCTATTTGCACTGTGCAGAACCTTTAGGATTTTTTTTATTTGAGAGTAAAGGGGAGAAAGATAGAGCACACGAGCAGGGGAGAGGAGCAGAGGGAGAGAGGGAGAAGCAGATGTCCCGCTGAGCAGGGAGCCCAATGCAGGACTCCCTCCCAGGACCCTGGAATCATGACCTGAGACAGACACCTAACTGATTGAGCCACCCAGGTGCCCCTGCACTGTGCAGAATCCAACAGAATGGGGAGGAGACTAGAGGCAAGAGGCTATCACAAGAATCCTAACGAGAGGATGGTGGGCTGAACTAGGACAGCAGCTTGGGAATGGTGAGGACGTCCGAGGGAAAAAGGAAGAACTCAGAGCTCAGAACCAGCCAGGACCTAGGGTGATGCAGATGCCAAGACAACATCCTAAACTCTCCCCCCACACACCCCCCCCCCAAAGCCTTCAAGTATTTACAGACTGCCATCTAAATTTGTTCTCTGATCAAATACACAACATAGAAGGAAGCCGACTAAGAGGGAAGGCCATGTAAATGACCAAAACGGGAACACAGGGCAGAGGAACAAGCACCTGTCCAAAACGATCAGTAAGTGTTGTAAGAAGTATTATAAGGTTACTAAGTGTGTAAGAAACACATAGTTTTAGAGGAAGGTCCCCAACACAGAAACTGTCTTTCTTTCTTCTTCAACAATGGAATTCCACCGAATCTATCCAGAGTGTCTCTCAAGATAACCCTAGCTGCCTAAGTCCTCCACTCTCAAACTTCATCAGGACTCTCCTTCGGCAAAACTCATTAATTACTTGTCTAATCATAACCCAAGTTCCAGGACTTTCACTCAGAACCTCCCAGCCTCCTGACAGAACCCTGGGCCTGTGTGCCCCTCATTTCTCCCCTGCTTACCAAGGCATCTGGGTAACAGCATGTGGAGAATAAATCAGATTCCAAGATGTGGTCCCTTCCATCACAAAGGCTGCGCTACGACACTGGCCCAGAGGAGCAGTAAGGGCAGCTGCCTTAAACTGGACAATAGCCACCTGGGCTATCGTGACACCCCACGCCCATCCCCTGCCTACCGTGCTGCCAGCTTTATCTTCTTTGAACACTTTGACTGGGTTAACTCCTCTGCTCAAACCTTCAGGTGGTTTCCCCTGTCCAAGGTGCCAAAATCAGCCTGGACATGCTCCTAGCTCCAATCAGGGAGGTCTCTCTTCCGCCTAGACCCACTTACCTCCTGACACCTCATTCCCACTACTCCAAAAAAATACTCTCCTTTTCCTCCCTCTGTGTTTGCGGTTCCCAACCCTGGCTGCACTTTGGAGTCACCTGGGGAGCTTTTAAAACTACACCCTTGCAGGAACGGAACTGGGGGGAGGAAGGGGGAACTGGGTCGGAAAGGGCAGGGAAGCAAAGGGCAGGGAGCGGGGCTCCTGGGTGGCTCAGTTGGTTAAGCATCTGCCTTTGGCTCAGGTCATGACCCCAGGGTCCTGGGATCGAGCCCCACATCAGGCTCTGCTCAGCGGGGAGCCTGCTTCTTCCTCTCCCTCTGCCCACTGCTTTCCTTGCTTCTGCCTGCACTCTTCCTGTCAAATAAATAAAATCTTAAAATCTTAAAAACAAAAACAAAAAACGGACAAGTAGGACAGGGAGTGAAGGGGCACATGTACCCATCTGTACCCATCTGTACATGTGTATGTAAAATTCCCCAGGTGATACTATTCTACACTAATTCCCAGAATTGGGAACCAGAGTCCTGGCCTCATTCCCCAAAGTTCAGCCCACATGCCAATTCTATCCCTACCACTATCCCTGGCTTCTGAATCCCCTTCTCCCCAGAAATACACATAGACACAGAATTCTGCATAAAATGTCAGGGTCTGGGGGTGCCTGGGTGCCTCAGTCAGTTAAGCATCAGACTCCTGAACTCAGCTCAGGTCATGATCTCAGGGTCATGAGATCAAGCCCCAGATCAGGCTCTGCACTGGGCGTGGAGCCTGCTTGGGACTCTCTCCCTCTCTCTCCCTTCTACCCCCACCCCCTTGGGCATGCTTTCTCTCCAAAAAACAAAACAAAACAGAGGGGAGGGGGAAAAATTTTTTCAAGGGGTTCAGAGGCCCCTTAAATAATCCCCTATGGGACCATGAACCACAAACCAGTCCTTTCCTAACACAGATGACATGTAGGGGTTAGAGAGTAAATGCCTTACCCGTGGTTAAAGAAGGAGCAGATCTGGGTCCAGACCTGATTATCTTGGTCATTCCATTAAACTCCCTTGGCTTGGCATTTCCACAGATGGCTTCGACCCAGTAGCCACAATGTGACTGTCTACGGCACAGGACCCAGCAGCCAAGGGGCCGCATGCTGTCCGGCCCTACCACATGCACTACCCGGGCCTTCAGTTCACACTACTTAAACCCTTATTCACGGACACTGCAACAGACTTTAAATCAAACTGAGTTTTCAACCTTGTCTCACCTTTGCAGTTTCTAAAGAAAATATAGTTGACCCTGAATGACACAGGCTTGAATTGTGCAGGTCCACATACACCTGGACTTTTTTTTCCCCCACAAGCCCAGTACAGTATTAGAAATATATTTTCCCTTCCTTACGGTTTTCTTAATAACATTTTCTCTTCTCACTTTATTTTAAGAACACATACAAAACACGTGTTTTGTGTTCTGGTTATCCATGGGCAGCCAGTAGCCTATTGGCTACTGACTGTTCAGTTATCCATAGGCGGCCAGTAGCCTACTGGCAGGTCAGTTTTGGGAGAGTCAATAGTGATTTAAGGATTTTCAACAGAGTCGGCACCCCGAACCCCCACACTGTTCAAGGGCCAACTGTCCATCCTTTCCCAAAACTCACCCGCTTCTCCTGGATAGCTGGGCTGTTATCCCCGAGGGCCAAGCGGGAAGCACAGGTCCGGAACTCAGCGAGGCCCAGGATGGGCAGGTACTCATGGTTCAGACTGCTGTCATTAGCGAGTTTCTGCTCCACCTTCCTCACGACCGGCAAAACCCAGGGCTGGCAGTCATCTGTGCGATAAGCTGGAACACAGCAAAGTCATGTAAGAGGGAGGAGGCAGGCTTCATTCAAGGAAGAGCAGGCGCTGGGACTGGGCGCCTTCCACCTCCTTCCATCAAACAACAGAGAGCGAAATGAAAGTCAAGTTCATTTCCTGACTGTCCATCTGCTTTGGGCCAGGCACTGGGTGAGACGCTAGGGCAGGCAAAACAGCCATGGTGCCTACCCTTATAGATACTCAAGCTCTTAAATATGTGATCTCGGAAAGACAGGATGCTAAAATAACACTGGGACATCACAGAGCCTGATGGACGGAGAGTGCACGAGACAGCACTCTGCACACTCACGACCACCTAACAGTTGCTCTGTTGATCGTCCTAGCACACTGAGATCTGTAAAGGCATAAACCCAGAATCTTCTTCCTTCTCCCAAGAAATCTCCCAAGAGAATTCTGGAAAAGTGCTAGGTGCTACTTCACATGACTGCTACAACTTCAAACATGAAATGTGGAGAGGGGGTGGCAGAAGGCCTACCTCCCCCTCTTGTCTTAGAAGAACAGAAGTGGGACAAATCGTGAGCAGAGGCCCCAGGGCTGAAGATGCCAGCAGATGGTTACACAATCACCAGACAACCTATTTGATGTCCGCACACATCTTTGTCCTCTCTCTGCCATGCCTGACCATTTGACTATTCCTCTTACTTCATATTCCACACTTTTATTGATCCAAATGTATCTATTTCATAATATTTAATCCTGCCTATAGCAAATTTCTAAGCACCTCGACACTACAAGTATTTCTAGTCCCGTTATCCTATCACTGATTTTTTTTTCCCCTCTTGTACCGTATGATTATCTCAGGATTACAGCTTTAGAGGGCAGCTGCTGTGGCTTGCACCCAAGCCAATGATCTGAGCTGATTCCTCACAGGGGTCACCTGACTCTGCTGGAATGTTTAGTTCTCCAACAGACCCACACTTTTTCAAGTGATTTTGAAACCGAAAATTTTAGAGTAATTCTGATTATTTTATCTTGTTGATTTCTGCCCAACATGAACCCCTGACTTCTTTTTAAAAACCACTTTTTAGGGTGGTTGAGATTGTTTACAGAACAACATATGCTGACTGTAGGAAATTTTAAAAAGCTCAGAGAGCAAATGATAAACATTATGATTAATATGTAATCCCAGCACTCAGAGATAGAGTATGAACATTTTAGTGTACAACCTTCTGAGCTTTCTTTTACATGAGCATTTTCTTTTATAAAATCTGCATCATACTGTATATAAAATTTTTTCAACACGCTTTTTTCCACTTACTAAGTACAAGTATTTTTCATTGTCATTAACTATTCTTTTAACAGATGATATATTCACGTCCCCACTCCATCCTAAGCCTCCATCTATCTCGTTCCAAATCCTCCCCTCCAATAAATAAGTTATTCTTCATTTCTTTTGTATCTTTCCAGAATTTCCCTATGCATACATAAGCAAACACAGCCTCTTACGTCCCCCTTTTTTACACAAAAGGTAACATATACTATACACTGTTCTGTTCCTTGCTTTTTCTAAAGATCTTTTTCTATCTGTGTACACACTGCCCTTGATTTTTTTTTTTTAAGATGTATTTATTTTGAGAAAGAGAAAGAGAGCACAAGTGAGCGCAAGGTGGAGGGGTGGGGAGAGGATACAGAGGAAGAGAGAATCTCAAGCAAATGCCAGACTGAGCAGAGCCCCCTTCAGGCTTGAGCTCACTACCCTGAGCTCATGACCTGAGCTGAGATCAAGGGTCACATGCTTAACCAACTGAGCCACCCAGGTGCCCTCTTTCATTCTTTTTCTACAGCTGCTTAACTGATGAATGTACCATAATTTGTTTTGCCAGTCTCCTGCTGATGGACATGTGAGCTGTTTCCAATCTCTGGCTATTACGTAACAATACTTCAGTGAACAACCTCATACACAATGTCATCTTCATGTAAATATACCCATAAGATGCAGGGTTGAAAATGGAACTGTAGGCTAAGAAGTATGTGCAAAAATTTGTAGTTCTGACATATCTCCAAATTGGCCTCCACAGGGATTTTATCAGTTAATACTCCTACCATCAACATATAAGTATCTGTTTCCCATAGCCTCATCCAGAGTAAATTTTTGCCAGTATGAGGATGCAAATGGTACCTCAGGGTAGTTTTAATTCACATTTCTCTTATCATGAATTCGGTTGGTCATTTGTCTTATTTACTTATTTACTCTCATACATATTTATTTAAGTAGGCTCCATGCTCAGCACTGAGCCCAACACAGGACCTGAACTCATGAGACTGAGATCAAGACATGAGCTGAGATCAGGAGCTGGAGGCTTAACCCACTGAGCCACTCAGGCGCCCCCACTGTTCATATTTATGATCCATTTACAACACAATTTTAGTGGCTAGACAACATTACTTTTCATGCAAAATTTATTAACTATTTATGTTGCTTCTGATTATTTGATATTATAAACACTGTGAAAAATGTTCTTAGATCTTTACATATATTCATGCATGTTCCCTTAAAATAAAGTTTCTAGATGTAAAATTACAGTCAAAAGTCATACAACAAATGAGACTTTATAAGATCATTCTGACTTGGGGTCTTTTTTTTTTTAAGATTTTATTTATTTATTTATTTGAGAGAGAGAGAGAGAGAGAGAGAAAGCATGAGAGGGGAGAAGGTCAGAGGGAGAAGCAGACTCCCCATGGAGCTGGAAGCCCGACGCGGAAGGCAGTGGCTTAGCCAATGAGCTACCCACGCACCCTCAGGGTCTCTAGGGATGTGTCATCTATGAATTTGATAAGCACCTCAAACTAGTAATAAGAATGTAGACAGAGGTGCAGACTGACACAGCCACTAACCAATCAACAGTGCCTAGGTAGGTGGCTATGACTCACAACACTGTCACAACACTTACGCGCTACCCCCTGGCCTACCAAATTCCTTCCAAACAAGTCATAAGCCTATTTTATCAGGTGGGATTTAGTCTGGTTTTTTTTTTTTTTTCTTTTTAAGATTTTGTTTATTTACTTGAAATGAGAGAGAGGGAGAGAGAACACGTGTGTGTGCAAGAGCAGGGGGTAGGGGCGGAGGGAGGGGAGGAAGAGGGGGAAGCAGGCTCCCTGCTAATGCAGGGCACGATCCCAGGACCCTGGGATGAGGACCCTGGGATGATGATCTGAGCCAAAGATCATGATCTGAGCCAAAAGCAGCCGTTCAACCGACTGAGCCACCCAGGCACCCCTGGTGTGGTTTTTTAAAGAGATGCCAAAATAACAACTTCCAAGTAAGAGCTGTCCCTGAAGATTTCTCTATAATCACAATGCTACCATTGTTCATAATATTCTTGGAATTCTTCTTTTGGAATTATTTTTAGACATGATGTCTCATTATTTTGAATATCCTCAATGGTGCCAAATCTTTGTCCTTTGAAAGTAAATTTGAATTCTGGAAATGGAACTTGCAGCAAGGGCAAACATATCTTTAACTAAACCACAGAGTATGGGATACTATTTAGATGTACAATGTGGGTGTTCATAGAAAAACCAGTTCCGTTATGCTTCACATCTGTGTTTGGAGGTTATGTGTATTGCATAATTACGCCATATGTATTGTATTTATGATAAGTCATTTGTAAACCATGTATTATAAATAGGAAAGACAAAAAAGTCCCAGAACCACCATTCTTACCCATACTGTCTACTCTGTACTACTCTAAAAAATCTTGTCATAAGACTAGACACAAGGAGACATTGTGTCTATACTGTGACAAAAGAGAAATTGGCCAACTTGTACCTCCCCTGCCTCCTTCACAGTCCAGTTTCTCCCGGGTTCAGTTCCAGGTTCATGCCCCAGGCCTTGCCTAACTGCCCTAATGAAGCAAAGAGCAGAAGGCTCTTGGTGATTAGAGCAATGAGGTCAAGCATTATTAACAACTATATACTATATACTCTCCCAGGAGATTTTCATTCCTGTCAGACCCAAGGAGTTTCTCATTCATGTTTTCATTCACTCATTCATTTAACAAGGACTTACTTAATCTACCAAGAAGGAGACATTGGCTACAAGTAGCTACACAGAAATGAGCAAGGCAGAATAAGATACTGTCTGTCCTGGAGGAAACACAGAATATACAGCCCTTAATTCTCTTGTAATGAGTCAGGGAAGACTTTACAGAGAATGAAGGATGAAGAGTGAGTAGGAGTTTAAAAGGTAGTCAAGGGAAGGGCATTCCAGCGTGGAAGCGGAGTCTTCCCTTCTGCCCTTCCAGTTTCTTTGGCTGGTCTAGTAATTAAATTGCCATAGCAGATTAACAGAAGAAAAACAAAAGTTTAATAACCTCTACCACCTGTATCCATGGGGGAGAGACAGGGCAACTGAGTTAACTCCCCCCAGTGGCCAAAGCCGTTTACGGACTTCAGCTAAAGACACAAGAAGTTGGGGGTGGGGAGTTAGTTCTGCAAGATGATCCTAGGAGCACAGGAAACAAGAGAAAGGTCAAGATGCTGATTTAAGCCCCACCTCTCCACTGATAGTTCCTCCAGATTTAGAGTCACCTGAGAAAGACATTCTTACAAATGGATATTTCCCTTACAAATGTAAATGTTTTTGATAAAAAGGGTAATTTCTACTTGGTTTTCAGAGCTCCTCCTGTATTTAGTTTCTTAAAAATAACCAGCTTAAAAAACAAAACAAAACAAAACACAGCTTAGGAAGTGCCTGGGAGCTCAGTTAAGCCGCTGCCTTCAGCTCAGGTCCTGATCCCAGGGTCCTGGGATCAAGCCCCACATCCGGCTTCCTGCTCAGCACAGAGCTTGCTTCTCCCTCTCCCTCTGCCTCTGCCTGAAGCTCCGCCTACTTGTGCTCTCTCTCCATCAAATAAACAAATAAAATCTTAAATAAATAAATAAATAAATAAATAACCAGCTTAGAGCCTATTGGGGGGGGGGGGGTTACATTTTGCTTCCCTTCACCAGACTGAGGGAAGGCCTGTCTGAAGGTCCAAGAGGCTTGGAGACAGGAGGCTTTTCAGGATCTGCATCTTCACGGCTCAGACATAGGACCCGTGGAGGAATATGGGTCAAAGCGTCTTGGAGGACATCCTCGTCTAAGGAATGTAGTTTCAATGGGGAAACCACTGAAAGCTCTTGAACAAGAGTGATGTGGATAGTGGTACATTTTAACAGGATCATCTGAGTGACACGACAGAAAATAAACTGCAAAGGGGAACAGAGATGGATCGTTAAGTCAGGCGGGTATTGCAGGCATTCAGAGAGGCAGTAATGGGAGTCTTTAATTCAGGTAGTGGCAACAAGGATAAAGAAAAGACGAGCCACTCAAAATAGATTTATGAGGTAGAAAACACAGAACCTAATGACCAAATAAACTGATGTGGCATCAGGGAAAAGATAACAAATGACTCAAAAGTCTGTCTAGTCTGGATAAAGGCTGGTGGTGATGTGGGGGCGGGGAGGGGGTGGATAGAGAAGGGGTCCAACTAAGATATAAAACGTAAGCAGAAAAAGAAAAGATTGAGGGGAAGGTGGAAATGAGTTTTCTGAACATGCTGCATTTGTAGGATGTGTTTAGCAAACTATACCAAGTATGGGTCTGGCACTCAGGGAAGCAGTGCAGGATGGAAAGATTCCCTAATTACAGACATCAATAGTACCTGAGCCATCGTAATAACAAGGACTTACTGAATACTTACTTAGTACCTACGAGGCACTGTGCTAAGCGCTTTACTTTTTCTTCTAACCCCCGTTTAATTCCTGTAATGACTCACAATACAGATACTATGATCTGGAAACTGAGGTCAGAAGAGTTGAATAATTTGCTGAAGATCAAGTGGATTATAAGAGCTAGGCTGTCATATTAAGTTCATGGATCCATGTGGTTTTTTCTAAGAGCAAGAGAAAGCCTGAAGCAAGCAGACCCCAGAGGCCTGTGTGGTGGAGGGCTCTTTATCACACAGGTTTCAGGGGAGTTCAGGAGTGCTGCTTTCCAGAAGAAAGGAGGAACAGAGAGAATTAAATAATCAAACCATCCCCCTCCTCTCCTCTGAACATCTCCACTTCCCTCACCCTAACCCCCAGGAGCCCCTGCACGTATAAACTCCTCTTAAGGCCCTTTTCCAACTAGAGTCATGGGACGAGGGCTGGGGAGTATTCAGAAACACCTGATACAGCACTTATATCCAACAATTTTATGTGAAGATGCTAGAAATCCCCATTAAAAAACACAACAAATATTAAAGTAAGAGCAGGTTATTTGGAACTAAAGGAAGCTCAATTCCCATGACTGGAGTCTATGAAGCAATGTCTTGCTCAGGCAGCATCAGGTTGGACCCATGTCCCCCCTGCCCTTGAAGCCACTGGTCTCAAACCCTGAGAAGCACCAAAATGGCCAGCTCAGGGCACGCTGTACTTAAATGTGATGCTCTGCTTTACCTAGAAGGAAATTAGGGAACCAGTGCCAGCAGGAGTATCTCTGGAGAAACTCAGCAAGTAGAAACTAGGTAGTGAAATTATAGTTGCAGCTTATTTTAAACACATCCAACAGCACTAGAACATGAGCTGGATAATCTCCCCTGGGTTTTATCTTAAGGGGGTGGGGTGGGGAGTATCTTCTCCAAAGTCAGTGATTAATTAATTACATCTCCTTCACAAAGGATGTACTTGGGGATTTGTATTAACTGCAGCTAGAACATACAAAAGCTGGAAGGGACCTCTCATTCTACTTTAATCAGAACTTTATCTGCCATCCACCAAAAAAGAGATCATAAAAAGAAAAATAGTATTTTTATCTCTTTTCATTTATGTATCACATTTCACACATAATTATTCATTTAATCCTCAGCCAACTAATGAGGCCAACATCATTATCCTACATGTAATGTGCTAGTGAATCTTTGAGTAGTATTTTAGAGAGGGAGGCATTCCATCTCTGCTCCTCATTTAACAGACTGAGTTCCAGGATGTTATACAGCCCTCCCAAGGTCACGCTGCTGGACTGCAGGGATGGCCTGTACTGAGATCTCCCAGCTCTTTCCACTACAGTGTACTGGCAGCCTCTGGACCACCTGAAGGACCCAAAATAGAGGAGAGGACAGTTTCACCACCAATAGCCGTATGACCTGGGGCAAAATGCTTCATCCAACTGGGCTTCAGCTTCCTTCTGGCTGCAACAACCCTCCAGAGACCTTGTACGCATTAAATAAGATTAAATGCACACATTATTTGTTCCTGGTAAGGAGGGGACGTTCCTGGGTTCCTGGGAAACATGACAAAGGCACCGTCACAGGTGAGACGACCACCTGAACTGCAAACTCTACTTCTGGGCCAATCACTTCTGGCCTGGGCTGACAGGGCACTACTTCTCTGCACTGAGCAGTTTATTTCTGAACGAATATCAGAAATGATTTCATTTTGCAGTTTTTAAGCTGAAACTTTTTTTCAACATCTTCTGTGCAACCTACCCAAAGAAATGCCAAAACAACTCTTACATAACCCGTACTTATTTGCCAGACATTATTGTAAGTGCTTGAAACGTATTTGAGTCTCACAAAAACCCTGTAAGATCGTTTAATGGTAACTGAGACACCTCCCCACAAAAACTGAACATTTTTAGAAGATGTATTTAAGTCAACATCATATTATATATCTGGCCCTAATTAAATACCTGGAGGTTATAAATTGGATTTAAATTAAGAGCTTGAATGGTGCCTGACTCCAATTCAACTCAAGGCAAACTTTCAGTACTTCTCCTACTCAGTAAAAACATCACTTACTCTCCAAGGCTGAAACTACACGGTATTTACTTTTTAAAAGTGCTTTATTATGGAAAATTTCAAACATACACAAAAGTCACAAAAATAATATAATGGGTGCCAATGTACCCATTACCTAGCTTAAACAAACCATACTTTTTAATGGCTTTTTTTCTCACCTCTTTCCCATATTCCTTAGTGAAGACTTATTTTTAACAGGTCCTATGTACAGTCACTGCAGGAAGCCTGATTCTGAACCTCCTTCTCACCACCATCCACTACAGAATAGTTCGATTTTCTCTTTCCAAAATTTCTGGTCCTTTTACTCTAAATCTGTTCCTTAGCACGAACAGCATATTTTCTTCAACCTGGCTGGTCTTTGTGTGTGATCAAGTGTGTTTGGAGCTTCAAACATTTAAATGAGTGATAAGAAATAACAAATTCACCAAAGGTTAGAGTTATTCTGAGATACTCCAATCTAAACCCTTCTCTTGCAGAAGGGGAAACTGAGGTCCATGCTCTCAGCTGTCCAAGCAAGAACTTAGGACAAGGATGAGCAAAACTGAGTTTCTACTTCCTTTCCACTTTCCACTCCTTCCTACCCTCTCTAACCATTCCTACCACATCTTCGAGGACCAGAATATGATTCCCAGGTCCTCCCAGGCTGCATTAACCTGTCTTAGAAGCACTTTAGATTTCTATTATATCACACCTTGATGTTGATATCCTTGAGACCAAAAGCACGCCTCAGGCTTTCTCCCACAAGGCTTGGGTAAAGTGCTGATTGTGACCTACCTGGTAGTCACTCAAGTATTTACTAACCCAGACCAGAGTTTCCTAAGGCTCAGAGTTCTTCATTCGTTCTCCACCAACCAGGACATCAAGCCTATCAGGATTCCTACTTCCTCCCTCCCCTTATCTTGGGCCTCCCCACTTATTAACAGTTGAAAGGATGTAGTGTAAAGAACACAGAATGGGGAATCAGTAAAACTGGGTTTGTGTCCTGGCTGTTAGACCTGTACTGTGGACCTTGGACACATCTCCTTTTTCCAAGGACTCCACATGCCCATCTGTAAAATGGGCAGGTTGAAAAACAGCCCCGTGATTCTTGCCACCTCTCCAGCCAGCGCCAAGCTAGGCCTCGGCCTTTCCCACCGCACCAACCACCCGGGTTAGGTCCGCTCCACTGCCCAGGTTGCTCCTACTCGCCGCATTTTTACCTCCCACTCCCAGGTTGACCTTGCGGGGGTCCGGATCCTCCCGGAAGTCGGCAGTGAGCTTAAAGACCAGGACCGGCTGGGCCTGCGGAACCTCGGCGAACACAGACGGAGGCGCCATGGCAGGAGAGCCTGAGACAGGTGAGAGGTTCCACTCTGCCTCTGGAGCCACTGGGTCCGGTCTAGACAAGGCGACTGGAGGAGACTCTCACCTTCACCTAGCCGGCAGGGGCGGGCCCGCGGCCTCCAATGGTCTAGCTGCGTCAGGAACTTGGCAACGCGGCTAACCAATCGGGAGCTTCTGACGCAGGAAGGGCAGGAGGGAGGGGACGCTCTTAGCCAATCCAAGAAGAGAATCTTATCGGAGGCCAGTCATGATGCAACCAATGCACTGGGCGCCGGCAGAGAGGGGGACCCGGACTAGGGTTGATTGGCAGAGCGGAGTCCTATGGCTGAGGGCGTTCTTCCGGGGCCTCCGGGGCCTCCGGGTCTGCCGGGAGGAGCCGAGCGGCACGGGGAGCGGGAGGTGGCCTCCCTGACCTTCGAGGGCATAGCGAGGAGGAAGGTGGCCGGAGGGAATTGCGGAGGATCGGCCTTCCGGCACCCAGGAGCAGGAGTTCTCCGGGCCGGGTCGGGCAGCGCGCGCCATCCTGACCCGGGCTGGCAGCCAGATCCCCGGCGTCTGCGCGCTCGGGACGAAAAGTCCTTGGCCTGAACGTGCAGCTCCGGAGCGCGCGCGGCGACCTTGACCATCCCTGCCGGCTGTTCTCCCCGAAGGAAATATGGGTGGGCCGCCTGCCTAGATTTCAGGCAGGGGACATCCCACTAAAAGTGGGGGAGTGATCTTTCCTTACAAAGAGGGTCCCGGTCCTCAAGGACCTTCAGGATCTGGGCAAGGTGTCCCTCTCTAGCTTTGCTCCCCCTACGCATTCAGCCAGATCTTGCTGTCATCATCTGGCCGGTACCCAAACTGCCTCTTCTTTTAGTCTGGCTGTTTCTTCCTCCCCAGCTCCTCTCTCCACCGGGCGACCTTCAAGATCCCGAGTAAATAAATGCCTCCTCCATAAAAGACTCTCCTTAACCCCCACTCTGGTCAAAATCTGCCTCTTTTCCTGTGCTTCTGTACCTTGTTGGCAATATTCCCATTTCAGAAAATGCCCTAGTTAAGAACCTAGCTCACCCAGAACACCTAGCTTTAGATTCTGGCTCTGTCATTTACTGACAGGCAGGTTTAGGCAAGTGACTTAACCTCTCTGTTCCTGCTCTGTAAAGTGGAGATACTAGTATTTTCCTTAGGGCTGTTGTGGGGATTATATGACTTGATACATACAAAGTGTTTAGTTGCATATAGTAAGCACCCCCTAAATGTTAGTTAGCTGTTGTTGCCATTGCCCATCTGCCACACCCCTTGTAGATGATAAGCTTCTTTTGGCTAGAGATCCTGCCCTATGTAAGTATCCCCTAGTGTTTTGCACTTAGTAAGCAATAAATGGGGGAAGGACAAACCCATTCTCTTGGTGTTTCAGGAGAAAACAATACCCCAGCCTCTGTTCATTGATAATACAACAAATCTCAAAATGAATTTTCCATTCATAGTAACCAATACAAGCCAAAGAGACTTTGGACAGCACCTGCCAACCTTTGTATCACCTGCTTTTTTCCAGGAGCTTTGCCTCTGCTTTTAAAGCTAACTGCTCAGGGTGTTTCATTAATACTGCTTTCCTCTAAGATTGCAAGTTCAACACTGAAGGTGAAATGACAATGAACTGTTAGTAGTTCTAAAAGCAGAGGCAAAGGGCAACTGCTGAGAGGGGTGTTCTACAGCCCAGAATTCCCAGAGTTTGAGAAGGATGATCTTCACAGCGTTGGCCAACAATATCATGGTCATTTCTTACGTCATTCCTGCGGGAAAAACAATCCGTGGTTACCTAAACATGATGAACTTAGCTAAGTCCAAATAAATATTTATTGACAATCTAAGCAGCTCCATAACCAAGTCAAGGAGATAGGGGCAAAGAAAGTGACATCTGTAGTTTTTCTTCATGTCTTCATAATATCTGTTCTAAATTTTAGAAAGGGACAAACAGTTAACTGGGTGTAGCGGGGAGGGAAAGTACATATTATGTGGGATCCAAGTCTCGAACATTTTCCTTGGTAATATTAGGTTCTTGGAGATTACGTTCAGTTCCCTCTCTCTTGAGCCCTGCACCCCATCCCTCTACACAAAATGCCAATCTTGAAATAAACAAAATGCTTTCCAGGCCATTGCTAATTTTAACACTTTGACTTGGAATTGAGCACCGCTGCCTCCCTGCTGAATGGATAGAACAAGCAAAAGACTCTTCAGAGGCAAACATTGCCCAGGCAAGTAGGCAACCAGGCAAAGCAAGTGTCCAGGGAGAGAGCAGTAGAGTCAAAGGAAAGGAGGACTAGTATTCTCCTTGCCTCATGATTTGCTATGACTCCCATAGCATCCTCCCTACCAACTCCCTCCTGGCTTTTTTTCTTTCCCTTTTTCTTCAAAAGAATTGGGAGGGAGGAACTGGAAACCCACACAGCAACAGCTTCATCTGGAATGAATTCTTATAGAATATACTTGCCTGGAAATTGGAAGTGTTCAGAGCTGAGCAGCGCTGCCCCAAGCATAAGAGGCAGTCCAGGCCAGGTTGGCCATGGACACTGCACGGACCTCTAAACAAACCCAAACCTGCTTATTGTATTCAGTTTTGCCCCTGATACCCTGAAGGTCTAAACTTAGGAACAAGTCAGGAGAGGGAGGAGTTTTTCACACTTTGCACTCAAGGGCAAAGTGCCTCAGAATAGTTACATTTAGGTGTATGCTGTCACTAAGGGTAGGATATTTATCAAAATCTGACTTGTGTGCTGAGTGAGTATTTCTTTAGAAGCCAAACCTGCAATCTGTTCAGAATCACTGTGTGGCTGAGTAGCGGCCAATAAGATAAGCATAGAGCCCCTAAGGCGGTGGTGTTCTCTGCTGTGTGGCATTTACTGTTGCTGAGGAAGGTGATCGCTTATCAACCTCGTCCTTCAAATTAACTGGCTTGTTTCCTGGGCATGCCTTAGTGGAACTACCAACCATCTCCTTTCGCTTCTCTTCTCTCACTTCGCTCCTTCCTCCTGTATGTAGGACTCTTCTCCCCACCTGCACACATGGATGGGATCAAGTGAGGGTCTGTTGTTCCTTCCTAACCCATAGAAGGGTATGTACAATGAGGCCTGAAGTACACAGCAGCTAACCTTAGTTCCTGAACCGGGCACCCACATGGGCAGAACTTTTTTTTAAAGCTGCTGAGACCTTTGTACAACAGAGATATCAACTGGATGACAGCTGTCGATGGTTTTATCTACTCGCTGACCATAATTCAGTTCCAGGGCACTGTTTAGAAACTCCTGGGCTGGTGCACCTGGCTAGCTCAGTCAGTGGAACATGTAACTCTTGATCTCGGGGTTTTTGAGTTCAAGCCATAGCGGGTGCAGAGATTACTTAAGAATAAAATCTTTAAAGGGGCACCTGGGTGGCTCGGTTGGTTAAGCATCTGACTCTTGACCTCAGTCAGCTCAGGTCTTGATCCCAGGGTCTTGATCTCAAGCCCCATGTTGGACTCCATGTACAGAGCCTGCTTTAAAAAATAAAATCTTTAAAAGACATTGTTGTGCTGTAGAGTGTTGGTACTTAAGAAGTAGCACAGCTTCTTGTGGTTAAAAGCATGGCCTCTAGAACTAGTTTTCTCTGCATGCCTCAGTTTCCTCACCTCATCTATAACATGGGGATAATAACAGTTCTACCTCATGGGGTTGCTGTGAGGATAAAATGATGTACTTTTAAAAGACTTATTTATTTACTTGAGAGAGAGAGCGAGCGTGATCAGGGAGAGGCGCAGAGAGAGAGGGAGAGAAGCAGACTCCCCACTGAGTGTGGAGTCTGATGCGGGGCTCTATCTCACAACTCTGACATCATGACCCAAGCCGAAATCAAGAATCAGACACTCACAGGTGCCTGGGCGACTCAGTTGGTTAAGCATCTGCCTTCGGCTCAGGACATGATCCCCAGTGTCCTGGGATCAAGTCCCGCATCACACTCCCTACTCAGCAGGAAGCCTGCTTCTCCCTTTCCCACTCCCCCTGCTTGTGTTCCCTCTCTCACTGTGTATCTCACTCTGTCAAATAAATAAGTAAAAGCTTAAAAAAAAAAAAAGAGTCAGACACTCACACCCAAGTGCCTCAGAATTAAGTGATTTAATGGAAAACACTTTGAATTTTACAGGACACTTACTAAGTACGCAGTATGTTCTCAATCACCATCATCATCATCATCACAGATGTTGTTTACAAGCACTTGCCTTTGAGATTTGTTTCATTTGTTCATTGAAAGACAGCTGCCTAGTAAAACATTGCATCTGCTTTGCACATATAATCAAATTCTGGTTTGATTACTAGTCAACTAGTCCTCTTACTAGTCTTGAAACTTGGAATAAACTTCTTAAATTGGGACAAAAAGATTTTTGCTTAGTGTTGACACACACACTTTTAACACAGTTGTAGAAATTATTGCTATTATTTTATTTTGATGATGTTGATGATGATGATGATTACTATAGAGATTACACTTTGGTCCCTGGATAGCTATAAGGTATTAGTTAGGCTAATTCCAAAATCTCTCTGTCCTGGCCTCTTGCAGGCATATACTCTGAAATTTTTTAAAGATGAAAAAGAAAGCGGAGAACACAAGCTCTTAAATATTTAGAGTCCTCCAAAAAGTCTTTGTAGAGATCTGTAAAATCTCGAAGCGATTTAAAGGTAACAACACAATTAATACTTAATTAAAATATAAAAATGTTAATAACTTCTTGTATTTCTATATTAATTCTTTCTGACGAGTAGAAGGTGTTTTAGAAATGCTATTCCACTACTCTCAACATTTCAAGGTGACTGTTGCCTCCTGTCAGAAAACACAAAGGAAATGGATAGCTTTAGCAAAAAGCAAATGAAAACACTTCAAGTAACAGAAGAATAGGAGGTCTGCAGACCTTAAGTCATAAGAAAAGTTCCTCTCGGGGCACCTGGGTGGCTCAGTGGGTTGAAGCCTCTGCCTTCGGCTCAGGTCATGATCCCAGGGTTCTGGGATCGAGCCCCGCATCGGGCTCTCTGCTCAGTGGGGAGCCTGCTTCCTCCTCTCTCTGTCTCTGCCTGCCTCTCTGCCTACTTGTCTGTCAAATAAATAAATAAAATCTTTAAAAAAAAAAAAAAAAAGTTCCTCTCCTTGCCCTGTTTCTCCCTAAATGCATCACAAATACAGCCTCTTACTTCTAGAGCAAGGTATTAAGCTTTCCTCCCTCCCTCCCACCCCAAGATGAGATGTCCCTTTTTTGTTGGGTATGTCCTAACGTCCTATGCTTTGAGGCAAGATGAAGGTAGGTGAAGAGATAATGAAGGGAACACATTCAATGGGCTTGCCAAAGACAAATTTCTTTTAAACAACTCCTGAAAGGATAGTCTAACGCAATGTGGTATTATCCTAATCCATTCCACATAGCTCTTGAGGATAAAGGAGTGTATCGCTAAATTTCAACATCCAGCAGTAGAGGGCAGCACTGCCCTTCTTTTGCAAAATGCTGAGCGCTCCTAAGAAGGAAAATAAAAGACACTCTTGACCACCGTGTCTGTGTGTTTACTTTTACCTAATGCTTTAGAAAAAGAAACTAGTAGAGTCTTTCTCTTATTGTTTAGGTGATTAGGTAGAAAGAACGTCAGAGCCTGTATTGCCTTGAAGTAAATGGTGGAAAACACAGAATATGCTCAGGATATGGGTTCTGTCTAGCAAAGATAAACAGTAGCTTGACCCTGGGCAATCAGATAGGATTATTGTATGAACAGACCTAATTCTCCTGCACTTTCTGGGTAGAAGTCAATCTACTGAACTAGCAGGATGTGGTTTTAAAAATGTGTGTAATTAATATGGTCTTAGCCCAGATAACTAGTTTTAAATCAGGATTCACAGATATTATTTGGCTGTCTGTGTTAGATTTCCTATCAGACCTGGGTCAGATCAGACCTATCTCAACTATACCACTTGTATTATGATCTTAAAGAATGATGTCAGACATGATGGTAAGGAATGTCTTTCATGGGACCATAGTTGGCTAAAGGACTGTGTGTATATAGCAGTAAAACTGAAGGCTCATGTGCTAGTCCTCATTTTATTGCACTATGATTTGAGTTTCTCTGCCCAGTAGTAACAAAAAAAAAATAATCTGTTATTTTGTACTAAAAGTTATTTGATGCTCCTTGGCAGGATGACAGAGAGGAGAGAATAATCTTAACTTTAGCAAATACATAACCATAGTATCCCTAGCACATTTGTGTTCTGCCCTAACCCTCAAAACTTCCTTGGCAACAAATCTTCAGTGCCGATTCAGATCAATTCTACCAGGAGTAAGAGCTGGAAGACAGTCTACTTCCCAGCTCTTTGTGTGAACTTGGAAAAATTATAACCTCTGAGCCTCTATTTCCTCATCTGTTAAACAGAGATAATGCCTCTGAGATCTAATAAAAGGGTCAATTTAGAAACTATTAAAATGCTTTGAACACCATTGAAGTATCTAATGAATATTTCTATCTAGCCCAAAGAGATTCCTGCCTTTTCTATAAATAAGAAGGTGTGTCTTTTCTCCACCTGTGGTGACATTATATTACCTGAGATGGTTCGTTTTCACGGGTACTTAAGTTTTTCCTCCAACTAGACTGCTTGTGAGTTCCTTGAGAACTGAAACCATCAACTGTACTTCCTGGTATCCTCTATGAGAATATATTTGGTACTTAATAAGTACTCAAATATGTGCTGCTTGATTAAAAGCAAAAACCACAACAATGCAGAATTAACTTTTTATTGAATCGTAGTAAACACACACACACACATAATGTAAAATTTACCATCTTGACCATCTTAAAGTGTGTATACAGTAGTGTTAACTATATGCGTACTGTCGAGCAACAGATCTCTAGAACTTTTTCATCATAGTTATTTCTATTTCAATTTAGTTACTCTTAATAACTATCTTCCACATCTCATGATGTCCCAAGTGCTTATCTATTGATTGGGCAAAAATAGGAAAAAAAATTATAGGACTGTCCCTCTGTGGCTAGGGATGTATGGAACAAGCTTATCAAGACTTCCACTCTTTTAAATCCTTCCTGCCCTCATCGAGATTCTGCCTTAGTCTCTCTCTAATCCACAGATAAGTCATTTTCTACACACTTGGGATCATACGCCAGAAAGGGAGTGCCTCTGTAAAATGCTTCTATAAAATGTGTTCACGAGTCATTCACCTCTAACATGTAATTAAACATTTATATAAAGGAAACTATTACATTACAATAGCAACACTTGCCAATTATTTGGTTTTTCAGAAACCAAATTTTGTTGTGACTTTTGTTAATTACTGAAAATAAAGTGCTATTTTAAATCGTTAATGGTATCATAGTAACACTTTAATTTAGCTGGTATGGGGAGGACTGGGAAAACGTCCTCCAAAAAGACTCTGCTTTGGCTACCGGTCTATGTGCTGTTAGGGCTCTCCGAGGACAGTATGACAATATTGAACTCTCAGTATGTGGTTTTAGAAACTGCATCTTCTCAGCACAGAGTTTCATCTAAAGTGTCTGCTGATTATCATGTCAAATTCATTTGTGGTAAAAAGTTTGGTTTTCTCTTTTCCACCAAGTGAAAACAAAAATAAACTCTAGGTGGATTGAAGGTGTAAACATTAAAAGCTATGAACAAACTATGGAAAATAAAGGAGATTTTTTAAAATGATATTAGGGTAGAAGAGACTTTCCCCATCATGACATAATCTCAGAAGCCATAAAGATAAAAATTGACTTTGTATGGCAATAGATACCATAAATAGAAATATGATGACTTGGAAAAATTGTCTGGAATATGTTTATCATGCGTATCACACCTGTTATATGCTCAGTGCTTCCTTGTATTGACAGAAAAATGAATTAAGGATATAAAAAACCAATCAAGACAGAATAAATACAAATGGCCAATAAACATACCAAAAAATCATCCTTATTACTAAATTGAAACCCCACCAATTCATCCATTTTTGTTCATTAGACTGATAAAAACTAAAAATATTGGTAAATGATGTCGTTGAGAATGCAGGAGAAAAGGCACTCTGGTGCGCTATTGGTGACGGTGTTGACAGATGAAATGCTTTCTTACACTGCATTTTGGCAATATCAGTCAAAATTAAAATGGACATATCATTTTACCAAGCAAGTTCTCCTCTTGGAATCTATCCGAAGAAAGTTTATACAAGTTTGACAAGACAGGCAGGTACAGAGGTAAACAGCTGTGCATTCCAGCATTGCTTTAATAGAAAAATACTCGGGGTGCCTGGCTGGCTCAGTCATTAAGCGCATGCCTTCAGCTCAGATCACCATCCCAGGGCCCTGGGATCGAGCCCCGCATCTGGCTCCCTGCTTGGCAGGAAGCCTGCTTGTCCCTCTCCCACTTCCTCTGCTTCTGTTCCCTCTCTTGCTCTGTCTCTCTCTCTGTCCAATAAATAAATATTAAAAAAAAAATACTAAACGACAGAATTTCCAACAAATGTGTCATTTTATAGTGTAAAAAAAATCAAGTTCTTACTGAAAACATAACAGATTTGAAAGAGATTTCACAAGGATATAAAATTAAGATAGTCTCTAACAATGACAATTGGAACAGGAAGAAAAATTGTTGTCTAAAGCACTACAGATATTACCATTTAAAACTTCAGAAGTTATGAGGAACTACTTTCACTAAAGAGCAATGTTGTGTGCTATAGTTTACAGTTAATCTGGAAATCGAGAGAACTATCAAAAATCACGTATTAATAAAATAGTGATTTTTAAAAATATAAATCCCAGACTCTGTATCCCAGGACCTAAAGAAAACAGTTCCCGGCACTTAGTAGACAATAAATACTGGCTGAATGAATGAATGACAATGACACTTCCAACAGGGTTGTCCTAAGACTTGATGCAAAACTGCCTAAGGATTAGTGTTGATATATAACAAGTGTTTGGGAGATAAGAGTTCACTACTTTCCTGGAGGCCTGTTGGTGCTTAATAATTTGCCTGGCACATTATAAGAGTTTGTTTATTTAAAACTATGTATATAGTGCTTCCCATATGCCAGGTACTGTTTTAAGTGCTTTACAAACACTAACTCATTCAAATTACAAGAAGCTGAAGTAGCTGGTCTTATCATCCCACTTAAAAGATGAGGCAATTGAAGCAAAAAGCAATTGAGCAATTCCCCCAAGATGGCACAGCTGGACAACGGTGGGGATATGAACACAGATAGCCTAGCTTCAGGTCCCTGCCCCACTGTGCCATATTTGCTGGTCATGTGAGAAAAATTTTTCCAATGAAAAAATGAATGTTACTGCTTTTAGAAATTATATTGTGTTTTTCATCTAGGGAGCTCAGAATATTTTATATTAAATCATACCTGAAAGTTAATCTTGCAACTTCCCTTTGAAGGAGAGCTTATTTTAAAAACATTTAAAACGTATTATAAGTTTGGGGCGCCTGGGTGGCTCAGTGGGTTAAAACCTCTGCCTTCGGCTCAGGCCATGATCTCAGGGTCCTGAGATCGAGTCCCACATCGGGCTCTCTGCTCAGCAGGGAGCCTGCTTCCCCCTCTCTCTCTGCCTGCCTTTCTGCCTACTTGTGATTTCTGTCAAATAAACAAATAAAATTAAAAAAAAAAAGTATTACGAGTTCATGAATTGTGTTTGAAAAGACCATGGGCGGGCCTTGTTCCTGGTGATGAAGTCACTATATTTGCTTTGTGATGTCACAGAATTTCCATACAACAGTTTAAAGTTCTGAGCATAAAGACACCTTGCTGTAGAAATGGAAGAGGCATAAAGACTTACAGAGAACAATTATATAACAAGATCAAAATTATTGAAAGGGGTAAGGAGGTGTGAGCTGCAATCTTCCACGTGACTAACGCATTGGCTCTCCTTTCCAATTGGATCTCTCCTTTCCAATTGGATCTCTTCTTTCCAATTGGGAATCCTTCTTCTGTACTAGGCTTTGTAGACTTTTTTTTTTTTTTTAAGATTTTATTCATTTATTTGACAGAGGAAGAAATCACAAGTAGGCAGAGAGGCAGGCTCCCCGCTGAGCAGAGAGCCTGTTGCGGGGCTCGATCCCAGGACCCTGAGATCATAAACTGAGCCGAAGGCAGAGGCTTAAACAACTGAGTCACCCAGGTGCCCCTAGGCTTTGTAGACTTCTTGAGAGATTTTTGTTGTTTTAGTTTTAATCTAATTTAACTTCATTTCATAACATCATACCACTGTTTCTTTTTCATGATTTATTCATTCATATATTCAATTCATTTAATTAATATTTATTGACCATCTACTATCTGCCAGGCATAGCACTGGGTGTTAAGGATAACATGGTGAACAAAAACAGTCCTCGTCCTCATGGCTTCTCTAATCTGATGGGTAAGACAGATAACAAGAACACTGCACACATGAAATTATGAACATCACAGCCATGAGAAGGGCGACATACCTTTGTGGAAAAGGCACATGAGAGTATATGAAACGGGAAATGAATCTAGTTGAGGTCAGTTCTTTCCCTCTCAGAATGTTTCCTCCAGCATAGATATCATTCCTCTTCTACTCCCCATCTCAGCAGCACCTCTTAGATCCTACAGCTCGCACATATTAATCTTCAATTTATAGAATCCATTTTGACAGCCAATATATTGAAGAGAAAATGACCCATTAAAAATAATACCTTTATTACATCATTATTGCTTCTAGCTCTTTTGTTCCAAAATATAAAAACAAAAAAGGTCATTTAAAAAAATCTAATTTCCATTAGTAAGATGTATTTTTTAACTTGAAGATTGAATTGGTTTCATTAAATGATCCATGAACATGCCCCTGTTTAGGGCATGGAATTCTAGGATGAGGGCTTCCTGGTTTAGCTGATGTAGAAGACAGGTTTCTTTGCCCTCCATCCTTCCTCACCCTGTATTCCCTCTCCCTTTGCTCATCAGTCTGATGACACCCTATGTTTGCTGCTGGATTGGGTTCCCCATTGTATTTAGCTCATTACCGTTTACCTGCATGTTTATTAATCAGAGTGTGGTCCTCGGACAGGTGTGTGGAGCGGTGGCGTCGGTGTCATGTAAGTGCTTGTTAGAAATGCAAACTCTCTGTCTCCACCCCAGACCTACTAAGGTAGGATCTACACATGGAAAAGATCCCCAGATTTGTTCCTAAGCACGTTAAGATTGAGAGGCATCATTTTATCCCTATGAGCTTCCAGGAATGTAAAACAGACGAGGTCATTCCTGCCCAGCCTACCTTGCTCACAGCTTTGAATTAAAGAGGCTCTGAGATTTCAAAAAACAAAACAAAAGGCATTTTCAAGAGATAGAAATGCTATGTAACTATTAAACATCAAATTTAACACTATTTATTTTCACCTAAACAACTTGATTTATGAAACTTGTTTTCAGAGGAAACAAAGATTACTTCTGACCATTAGAGGGACTCTGTTCCTATAAAAATTGGTTGCACTATCTTAAAATACCCCCAGCGTTCTCTTCTATTTTGTGTAATCTATAGATCAATGATCCTTGCTGCACATGAGAATTTTCAGATTTTTTTTCTGAAAATCCAAAGCCTGAGCCCTACTCTCAAAGATTATCTGATTCAATGGGTCTGTGGTACAACTTGGACAGATGTACTTTTTTAAGGTTCCCCAGGTAAATCTAAGGTACTGCTAGGGTTCAGAATCTTTGACAGAAATAGTAAGAGATGAGGAGAGTTAGGCCTATGGTTTAATAACCATAGAAGTAGCAACTGCAATTGTTTTTAGGAATTCATTCTACAAGAATATGTGTGCAAAGATGTATGTGCACAGAGCCTTGTTGCAGCATTATTTGTTTATTTTTTAAGATTTTATTTATTTATTTGACAGACAGAGATCACAAGTAGGCAGAGAGGCAGGCAGAGAGAGAGGGGGAAGCAGGCTTCCTGCTGAGCAGAGAGCCGGAAGCGGGCCTCGATTCCAGGACCCTGGGATCATGACCTGAGCCGAAGGCAGAGGCTTTGACCCACTGAGCCACCCAGGCGCCCCTGCAGCATTATTTCTAAGAACAAATGTACGGGAAATGATTTTAATGTCCACCAATTAGCAAATGATCACATAAGCAGGACACATCCGTATAATACAATAATACAATACTGTGCTAATGTTAAAGTGAATGAGGAAGACATATCTCCTGCCATGAGAATATCTCCAAGATATATATTATGAAAATTTTAAAAGTTACCTAACAATATGTGATAACTGATCTCATTCATGGGAAAAAAACAAGTGTGCATATATACATATATGGCTATGTCAATGTTTAGAAAGATCACTGAAGGATACTCACCCATCCGCCGACAATGGTTACCTCTCAGAAAAAGAATGGGTGGTTAGGGGACTTTTCACTCTGTAAACTTCTAAATATTTTACAAGAGTATATCCATGTGCTCCTTGTGTAAGTACTCAAAATACATTCCAGGGCTGCTAGCTGTCATACCATCTGTAATCCTGGATAATAGACTATTTAAACTAATTATTATTTTAATATCATAATCTTGAATATAATTGTATAATAAATAGTACAGTGGCTGACAAAAACAAAACAAATCTATAATACCCACACAACACAAACACGACTGGGACACCGAGCATTTCTGGTATTCGACCTGTCACTTCTCAACTGTGAGATGACTGGAATTATGTTATTCGGACCCCTCAAGATCCCATCCCATCTGATGTTCTACTTGGCACTGACTCTGAGGACCGCTCTAGTTCCCTGAGTTAAGAACTCCCCCAGGCAAGCAGATCCCACTTCTAGAAGGATCTCTATATTAGCATTCTGTAACTTCTCCCTTGTCTAGCCCTAGAAATCATGGAGGACAGAAGGCCACCTACAGCTCAGCCTTGCTGAGAGCCAGGCCTCCTCCATTTTAGGTCATCGGGAAGAGCAGGCCGTAGTACGGGGGCTGTGTGTCCTGTCTCGGGAAAGAGTCTCCCAGCCGGCTGGGACAGCTCTTCCTCTTTGAAATGGTGAGTAAGTCCTGGAAATGTGTAATGAGAGAAATTGCTTAGGAATCTGTCCCTCTCGGCCCCAGGCCACTTCTCACTCTCTGAGAGAAACCGAAGGATTTTACACTAATAGCATTGGGATAAAGTCGGTGCGGAGGCCGCCTGACAAAGAGCAAGCTTCCAGCCCCAAGTGGGCCCCTGCTGACAGCTCCTTAGAAACTGTCTCTCTCCTGAGCCCCCTTTCGTTAATTCAAGTTCCAGAATCTGACAGAGTTGATGGGGAAAACAAGGCAAGAACATCCCCTGCGGCAACCAAGTCCCCACCGATCTCTCTGTGTCTGACAGACAAGGAGAGTCGATGTCACCCACAAAACGTCTCCCTCACCTGAGCCGAGTGTGCCCTAACGGGCCCTGCGGGAAGGATCCCATCAAGACCCACCTACCCCAACTTAGTCTTCTCTGGAAAGAAAATTATTGTAACCAGACAGTTCCTGGAATCCAAATGCCCCCTCTAGTCCCCAGAAAAGTGCGTAATATCTCAGGACTCCAAGGCAGTTACGCTTTGATTTACAAAAGTCTTTTCCGGGTTACACCCTCCACGTGGTCTCTGAGAGCTGGGGACCATCTGAGATCTGAGAAGTCCGTCTGCAATTCCGAGCAGAGTGTCTGGAACTCCAGTCTCGCCAAATTACCAGAAAGGGGGGGTGTGAAGAAACCAAATGCCACTGTGCTCCAGACTGCGGTGAGAAAACACGCTGAGGGCTCTCCGACAGTAAACGCACCTCAGAAAGGACTCTGAAGTTCATTTAAAATGCAGATCCTGACTCAAAAGGTGGGGGGTGGGTCCAAGGAATCTGCACTTTACAAACTCTCTAGGGGAGTCTGGATGAAGGTGATCCCGGGACCCCACTTTGAGAAACACTGCTGCTACTGTGCCAATACCTCCAGCCAGGGCTCGTAATGGCGCACCTCTTGGCCAACAAGGCTGGAGCTGGGTGTCAGCAGCTCTTTCCATTGGAAGTGGAGCCAGCTGTCTCTAGGCTTCTCCTGCAGGTACCAAGAGTCCCCAGAGGCCACTCCCAGCAGAGAGGCATCTCCAAGATCCATCATTCAGAACCTCCAGTAGAAGGCAACACTCAACAAAGAGCTGTTGAGCCCCCCACTGCCACATGGTCCTAGTGGTTGATTTGAACCAACTGATTTTTATTAGATAACAGGTTTTTGAACTCCACTATGCATCGGAATGACGCAGGGCAGCTTGGTTAAAGTCCACGGACCCAGGCCCCATCCCAGAACCATCCTCAGGATGGAGCTGGTTGAAGTGGTAGTTTAACAAGCTACCAAATGTAGATGTAAATGTAAATTTGTAAATTTTATGTAAATGTAGATGTAAATGTAGATTTACTCCAGAGCTTTCTTTTCATCTCTAAGAAAAGCATCATAAAACTCCAGCCATGGCATGGCAAAAATTGAAATCTAAAACAATTTTTAAAAAGATTTATTATTTTAAAAAGTATTTTATTTATTTATTTGACAGAGAGAAATAACAAGAGAGGGAACACAAGTGAGGAGAGTGGGAGAGGGAGAAGCAGGCTTCCCGCCGAACAGGGAGCCTGATGCGGGGCTCGATGCGGGGCTCAATCCCAGGACCTTGGGACCATGACCCGAGCAGATGCTTAATGACTGAGCCACCCAGGCATACCTATTTACTTATTTTAGACAGGGGGTGAAGGGGCAGAGGGAGAGAGAGAATCCCAAAGCAGACTCCCTGCTGAGTGCAGAGCCCAGTCAATGCAGGGCTCTGTCCCACGACCCTGAGATGGTGACCTGAGCCAAGACCAAGAATTGGCCACTCAACCAACTAAGCTCCACTCAGGTGCCCGGAAATCTAAAACATTATTAACACTGAAAACAACTGGTTCTCCTTCTTTGCTCTTTTAATGTCCCTATTAATTTTCTACCCAAGTATTCAAATACTTTCCTAGAGGAAAATAGCTACTAGACTATCTGACTTGCTAAGTACCAATATGCTGTGGTTTAAGAAAATCTGTACTCAAAAATCCAAACTTTAAAAACTAATTAAAGATTATTTTTATCATGACAAAAATATAGTGATAAAAACTAATATTTATTCATTTCTTACTATGTGCCAGGTACTCCTCTAAGCATTTTTTAAATGTTAAAATAATGGGGCACCTGGCTGCCTCAGTCAGAAGAGCAGGGGAGTCTTGATCTCAAAGTCATGAGTCCCAGTCCCACACTGGGTGTAGAGATTACTTAAATGAGTAAATAAAAGCTGAAATGTTAAAACAACTAGCATTTATTGACCATTTGGTTTGCAATGAAAAAGATTATTTCATTTGTCTATCATTTCACTTAAGCATTTTAGATGGAGTAACAGAAAAGGACACTGAGGCACAAGCTAGTTAATTTACTTGTCAGACATTGCACAGCTATGAAGCAGTAAGGCTGTATTTGAATCTGGAGACCAATTCTTAACCATTTTATCACCTTGCTTATGTTAATCATAATAGTGTTTTATTCAACATATCTATCATAAGGCTAGTAAGTGCCAGTATTGGGGGTTATGTTCTAAGTACACAGTGACAAGACGAATACGGCTCTTTCACAGTGCCCATGATCTGCTGAACGATCCAAATGTGTAAACAAGTTATTCATTGCAGTGTGAGGAGTGCAGTACCAGGAAATCACGGGTCAGGGTATAAGACACACAGCCTAGTCCTGGAGGAGTAAGGAGTAAGGAAGGTTTCTCACGAAAAGCGAGGCGTGTCTGAAAATCTAGAGGATGAGTATGAATTGGCCAAGAAAAGAGAAGGTGAAAGGAGAGTCAGGGCTGAAGAGAGGGTTGTGATAGGCCTGGTGGTGAGTCCATGATGCAGTGAGTCAAGGATATGAAAATGATTGGTACTATGGGAGCAGGGAGGGACGAGGGCACTATGTGAACAGTGAAATTGGAGAGACAAATCTGAACCAGATTTTGAAGTGTTAAAGGATGTCAGTGTGGGGGAAATAGGGATCCACTTAAAGGTGTCCGTCAGAGCATGGAGCTGAGGGGAGCGATTTGCCCTCAACCGTTGACTTACGAATCACAGGGAGATCATAACACCCAGGGAAGGGAGAAGCCAGAGACCTTGGCACCACCAGCCTTCTAGGCTGGAAAGAGGAGGAGCCCCCAGAAGAGATTCAGGTTGTGTAAGAGGAAAATAATGAGATGTGACTCAATTTCCCCAAGATCACAAAGCTAGTAAGTGGCAAACTCAGAATTCAAAATGTCTCTATCAAAAAAAAAAAAAAAAAAATGTCTCTATCTTTCCAAAGCCACGGTCTTGACCGTTACATCTCTTTTTTTTTTTTTTAAGATTTTATTTATTTATTTGACAGACAGAGATCACAAGTAGGCAGAGAGGCAGGCAGAGAGGGAGAAGCAGGCTCCCTGCTGAGCAGAGAGCCCGACACGGGACTCGATCCCAGAACTCTGGGATCATGACCTGAGCCGAAGGCAGCAGCTTAACCCACTGAGCCACCCAGGCGCCCGACTGTTACATCTCTTAAATACTGTGTTCCTTTTCTACCTAAAATTATGGTTGATATAAAAATTTTATTTATACATATTTTTCCAGTAGCCCATTTCTACCAAACAAAGCTAAAAACAAACAAATAAACAAAAACTTGTCAAGAAATTGGTTCACTGGATCCTTGAATTGAGTTAAGGAAGCAAACTCATGAAACATGCTTCTCACTGCCTCCTCGTCTCTCTCCTGGTGTGCCCCACCGTATCTTTGGCTTGGATATCCTTTCTTTCTACCTAAGAATGTCTCCTAGGGCATAGCCATGTATAGCCCATGGGCAAAGGCTTAGGATTTCTCTTCAGAGGTCTGCCTGTGTGGCACCAAGGCACTTGTTCAAATCCAGGAACCACTCAGGCATCCGGAATTCTCCAAGGCACAAACCAAATATTAGTAATAATCTTGTTCCCCACCACATGTGTGTCTTCTCCAAAAGACAGATTAATGAAAACTCTGGCTGCTTTAGTTAGCTGTTTATTATTTTATTAAAGCAATAAATATATATATGTATATGTATGTATATATATAAAATTAAGTGCAGAATATACAACAGTTCAGAAGTTACAGAGTGAAAATAAATTCTCACATTCCCCTGCCTGCCTGTCTCTTCCACTCCATTGCCTATAACCCCATTCCCAGAAATACCACTGTTCACAATTCAATATATATCTCTATGTGCATTCTTCCACACATATACAGAGTTCTTAAATGAAAAGGATCACATTATCTCTCTGTAGACCCGCCCACATGTGAAGGTGCCGTTATTTCTTTAACCAGTTCTCCACTGATGGCCATTTGTATTCTTTCTGGGGATTTTTTGGCCTGCTCTTACTCTACAGAGCATGAGGGCCCCTAAAAGAATGTTGTTTGGCCTCAACTTTGGACTGATCATTTTTCTGAATTTGCCATTGTTTGTCCTTACATTTCCTCCCTTTTTGAGCTTGGTGGATGCTTCTCTCCTGCTGTTCCTTCTAATCAGACTCCTACTCAGTGTAAGTTATGTTTGCTGCTTTAAAGATCCCCTTACAGAGTCTAGGACTCTGGAGGAGGTAGGTTCAGCAAATAAACTATTGTCCTAACTTTACATTCTTATTCTAGAGGATTTTGGAGACACTGGAAAGAGTCACTTGTTATCTGGGAATCAGCTTAAAAATCTCCTTAGGTTTAAACTGCGCTTTTCATTTCCTTTCAAAGAGCACCCCAGACAGAGTTGGACTGACTGTATTTAAAGTGAAGGCATAGCCTATAACTTCCAAGAGCTTTACGTCTTCTACAGTGTGTTGGGAAGCAAAATTAACTGAGGAAACAGAGTGCAGCTGAGTGTTAATTACATAATTACGTGTTAGGAGCACCTGGGTAACAGTTCAGGGAAGACAGAGCTGGCAGAGTTCTCTGCCTTCAAGGGGAAAGCTCTTGAGCTGGGATAGGAGGCAGGAGATGACATTCAGAGAAGTCTAGGCAGAAGGTGGAAGGCTTTTCAAGTACCTGGTAACAGTTCATACTTTTTTTTTTTAATCTGACCCTTTTTTTTAGTTTTTGTATAGGATTTGCCGACCCACGTGAGAACAAGGTCAAGGACCATGCCTTGCTTACTCCTGGATCCCTGGTTCCTGCAACAGTGCCTGACACATTGCGGAAGGCCCATGGGTACAAGAATTGATGAATGAATGAGCACATGACCCTGGGGTGTGTGAGGAACTGTGGGAAGATCGGCCTATCTGGGAAGAAGTGTGTGTCCTTGAGGAGTGGGGGACTCTCCAACAGACCAGCAGATGGGGCACCTAAGTAGGCCTGCATGGAATTCAAACCACGGGGCAGGTGAACCTAGCTGAACAGGGTATGGGCACCACGGACAACTGCCAAGGTCGACCCTGTATAGAGTGCAAAAGGGGACTTGAATCTGAAATTAAACTAAAGCACAAACTAAACAAAATTGTTCTGCACTGTGCTTGGTCAGCCAACAGCTATGCTGAAAAAAGAAAAAAGATCTGTTCAGTTCTTGTTAAGAACACAGTAAAATATTAATGGGATCGCAAGACTTTTATGACTACCTACAAGGATCACCTTCACCTTTAAGCAGATAGGTTCGTCTCCTCATATTGAACCAGTTATTGACTAAAAACTATCTTGCTGTTGTCGTTCTCCCATAAGCTGTTGTTTTGTAGATCTTTTCTGTCTCATACTTGCACCATTGATTATTGGACCTAAATGCAGTGCCTCCCTCCTGGTACATCCTATCTTATTGATTTTAGACCATCTTTCACCTTATGGAATTCATTTTAAACCTTGATCCTATCATCAATCACAGTATTCCTCTTAGCTGGGTGTAATCCATATGTGTGATCTGCAATCCCCCAAGGTCTGGGATGCCTGGAGGTAATTTCAAGAGCTCTAAGGGGCGGGCAGTGTCTCCCAGCGGACACACCACCAGCCAAGTATAAGAAAGAAAGATGTGTGGCCCTGTGACTGCAGATACGGGGCACAAAACGGTGGGGGGGAGGGTGGGCCTGGGAGGGAGTAACTGCTAGACCTCCCCCCAGGTTAGAGCAAACCGAGTCAGACTCTCCAGTGGCAGCAACCCACAAAGGGTTTCTTCTAGGAAGAAGCATTATAGAAGTAAAAGTGGGCGGGGGGAGGGAGTAGCTTGACCTCTTTTGAGGCAGGCAGGGAGGGGAAGGGGCATTTTGGTCCCTTTGGAAGCCAGATTGGGGTGAGGGGGCGGTGAGAAAAGGATGAGCCCCTCCCTCCCTGCTGGGCAGATGTCAGCTTCACTTAGAATCGCGGGCTGCTTTGACTATCCTTCCCCTCCAGCTCTAGGCAAGAGATCCCGCTTTGTATGTAGGACGTTTGCCCCCACTTAGTCACCCTGCAGGTTTTTCGCTGGGAACTCCGCATCCCCGAGTCTCCTACGCGCCTCTCCGGCACTCCGCCTCTGCTGTAAAATCAGTTCCGACTGGCTTCCCTCTCCAGTTCCGAGTGCACGTTCCATCTGCTCCCGGCTCGCACACCCTCCCGCCGCACCGCTGCCCGCTCCCCTGCCTCCCCCGCCCCACCCCCTCCCCATGAACGCTATCGCCTCCAGCAGCTCAGGAGCACAGATGTTTTCACCCTGCCGCGGCAGCACACGGGTATTTTCCCAGTGTCTCTGTGTGTCTGCTCCAGGCACCGTCTCTCTGGGGAGGGAGAGAGTAAATGTTTTCATTCCAAACCCTCAGGGTCAGGTCTTGTTTGTCTAAACTGTGTTTGTTGCTGTAATTATCAGATTAGCTGATCTCTGGCAGCAAGTTGGGGGTGGGGGGGAGCATTAACCCTTTGTGGGTTGGTTGCTGTGCTCGGTCATGGGAATCCCTTTGAGGGGCAGCAGTCATTTCTCTTCTAACCTGAACGATTTGGCTAGAATTCTTTTTTGCCTGCCCTAAGAGGCCTCAGGAAGTCTCTGAGTTAGTCCAACCATCCAGTGGGCTCCACTGCTGGGATCCAAAAGGCATTTAGCAGAGACGTGCGGGGTTGAAAGGCCATCTCTCCAGGGATCTGCTGGGAAAAGAAAGAAAGGGAGCTTAAGGAGGATCCGGATAAGTAACTCAACAAAGGGTATGGGTGTCTCTCAGGCCGAATAAGGAAACCAGGAGTATGGGCGGGATGGCTTCAGCTTGTCCACCCACCCCTCCCCCCTAGCATAAATGCAATGAGACTACCGGGCCCCATTTAGGTTTGTTTTGGGATTCTCTGTTGTTCTGAAGAATATCAAGATCATTTTCCACCACCGCTATTTAAAAAAAATAAGACAACAACTCAGCAGTCTCGCTTGCTTAAGCCATTCCCAAGCCTTTGTCATCAGACTCAAATGGCTGGTCATGTCAAGGCTTTCTCATCTGCCCTCATCTCCCACACTCAGCACCACTGAACTCTCTGGTCTCCAAAGATACCATAGACACAGAGGTTGCTCTCTCTTCTCAACACCAATAAAAGCAACTCTTTTGCATTGTTATTATCTATTTTACAAATGAATAAATCTCCCCAAAGGTAGTGTATGTTCTTTGAGAACAAGAACCCTGCATGTTGGTCACCTGGTTGAGGATCTAAACGCATCGGTAACAAGTGCTTAGTCAATCCCTGTTGATGGCATTTTTCTAAATGTTCTTTCCACTTCTCACCTCTGTTCCTTTCTGCTTTGTGTTTGATTTATTGTGTTAGTTTGATTGTTTACGAATCGCTTATTCCTAGAGTGGTCTTCCAATTTATGTTCATCAGCTTAGTTCCTCCTCTTCATTCCAAGTACACGCGCGCGCACACACACACACACACACAGGGATAGAAGGAAGCTAACATTTACTGAGCGTCTATATACTCAGCACTATGCAAACTTACTCTACGTGCTTTCCAAGTATCTTGTTTGAAACTCACATTGGTTTGTGAGAGAAGTGCTATTACATGGAAGGGGAGTTAAGTCACATGCATGAGCTTCCACAGTTATAAGTGGTATGATGAAGATTCAGGCCCTGATGAGTGTGACCCTAAAATCCATACAAACCCCATCTTTCTAGTTAGGAAGTGGAGAAAAGTGCAGTCAATTTAGGAAAACACACTTTTGCCCAAAACCTAATTAAAAATCAACCAATCTCTCTTCAGTATTTTTTCCCAACAAATACAACTATAATTATATCTATATTAAAAAATAAAAGAAACTCAAACCCCATAAACATTTTGAGCAATAATTCTGTACAATCAAATAGTTTGGGAATAGCTTTAGCATTAGTGATAAGTTGAATTCGGTTCATCTGTCCCTGTCCATACCGTCTATAAAACTGTCATTATTTGAAGGCAAATATAATTTTAAAATGTTCTATGTGTCCACAGTCTGATGCACCAAACTCATTTTAAAAAAAGAAAGAAAGAAAGAAAGAGTGAGCAGCTGCTAGCATAGAATATTCCTGTGTCCTGAGAGCACAAAATCTTTCCTCTCTATGAATGCTGCCAGACCTCGTTCCAAATGTGGATTGGACATAGGCAGAGGCTCTTGGGAAGAAATGTTCACAACCAGAACCGGACAGGAATTTCCATATTGTGCTCCTGGGCTGTCCCAGAAGCAAAATTTAGATGGATTTCCATGGAAACAGACAGCCAGGGATCCAGCTTACTTTTCTCCTGCCAGAGAGGTGTCCCATTCAACATGCAGCCAGCTAAGACACTATCCATCTCCTTTTCTACCCAAAGGTCTCCTCTCCCGGATACCTGCTCTCGCAGTGCTTCTTGTATCCTTCACCACAAGCCATCCAAGGAAAAAGATCCAGCAGATCTTGAATAGTTCAAGGGAGCTGTGTTTGTCAGTTGTTCTGGTAAAAGCCAATGGCAGTGAGGTTGAAATGATTGTTTTGTTTCCCAGCCAGAAATCTCACTCTTACTTGGGGAGAAACTCACTTGGCTACATTAAAAAAACTTTTAAAGTAGTCTGGGAAATGAAAGGAGAGATGATACAAGGGCTGAAAGGGAATTCAAAGAGGGGTATATTGTAAAAGATAAGAAGACAGGAAAAATAGAAAGGTGATTTGAGCACCTCATGGCAGAGTCCTCACCATATGGAAAGCAAAATGAAGCAGTGTTTTAACAAAAGAATCTCAGGTTCATAAAATACCTTACTTGATCCTGGATCTGAATGGTGAGCTTGTTGTTATTAAGACCTTTAAGATCCCTTTCTGCCACTAATAGCTGTGTGGCCTACAGTAAAACACTTACCCTCACTGGGATGTACCTGCAAAGTTGGGGCTTGGAGCAGATGACATTGAGATGCCTTCTTTCGTTGATGTGCCACTACATTCTAGACCCTTTTAGGAAAGCAAAGAGGAGAAGTTATTTAGAGAAATCAAATTTTCTTGATCTCATGTATACAAAATGCTTAGAATAATGCCTGGCACATAGCAAGTGTATAGAAGTGTTAGCTGTTACTACTATGCCTGATGATGAGGCCAATGAGAATGAATCCAGGTGCTACAAACACATTTTTATCTCCTCATCTGTAAATTTCAAAAAGACAAACAACCCAGTACTCTGATAACTTTAAAGCCCTTTCTCTTGCAAAGAACTGATTGGAGGGGAATGACCTATGGCTACTGAGAATGAAGACTAATTGTCACTCATGGAGGGATAGTTCGCTAAGCAAACCACCACCATGACCAAACATGAGAATGTTTTCTTTGAAAATTCAGCTTTCTTACTTGGCCCTCAAAGGGATCCAGGCTGCCTTGGAAAATAGTGAGTGTCCCCTTCCCTGGATTCAGGGATGCAGAAATCAGGTGACGCAGTGAACTACATTGACTTTGAAGAAGCTCTCTGCCAAAGTCTCCATAATTCCAAAGCAAATTCAACCAAGAATTACAAAGTGTCCCAATGCTTGTGGGCTGTAGAGTAGCTGAGACTGGGTTTCAACCAGAATACCTTGTCCCGTAAGAGGATAATATCAATGGCATAGCACGGGCCTGGCATGTCTTGCATTTTAAACAGTGAAGCTGTGTCCTCTAAACCTTGAGTTGAAATGTGATTCATGGAACACGGCACCAAGCAAAACTGTAATTCATTCTCTCTTGTCAATGCTGAAACTGAAAATTGAAAGCACTAAGGGAATAACAGAGCCACACAGTAAGAGAAGGGACAAACCCAGAGCTCTGGATTTGTCCCAGCTCTTCCTCTCGATAAAGAGACGGACTTGTCTTGGGCTGAAGTTGAGTGGAGACTCGTCTGTGGTGTTAGAGCGCGATGAACAGTGGGTAAGACAGAAAAGTAAATAAATAACCAGAACCGAAGGGCCAAAGGGCAGGAGATAGAGAGTTGGAGAGGCAAAGGGAGAGAAAATGAGGAAGTGAAGGGACATTAAAAAAAACAAAAGTCTGTGCTGGGAATAAAAGAGATGTAGAGAGACATTTCATAAGGAAGAGGGTTGCAAAGAACGATGGTAAGATGCGTCAGGTACTAAGAAATCTAAGTAGGATAGAGTGATTAGGGTAAAAAGAAATAAAGAAGTCTGTTCTAATTTAACCAAGGCTATCTAGTGAGCGTCTCCGAGACGCTCACTGTCTGTGCGAAAGAAATTCTTAGCCAGAAACCTCCGGATCGGGAGAAGAGATGGCCTGTCTGCTGCCAAGGATCTCAGCCTGTGCAACACAACACTGGTCCGTTGTCAGCACGGGAAGAAGGCAAAGCTTCTGCGGAGCCACCTAAGAGCCTTAACCCCGCCTGTCTCTGGAAGGCTCCCTTCCTCCCTCCTTTCACCTCTCTCCTGTTCCCTTCTTCTTCTTCTTCTTTTTTTAAAGATTTTATTATTTATTTATTTGACAGAGATCACAAGCAGGCAGAGAGGCAGGCAGAGAGAGAGATGGGGAAGCAGGCTCCCCGCTGAACAGAGAGCCCAATGTGGGGCTCGATCCCAGGACCCTGGGATCATGACCTGAGCTGAAGGTAGAGCTTTAACCCACCGAGCCACCCAGGCGCCCTCCTGTTCCCTTCTTGACATCAGTTACCATCCTCACTGACTCGGGGGTGGGGGGGTTGGTCAGGAGAACCTTTAATGCCTTCCAAGCCTCTGAGTCAAAAATTCTCCATTTTTTGCTTTCATATTTCTTTCTTCTTTCTATTGATACTGTTGCCTTTGTTGGGCTCTGGGGTTCAGGGAATAAGTGAGGAGAAGCCTGGGGGCAGGGACAACTCACATGACCGCTTAACTGTATACCTATTGCTCAGCTATCACTTTTCTTTTGGCAGAAAAAAGCTGAAAGAGTGGATTCCAGAAAGATTGCTTGTTATCAGTTATTAGACACCCCTAGAAGTGGAAGCCATGTTTCCGAACAGGTAATTTATTTTATTAACAACAATAACAATGAAGAACTAAGTAACTTAATGAGTACTTAACAATAAAACCATAGAACCTGCCCTTGAGGGGCTCCCAACCCAGAAGTGGTAGCCCTAAGTCTTGACAGTTCCATAGTGCTCATCACTGCCCGGTCTGGAGCACCAAGGTGCTGGGTGTGGTGCTGAGCTGGCGACAGTCATCGCGGTATTTCATCTTCAGGACAACCCAGTGAGGCAGGTGCTATTGTCATCCCCACTTTATGCATGAGGAAGTGGAAGCCTGAAGATTAAATGATTCACCACGATCGCTCAACCTGTGACAGACTGGGATTCGAACCGTGCTTGGAGGCACTTTACTAGACCGCCTTCAAGAGTCCCCTTTCTGCATCCACCAAGATCCTTTGAGTGATTCAAGATTGACTGCAGGAGGAGTGAGGTCCCCAGATGTATCTCACGCCTATTTCAACACTCATTTCGAGGATTCACGCTTGAGAGCCACTCCCATGAGCCCTTTCTCACTGTGTCACCTGTGATCCAACCTGCTTTAACCTGTCTGTGTTTTTACCTGTCTGAACCCGCAGATGCCCACACTGAGGGATCCTTGGCCCAGGTTCCTCCCTCTCGTCCCCCCTCTCCACCAATCCATCCACAACCCCAACTACGTCAAGCCTTCCCGGCGAGGGTGGTATTACCCTCAACTAACTGCACATGCCTCTGACCTTTGGGGCTCCTACTGGTTGCCTGTCCTCTTCATAAATTAAATTAATGACTCAAGGAACATAAACCTCCTTCAAGACATGAAGGCCTGTTCTTGAGAATCTTGTCCTCCAATCCAAGGCATGGTGTCTTCTTTACAAGTACTTTCCGGGGGTGCCTGGGTGGCTTAGTGGGTTAAGCCTCTGCCTTTGGCTCCGGTCATGATCTCAGGGTCCTGGGATTGAGCTCTGCATCAGGCTCTCTGCTCAGTGGGAGCCTGTTTCCTCCTCTCTGCCCTCCTCTCTCTCTGCCTGCCTCTCTGCCTACTTGTGATCTCTCTCTCTGTCAAATAAATAAAATATTTTTTTAAAAAAAACAAAGAAACAAGTACTTTCTGCCCGTAGCAACAGTCCAATAAAAACCTTCGCCAACCATAAAAGACTCAATCTCACAAAACAGGCTGAGGGTTGCTGGGGGGAAGAGAGTGGAGAGAGGGGGGTGGGGTTATGGACATTGGGGAGGGTATGTGCTATGGTGAGTGCTGTGAAATGTGTAAACCTGGCGATTCACAGACCTGTACCCCTGGGAATAAAAATACATTTTATGTTTATAAAAAAATTAAAAAATTAATTTTGAAAAAGTAAATTAAAAAAAAAACAAACAAAAAACCCTTCGCCTGGGCTCTCTACTCATTTCAAATTTGAAATCACTAGCTTTGAGAGATCACCCACAAAGCATTCATGTAACCAGGATTTGGGGATAGAAGAGGACAGAAGTGTTTTCATATAAGAACTATTAATACAGTGATTACAAGTCACATTATTAGTTTTATGTCCTCTAATAATACTTTCTTAGCCCAGTTTGAGGATTACAATTGTCTGAAAACAAGAATGTAATATTCAATATTATAATTCAGACTTTCATTTTTAAATTCAACTCCCCCATTCCTCCAACCCCCCCATCCTGCCTTCCCCACTTCCTCCAGGCATCCAAAATGGTACAACCTATAATCACAGGGCCTGGTATCCTATAAATACTCAGTAAATATTAACCAACTTCTGTCTAAATGAATTAATCTATTAGATGCTGGTATAAATGCTCTTTTCCTGTCTCTCAAATTCAAATCATTTCCTCTCCTTTCACTAACGCGGGCATTCATGCATTCAGTTCAAACACTTGTTTACTTAGGGCTATTATGGCCTCCATGAATGTGCTGCTTCGTCACAGTGCAAGACAAGATGAGAACAAATACGCATATGAGGGCCACCGTGATGGGGAAATGGAAAGAAGGGGGCCCCTGACCACCGCAGACCTGAGTTTAAAGGCTGCTTCATTGGTGTAATCGGGGCATTGACACCTAGAGCACAAGGTCATGGATAACAGTGACCATTTGGGACGTTATTGAGTGTTGTGTGCATTTACCTCTTCAATCCTCCCTGATACCCAACATAAGAGGGAAATGGGATGTGGTACGGTGGAATGATTTGCCCAGCATGACGTCTCACCGCCAGTGGTGGACACCGCTGGAACCTGAACACGCTCTTGACTCTTCCTTACAACACCCTGTCTGCGAGCATGCCCTCACGCTGCGTGCTCCTCTCACACCAGCGCTCAGTATTTTAGTTTCCTTTACCATCACCCCCTACCCCCACCCAAAGAGGACAGTAGGTTCCAGATATCATGTCACTTGGATGTTGGAGAGATGTGAAGGTTCTGGCTCTAGGAGCAATGGTGCATTTGGCCCCCGGACCCACTGTTGGCCCAGGAAGGATGAATGAGTCAGAATTGGGCTACCTTCCCCTTGAGGAGATCTGGGAGCGCATATGGGGCATAGAACTACAGCCGGATCAACCCCGAACCACTCTGAAAGGACTCCATTACATCATGAAAAAGGTCCCCCTACAGTCAGGACATCTACTCTGATATTTTTGTCTTTCCTGATTGCAATTTGGTTTGGCTTCATCTTAAATTCACAGTAAATTTTTGTATTTTACTTTACTTTTGACAAATGTTCTCCTTGCTTTTCCTCAAAAGAGGGAGGAAGGGGATCTGTCTCTACCCAGGCTGTCTCAAGGCGAGGACGGAAGTGTCCTTCGGATTAGATGTGGTGATGGCTGCTGGAGAGCTGGGCAAGGGGAGGGAAGGGCGCCAGGAACTGGGCAGCTAGAGAGGGGAGCCAGGGGAGGTGAGTCAGAAAACTATGATGACTTCTCTCTTACTGCAGGGGATCCCACTGCCAGCTCTCACGGGCGGGCTTCCCAGTCCCCACAGAAGGCAGTCAGTGCTCCAAGGGGTTGGAAATAGAGACGGCTAATGCCTTGGAGCAGAAGGAAAAGACAGGGTGCAGGCAGTAGAGAAAGAAAGACATTCCAAACCTTTGGAACCAAAGACACCACGTGTGAGATTTGATTCAGTTACCTAAGCTCTCTGGGGGCCCCTGTGTATAACAGAGACGATCCCCCCACCTTTCAGGAAGGCTGGGCAACCCGGTGCAATTATGTTCATAAAGGGCCTGGCAGGGGAGGTGCCCCTTGAGCAAGCACCTAGGGGAAAATACAACATTCAGGCTATAGCCCAATAAGTGGTACAATTTGGCTTTTGCTGAATCTTACCCAAAATGGGGTTAAGCAAAAATTAACTGGAGTTAGTCTATTTGGGAAAGAAAAAAAAGCTGCAAAAGAACTTTGTTGTTGGAGAGGGGAAACATGGAAAGGCACATCTTAGAAAAGAAACTACATTGTAAATCCAGAATGAAATCGAGAGTACCTCGATGGAAAGTCTAAATTTAACCATTAAAAAAAGAAGTCCAGATGCCTGAGGTGGAAAACCATTTTGCTGGCCATTCAAGTAAGATATTAATAGTAAGAATAGAAAAGAAGCTTTTTTTTTCTACTTTTAAAAAAAGATTTTATTTATTTATTTGACAGACAGATCACAAGTAGGCAGAGAGACAGGCAGAGAGAGAGGAGGAAGCAGGCTCCCTGCCTAGCAGAGAGCCTGATGCGGGACTCGATTCCAGGACCCTAGGATCATGACCTGAGCCAAAGGCAGAGGCTTTAACCCACTGAGCCACCCAGGCACCCCAGAAAAGAGGCTTTTAAAGAATGTTGGTGAAGATAAGGTTAAAGAAAGGAAAACCCACATGTGACCCTTTTTTTAAAAACTGTGGTAAAATACGTGTAACATAAAACTTACCATCTTAACCATTTTTAAGCATACAGTTCAACTGTGGTAAGTACCTTCCCATTGTCACTTAACCCATCATTAACCACCACCCATCACTGAGCCTCTTCTTCTTCCCACACTGAAACTCTGTCCCCATCAAACACTAACTCCCCATCTGCCCCTGGCACCCACATTCTCTTGTCCATCCCTAGGAATTTGGCCACTCCAGCTACCTCATATTGGAGTCATACAATATGTGTCCTTTTGTGTCTGGCTTATTTCACTTAGTATAATGGACTCCCAGCTCTTAAGTTACAGATATCTATCTATCTAGATAGATATCTATCTATCTACATCTATCTATCTATCTATCTATCTATCTAGATATCTATCTAGATAGATAGATATCTATTTATCTATCTAGATATCTATCTATCTAGATATCTATCTAGATAGATATCTAGATATAGATATGTAGATATTCTGAAATCATTTGCAAAGTGATTTAAATAAACTCAAAACACAGATCCTACCAGAGGGGCGTGATAAAATGCCAATTTCCATATGGAAGAAAAATGCAGATGGCTCTTCCCAGACCTAGAGGAAAGAGTGAATGCTGATAAAATGTGGACCCAGTGAAATCCCAAATGCAGTTTTGGAGACCAGAGACCTCTGTCCCTTTCTTAAATTCCTTTTTGTTGCCACAACATAAGAGTCCAAAGGAAAGTTGACCATAACATTCATAGCATTTCCCTTTATGTGTCCTGTAGGATCATTATTACTGCTTCCTAGAATGGTCATTCTAGCTGGCAATCAGCAGGCAGATGGTCAGTTAAACAGATCATATTTACTAAGAACTTGCCATGTGCCAGCCACAGCCAACAGCTTAAAGTGGACAGTTTTAAAGAGGAAATTATAGTGAGCACCAGAGTCACCTCCCATCTTTCTCCTTTCTTTCCCAGATTATGAAACAGTTGTGAAATTTAGAAGGGCTGAGTCTTCCTTCAGCTCTTGGAATGAACTTTGGTTTAAGTGAATCAGTAAAGTCCTTCACACTGGCCATACTGTGATTGGTTTGGGACGTGTCCATGCCATAATTACAGCTAATAAGACATGTTCACGGAGGTGAACCGGGAAGCACAAAGTCTCAGACATCCCATGCTGAGAGAATACACAGTCTTAGTATGAAGGCAACACTATGGACATCAAAGTCCTTGATGACGCGGTTCAGGCTCTAGATCGCCTAATCCTGAGTCTTACCCTAATTTCCCTCTAGTTATCTGGGCCAACAAATGCATTTTATGGTTTAAGCCCCTGTTTGGATCTTCTATTACTTACGACCGAACTCATCCTAACTGATCACTATGGACTGAATTGTGTCCCTTCCAAATTCATTTACTGAATCCCCAAGCCCAACATGATGGTATTTGAAGACGAGGTCTTTGGTTAAGATGAGGTCATGAGGTAGAACCCCATGATGGGTGTAGTGTGCCTATAAGAAGACACAGCAGAGGCATGTGGGTGGCTCAGTGGGTTAAGCATCTGCCTTCCGTTCAGGTCTTGCTCTCAGGGTCCCAGGCTAGAGCCCTGAGTCAGGCTGCCTGCTCAGCCTGGAGTCTGCTTCTCCAATCTCCATCTGCCCCTTCCCCGCTCATGCTCTCTCTCTCAAATAAATAATAAATAATAATATATAATAAATAATAAATAAATAATACATAATAATAAATAAATAAAGTCTTTTTTAAGGGGGAGACACAGCAGAGAGCCTTTTTCTCTCTCTGCCATGTGAGGACATGTTGGGAAGGCAGCTGTCTGTAAGCCAGGAACAGAGCCTCATCAGAAACTGACCATAGCAGCCCCATAGCTCTGAGGTGACTCACAAGCAAGCTGCCCTTGGGGGTCTCTGAAAATGACAACATCACTGAAGTAAATACAAAGGACAAGAAGAACAAGGACGGGGAGGAGGGAAGAAAAACAAAGGAGGGGAGGGAAGGAGGAAGAGGAGAGAAGCAGTATGATGAAGGACAGTTCATCTCCCTCCTTCCCACCAGAGGAGCAGAGAACAAAGAAAGAACCATCAGAGTCTGAGACAGGGTCACAAAATGTCCACATTAGTGCCAATATCTTCAAAACCTTGTATTTTTATCATAAAAAGTCATGCAAGTTCTACATTCTACTTCATAATGTGTCTTTACATTTTTTATATCAAAATGTTTCCCTAAAAATCTCAAGAAGTGTCATTTTATGCCAAATCTTTGAAACAATCTCCTGGCCCTGCCCTGTCTACTGGCACATCATACCCCAATGGGAGTAGCATAAGTGCATTGAAAGGGCGCTGGCCTCTGAGTTTTCTATTCTGGATTCTCTTTCCAGTTCTATCCCTCCCTAGCCAAATGACCTGGCAAAATCCCTCACCTCTAAGCTTCTCCTGCCTCCTGAGTAAAAGGGAACATGACATCTTTTCTGCCTTTCTCACAGGGCTGGCAAGCTCCAAGGAATTAATGGGAGAGAAAGGACTTGGGAGACCACAGCACTCTGACCCCATGGCCTGGTAGGGTTGTATTAGTATTATTCCATTTTTGGAAGTTTCCCCAGCCCAGACTAATCCATTCTTGGACCAACCTTTCCTGTTCATTCCGATACCTGTTTATCCAATTCTTGTACTTGTGTTGGGAAGAGGAGTACTGAGAGCAAAAAGAATGAGGAAGAGCTACTTATAACCAAGTTGCCCAAGGGGATAAGAGAAAAGTCATCTTATTCTCATGTGACTTGACCTGTCTTAGTTCTCCACATTTCTACATTCTGCTCCTTTATTATGGAATCTCGGGTTTCCCTACTCAGCGAAATCCTGAGTCTGTAGCCCATGCATTTGCCTTATGAACAAATTCCCTAAGATATAGGGTAGAGCAGGAAAAACAAGTTGGCTTCACCTTCAACACCAGCTCTGATTAATTGGTTGCAGAAAACGCTGCATTAAGAAGTTTAAAAAAAAAAAAAGTCACTCAATGGGAAAGATTGTAGAGACTGATTAGAGATGACTGCCACAGGCACAGAAAGTGAGGACAGCAGCATTGGGCTCTTCCTGGCCACCCCTGGTTTACAGGCTTACAATGAGACAACTCTTAAATAGGCAGCAAATATCGAAAGTTGGAAGGTTCCCAGAAAAATCTCAAATGTGAGGGTTTCTATCCTTGGGATCTGGGATCCCCGGGGCATTTATAAAATCAGAAATAATGACTTATGTCTTATTTTTTAATAGTATGAAAGGCCAACTCCTTGTCTCTGATGGGGTTTACTAGGTTAATTAAATGTCAAAGTTTCTTTTCTTTTGGGTAGAATAGGATCTACTCTCTTCACTGACCCTAGGTGTATCATACTAGTCACTGTGTCTTAAATTTGTTGAAATTACAGAAATTTTTGGAATATCATTGGTTAACTTGACAGTCCAGGACTGAACCCATGAGTAATTGTAGACACGAACAGAATGAAGACCTAAGATAAGTGACTGCAGGAAATCATCCTTAAATTAAAAAAAAAAAAAAAAAAAAGCTTAGTGATTAAGAGGTTGGGAATCACTGTTCTAAAGAAATCTGATGTCAGTCTTAATGAAACTGCTTCAAATCCTACCCTATATTTCTGAGAACTCAGATTTGGATGACTCCATGAGTTTATTTCAAAGTATCTATTTCTGGGGTGCCTGGGTGGCTCAATTAGTTAAGCTTCTGCCTTTGGCTCAGGTCATGATCTTAGGATCCTGGGATCAAGCCCCCCATTGGACTCCCGGCTCTGTGGGGAGTTTGCTTCTCCTTCTCCCTCTGCCCTTCCGCCTGCTTGGGACCTGTCCCAGGCATGCAAGGACGTGCTCTCTCTCTCTCTCTCAAACAAATATATAGAATCTTTAAAACAAAAACAAACAAACAAAAAACAAAATACCTACTTCTATCTTAGCATGTGTTACTTGAGATTTTTTTTTTAATAGCAAATAGTTTTCATTAAATAATTAAATAACTTTTTGTTAGGGAATTCTAAAGGGTTTGGCTCTGTGTACATGCACTCCATTTAAGCTTTTAGGAATTTATTTTACCACTTTGGTACTTTCGGTTTGCCTGAAAGCAGGCCCTCTTGGCTGAAAGGCCCAGATGGCATTTAAAAGCCATCAATTTCTTTAGGCAACAAGACTTCTGGCTGAGTAGAGTGTGTTTGTTTAGTTTTGGTCGTGTCCTTTTGTGCTATAAGAAGCTACACGACATCAATAAAAGATGTAGTAATTAAATATTTTTGGATTTCCTTATTCTATGTTTTATTTTTTCTAGGTTTCTTTAGGGCCCACCATTTATTTCTATATTCTGAGTTTTCCTCGCTAATGAATTCTTGCATTTTAAGCAGGCAAGGGCCTGCAAGATGGGTAACAATGTCAGAGAAACCCCACCATAGAGAGTGACATGCTCAGGGCTGGGGTGCCCTTCAGGGGAGTTGAGCATAGAGGAGATTACAGGCTCCTAAAAGCAGTAATAAGGGGCCTCTCTATTGATACTTCCCAGCTCCACTTTTTTCCCCATTTTCTTAAAATTTTCCCTTCTCACTTTGCATTCATTCTCGTTTCCTTTCCCCTTTGTGTTCCTCTTCTGCCTCCCTCTTTTTTTTTTTTCCAATTTTCCTTCCATTCTCCTGCTTTCCTGTCCTTTTCTTTCTCTCTTCTCCCATTCCTTCTTTTCTGTCCTAGCTCCCATTCTCTGCCCTTTCTGTGGAAACCATTTTCCACTTATGGCATCAGACTGTGGTTCCTAAAGTATGTTCCACCGAGTGCTAGATCCATGACATGCACTGTGGAAAATAAAAAAGATGAGAGTGGGGGCCGGATCTGTGCTTAAATATAAAGCTTGGAAACCATTGCCTCCCCCTCCCTGCAACACACACACCTTGGAGCTTCAGCATGCCCCATTAGCATTTTACAGGAGATATCCTCCCGTGAGGAAACTGGTCTAACTGCGTTTGTATCACTATTCCCAAAGCCTTCCTGACCCCAGACTCTCTTCCCTCCAAATAAATGAATTTCGTTCAGGATGCATTTTGGGAATCTTCCCATGGTAGAGCCTCTTTGAGCCTCAGGCTTGCCTGATGTCAAAGAGTCTTCTCTCCTGTCTGAGGCTTCCTCAAGGCCATCACAGCCAGGGTGTCCTTTTCTGTCTGTCCCCCTCACTGCCCAACATTGCAGTCACCCACCGCTGTCCACCACCTAGACCTGAAAAGTTCCATACAGCTTACCTCTTATGTTAAATGTTTAAGGTTGATTCATTTTTGTTTTTTCGTCTAACAGATTGTCAGAGATGGTTTCTAAAGGATAATATCAACATGGTAACAAGCAGGGGAAGGTTTTGATTTCCTGCTGGTGGCACTGTACGTTGGTATAATCATTTCAGGGGGCAATTTGACAATACGTAGCCAAAGTCTCAAGATGCTACTTTAGGGACTTTATCCTAAGAAAATAATTAAGGATGTAAGCAAAGATTTAGCTACAAGGATTTGTTTACTGGAGAGTTGTTTGTAATTGTAAAAACTTGGAAGGGAGCCTGACATCCCACAGTGGGAGTCTGCTTGAGCATATGACGGTAGACTTGAGTGGTGGGCAATATGCAGTCCTTACAAGCAGAGTTTTAGGGAAGTATAAAATAGATGCCCCAAATGAATTCCACGTAAAACACATATATGAAGGGGTGCCTGGGTGGCTCAGTGGGTTAAAGCCTCTGTCTTCGGCTCAGGTCATGGTCCTGGTGTCCTGGGGTCGAGCCCCGCATCAGGCTCTCTGCTCAGCAGAGAGCCTGCTTCCTCCCCCACCTCTCTCTGCCTGCCTCTCTCCCTACTTGTGATCTCTGTTGGTCAAATAAATAAATAAAATATTTTAAAAATATATGTATATATATGTACAGTGTACAGTGGGAGCCCATTTTTGTAAAAGCAACATTCATGAGTGGGATATATGTCTATGAATATATAAAAGCTAGAAAGAGTATCCACCAAAATGTAGCAGTAATTATCTCTGAATGGATAATGGGATTTCAGATGCTTCTTATTGATCGGAGCTTTCCGATTTTTATATAAAGAGCTTGGGCTTTTTATTTATTGGAAGGAAACAGTAAGTTAGAAAAAGGAAAGAAAATAGTTGATGATCCTATACAAGTTTTTCCACAATCTGAACTCCCAGCTGACTCCAGATAGGGTCCTGTCAACGCCATCTGGGCCTTCCTTGTCTCCTGGGGGAAAGGTGCTCCATAAGGAAGGTCTAAGACAGTGTCAACCTTCCTGCTGCTATCTGAGGAAATCTGGGTACAAGGGCCGGCTTCTATGTTGTGATGCTGCAATTTACTGGGAAAAAAAAAGATCAACACATCCCATCATGTATTTATTTAATATTAAAAATAATATTTCACTGAGTTTGGCTGGCGTCAGCTAGAGCAGTTACTCATACAGGAATTCAAACAAAAGCAGCATTGGCCCTGAGCCAGTGGGCTGGTGCTGGGTGGTCCATGTCCGTCCTTAGCCCAGAGGAGCTCCTAGTAGCTTTCAGACCTGCTTTGGGTTGGGAAGATGATGTATTCATTTATTTATTAGAAATGTTTTAACAGGAAATGCTAATAGTTTGCATTTAGGGAAAGTCGCCCCCGGGACAGCTGGAGGCACCCAGCAGACATGGCTGGGGAGGAGACTGCTGCTTTTAGTCTTGGAGTCAGATCAGGGCCTGGGGTAAGAGTCTACACTGCAGCCCAGCACCCCGCATTAGCCCAAAGGATCCTGATGGTTTTGCTTCAGGACAAAAGAGGGAAGAGCAGGGCCATTCTCTTAGCTGCCCTGTTTCCCTTCTCTGCCGCCATTTGTTTCCAGGAACCCGGAGATGGGTTCTTTTTTTTTTTTAAGATTTTATTTATTTATTTGACAGACAGAGATCACAAGCAGGCAGAGAGATAGGAAGGAAAGCAGGCTCCCTGCTGAGCAGAGCCTGATGTGGGGCCCGATCCCAGGACCCTGGGATCATGACCTGAGCCAAAGGCAGAGGCTTTAACCCACTGAGCCACCCAGGCACCCCCGGAGATGGGTTCTTGATGCGGCTGTGAACACTTACTTCTGGGTGGGAGTGTGCGAGCTGCGGTGTAAGCAAACACCCGTGTAACTCGAACCCACTTTGAGTGTGGCTGTGGGCTGCTGGAGCCCCGTGTGAGTTCAGGGGTTATGCACGCACATCCTTTCTGTGTGTGAGGAGGGGTGAGAGACAAGTGTTTGCAGGGGATTTCAGGTGTGTCTTTGAGCTCCAGAGTGCATTCCAGTGTTGGGTCGCGTTCACGGGTAGTTCTGTGGTGCCCAGAGGCAAAGGGAAATACAGAGGGGAGTAGAAATCGAGCACAAATGTGTGTGCCTGAGAGGAACGTGAACAGGTTTGAGTGTTTTTAAAAATCCTCTTCCAGCTGTTTTGGAAGAGTATAGAACTTTAGTGGTGGGGGAAGGGCGTGATTCCAGAGCCATGAGGAATGGGGTCCAATGTGTAACCCAGTCTGGCCCGACAAAAGGGCTGTTCCTGTGCTTCCAGATAACAATGGAGGTGAAGCCTGACCCTGGAAACCAGTCAAGATTCCTGGAGATAAACCCTCAGGCAGCAAGAACACTGTCAATGAAAAGAAACTGACCTTTTGCCTTCTGGAGTCACAGAATTCCCACAAATGCTATGTCCTCATCAGCCCTGGCAGGCTCGCCACCACAGCCCCAGACTTCGACGCCAGTTCATAAACAGCCCAGAGGGTGCTGCTGGAAGCTCGGAGGAGGGGGCTGTGCCGGGAGTCAGGCTTCTCCACCTCCAGCACCTCAGAAAACAGGATGCCCCCCCACCTCAATTTTCTTCTGGAGGCTTACCTTCCCACCAGGCTCACAAAGCTATGAGAGAGCCCCCTATAGGGTTTTCCTCTGCCCATGTGGTCGAATCTGCCAGAATATTGTCTCTGATGGCTTTGCCTTTCTCAGGACGGCCCCCCCGGCCTCATGATTCAAAATTGGGAGAGTGGATAAACAGAGACGAGACAGAAAGAAGGGAGGAGGAGAACAAGAGACAGGGTCTTGTGGGCTGACACTGTCGAGAGTTTCAGGACAGGAGAAATGGAAAGTGAGGGGTCAAGAGAACGAGATGTTCCAGAGCTAATGAAATGTAAGACTTACTGAGAAAAGGAAAGCGATGCTTAAGAATTGTTCCTAAAGCTTATGAATTGCATGCTTTTTAATGTTCTTGGAGAATGGCAAGCAAAATTCTTCATTAGTTTTAGAATAGTTTTGTTTGCTAGACTTTTTTCAGTTTATCTTTGCTCTGAGACTGGGTCATGTGGATGTCCAGCTTATATCTGAGTTACACACGACATTGCCTTCCTCCTCATTTGCCACATCTAAACAGTTGCCAAACCTAGTAATTTTTTTCCCTTCCAGGCTTACCACTCTCTACTGCCCAGCAACACCATACATGCCAACTTGACTTCCTCATATATCAAACATTTTTACCTTGGGATGTCAGCTCATTCCCTTTCCTACCCCCAGAATTACTGCCCATTTCCATTATTCGTTCTTTGCTTCCCCAGCTCCTGTTCTACCTTCTCAAGGAGACCTTGCTCTTAATGCTGTATAGTCTACAATCCTTTCAGCTCCTGCACACTGTATATTTCTGTATATTTCCTGTACATTTCCACCTGTTGTTCTCAAAACAACAACAATGATGATGAAACTGACAGCTAAGGTTCTATTGAGCTCAGTCCGTGCAGACACTAAGTGCTTTGCACATGTGAGTTCATTTAATTCTTTTTTTTTTAAGATTTTATTTATTTATTTGACAGACAGAGATTACAAGTAGGCAGAGAGGCAGGCAGAGAGAGAGAGAGGAGGAAGCAGGCTCCCTGCTGAACAGAGAGCCTGATGCAGGGCTCGATCCCAGGACCCTGGAATCACGACCTGAGCCGAAGGCAGAGGCTTTAACCCACTGAGTCACCCAGGCACCCCAGTTCATTTAATTCTTATAACAACCCTACGAGGCAGTACAGCGGGAACTAAGACAGGAAGGATGAGTGACTTTTCCAAGTTGACACAACTCAGTGTCTCAGATAGGACTCGAACCCAGGCCCCAGAGTCTGCCTTATTTCTATAGTGCACTTAACGCGTTCATACGTCCGTACATGCCTGAGATGTCCTTGTTCTTCCTCTGGGTCTACAGGCCTTTTTCATTTGTTACTGCTTCACATTCTGCACCTCCCCCCCATTCAACACTGTCAAATAAGTGCTTTGTCCTTTCCTATCGTCAGATTTACATAGTTACTTAGCAATTCCCACTGGTATCCAAATAGAAGACCTCAGCATGTGCACGTGCAAGGAATCTGACTTACAGAGATCCACTTTAGGTTGAAGTCTTTAGGGACACTTAATCTGAGAGCAGGGAGCGTATGTTTATAAATCTTACCTTTGAGTTTCATCTTCTTCTTCATAATGTCTTTGACGTGTCAGCTGTAAAGCAAACCACAGAACGGCCAGACTTGAGTGAGGCAAAGATTTAATGCCGCTGCTCTAGTTCAAGTGGCTCTACCTAGAACTACGTTGTGTTTTGCCGGTCGTGGTGAAGTACACACACAGTGATTTAGTGCAGCTTGGTTTATATTCGGAGGCAGCTCTATTCCAACAACTTGGAGTGAGCAGTGGGGTTGCTACCGTAGCAAAGGGCCATTTGTCTGGTCAGGAATAGTTTTCAGGTGAAGAAAACTAGAGTTCTGGTTGAGAAAGACATAAATCAACTCTTTTTGATTCTTCTAAATGAATAAAGATCTTTTAGGATAAAAGCACGTTTTGAAACTTAGATGCAGACTTACAATTCCGGCCAACATGAAGGACTCGTTTCTCCCATCTGAAACAACCAAAAAAGTTGACGAAGTATCTGAAACACAGTTTGAAAGGCACCAGGTATTAAGCAAGGGATAGTGATCCCTGCCAGATGGGAAACAACTGAAGTCAGCCCTACAGTTACCCGCCGCTTACCGCCTTGAGAGAGTTTAGTTTACAGGTCACTGTGCAGAGAAGGGGAGCCCAGGCAGAGCCAGGCAAAGTTGGTGACTTGAGAAGACAAAGCTGAGAGCCTGAGGAGGTCAAGGCTGCTAGTGCAGAGTATAAGAAAGGAGAGAATGGTGCAGAGAAGAAAATTCTGGAGGTTTTCAGGAGGTTCCCACTTGGGTATTCAGCTGAGGACTGATCAGCACATACATGTAAGGAAACTATCTGAGGCCAAAGAAGGAACCATCCAAAAAGATTAGAGGTAATTGACTGGCACTCCCATAGGGCTGGGAATAGTGTCTGTCCTCACTGGCTGGACTTGAAAACCTCAAGATTCATGGGGGAAGGGGGCGGTGGGAAGTGGGGGAGGGAGGCATAGAGTATCCAGAAGTATTGCCTCAGTAGTAAGGGCTAATTAGTCCTAGACTGAACACTGCTCCGGTCCTAACAGATCTTAAAAACAAGACTCAAAGGATCCAGCTACTTCCAGGTGGTTTAACCAAATCCTAAAACAAAGTTCCAGAATATTTATAGGAATACAGAAATATCCAGCACCCAACAAAATAAAATTCAAATGCCTAGAATCCAATTTAAAAAAATTACAAGCCATGCAAAAAAGCAGGAAGTACAATCCACAGGGAGGAGATGAAACGGTCAGTTGGAACTGATACAGGACAGTTACAGATGTTAGATTGAGCAGGGAAGGATATTAAAGCAGTTACTATGTTTCAGAAATGAAGTGAAGACATGAAAGATATGTTTCTTTAAGGAAACAAATACCTTTTGTTTTCTTTCTAATTATATGGTTAGAAAGAACTTGTTTTTAAAATAGACTACAGGGATGAACAATATTTTACTTTTTCCAAAAATATTTTGGCATTATGTTAATAGATTCCTTGTTTATTATGGTGTTTTTTTTAAAGATTTTATTTCTTTATTTGACAGACAGAGATCACAAGAAAAGGCAGAGAGGCAGGCAGAGAGAGAGGGGGAAGCAGGCTCCCTGCTGAGCAGAGAGCCCGATGTAGGGCTCGATTCCAGGACCTGAGATCATGACCTAAGCCGAAGGCAGAGGCTTTAACCACTGAGCCACCCAGGCGCCCGTGTTTATTATGTTTTTGCTTTATAATCTACTTTGTGTTTTGCTGTGAATTTTTTTATTGTGGTAAAAAATGCATACCATAAAATTTACCACGTTAACTATTTCTGAATATACAGTTGAATAGTGTTAAATATATTCACATTGTTTTAGAACCAATATCCAGAACTTTTTCATCCTGCAAAACTAAAACTCTGTACTGATTAAACAATTCCCCCATTTCTCCCTCCCTCCTGTTCCCGGAAACCACCATTCTACTTTATGTTTCTTTAAATCTGACTACTCAAGATACCTCATATAAGTGGAATCAGACAGTATTTGTCTTTTCATGATTTATTTTACTTAACATAATGTCTGTAAGTTTCATCCATGTTGTAGCATGTGTCAGAATTTCCTTCCTTTTTAAAGTTGAATAATATTCCACTTATGTATATACTACATTTTGTTTATCCATTCATCCATTGATAGACACTTGGTTTTCTTCTACCTCTTGGCTATTATGAATAGTGCTACCATGAACATGGGTGTGCAAACATCTCTTTGAAATCCTTCTTTCAATCCTTTTGAATATATACTTGGAAGTGCAATTGTTGTATCATATGCTAATTCTATTTTTAATTTTTTGAGGAACTGCCTTACCACTTTCCATAGTGGCTGCACCATTTTATGTTCCCACCAATAGCACACAAGGGTTCCAATTTCAACAGATCTTTACCAACATTTATTTTCTGTTGTTGCTTTTTTATAATACCTACCCCAATGAGTGTAAGGTGATAATTTGCTGTGGTTTTGATTCAAAATGATTAGTGATGTTGGACATTTTTCATATGCTTATTGGCTATTCGTATATCGTTTCTGGAGAAATGTTTATTTAGGTCCTTTGACCACTTTTTGATTGGGTTATTATTTTGTTGTTGTTGCTGTTGAGTCGTAGGAGGAACATACACTCTGAAAAGAAAAAGATCCAAATCACATTGGTAGATATGAAAACGGCAATGTCTGAGGTGAAAAAATATACTTGATGAGATTAATGTAATGTTAGACATGGGGAAAAAAGTAAGGGACCTTGAAGATAGGGCAATAAAACTATCCAAAATAAAATAGAAAGAAAATATAGTAATTTTTACTCTGGAAAACACCATGGAGTTTCCTCAAAAAGTTAAAAATAGAACTATCCTATCACCCAGCAACTACACTACTAGGTATTTATCCAAAGGATACAAAAACAGTGATTCAAAGGTGCATGTGCACCCCAATGTTTATAGCAGCAATGTCCACAATAGTCAAAGTATGGAAAGAGCCCAGATGTCATTAACAATTGAATGGATAAAGAAGATGTGGTGTATATATACAATGGAATACTACTCAGCCATCAAAAAGAATGAATGTTGCCATTTGCAATGGTGTGGATGGAACTAGAAGGTATTATGCTAAATGAAATAAGTCAGAGAAAGACAAATACCATGATTTCACTCATAAGTAGAATTTAAGAAACACAACAGATGAACATAGGGGAAGGGAAGAAAAATAAAATGAGACAAAAACAGAGAGCGAGGCAAACTATAAAAGACTCTTAATCATGGGAAACAAACTGAGGGTTGCTGGAGGGGTGGTGGGTGGGGATGGGGTAACTGGGTGATGGGCATTAAGGAGGGCCCTTGATATAATGAGCACTGTGTGTTACACACAACTGATGAATTTAGTGATTTATAACCCCTACAACTAATAATATACTATATGCTAACTAAACAAAATTTAAATAAAAAGTTAAAAAAAAGAAAATATGGTAATATTATTTTATTTTATTTTTAAGATTTTATTTATTTATTTGACAGAGAGAGAGAGATCACAAACAGGCAGAGAGGCAGGCAGAGAGAGAGGAGGAAGCAGGCTCCCTGCTGAGCAGAGAGCCCAATGCAGGGCTCAATCTCAGGACCCTGAGATCATGACCTGAGCCGAAGGCAGAGGCTTTAACCCACTGAGCCACCCAGGTGCCCCAAAATATGGTAATTAAAAAAAAACAACCTACCAGCGATCCGTGGAACAATTTCAAGCAGTCTAAAATACATGTCATTAGAATTCTCTAAGGAAAGGAGGGAGAGGAGGAAGGAAAATACGTTATTTTAAAAATGGCAAAATTTTTTTCTGAACATTAAGAAATTCAGTGAATTCTTAGCACAAGGCACATAGAAACTATACCAAGGCACATCATAAACAAATTGCTCAAAAGGAATGATGAAATGCAATATATTAAAAGAAGCCAGAAAAAGAAAAAAAGAACACTGCTCTTCAGGGGAATAAAAATAGGTTGATGGCAGATTTCTTTCTGGAAATAATGTATATAAGGAGACAATGGAGCAACATCATTAAAGTAGTTAAAAATATTGTCAACCAAGAATTTTTTTAAAAAGATTTTATTTATTTATTTATCAGAGAGAGAACACAAGCTGGGGGAACAGCAGGCAGAGGGAGAAGCAGGCTCCCTGCTGAGCAAGGAGCCCAATGTGGGATTAGATCCCAGGACCTTGGGATCATGACCTGAGCCAAAGGCAGCTGCTTAACCAACTGAGCCACCCAGGGGTCCCTCAACCAAGAATTTTGTATCTGGTGAAAATATCCTTCTAAAATAAAGGCTAAAAGAATTCATCATCACAGATACATACAAGAAAATTACTAAAGGAAGTCCTTCAGGCAGAAGAAAAATGATAACAGATGGAAATACAGATCTATATAACGTAATAAGGAAAGCTGAAAATGATAACTATATGGCTAAATACATGAATTTTCTCTATTATTTAATTCTTTTTGAAACCTAATTGAATATCTAAACAAAAATAATAACAATACATAAAAGTAAAATATGTGGCAACAATAGTACAAAGATTAGGGGGTGAGAAATGAAAGTATACTATTGTAAGGATTTTATACTAATCATGAAGTGGTATAATATCATTTAAAGGTATGCTGTGATATATTAGAGATGTATATTATAAACCCTAAAACAAATGTTAAAATAAAACAGAGTTATAGGTAATGAATCAACAAAGACAAAATGGAGTCATTTAAAAATTTGCTTCATCCCAAAGAAGGTGGAAAAAGAGGAAAGGGGTACAAAGAGTAGAAGGGACAAGTAGAAAACACTTAGGAAGGGGCGCCTGGGTGGCTCAGGGGGTTAAAGCCTCTGCCTTCGGCTCGGGTCATGATCCCAGGGTCCTAGGGATCGAGCCCCGCATCGGGCTCTCTGCTCCGTGGAGAGCCTGCTTTCTCCTCTCTCTCTGCCTGCCTCTCTGCCTACTTGTGATCTCTGTCTGTCAAATAAATAAATAAAATCTTAAAAAAAATTAAAAAAAAAAAAAAGAAAACACTTAGGAAGATGGTAGACTTAAACCTAATCATATAAATAGCAACATTAATGTACATGGTCTAAATATCTCAATTAAGAGTCAGAGATTATTAGATTGGTTTACATTTTTAAAAAGCAAGACCCAACTGTATGCTCTATAAGAAGTGCCTTTCAAATCTAAAGCTACAAATGGGTTAAAAGTAAAAAGGTAGGAAAAGATACATCACACTACACTTAGCAAAAGAAACCTGGAGCTGTTATGTTAATTTAAGATAGGATAGATTTCAGAGTAAAGAACATTACCAGGGATAAAAGAGTCAAGTCATCAAAAGGATATAAAAATCTCCTAAACATTGATATATGTAATAACAGAACTTCAAAACATACGAAGCAAAAACTGATAGAAATGTAAGAAGAAATAGACAAATTCACAATTTTAGTTTGATATTTAAGTACCCTTTTCTCACGATTGATTTGATCAACTCTATTAAAAGTAGAAAGAAAATCAGGATAGAGAAGAGTTAACCAACATTATCAATCAGCTTGACCTAATTGACATTTGTAGAACATTCCACCCAAGAGCAGCAGAATCCACATTCCTGTCATGTGTAAATAGAGCATTCACCAGAATAAATCATACACTTAGCCCCAAACCAGTCTAAATAAATTTAAAAGAACTCAAGTTATACAAAGTATATTCTCTGACCACAATGAATTATGATATAAATAAAACGCAAAAGATCTCTGGAAAATCCCCAAGTATTTGGAAATTCAATGACAACTTCTAAATAACCCATGAATCAAAGAAGAAATCAAAATGGATATTAGAAAATATTTTTAACTGAAAGAAAACGAAAACTCAATCTGAAAAGTTGCTTCCAAAATTCAGATGGAAATGCAAAGGACATAGCATTGCCAAAACAACTTTGAAAAAGAACAAAAGTAGGAGGACCAACGTCATTTGAGTATAAAGCTATGGTAATTAGACAATGTATGAGAGTAAAACAATTAGATCAATGAAATAGAACAGAGAGTCCAGAAATAGACCCACACGTTTATAGACAACTGATTTTCAACAAAGGTGGAAGGCAATTCAGTAGATTGTCTTTTCAACATATGATCATGAAAAAATTAGATATCCATATATAAAAAATGAGTTATAGGGGCGCCTGGGTGGTTCAGTTGGTTAAGGGTCTGCCTTGGGCTCAGATCATGATTGCAGAGTCCTGGGATTGAGCCCTGCATCAGGGTCCCTGCTCAGCAGGAAGTCTGCTTCTCCCTCTCCCTCTGCTCCTTGCCCTGCTCAGGCTCTCTCTCACTCAAATAAATAAGAAAAATCTTTTTTAAAAAATGAACTCTAGATTTAAATGTAAGACCTAAAACCGTAACATTTCTAGAGGAAAACAGGAGAGAATCTTTGTGACCCTGGGTTAGGTAAAGATTTCTTAGACACAACCCCTAAAGCACATTCGATTAAAAAATAAATTGATAAGGGAGTCTGGGTGGCTTCATCAGTTAAGTTTCTGACTCTTGGTTTCAGCTCAGGTTGTGATCTCAGGGTCATGAGATAGAGCCCTGGGTCAGCTAGGCACTCAGCACAGAGTCTACTTGAGATTCTTTCCCTCTCCCACTCCCTCTCCTCTGCTACGCTGTCCACTCATGCACACGCTCTGTCTCTCTCTCAAATAAATGAAATAAATAAGTAAGTAAATAAATAAATAAATAAATAAATAAATTGATAAGGTGCCTGAGTGGCTCAGTTAGTTAAGCATTTGACTCTTGATTTTGGCTCAGGTCATGACCTCAGGGTCCTGGGATCAAGCCCCACATTGGGCTCTCTGCTCAGTAGGGAGCCTGCTTCCCCCTCTTTCTCTGCCTGCCTCTGCCTACTTGTGATCTCTCTTTCTCTCTGTCAAATAAATAAATAAATATCTTTTTAAAAAAATACATATCCACAATAAAAACTCTCAAATGTAGTAAGAAAAAAACCTCATTAATTAGCAATTAACCCACCCAATAAGATTACGGCAAAAGATTTGAACAAATATTTCACCAAAGGGTACATATAGATGACAAATAAGTATATGAAAAGATGCTGAATTTCATTAGTCATTAAGGAAATGCAAATTAAAATCACAACAAAATATCACTATACCTATTAGAATGACTAAAATTAAAATACAGACCATGCCAAGGTTTGGTGAGGATATGAAGGAACTAGAACTCTCATCCACCATTGGTGGGAATGTGAAAAGGCCCAACCACTATGGAAAATAGTTTGGCAGTTTCTTAAAAATTGCACATATAGGGACGCCTGGGTGGCTCAGATGGTTAAGCGTCTGCCTTCAGCTCAGGTCATGATCCCAGGGTCCTGGGATCAAGTCCCGCATTGGGCTCCTTGCTCTGCAGGGAGCCTGCTTCTCTCGCTGCCTCTGCCTGCCTCTCTGCTTGCTTGTGTGTTCTCTCTCTCTCTCTCTCTCTGGCAAATAAATAAAAATCTTTAAAAAAATTTTAAAAAATTGCACATATAATTCACATGGTCTAGCAGTTTCACTCCAAAGTATTTACCCAAAAGAAATTTAAAAATGTATCTGTACAAAGAATTATACGTGAATGGTTCTAACAGCCTTATTTGTAAATTGCCAAAAAGAGTGGTCGCTGAGCCAGCAGCATCAACATCAATGGGGAACTTGTTAGAAATGCAAGTTCTCCTCCTCTCCTACTTCAATCCTACTGAAGGAGGTGGTTTATAGGTTCACCAGATTCCCTTTGGACTGTGAATTGCTCCAACAATCTGAAATTAGAAACCAGACAGGTAATTCTGATGCAAACTAAAGCGTGAGAACCACGACCCCCACCACAACCCCTTAGCCCAGATGGTGCTGGTGTACCACACTGTTGCCAGCAAGTGCTTAGAACAATGTTTCCCAAACTTCAATGAGTACCTGAATGACCTGGGGAACTGCAGATTCTCATTCAGTAAGTTTGGGAGGGCTGGAGCTTGAGATTCTGCACTGCTTAGAAGCTTCCTGTTGGTACTGATTGTGCTGGTCCTGGGAATTTGGTGAAGCCCATTCTTGGAAAGGTCCTAACTTCCTAACTGCCAAGCACATTTGGCTGTCTCAGTTCTTCGCACAGAGATTGTTCTTCATCCACTGATTGTTAAAATGGAATCTTCTGCTCTAGTACTTACACAGTTTTGCAAAGAAATGAAAACTTTCCTCTCCAGCAGAAAGGGCCCTGTTCTGGAATGTTCTCATGGCTGCCCTAGATTCTTATGCTCTGTTAGAGCCTAGCCCAGAGGTTTCCAACATTAGATTCACCTATGAAGCTTCAAGAAAATGCCAATGCCTGGGCCCCACCCCAAGAGACTGTTTTCCTTAGTCTGGTGTGGTGTGTAGGTATCAGTATCTTTAAAGCTCTCCTAGTGATCTTACTGTGAACCAGAGCTTAGAATCACAGACCAGCCTCATGTGTACTCCCACCTTGCTCCCTCCCCCTCTAATATCCATTCAACAAACATTGATAAGCCATCTTCTACTTCCCATACTCGGTGTGAATGTGCTCCAGAAACTATGGTGAGTGAGCCACGTCCCTGTTCTCAGGAGGCTCATATTCTGGCAGGAGAGTCAGACACGTGTATATTCATTTTCCACACACATGATAACTGCTACCACAGAGATATTTAATTAAATTAAAAAATGTTGATTGAGAATTTGTAAGTTTTAGGCAACAGGAATGGTACAATAAGCAAGACAGACAATCCCAAGTTCGTGATGCTCATATCCAATGGAAACCCTAAATCCCCTGGGACACAGTAAAGGGGTCCTTAATCCAAACTGTGAATGATCAGAAGAGGTCCCCCTAGGGTCCTGAAGCTTCCACCGAATCTTAAAACCTCCTATCATTCAAGCCCAAAAAGAAGGGAGAATACTCCAGGCGGCAAAAGAGCAGCACCCGCAAAGGCATGGAGGTGTAAAAAGCACGGCACATTCAGAGAACTGGCGATACCAAGCTGAGGGGCTTCCCACAGCCCAACTCTTGGCATTTGTCTAGGGCTTCTCCCTCCCTCCACCCCGTGCTTAGGGCAGCCTTCCCCCTTGCACTCAATAACCCTCCTCATTGTTCAGTCAGACATGCACAGCTCTCTTCCAGCCCATTCTATCAACCCCGAACTCCACAACTCTGCCACTCTTTGTGAACATGCCGGGTGAAGGACCCTTCTCCTCTCTTCTTCAAGACCCCAAGACTACAGCCCAGTCACCTCCCCCCACCCACCCCCGGTTTCACTTTTCTGCTACCACCAGGTGGAGCCCTTTCATTGGCCTCTTCCGCTATTGTCAGACACACCCATTTTAGGTTCCCAACTAATTTCCGCTTCACTGAATTTCCTTCCCTGGAACTATAATCATCTTTAATCTGAGGAAGACGATCACAGGAAGTGTGTTTAAAACACAAACCAGTAGAGCTACTCAGTTTGCGCCTTTCCCTCAATTCAAGCCATGCACGGGTTCATTCTTAGCTCTCAGCGCACTTCAGCAGCTTCCGTTAAAACCCATTGTGCTCCTACCTAAAAGACTTCCCCACTGTGAGGTGGGTGTTCCCCACCCCTTGGTGAAGATTTCTTTCCACCCAGACAGCGCATGCTCAAAGAGTTGTCCTCCAGATAATTTGAGATCTAGGTATAGAAGAGGGTAAATGTTTTAGGAAAAAGGTCAGGATCCAAAGTGCCAATCCCCATTCTTATTCTCATGGAATAACCACTGTAACTTGTTCAACCATCACAATTGTGGCGATTCTACCGCTAGCCATCTCTCCTTGCCAGCCAGAGCCTCTCCAGGTTTCTAGTCGTGCTTAACACTTAGGCTGGAAAATAGGACCCCAACAGAACGGTAGGGAGGACTTGTTATCAATGTTCCTGAGAGGAAAAGCCATGCCTAAGTTGTCTTGGCATCCCACATAGCACCTAGCACAGTGCCTTAACTAGTCCAGGCAGATCACTCTGTAACAGACACAAATAGAACAAAAAATGTCTGATAGATTCCAGCTTCTTTGGAGAATGGAAGCTATACCAGGCTTACCCAGAAGTCCACAAAGATATTCACTACTTCCATTTCACTTCTACTTCCTATATATGGATTTAAAAGGTGATTCAATTGCTCCATCAGACAACATTTATTGAGCATATACTATCTACTGGTGCTATGATACTATGATGGGATGAAAATTCTCAGACATAAGGACTTATCCTTTCAGTGACATAAATACCATTTTAATGAGCTCCTCCTTACCATGCTCGTCCACTTGGGGACCACCACAACTACTCTGTCAATTAAAGATAGCTGCCAATTTTTTGCTATTTCTGTTGTGATGTGAAGTCTAATTCTTCTTTCCTTGAATCTGGCTGGCCTAGGTGACTTTCTTGACCAACAGAATGATACAGAAGTGATATTCTGGGACTTCTAAGACTAAGTCTTAAGAAACCTTGCAACTTCCACCTAAACCTCTTGGAACAATTGATCTGGAGCCAGCCAGATACCATACAAAAATCTGATTACCCTGAGACTGCCCTGTTGCTAAAAAGAAGGAGCTACCCTCTTGGAGTAGCCATGAGTAGAAAAAATGCCTTACCAGCCCAGCTTCACATGAGGGAAGAAATCTTCGTGATGGCTCTAACCTCAGTGGCCAGCTGATAGCAACTGAAAGAAGCCCACATGAGAACCACCAACCGAGATCATCAATCATAATAAATATTTGTTCTTAAATGCTACATCAGAAACAACTATGGTTAAGTAAGGTATTACCATTGGAGGAAGCTGGGTGAAGGGTACACAGGAATTCTTTGTACCATTTTGCAACTAATTCTGAGTCCTATAGTACTACTTTTTAAAAATATATATATATATATATTTATTTTAGAGAGAGAGAGCACGAGTGGGAGGAGCAGAGGAAGAGGGAGAGAGCATCTCAAGCAGACTCCATGCTGAGCATGGAGCCCCAGGTGGGGCTCAGTCTCACCACCCTGAGATCACGACCTGAGCTGAAACCAAGAGTCAGACGCTTAACCGACTGTGCCACCCAGGCACCCCTTAAAGTGCTATTTTTTTCAAGTTGTTAAAAACTGAAACACATGATCTGAAAAAGGTCCATTCTGAAAGAACTAAAGACAGCTGAAGGTTTTCCCTGAGCCACATCCCAGGTGCTGACAATGCTCGCGCTGGCTGCAGCCAACAGGTGTGTGTAACTGTGTCCCTCAGCACAGTTGCTGGCTTTTGAAGCTCAGGGGAAACTCTGACCCCCACCTCCACCCTCCCAGTGTCAGTGACTCAGTCTCAATCCTGATGTCTCACTCATCACATTTGGCTCTCCCACCAGGGAAACACCCAGCTCTTCCTTTTGTCTAGTGAGGAAAGCAACTACTTTAGCTCTTCATTTTTCAAAGACTGACAAAACGATATCAACAGGCATGAAATGTCACTCAGCCACAGGAGAGAGATTTTCTCTGCTAGTGTTTTTTAAAGACCTCTTTTCTTTGGTTCCAAAAAAAAAAAAAAAATCTCATACAAACAAGTGAAATCATGTCCTTATTCTGCCATGCTTTAGAGCTATCCTAACTGTAGCTCTTCAGGGAGACCACGCCCCTCACGGATGGCATCTCTGAAGAAGAGACCCCAGCCCCACTCCCCAGATACAGCTTCCATCAGAGACGAAGGGGTGGGAAGAGAACTTCTACCCCTGGTGATTTGTAGACTCGTGGCTCATGAAAAAATGGAAGCAATCGCTTTGGGTTGGGAGCAGGTGGGCTATAGGAAGAAAGACAAAGATTTGACAAAACCAATGGAACCACCTACATATAGTTATTAGAGGGCCTCATTTTTCTCAGTTCTGAACCAGGTACCGTTGAGGTATGGAAATGTGAGAGAAAGACAAAAGATTCTAGTGGAAAAGTTTTGGACTTCCAGGACCTGAGCTGACATTCCCGTTTAGCCACTTGCAATATGGTCCTGGGATGGTTTTTCATTCTCTCTTGAGGGGTCAAGAAAGTTCTCCTTACCAACCTCAGGGGCTTGTGACATTCACAAGTGAGTGCAGTGCTTTGTCAACCGCCAGAGAAGGCTATTATTATCCCATGCCATTGTGTACTAGGAGGTCAGAGAAGGAAGAGGGAACTGGGCAGGAGCTGTCAGGGAGGACTTTGATGGAGGACATTGGGCTAAAGTGGACCTTGGAGGAAGGAAAGGATTGGGAAGCAGAAAAGGCATTCCTCCCTAGGGGAACTGAGGGAGGGATTTGTATCCTGTGGGGGAGGGATGAAAACAAGGAAACTTGACTTAACCTGTGAGAGGGGTTTTGATTGAGGAACCATATGGAAAATAAGTTAAGGGAGATAAGGGAACCTCTGATTACGAATGATCAAGAAAAACAAAGAGATAAGAAAGGGTAAAGAAATAAGGTGAGGGATGCTCACGAACGTCTTACCTGCACGTCCCACAGAATATATCCAATATTCTGAAGTATTAATTGCTCTGGTCTATACTGCAAAGTCACCATGGTGAACTATGTTGGATAGTAAACACTATAATAGTAATAATATAATCAGTTATACTGATGGATGCTATATGTAGGGAAGAGGTACTGTGAAGTTTTTTATGTTCTCAGAAATGAAATGATGTTTATCCAGTTGGACGTCTTCTGAAAGATACAACAACCTATCTTACTAATTAGAAAGTTCCAGGAAAGGGAAACCTGTACTTCTCTTTTCTTTCATACACGGACTTACTCCAGTATTAAATCAGCACACTGAGAAAAAAGGGCAGCACATGTCCCTACAGTGTCCTTCACCAAGACACAATCTGGCCGGAATCCCAAAATTCCAGTCTGTCGTGTTCCCCGACCATGGGCATCTTGCAACTATTTGTAGGTGGGTTATCTTAGGGTCATAAATAAATCTCCTTATAGAGTAAAGATCATGAATCATGAAAAGATCAGTCCCTCTCTCTCTCATTTGGTACAGTTCTCCTAAAGTGTCTTTGACATCTTACTACTTACTACTTTGGGGGCCCCTTTTATCCTCAGCTGTTTCCTTATGAAAAGGCAATAGCTAGCGGAGCCTGGTTGAATGCTAGAGAAATGCAGAGATGCCAAATGAAAGAGTAAATTCATCCATATCGTTTATTAGTTGATGCCTCAGGACTTGAAGTCTGAGATTGTCTTTTTTTTTTGTTTCTTTCCTGTTACCTAGCAAATAAGTGCTTTTTGACTGAATAAATGAAGACATTTAGTAAAAATCTAATGGTATAGTAATAATGTGTAATGAAAATAAGAAAGGGTGATGAACTTCTGGGTCCAATACAAAAAGCAAATGAAAATGATCAGTGAAGAAACACTACGTACCCAACGTAAGTATAATCGTGTCATCACCAGGAGCAAACATATATTAACTTCCCACAAGGCAAAAATAACTATGCTATCTTCGTAGTCTAGAGAGCAAAGAATAGCCATAATTCCTGTTCTGAGGGAGCTTACAAATTAATGGAGAACACAATACACAAGCTTACTCAATAGAAATATTTGAGAACAGTTTTGTACAGACTGGCGTGAGAAAGGTGGCATGTCAGAAATCGTGCTGGCAAGTTGGAGACTAGGTGGGGCTACTCAGGAAATATGAAATTCCTTCGCATCAACTACTATTCATTGAGGCTGATTCTCCCTGATCATGGGGAGAAGAAGGCAAAATTAAGACTGAAAACAAGTTTATGATTGAGAATAAACGAAGAGAAATAAGAAAGTGGAGGCTAAGAAGGAACTAGAGGTCACAGTTGAGGAATGACTGCAGTTGGATCACCCCTACCTTCTGGGATATTTTTATGAAAGGGATGGTGAATGGATTTCCTTTAGTATTTGAGTATAATTAGCATATCACTCATCCTGGTATAATAAAACTTCGTTTCCCCACACAATTTAAGACCCCACTTTCCTGTGACCTCGTATGTGGTAATATACATAAAACGCATCTTGTAATGCTTGGCACATAATAAGTACTCAATAAAGTGTGGCTGCCTTCCTCATGCTTTCATGAGAACTCTACAGATTTTCTTCTCTGCCCTTGTCTTGTTCATTGTCCATGGGTGTTGGTCCTTGTTCCAATTCTGCTGTTGATTTACCGTATGACTTTAGGCAAATCTCATGTTCTCTCTGAGCAAGAAAATGGGGATACTGCCTGTCCAATATATGCCCCCAGGCTGGTTAGGAGATTAATGCGTGTGAAAGTACCATGAAATGTACCAAGTGCCCAGCAAATCTAATGTATTAGGCTTAAGCCCTATTTGTATCACTCCTGCAAAGAGTATGTCCATAACCCAGAACCTGAGTTAAGACTAGAGAAGACTGAGTAACTTTAGTGACCTAATTATTGCACAGACTCCCTGGGATGGTTTCACCAGCTCTGTGGTGCTTCCACGGGGGAGATTTGTGCACCAAGGGTGTTTAACTAATCCTTTTAAATAAAATTTAAATAAAATTAAACTGCAGTTACAATGTGAAGTTAGAAAAGCAGAGGGAATTAAATGGTTCACAAGTATTTATCAAGTAACCACAGAGACCCTTATAAATACCCATATTATTGTAAAAATGAACATAACCTTTCACTTCCAGGAGTTTGGAGGTGATTCCAAGTTGATATAAAAGACAAGACTTTGGGATGCCTGGGTGGCTCAGTCGGTTGGGCTGCTACCTTCGGCTCAGGTCATGACCCCAGGGTCCTGGGATCAAATCCTGCATCGGGCTCCTTGCTCAGCAGGGGAGCCTGCTTCTCTCTCTGCCTCTGCCTGCCACTCTGCCTGTTTGTGCGTGTTCTCTCTCTCTCTCTCTCTGACAAATAAATAAATAAATAAGAAAGACAAGGCTACCAGTTATAAGAACACACACACGCACACAGACAGCCATATTCAGAGACACTGAAGGATCATCTTTATTTTCAGGTTGAAACATAGATTCAAGACCTCGGGAAAATATTCTGTCAAATACCCCAGGGGGCAGGGAGATTAGGCTGTGATGGAAACAGAATTCAGTTTCTGTCCTCTACCCCCAAACATGCTGAGAACAAAAAATGGAATTGATTCTTCCATGAGATTGTTAAAACTTCTTTGTTTTGTTTTAACGCCATTATGCCATGAATTCATTGGGAATGGATCCCAGCAGCTCAGGTCCCTTCTGTTGGTTCTCATAAAAATGTGCTTCTCTGGGTGGAGCGGGCTGGTGCTTCACTTAACCCAGGTACCTGCCCCCTTGGCTTCCTTCTTTTTCTCATCATTTTCCTTCACATACTTCAGGAAGCTACCTCAGCCTTTGGAGTGCTTATTATGCTGAATGCATACATTAATTTTTTGGGCAAGAATCATGCCCTTGTTCGTTATGACAATGCCAGCAGCAAGCTGGGTAACACTGTAAGCTTTTTGGGTTCTGCCACGGTAACACTTGTGGGACCGGTGCCCATTCCCTTGACAGTGACGATATCACCTTCCTTGTAGATTCCCACGTGTGTGGCCCAACGAACAACTCCATGCTTCCTAAAAGGCCTTAAGAACATATAAAGAGTACCTCTCCTCTCTCCCTTTGTGTTGGTCATTTTGGCAAATTACTGGAAGATGGTGGTTCTGCCCCACCCCCCCAACTCAAGAAAAAAGCAGATACAGTTTTAACTTAGCTCATACAGTGAGAATCACATATAATAAAAACTATGCTTGAAAAGTCCTTAGATCGGCCATAAAGTAGAATAGCTATGCCCACACTTCCATGCTTCTCTAAAGACATACCCATGGTGGGGGGAGGCAGGTGGTGGTGCCTGGGTGGCTCCGTCGTTAAGCATCTACCTTCGGCTCTGGTCATGATCCCAGGGTCCTGGAATCGAGCCCCGGTCTTGGGCTCCATGCTCCGCAGGAGGCCTGCTTCTTCCTGTCCCACTCCCCCTCTCTTGCTGTGTCTTTCTATGTCAAATAAATAAAATCTTAAAAAAAAAAAAAAAAGACATACCCATGGGTCGGCTGAGCCAGTTAAAGTGTCTTTAAACACCAGGAGCACAATCACTGCGGTGCAGAGCTCACCTTACAACAGGCACCTGGCAAGTGAGACCACAGGAGCTAAAAGCACACTCAACTCTCCAGTCTCACTTCCTTTTGGGGAAGAATCAACCCACACTAGCATTTTAAGTCCCAGCTGTCTACTCTAGCGGATCCTATCTGCCTCTTTGCCGAGAGGCAAGTCTGTTTCAAAGGATCCCTTTTCAAAAAATTGACATTATGGATATATAGTCTACAAACAATGAAATCTATCTTAAGTACACAGTTTGACGAGCTTGACAAATGTATACCCTCATGGGACCACCACCACACTAAAAAGATAGAACACTGGGGTGCCCACATGATCTCAGGGGCTCTGTGCTCAGTGCGGAGTCTGTTTGAGATTCTCTCCTTCTGCCCCTCCCCTCACATGTGCACACGCTCTCTCTCTCTCAAATAAATAAATTTTTAAAAAATAAAAGGCTGGGGACGCCTGGGTGGCTCAGTTGGTTAAGCAGCTGCCTTCGGCTCAGGTCATGATCCCAGCGTCCTGGGATCGAGTCCCGCATCGGGCTCCTTGCTCGGCAGGGAGCCTGCTTCTCCCTCTGACTCTGCCTGCCACTCTGTCTCCCTGTGCTCTCTCGCTCTTTCTCTCTCTGACAAATAAATAAATAAAAATCTTTAAAAAAAAAAAAAAAAAAAAAAAAAAAAAAATAAAAGGCTGGAACATCGCCACCCCCCCAGAAAGCTCTGTTGTGACCCATTGCAGTAAATCCCCATTCCTGACACTAGGTAACTATTGATATGCTTCTCTTTTCAAGTATTTTCTAAAATTTCATATAAATGGAATCATACAGTATTTACTCCTCTGTGAAAATGACCCATTGAAACAAGGGTTTCACCCATTCATAGAAATACAATGATTGCTGTAGGTGGTAAAGTCTTTGAATATAACTTAAAGGGAAAAGAAACATTCTCTGGTAATTGAGGAGGGCAGTTGTTCTATAAATATGGGGCAAATTAATGATCTTTTAAGATAGGAGAATTGATGGATAATTAAGCTCAGGGGCCCTCAATAAAACCAACTTCAGGGGAAGGATGGTTTGGGATGCAGCTTTGTGGAAGATGGAGGCGGATAAAACCCGTTTAGATGGCTATGGAGGAAAGAAGGGGGTAAGGTAGAGAACGCCTGGAAATCAGTGTCAAACCTTATTTCCAGTCCTAGTTTTGTCGCTAAGAAGCCACATGACTGAAGACTGTCTTCGAAGCTATTCCCTGAGTTTACAGCTATGAGAACACGGCAGCCCAGAAAGCCAGGAGTGAAGATCGATCCTGCGGGAGAACGTTCATCATGGTAAATGACCTGAAGTGATTTCTGCATACAAAATTACCAAGCAATGAAGGGCACCGTGCTGTGGTTGTGTCAGATAGAGATGGAGTGACTGCCATTGGAGTGGCCAGTGATAATGCCCCAGAGCATGCTGGGAGACCTGGTCGCTTATCTACTTTTGCCTTTGCAACAGACCAAGGAAGCAAACTCGGACTTTCAAAAAATGAAAGGATCAGCTGTTCCGATAACACCCACCAGGTGGTTCAATTCAGTCATTTACCTTTGGTGGTGAGTTTCATAGCCAGCAGCAATGCCAACACAGGACTCACTATTAGCCTAGAAAGGGAGCTTGCTCTGTCGTTTGAAGGATTGAGACAAGTCATGGAAGTTTCTTATTCTGGCAGTGATTTTGATGTACACCTTATTTTCATTATAACAGGCCCAATATCAGTTCAGCAATCTTTAGACCACAAAAATACTTGTAAACATGTACTCAAGAAAGGGCCCCTTTCCCCATCTCACACTAAAGAAAGAGCTTTAGATAGATATAGTTTATGGACAAATTGATTGTTATCTCTCTTGTATAGAGTCTTTTCTTAATTTAGTGAGATCTGGGGATACCACAGAAATGGCTCAGTACATCTCAGCTCCTGCAGAGTTAGTCCAGTCACCAAATACGTGTGAGATATCTATTCAGTGGGTCAGAATCAAAATGGTGCTTTGGTCCACTCGCGCCGTGAAGGTCTCCCTATTATATAATATGCCCAGGACTGCAGAATGAGGCAGACCTATTTTATTGTGAATAATAATGAGGACATATTTTTCTTTATATTATTTCTTTGCATTATTTCATTGCATTATTTCTTTGCATATGAAGAACATAAAATGGCTTAGTAAAAGCAATGAAATCAGTACAATAAAAAAAAAAAGGAACCACATGACTTTAGGCAATTTGTGTGCCCACTCTAATCCTGTTTTCCACAAGGAAATAGACAACTGTGTAATAAAGGCGTCAGACTACAGATTTGACTTCGGAGTAGCTACATTATTAAATGGAAGTTTTGTGAAGGCAGGAACTTTGTCTTTTATTCCAGTGACCCCAACACCTAACAAAATACTAGCACTTGATAAATACTTGTTGGATGAATGAATCATCTATGGTCTCTTCTAGCTCTGATACCCTGCTACTTTGAACAGAATCATCTGATACAGTGTTGGTTCCCTAACCCCTGCCAATAGCAACTGGGCCCCAGTCTTGGTCCAAACTGTGTCTTTACCACAAAACCCATGTACATGTGGAGACTAAAGTTTAATCTTGCCCACCCATTAAAAGCCGTGGAGACCAACACTCCCCATATACTCCAAGTGAGAAATGGCCTCCAGCCTCCGAGGAGAGCCAAAGGTAGGGGACAAAATGGGGAAAGATCTGACCCTATAATTTGTAGCAATAAATCTCATGGCATATGGATCTTCTAATGGGGTACACTTAGTGGAAAATGAAGCTGAAAGTTCAGGTGTGAGACCTTCCAGAGTTAAGATGGTTGTAAGCATGGTTTTCTTTGGCTTCACAGATTTTCATTGAACAAGTGCTAGTATTTCACAGTTTGGCGGCTTCTGCAACAAGGCAAAAGGCCTTATCCCAAAGGCTGCAAACTTGAATGCCCTCAGGGGCTGCATGAGTACTGGCTGAAGGGGGTTGGGACTATGCCAATGCAGAATGAGAGAAGTAAGTGTGGTGACCCGGACAGGGCACACTCAAACTTTAAAAAAAAAAAAAAAATTCAAATTCACTTTTTAGATGTTGTGCTGTCAAAAATCTTGCTTCCAGAATCAGGCTTCTGGGTTGCCACTTTGCAAAGCAGGGGTCACCTCATGACTACACTTATGACGGCAGGAGCCTTTCCGTGGCGGCTCTTTGAAAAGCCCTGTACCTAGTAGGAGTGGAAGGAACACTTCTGGAAGTACTAAGTTGTAGTGACAGACTGGGGGTTTATTGGGCCGAACAATGGGATGTGATTTCGTCCCTGGTTCTCTCCATCTTGCCTCCCAGGAAAGTGCCTGCTCCAGGGCTTGTTTATTCATTTCCACACTTCCAGCCAGGTCGGGTCACCTTGAAACAAACCTGGTTGCAGTGGGCTCAAAACACTCCAGTTCTCCTCTGTCATGCTTCTCACTCTCCCTCCTTCCTCCCAGGGCCGAAGCTGGATCATTTTATTCCCCCTTTCTTCATCCACACCATGATTTTTGACCCTGGCATCCCTGCACTCTCTTCTGTAGCATTTTAAGTTCACTCTTCTCTTTCTACTATAAAAACTACCCGGTTTTTGTAGTCACATAGAGGTACCAATGACTCCCGCTGTTCCTCCTCTAAGAATGTTCAGTTTCAAAGGGGTATAAGGGCAATACTGAATGCAGTCAATGGAAAAAACTGATCTTTGGCCAGCTGACCTTCCAGCTGACCCTCAGATCACAGCAGCACGCTCACCTTGTCAGTGGAATAAAGACAGAGAAGAGCCAGGGAAACTGTGCTAGGAAGCATGAAGAACAAAGCTGATTTGCCACAAGGTTTAGCAGCTATTGGCTTAGTTTGACATTCCAGGTTTGCTTCTTACTAGAAGATCTGGGGCAAATTACTTATCCTATCTACACCTCAGTTTCCCCGTCTCTAAGATGGAGATCATAGCGGTATCTACCACATATATTGCTGTGAGAGTTTAAGGAATTAATACATCCAAAGTCCAAGAAAGCTTGGCACAATGCTAAGAACTCAGTGAGCTTTAGCTTTTATTGTCTGCAAACCGGAGCAGCACCTCCTTTACAGATTTGGAGAATTAGATGGGTACCTGCATTAGGAGAGCTAACACAGTACTTAGCACACAGTAAATGCTCAATAAATTCTTATGGTTATTACAAGTTATGATAGGCTGAATTATGGCCATCAAAAATATCCTGGTCCTAATCTCTGAAACCTGTGAATGTTACCTTATATGACAAACAAGACTTCATGGGATTTTTTAAAAAATGTATTTGTTTGAGAGACAGAGAGAGAATGAGCATGAGCAGGGGTGCAGGAAAGGCAGAGGGAGAGGGAGAAGCCGACTCCCTGGTGAGCAGGGAGCTCAGCGTGGGGTTTGATCCCGGGACCCTGGGATCATGACCTGAGCTGAAGGCAGACCCTTAACCAACTGAGCCACCCAGGCACCCCTGCAGGACCTTGAAATGGGGAGATTATTCTGGATTATCCGGGTGGGTCCTCAGTGTAATCCTGAGCGTCCTGTTAAGAACCCAATCCAAAAATGAGGAAATGACTTGAATAGACATTTTTCCAAAGAAGATATTTAAATGACCCATTAGCATCTTGCTCAATAGCATTGATCATTAGGGAAACCAAATCAAAACTCCTAAAGATACCACCACACACACACTCATTAGCATGACCGCCATCAAAACAATGGAAAGAAACACATGTGGTAAGGATGTGGAAAAATTAAATCTCTTGTACACCATTGGTGAGGATGTAAAATGGTATAGCAGCTGCGGGAAACAGCACGATTGTTCCTCAAAAAATAAAAATAGAATTACCATGTGACCCAGTAATTCCACTTCTGGGTATATGCTCAAAAGAATTGAAGGCAGATTCTCAAAGAGATATCTGCACACCCATGTTCACGGCATCATTCACAATAACTAAAACGTGGAAGCAACCCAAGTGTCCATTGACAGAAGAATGGATAAGCAAAACGTGGTATACACATACACAACAGAATATATTCAGCCTTGAAAGGAAGGAAATTTTGACACATCCTATAACACGGATGAACCTTGAGGACAATATGCTAAGTGAAATGAGCCAGCCACAGAATGATAAATACTGTATGATTCCACTTATCTAAGATCCCTAGAGTAGTCAAATGCATACAGACAGAAAGTAGAATGGTGGGTGTCCGGGGCTGGGAGAAGGGTGAAATGGGGAGTTAATAGAGTTTCAGTTTTACAAGATGAAAAGAGAGGGAGATGGTTAGTGATGTTGGGGGCGCAACGTTAGAAATGTATTTAATACCACTGAAATCTACTACACTCAAACATGATCAAGATGGCAAATTACACTGTGTGTATTTTGCCACAATTAAAAAAAAATTGAGGGGAAAAAAAGGAGGCAGAAGGAGATTAGACCACAGAAGCCCAGGCAAGTAGGTGCAGGGAGAGAAGATGCTGTCCTCCCAGCTTGAGGACGGGGCTGCACGCCAAGGATTGCCTGCAAGCTCCACAGAGGGAAGGGACGAGGACTGCATTATCCCCTGGAGCTTCCAGAAGGCACCAGCCCTACCAGAATCTTGGTCTGAGCCCTATAAGACTCAGTTCAGACTTCTGGTTTCCAGAAATATCAGAGAATACATTTTGTTGTTTCAAGCCACTAAATGTGTTGTTGGTTATGGTAGCTATAGGAGACTGATACGGAGTGCTCATTTTCCAGGATCTTCAGGGAAGTCAGAGGGATACAAATCCATAGAGATAAACGGAAATATTAGCACTCTTAGAGGGAAACTCATTCTCATACCTCTCTTGACCATTGCAGGTATCCAGTTAAACTTTCTTTCTTTCTTTTTTTTTTTTTGTTTATTTATTTATTTATTTTTTTGATTGAGAGAGAGCACAAGCAGGAGGGAGAGCGAGAAGCAGACTCCCTGCCAAGCAGGGAGCCCGATGTGGGGCTCGATCCCAGGACTCTGGGATCATGACCAGAGCCGAAGGCAGACGCTTAACTGACTGAGCCATCCAGGCGCCCCCAGTTAAACTTTCTTTTGCCCTGAATTTGGAAGGAGAGAAAGGAGCCAATACTCCTAATCTATATGTAGCAGTGTGAGAGCCAACAGCCAAAATGGTCATTTTTGCAGTAAAAAAAAAAAAAAAAAAAAAACCACACACAAAAAAACCCCCCACTAAAACAATGGAGTTTGTTATTTCTTCTTTAAATGCATCAGCAGGGCCCATGGAGAAGGTCTGGAAAATGACAGCTGAGATTAGCTCCCCACCTCCCCACCAAGACCTTGAGTGGCTGTCAGCTCTGCAGGGAACAGCAGCAAACCCTCACGCAAATGGCCTATAAAAAAGGCCTTGTCAGAGGCACCTTGACCTGCCAGGGCTTCTCTGGTACTCGGATTCCCAGCGGCCCTCCCAGGGTTACGCTCCCTCGCATGATGTATTTCCCCTGCCTTTTTTAGAGCTGCATTATGCTTGCTCCAGGAAACAGCCTCTTCCTTCTCATAAACACAGCCTCGGGTTCCTGACCAAGCACCCTGCCACTCCACAACTCCTCGTTCATCCATCACACTTTGCTGTCACCCTGGCCGCGATTGTGGAGAACTGGTCTAATTCCAGAGGTGAACCCAGGGTGGGGACAAGGAAGGGGAAAGCCCTGGGAGCAGCCGAGGGTCACACACACCCCTGTCCCAGCCTGCTGATCAATTCCCTGGAAGCTGACTCGCCGGCACAGTGAACAAGCCTTTCCGATGACCCAGTGGGTCTGATGGAAAATTCTTGATAAGGTCACCACCAGAGCTGGGCTTGGCATCTCTACTCCTTCGGCTGAGTGTGCAGTACCCAGGGACAGGATAGAACAGAGACCTTATGGAGACACTGGGAGACCTAGTGAAAAGCCCTGGCTCCTTGTAAGTGAGATAGGTATGGCTAATGGGTGGATTTGAAGGGTCAACGTGACCAACCCCCCAAATATATGCTCCACTGGCTCTTGCGGTGCACCCGGAGTTCCCACCAATGGCTTCAGAAGAGCTTACCTTTACTGAGTGTTTACTATGTGCCAGACACTATTCTCAGTGCCTCATTCAGTGTCCATCACCACCCCGTCTAGTAGGTACCCTTATTATCTCAGTTTACAGATGAGGAAATTACAGCTCAGGAATGTTAAGTAAGTTGCCAAAGGTCACAGAGCTGGTAAGTCATGGAGCTGAGATTCAAACTGGGTAGTAGCCCAGTGTCCATGCTTCCAACATTATGCTATCCTGCTTTTTAGGAGCAGCTGAACATGGAAGTGAGGACTTCTCCCCACCGTGGGTTCACCTCTGGAGTTGGGCCAGTTCTCCGAAATCACAGCCAAGGGCATTGAGGGCACCTTCTAGGCTGCTGAAAATGTTCTATATCAGCATGTAGATAGTGGCTACTTAGGCACATACTGCATCACAGCTCATGAAGCCACACACTTAAGGTTGTGCACTTTCAAGTATGTACTCTACACCTTATTTAAACACACACACACATTCTCTCTTTCCCTACCCCCTGATCTCTCTCTCATTATTACCAGGACTATGGTAATATGAATATTTTGAAGCACAAAAGCTACATAGGACATAGGGTGGTGGGTGGCAAAAAGCCTTGTTTTATAAGTCCTTGCTGGGGTTTTTGTTTAGAAAGGAGGTAGTTTAAATGAACACCACCAGCAGATTGGAATGTAATATGTACTTGCTAGAGATCAGAAGCTGGGACTTGGCGGTGCAGGGAGACAGAAAGGAGTGTCCCATTACTTTGTCCTGGTTTGAGCCAATGACCCCTTCTGCTCCCAGAGGAGCATAAGGGGGTGGAATGATATATGTTTATTTTATCCCTACTTCATCCCATTCACAACCCTTCAAGCTGGCATTTCCTTTCCCTAAGCCACTCAGTTCAGTAACATACTGTCAGCTCTCAATGCATCCAATAGCCCTTTCTCAGTTCTCATCCTCCTTGACTGTCCCGTAACCTTTGTCTGTTGATAAGCCCTGCCTTCCTCCATGGGACTCTTCGTCAGACTTCGGTGACATTACACCATTCTCTTCACTGATGCTTCTTCTCTGTCTTCATTTGTTCTTGTTTTTCTCCTTCTTTCTCCCAATGACCCTATATACGGCCTCATCCTTGGCCCACTCCACTTCCCTCTCTCCGCTATCTCCATCCATCTCCTGCCATGGCCTCTACCTACCGTTGCCTCTGCTTCAGTGACTCCTAACTCTACAGCTTAGTTTCCTTTTCTGAGCTGCAACCCTGAATCTCCAAATGACCAACTTTATCTAGATGTTTTCCAGAGGCAGTATGTCAAAGTCCATGGTTACTGTCATCCTTTCTCCAAAACCAGCTCCAAGCACAAATTCTTCCTTTCATCCAACCTCAAACCTTGGCATTTTCTCTGATTCCTCTTCCTCTTCCCCAACATCCAGCAAATTCCCAAATCCATTTAGTTCTCCCTTTGCAAAATCTCCCCAAAAGGCTTCCTCCCCCAGGAAAGACCCTCATGCATTTGCCTCCCATTCCAGATGGAGCAGGCAGAGGCTGGTCCTTGGAAAGGTGGTTCTTTCCCAAAATATCTTCTTCTAAAGCCCAGAAGCCCACACCACCAATTCATTACTGTTCATAAAGCATCACTCCCTCCTATGGTCCTTTTTTAAGATACAAAACTCCTGGGAGGAAGGTCATTTGGTTTTGAAGTAAGAATATGAGTTAGAATTCCTCTTCATTAGTGTGTAAGCTTATAACAAGTTCTTAACTACATGGAACCTTGGTTTTGTGGTCTGTGAAGTGGAGATACTAAGGTCTTCCTTAGCTACCTTAGAGCTAATGCTGCCTTAAGAAAAAAAAATTGAATTAAAATTTTAGGGGCACCTACGTGGCTCAGTCAGTTAAGTGGCTGCCTTTGGCTCAGATCATGATCCTGAAGTCCCAGAATCAAGCCTCACATCAGTTCTCTCCATAGTTTGGTTATTGTTGATAAACGTGGCTATAAACTTCAGGGTGCATGTACCTGTTTGAATCTGTATTTTTGTATCCTTTGGGTAAATACTTAGTAATGGAATTGCTGGATAGTAGGGGAGTTCTGTTTTTGACTTTTTGAGGGACCCCCAAACTGTTCTCCAGAGTGGCTGCACCAGTTTGCATTCCCACCAACAGTGCAAGAGGGTTCCCCTTTCTCTGCATCCTTGCCAACACCTGTTGTTTCTTGTGTTGTTAATTTTAGCCATTCTGACAGGTGTGAGGTGGTACCTCATCATGGTTTTGATTTGTATTTCCCTGATGATGAGTGATGTTGAGCATCTGTTAATGTGTATCTTAGCCATCTGGATGTCTTCTTTGGAAAAGTCTATTCATGTCTTCTTCCCATTTCTTAGCTGGGTTATTTGTTTTTTGTGTGTTGAGTTTGATAAGTTCTTTTTTTTTTTTTTAAGATTTTATTTATTTATTTAACAGAGATAGAAGGATCACAAGTAGGCAGAGGCAGGCGGGCAGTGGGGGTGGGAAGCAGGCTCCCAGCTAAGCAGAGAGCCCGACAAGGGGCTTGATCCCAGGACCCTGAGATCATGACCTGAGCTGAAGGCAGAGGCTTAACCCACTGAGCCACCCAGGCACCCCTGATAAGTTCTTTAGAGATTTTGGATACTGACCCTTCATCAGGTATGTCATTTGCAAATATCTTCTCCCATTCCATAGGCTGCCTTTTAGTTTTGCTGACTATTTCCTTCACTGTGCAGAAGTTGTTTTTTTTTTTTTATCTTGATGAAGTCCCAGTAGTTCATTTTTACTTTTGTTTCTCTTGCCTACAGTGACATGTCTAGTAAGAAGTTGCTGTGTCCTAGGTCAAAGAGGTTTCTGACCGTGTTCTCCTCTAGCATTTTGATGGATTCCTATCTCACATTTAGGTTTTTCATCCATTTTGAGTCTATTTTTGAGGATGTTGTAAAGAAGTGGTCCAGTTTCATTCTTCTGCGTGTTGTCCAGTTTTGTTTTTGTTGAAGAGACCGTCTTTATTCCATTGGACATTCTTTCCCGTTTTGTCAAAGATTCATTGATCATAGAGTTGTGGGTCCATTCCTGGGTTCTCTTTCTGTTCCCACTGATCTGCGTGTCGGTTTTTGTGCCAGCACCATACTGTCTTGATGACAACAGCTTTGTAACAGAGCTTGAAAAAGAAAAAAAAATTTTTTTAATTTACATGCTCTTCAATATTTGTTGTGTTTTCTTTTCACGTTCCCAGCAACTTTGTGTGAATGGTTTTGTTTGGTCCCCTAGAAAAAGGACAAAGGTGCTGGGTACCTCAGGACAAAGAGATTGCTTGGATCTACATTTTGCCTTAGGGAAGCCCTATAATTCTATCATATAGATAGATAGTATCGCACATGTTCATCATATGTTATTAATTGTAAAAAGTGAGTTAAGAAGCAATGTGTGTAATATGTTACTATATTTATTTAAAAAAAAAGAAAAGGGGTGCCTGGGTGGCTCAGTGGGTTAAAGCCTCTGCCTTCGGCTCAGGTCATGATCCCGGAGTCCTGGGATCGAGCCCCACCTCGGACTCTCTGCTCAGCGGGGACCCTGCTTCCCCCTCTCTCTCTGCCTGCCTCTGCCTACTTGTGATCTCTGTCTGTCAAATGAATAAATAAAATCTTAAAAAAAAAAACCTCAATTCTTTAAAAAAAATTTTTTTTAATTTAAAAAATTTTAAAAAAGAAGAAAAGGAATATAAATTATAGCACTAGCAGTAAATTCCCCCAAGATTATAAACTGGTTGTAGCTGGGTGGGATTATGGTTATTTTCTTTTAAATTCTTATTTTGTTATTCTGTATTTTGTCAATTTTATTTAGCAATCATTTACTTTTTGCCTAACATTTCTCCCTCTCTCTCCCCCTCTCTCTCTGCCTGCCTCTCTGCCTACTTGTGATCTCTGTCTGTCAAATAAATAAACAAAATCTTAAAAAAAAAATAAACAAATAGGAGGGTGCCTGGGGGGCACAGTCCGTTAAGCGTCTGATTCTTGGTTTCCACACAGATTGTGATCTCAGGGTCCTAGGATGGAGTTCAAGTCGGGCTCCATGATCAGCACAGAGTCTGCTTGAGTTCCTCTCTCTCCCTCTCCCTCTGCCCCTCCCATCCGCTCTCTTCTTTCTCTCTCTAAAATAAATAAATAAATAATTTAAAAAAAAAAACAAAACAAATAGGGATACCTGGCTGACTCAGTTGGTAGAGCATGTGACTCTTGGTTTTGAGTTCAAGTCCCATGCTGGGTGAAGAGATTAAGAAGGAAAGAAAGAAAGAAAAAGAAAGAAAGCCAGCCTATTAGATGGATGAACATTTCAGAGATTGCGACTAACTTGTACTGTGAAAGGTACTGTGAAAGCTGTGAAAAAAGGGCACTTTCTCTTTTTTTAACAGCTTTATTGGAGTATGACTGATATACAAAAATTGCACATATTTACTGTAAACAACTTGATGAGTTCGGACATATGCATATGCCCATGAAACCATTAGCACAATCAAGGAAATACATGTATCCATTACTTCTAAAAGTTTGCTTGTGTCCGTGTGTGTGTATGTGTGTGTGTGTGTGTACTTAATATGAGATCTACTTAAGATACTTAATATGAGATCTGCTCTCTTAACACATTTTTAGGTGCGCAACACAATATTATTAACTCTAGGTGCTATGTTGTACAGCAGATCTCTAGAAATTATTCATCATTTAAAATAAACTTTATACCAGCTGAACAACAACTCCCCAGTTCCCGTCCCCTAGCTCCCAGTACCCACCATTCTATTCTCTGCTTCTGTCGGTTTGACTGTTTTAAGTTCCTCGTGTGCGTAAAATTATGTAGTATTTGTCCTTCTATGACTGGCTTATTTCACTTAACATAAGGTCCTCCAGGTTTATTTACCCATATTGCGGCAAATGGCAGTCTTTTCTTCTTTTTTAAGAAGTAAAGTAACATTTAATTGTAGGGGCGCCTGCATGGCTCAGTGGGTTAAGCCTCTGCTTTCGGCTCAGGTCATGATCTCAGGGTCCTGGGATCGAGCCCCGCATTGGGCTCTCTGCTCAGCAGGGAGCCTGCTTCCTCCTCTCTCTCTGCCTGCCTCTCTGCATACTTGTGATCTCTGTCTGTCAAATAAATAAATAAAATCTTTAAAACACACACACACACATTCAATTGTATATGTAAACCACATTGTCTCTATCCATTCATAACTGCCAACAGATAGTGGGGTTGTCTCCATACTTTGGCTGTTGTGAATAAAGCAAAACAGGCTCTTTTATATATTTATATATTTATAAATTTATTTATATTTATATATTTTATATATATTTTATATATATATATCTATTATATATTTTATATATTTGGTGAGAATGAAATTGCCATTACCTTTTTAGCACATAATTTGGCAATTAAAATTCTAAATGTTTATGACCTATTTTTTAAAATTAAAAAATAGAAATTTGAAAGAAGAGTGAAGGAAAGACTAGGAAATACAACCTTGAAAAGAAAAAGTAGAGATGAAATACTCCTCAGTAACGGGTTGGCCGGACGCACTGTGGTTTACCCATACCACAGAACACTGTGTAGAAGTATGTGAAGCAGTAGCAACAGAAAGTGTAATTTGGTGGCAAAAGAGGTGCAGAAAGCTGCGTACGGAACACTATCACCTGTGCAAGAGGCAAAAAAGGAAGGAAAAAAGAAGGTATATTTCTGAAAGATACATTTGAAAAACTTGGAACACTGGTTGCCTCTAGACAAGGACAATAGGATCCAGGCACACTGGAAAAAAAGGGACGCATACATCTTGAAATTTAAAAAACATGAATTTAATAGGCAGTCACACAAGTAAATACAGTTAATTCAAAAATACAATGAAACAAAAAAGAAAGGACGTGGCGCCAAGTGAACGTATTACCAGGGGAAATTAAAGAAAGAACAACCAGAATGACATCAAAGATAATTTTAGAAGCCTCTGATTCCTATTTTTTACTATGATTCTACCAACTGAGGCTACTGGGAATAACACTACTCTGTACTAACTTACAGCATGGCTTGGGTTTTAATGATGGGTTTGGAAATTGGGGTTTTCTAGCTTTGAATTGCCCCTCGTGGGGCGATGGGAGATGAGGTATTCCTCCCGCATTTTTTCTTGTAATCACGCTGTCATCAGCTCCTCCAGGACCAAGCCCTTCCCAAATGTTCAGAGCTTTATCACAAGGGGGAAAACCTAATGAGGGAACTTTCGTACACCTTGCTTTAGTGCACTGATCACCTCTGAAATCCCTCAAGATCCAGACTTCTGGGAACCCTCTCTGCCCCTGGAAGAGATGTGCTCAATGATCTTAGCTAGCCATCAGGCAAACGCAGCTCAGAGAATGCTTTCTGGAGCAAATACAGGGTGACTGGCTTGTCAGGCTTGAATTAGTTCCAAAGCGACTTCCCATTTTGAATAGTTCTGCTATTGTGGGAATCCAAGATTCTCTTCATTACCCCCAGGTAATTAAAGAGTTAGCGAACATCTAGGACATAGACAATATTATTTGTTTGGTTTTTTTTTTTCATCCTCTCATACATGTCTGACTCCTCTCTGAAGTAAAAATTGAATGTGAGATGGGGCGCCTTAGTAGCGTGGTTGGTAAAGCTTCTGCCTTTGGCTCAGGTCATGATCCCAAGGTCCTGGAATCAAGCCCGCATTGGGCTCCCTGCTTAGTGAAGAGACTGCTTCTTCTTCTCCCACTCCCACTCCTCCTGCCTGTGCATGCTTTCTCTCTCTCTTTCTCTGTCAAATAAATAATAAAATCTTTTTCAAAAAAATTAGATGTGAGGATCCAGAATTTAACCTCACACCATTGTCCTCCTTTTGTTTGTTTGTCCTTTAATTTTTTCACCTCCCATTGGAGTCGGATAAGGACAGATGACAGAATCAAGAAAACTGAATCCCAAGCTAGCAGTGGGAAAAGCTGAAAACCAATCTAATTTGTCCCACAGAATCCAAAAATTTCAGAATGAGAAGCATCAGGCAGCAGACTGGAAGATTCTTCCCTGCGAATCTGACCAGCCCAAGAAGAAATACCTCAAGATTCTGTCATAGGGGGTCTACAGTGAGGCTCAGCATCCAAAACTCCACTCCTGCTCTCAGAAGCTCTAATCAGCATTTTAGATGCCCATTCTTAATCACCACCATTCAAGTATGACCAGACATCAGAGGAAAACCATTGTTAAGAAATGCAAAGACAAACAAATGAGCCAAACAAACAAAAAAACCCCAAAGCATAAAAAAATATATAACTTGGTAGAAACAGCAGTTATGCAGACAGAAGAAAACACAACAAAATTATCAATATTGCCTTTGGAGAAATGAGAGAAGAGATTACAATCATAAAACAAGACTGATGTGTGTTTCAACAAAGAATATTCAGAAAACAAACTTAAAAGGAGCTCTTGAGAATTAAAAACATAAACGCAACACTGAAAAGCCAAGCTATTAAGCTGGAGAATGCCGTCAAGAAAAACTCTCAGAAAGTTGAGCAAAAAATCAAAGAGATTTGAGAAAGGAATGAAAAGAAAAATTAAATAGAGGATCAATCCGACAGATCCAATATCCAAATAATAGAAGGGGGGAAGGGAAGTCCAGAGAAGATAATAATTGGTAAAATAATCCAAGAAAATCTCCAAAACTAATTGATATCCTTGAGGGATCCTCCAGCTGCCTAGCACAATGAATGAAGACAGACCCACTTTAGGCACGTTATTGTGGAATTTCACAAGATGGGGTGAAAAGAAAAGTTTGTTCAAGGTTCCAGAGAGAAAATACAGGTGATTAGGGAGGAGTAGAACTTCTCAACACTAACAAGGAAGCTAATAGACAATGAAGTATTGTTTTCCAAATGCTGAAGAAAACTTATCTTCCAAAAAGAATTCTAGATTCAGATAAACAATCGATCAAATATGAATGTAAAATTCACTTAAAGATATCAAGATATTGTTAACTTCCTTCCTAGTACCCTTCTTCTTCCAAAAACTCTTGGAAATAGCATTCTTACAAACCACGAGGAGAACATGGGATACAGGAAACCAGTAAGCCAACCTAGGAGAGAGGCGAATGGAATCTCTAAGACAGTGATAGAGATCCCAGGAGAACAGATTTCTCCCACTGAAGAGGACAGCCAGTTCTGGCCAGACCAATAAGATCCAAGGACCAGACACTTTTAGCACTGTCATCACCAGGATTTCTTCTGCCATTTTATCATCTTTTTAACCTAAGGACAGAGTACCCAGGTAAGCCTGGTCCAGATTCTGAAATGGTCAAGTGTGGATCAAATTCCAATTCTCCCTTCCATGCTACTTCTAGGGCCAACTGAAAACATTCATTTCACCCCCTTGGAAGTCTTCTAGAATCCAGAGCATTAGAGAGAAACTGTAGGTGCTTAGAAGCAAAACAGATAGAGCATGTTTATCTACTGGACATCCTGTCTATCTCCCATACTACAGCCCTAAGATTCCCTGGCTCCAGAGCCCATAGACTTCAGGATATGTTTATGGTCTTGTCCATTGACTTCTCCTAGGTGGTTCAGCTAAACTCTTAAGAAAGCTCCGGAAGGATCATGACCCAGAGACTGACCACCTTCCCTCCTGAGAGCCTTCATAACAGTTGCAACACTGTCCTTTTCTCACACAGCTAGATTTGCTTGACACTCAGTTTCTTCCCCAGAGGAAGCAATATTATGTTTAGGGATGCACACATAGGTTGAAAAAAAAATCTAAGGAAATAGTTAATACTATCGAGGGGAAAAGGAAGGCATACAAATTGGGGAAGAGCACATAGGAGATTTTTAAGTACCAATAATGGTTTTGGTTTTTTTTACCTAGGTGGTGAGCTCGTAAGTGTTTATATTATTGTGGTTATTAATAAACATATGTGTTTTACACCCTCCTTTCTGGGTACTTAGTACACACACACACACACACACACACACAAGTGCACACACACACACACAAATAACTACACAGAGGGGGAAAAGTCCATAATCCCAACACCTAGATTCAATGAGTAATGAGTGTTAAAGTTAGTATGTCCTATCATCTATTTTCTGTGCATTTTACATCATTGAGATCATATAGTGCATATTTTCAATACATGCTTTTCTTGAGAGGCTGTATAACATAAGCATCTTATGTTTTTAAATGCTTTGCATATTATCATTTTAGGGATCATTGTAATACTGTATTGAGACTCTTCCTTGTTTCAAAAACCATAGCTCTTGGGAATGACACGCTCTGAATCTCTGTACTAATGGAAGCTTGTTCCCTGAAAGCTCGTACCCTGAAAACACTTGCAGGATAATCCAGACTGTCTTTTCTCCACCCAATCACCTCGTCAAAACACACCCTTCTTCAAGGCCCTGCTCAGATCTCTCCACCTCCAGGAAGCCTCACCACCATCCAGGGAAACCTCCTTCTTTAACCTTCTTCTGCCTCTTTTTATAACTATTTGTGTTCATTTCCTTTCTCCCCTTGTACACTATAAATTCTTGGGACAGAGACCCCTCTCCAGGGGGCCTAGAAAATACTAAGTACTCCATAAATAATAAGTGAATAATTGAAAGACTATTTTATTATTCTTTGCTTTAATATCCTGCATTACCAATAGTGTTTGTCTATATAATTAAGTCACTTACGGGCTTTCAACCAAATTGAAGGTTCTCGGATGGAAACACATTATGTTTACGCATAATTGCCACATTCAGAAATTGGGAACATGACCACCCCTGCTGTCTCTAAATTAGATTTGGTAGTTGCTTTGAGGGTTGGATTAAGGAATGTTCAAGCTCTAAAGATAACAATTTGTGTTTATTGAAGGCCTAGTGTGCGACAAACACCAGCCAAAGCTGTTCGTAAACATCTGTGACTTAATTCTCACAGAAGCGCCATGAGATCACAGCTATTTCGTGTCCTCATTCTACACCTGAAGAAAGAGAGCCACTTGTGCAGGGTTGACTAGGTTGTACATGGAGGAATTAGGACTGAACCCAGACCTACCTGCGTCTCATACTCCTCACTTCTAGGCAAAACTGGCTTCTCAGAAATAAAAGTTATAAGATCTAAATCCTGATCTCCAACTCTCAATTCCTTATTGCAAAATGAGATCTTCATCAAATGGCTAACACTTGTGAATATACATTTATATCGATAGATACAAAAGAATGGCAGGAAATGTCTAAGAGAGCTATAAGAAGGAAATCTGTTATTTTACCACCTAACAAATATTACTGTTTTGAAAGACTCTTCTCCAGCCCTTTTCTGTATATATACCTTTAAAGGGGTGTGTATCCTCAGACAATTGCATATGTGCTTTAAAAAAAAAAAAAAAGATTTTTTTTTTATTTATTTGGGGGGGGCAGAGGGAGAGGGAGAAAGAAACCGAGGAAGACTCTGCACTGGGCATGAAGGAGCCCTGTAAGGGGCATGGTCTCATGACCCTGAGATCATGACCTGAGCCGAAACTAAGAGTCCGACGCTCAACCGCCTGCACCACGCAGGCGCCCAAGCTATGTATGTGCTTTTAAGCAGCAGTGTCTGTTTAGTGGTAAAGACCAGAGTGGTACCAAAGACAAACATCAGCTCTCCTGCAGCTTTGCCTGGGGCTCATCTTGCATCGGATGGAAACCTGGGAACAGGACACAGACAAAGTGTAATTAACAGGGAGTTGATTTCCAATATGCTCAAGGAGAGCCAGCATGGAGCACAGAACTCCTGGGAGAGAAGAGATGGCAGAGTATATGTTACTTCTCTAGCTGGTGAATATGTAGGTAAAAATGTAATTTACTAAGAAGTGTTGAACTTCAGCTGCAGTCTTAATTCTTTAAAAATTTTGCTTTATTTGAGTAGAGTTGTCATGCAATGTTACGTTAGTTTCAGGTGTAAAACATACTGATTCAACTTCTCTACATGTTATGCTGTACTCACAACAAGTGTTACCATACAACACTATTTCAATACCATTGACTGTATTCCCTTTGCCATGTCTTTTATTTCCATGACTTACTCATTCCATACCTGGACACCTGTATCTCCCACTCCTCCTCACTCATTTTGCCCATCCCCTACTCTCCTCCCCTCTGACAACCCGCAGTTTGTTCTCTGTACTTATAGGTCTGATTCTGGTTTTTGTTTGTTTTGTTTTTTACATTCCACATATGAGTGAAACCACACAGCATTTGTTTTTCTTGGTATGACTTATTTCACTCAGTGTAATACACTCTAGGTCCATCCACGGTGTCGCGGATGGCACAGTTTCATCCTTTTATATGGCTGCATAATATTCCTATGTAAATATGTGTGTGTGTGTGTGTGTGTCGCATCTTTTTAAGTTTATTTGTCTTCCAATGGGTACTTGGGTTGCTTCCATATCTTGACTATTGTAAATATTGCTGCAAGAAACATAGGGATGCATATATCTGTTCAAATCAGTGTTTTTTTGTTTTCTTGGAGTAAATACCCAGTAGTGGAATTACTGAATCATATGATATTTCTATTTTTAATTTTTTGAGGAACCTCCATACTATTTTCTACAGTGGCTGTACCAATTTACATTCCCACAAACAGTGCACAAGAGTTCTTTTTTCTCCACATCCTCACCAACACTTGTTATTTCTTGTCTTTTTGATGCATTCTTAATTCTTAATTGTTTAGTTACTGGAAGTCCATTTTTCTGGGAAAGACACCAGGTAGACTTTTGTTGTCCCCCTCTTTCTCCCCACTCCCCCTCCTCTCTCTTCTCCCCTCTGCTTCTCTCTCTCTCCCTCTGGTAGGCAGACTAATGGGTTCTAAAAATGCTCATACCCGAATCCCTGGAACCTGTGAATATGTTACGTTACATAGCAAATTTGCACTGTGATTAAGGATATACACCTTGATACAGGGAGATAATCCTGGATTATCCAGATGAACCCAACCTAATCACATGAATCCTTAATAGGAGAGAAACCTTGCCAACAGTGGTCAGAGTGAGATTTGACTACAGAAGAAGGGTCAGAGAGAGAACCAATGAGGTGGCAGCTGAGAAGGTCATAACCTGTTATTGGGGTTTCGAAGTTAGAGGAAAGGGGCTATAAGCCAAGAAATGGAGGCGGCCTCTAGAATATGGAAAAGGCAAGGAAATAGATTCTCCCCTAGACCCTCTAGAAAGGCTAACACTGCTTTTAACCCAGTGAGATCCATGTAAAATTTCTAATCCATAGAAATGTAAAATAATAGTTATGCTGTTTCAAATCATTACGTTTGTGGTAATTTGTTACAGAAGCAGTAGAAAACCAATTCTATTTTTTCCCCTGTCCTTTCTCCCTTTTTCTCTCTCCTTGTTCTCCCTCTGTTAATTGTGTCCTTATTTTTTTTTTAAGATTTTATTTATTTGACAGACAGACATCACAAGTAGGCAGAGACAGAGGGAGAAGCAAGCTCCCCGCTGAGCAGGGAGCCCGATGCGCGGCTCGATCCCAGGACCCTGAGATCATGACCTGAGCCGAAGGCAGAGGCTTAACCCACTGAGCCACCCAGGCGCCCCTAATTGTGTCCTTATTGACTAATGTGTGTATATATGCTTGATTCTCCAGTCCTTTGTATATCCCTGAATTCCTCAACGACGACCTTCCCAGGGACAGTCACTGCAGTAATTTCCCTGCCCACTGATCTCAAAAAGAAAATCAGTAAAGAAACAGCAACACCAGGTGTTACTCTCCGCACTGGCTAATGGGACTGATGACAGAAATCTTGTCTGTCTTATTTCTTGCTGAATCCCCAACACCTAGAACAGTGTTTGGTACACAGTAGTAACTCAATGAACATTTCTTGCTTTATTACTTGATCGATGAACTTAATTTAGAAACTTATATCTTAGGGCCTGTATTGCATGGAGCACTGGGTGTGGTGCATAAACGATGAATCTTGGAACACTGAAAAAATTAAATAAAATAAAAAAGAAACTTGTATCTTTTTCCCAAGCCATGTGCTGGAGCCATCTGCTACTATTGACTCTCTGAGTATCATTATGACCCTGCCTTCCTCCAAGGAGAAGGGTGCATGCAATGGGTCCATTGGGGTGGAAATGAATTTGGAACTAACCCAGAAGTAGCTCCACTCGGTCATTGAGGACTCTGTGTGAAGTATAACGGACACTGTACTGATTGCTTCCACTATTTGCAGCACTCTGTGCTACGGTCTAAGGACACAAAGATAAATAGGACACAGTCACGGCTATCTTAACATTGACATCCTAGGAATGGCTGTTGACTGCTTTACAATATCATGGACACTCTTTTTTTTTTTTTAAGATTTTATTTTTAAGTAATCTCTACACCCAACTCAGGGCTTGAACTCACAACCCTGAAATCAAGCAAGAATCACATGCTCCACCAACTGAGCCAGTCAGGCAGCCCTGATGGAGACTCTTTCACACACAATGATCTTATTTAAATCTTAGAACAATGATCCAGAGAAACTGGTATCATTATTCTCATTGATAGATGAGAAAACCAAGCCTGCAAAGTTAAAGAACTTCTACAAATGGCAAGTAAGTGGTATACGCCAGACTTGAATCCAGGTCCATCTGGCTCCAAAAGCATGTAATAAACTATTCACATTGTAGGATGGCTTACGTTTTACAAAGCACCTTTACCATACATTATCTTACTGCTTCCAACATGTTTATGAGATGGGGCGCCTGGGTGGCTCAGTGGGTTAAGCCTCTGCCTTCAGTTCAGGTCATGATCTCAGGGTCCTGGGATTGAGCCCTGCATTGGGCTCTCTGCTCAGTGGGGAGCCTGCTTCCCCCTTTCTCACTGCCTACTTGTGATCTCTTTCTCTGTGTAAAATAAAATAAAAATAATTTTTAAAAATATGGGGGAAAAGTTTATGAAATAGGCATTACTGTACTCATTTTACCAGGGAAAACACAAATTCAACTGACTTGCCCAAATCAGAAAGTTCCTAAGTGACAGAAACAGAACAAAACCCAAATCGTCTGACTCTAGATCCTGTTCCTTCCCCACTTTTCCCTCTTTGTATTAATCTCTAAATTCTGCACACAGACCCACCTGCTATCTGTGCGGGTGTGATGTGAGACCCTGAAGAAGACATGTGTGAGAAGACAGAGGGAGGCAAACGGTACTGTTAAAGTTGAAGCTTACGCCAGGTGAAAACGGGTTTGTTAGAGTTGTGTTTACTCTTGTGCTCTCTGTCATAATCACTTGTTTGATCTGGAGCCAACAGTGTCGTAACTATCCTCGAGTGTCATGTGGGGCATATCTTGCACATTTCTTACATTTGGAACAAGCCCCACTTTGTTCAACATTTTGACATTATAATGATGCTCATCAAACCTCATGGTCTAACTAGTCACCTTTTACAATAGAAAAGACAGGTCCCTGACTAATCATGATGCTGCAAGCTCTTCTTCCCTTCCAGTAAGTCCTCTTTGGCCTCTGGGGATTGCACAAACATCAAATCAGACCTGGGTCAAGAGAGATTTGATGCTTATCACGGTTACTTAAGATTGGTGGGGATAAGAGCAGGTGTCTACGAAAATCTCTTAAGGGTGGTGATCAATCTTTTTACTCATTTATGTATCTTTTATAGTATCTAGGACCAGGCCTGGTCCGTAGCACCCACTGAGTGCGTGAAGGAATGAAAGCTCTAAAAATACCAACAGGGTAAGACTCTTTAAAAGAGCTCAGAACGCAGGAGCACTGAAAGCACAAAGGAAGCCAGTGCAGAGAGCTGATGGAGAAGATTATACGGGACCACAGGGATGCGGCTTGCCACTGACCGTGAACTAACCACCAGCAAGTGTGAAATTTCATATAGTGGACTATACAGATCTACCTCCACCACTAGAAATGTGGCCATTGGCAAGTTTCTATTCTAATGTGTAAAATATAGGATCAAGGTGGGGATGGGGAACAGTTAATATCCAACATTTTCCCAGAGCTTCTCCCAGCATCTTGGAACCCTTTACCAAAAGGTCCTATTCCAGCCTCTTTCTCTGGTGGTCTCCCAGGCCCCGGCTAGCTGTGCCCACCACGTTGGTGTGTACCACTTCAAAGTTGTCTCCATGGTAGAGCTTCTGCCCAGAATCCCCACTGTGCCACCCCACCTCTCAGCTCTCCGAAGGGATCTTCCTTCCTTTCATCATCCAAGCAGCCAACCAAAGTGCGATGTTAATCAGTGAAGTCCTGACATACTTTGCATGAAAATAATCCTTTGATTATTACGTTTAAAATGCACTTTTCTGGGTCTACCTAAATCTCAGAAGGGGACCCAGAATCTTCTAACACCCCCCCCCCAGGAGATTCTGTTGTAGGTGAGCCAAAAACCACTTCTTGAGATGATGTGGTCTAGATTTTGACCCTAGACTAGTGGTTCTTAACCTGGCAGTTTATGGATTCCCAAGAGACCTGAAGATAGAACTCAGGGGATCCATGAACTTGGAAGTGGAAAAATACATCTTTATTTTTTATTAGTTCCAGCTGTAATTTAGCATTTCCTTTAGTTTTGAATGTAGATAACACACTCAGTAGTAGTAGTAGTACCTGTGACTTTGGAACGAATAGAAATCCTTCATATTGTCACAGCATGTTCCTGCGGCTGCAGACACCTTGAATTCCATTTATATTCATCACTACTTTGAATTATGGTTGTTGTTAGACTTGCCACTGGCTTCTGTTATTTAATCAATTAATAAAGCAGCACATATATTACTATAGCACTATTTTTTAAAAAAACATTTTGATAACTGGGGCCCCTGGGTGGCATAGTCTCTTGAGCATCTGACTCTTGATTCTGGCTCTGGCCGTGATCTTGGGAACGTGAGATGGAGCTCTGGGCTCCGTGCTCAGTGCAGAGTGTGCTTGAGACTCTCTCTCTCCCTTTGGCATTCCCCCCACGTTCTCTCTTTCTCTCTCACTCTCTCTAAAATAAGTAAATATATCTTTTTTAAAAAAGATTTTGACAGGAGTGCCTGGGTGGCTCAGTGGGTTAAAGCCTCTGCCTTCGGCTCAGGTCATGGTCTCAGGGTCCTGGGATCGAGCCCCGCATCCATCCATCAGGCTCTCTGCTCAGCAGGGAGCCTGCTTCCCCCTCTTCCACTGCCTGCCTCTCTGCCTACATGTGATCTCTCTCTCTGTCAAATAAATACAATCTTTAAAAAGAAAGATCTCTTAAAAAATATTTTGATAACTGTACCTTAATATCATCGTATGTATTTTATTTTAAGCATTTAAAATATTATTCGGGAAAGGGGGTGTCTACAGGCTCCACCAGACCAACTTTTGTCAAAGTTGTCAAAGGGGTCCTTGGCATAGGAAAAAAAAAATGGTTAAAAGACCCTGCTTTAGATAGAGCCAGTTACACTAAGGGACCAAAACCAATTTCTGTCACCCTTCTGCTCCCTGCTTTTTCTCTACTGCCCCTTCCCAAAAGCCAACTCATTAGCCAGGTGGATGATCTCACAAGAATTACTGAATTCTCAGGGCTAAAGAAGGAGCTGCCTCCCCATAGGGACTACATCCTGAAAGTGACCTTGGCAAAGCTTACGGGAGTCTACGGGAGTCTGGGTTCTACTGAAGCTTCCCTTGGCCTGGAGAATTTGTTTATCTCTTCGCTTTTTCAATCCATCAGAGCCACTTTTCCTAGTTCAAAATCCTCTGTTTTGTCAGTATAAATATTGACTTGAGGGGGTAAGAAAACCACTGTAGGTGAACAGAAACTTCCCAGAACAGGTCATGAGATACTCATCAGAAAGAGAAACTCAAGCAGAGAAGGACCGTCTCCTGTGCTGTGTGCCAGCACCATCAACCTGACTTGATTTCATACACTGGCTGGCCCAAGAGTAAATAAGGAGGGTATTTCCTTCTGGAAAGAGAAGCAAAAACAAGACCATGCAAGCTGGCAAAATGAGTGCCCTAGGTCACAGGCTGTTTGGGCAGTGCCCACCAGTGTAACCGTCCTGTGTTTTATAGACTTCTAAGTAGCTGCTGAAAGCACTATTCAGTTTACAAATGAGAAAGGAACCTGAAACACAAGCATTCTGGCCCCCGGCACTGCCTATGCTGGCTGCTGTCTAAGCGCTGCCGGGGACCTGCAGAGTTTATCTGTGCCTCCACCGCCAGAAAGGAATCAGCATTCCTGGGGTTGTGGCTTAAAGAAAATTAACGACTGGGCGCGTCCTGGGGACTCCCTACCCTTGAAGTCCTAACACCCAGGGTGGGATTTCTAGGTTGGGGGAATGCCCTGCCTCCTGGCCTTGGTCAAGACTGGGATTTCTTAGAAGGTTGGGGGGCCAATCAGTGGCCATAAATCTTGGAGAACGTTCGCGGTTTTACAAGGGAGTTTGCGGGGGCTGCTCTTCTCCCTCTCGCCGGCTATTTACAACGCCAAAATCTCCGTGTTAATGGACCTGGGATAATGGTGTTTACTTTACCGCGATAAAGCGCTCAGCTCCCTGGGGGAGCGGCTGTAAAATGTCCTGGAGGTAGAGGGGAAGGGGGGCGCCGTAAAAGCGGGCGCTGGAAGGGGCGAGGCACCGGCTTCTTTTCCAGGCGGGCTCTGCCCCTGCACCCGCTAGGCCTGCCTGAGCAGCCCGGGCCTCAAGGGTGAGGAAGGTTCCCACATAAATCACCAGCGCCAGAGTCTCGGGAAAAGGCGCATTTTTCATTGCTGGCTGCAGGGCAACTCCCGACAGCGAACGAGAAACAGAAGTTCTCTTTAGATAAACCGTTTACCGGAGCGAGCGCCCTGGCAGCGCGGCCCACAGAGCACAGGGCAACGTTGGGTCCTGGCGCTGCGCCCCCCGCCAGCGGACTACCTTGCACAGGCCCCCAAGAAAACCCAGATCCTCCGAGAGCTGGCCGCACGTCTTCCCAGCGGGGGAGAGAACGTGAGAGCCAAGAAGGAAGGAAAAGGAGAACTTCGGGGTCTGGGGAGACTGGAGAAGTGGTGCACCCGAAGACCTGAGAGGTCAGCTGCGCATTTACCAGCTGTGTGATCTTGAGCAAATGACTTTACTTCTCCGCACTCCGGAATCTTGCATTATACAACGGATATAAGAAGTACTACCTTCCTAGTCTATGTCCAGAATTAAGAAATTATATCAAAAGCGATTTGCATAACCTGTAAAGCCAAAATGATTAAATGTCCATGGGTGGGCTTGGGGGTTCAGAGAAGCCCCTGGAATTGTTGACAGAGAACTGCATATGGCCATGCGCATTCTTCTGAGAAGGAGATCCACAGCTTACATCAGGTCTCAAACAGGTGCCCCAACCCCAAAAGGCAAAGGACTAGCTCACCAGTCCTGACGTGTAACGCACGTTAGGGTTCTAGTTCCACGCTGGCTGTGAGCCCTTACCCAAATTACCTGAACCTCCTGTTTCCTCCTCTGTAAAATGGGATAATAGTTCCTAGGATTGTCGGGAGGATACAAATGCTTGGCATGGTGTCTGGCACATAGTAAATGCTGATTAAATGTTAGATATTTTTACGCATCCACCCTGGCCCTGTAGTAAAGGCTCTGAAGCCGGGAATCCCAGGCCTACTCTGTTCAAGCTGAGGGCTACCAGAGCTTCAAAACCTTCCCCGGTCCTGAGCGCCAGCGAGCGTGCCACTTGCCGACTCTCGGACTGCGGCCCTTGCGCGGCGCGGGGTGGGGGCGCAGGCCGCGTTTTGCCCCCGAGTGCTCATTGGGCGTGCGGGTGCGCCCCTGGGGCCGGGTGCGGTGGAGCCTCTCCAGTTTGGGGAGCTGCGCGCTTGCTGGGCGGCCCGCTTTGAAGGCGGCTCTAACCCTGCCGGCCGCCAGGCGCCCGGGGCTCAGCCATAATCCGCATTTGGAGGCCGAAGCGCTAAGCTGGCCGCCACCGACTGGGGGAATCAAAGCGGCCGCCGTCCTGGTAGCTCCAAGTCTTGTTTACTTGTTGACGTGTGCGCACCCAAGCGGGACGACCTCGAGTTTTGAATCAGCCTTGAGAGAAGAGAGCACCCTCCCCCGCCCCGCTTCCCCCCTGCTCTCCCCCCACACACACACCCCGGGAGCAGGCACCTCCAGCCTCCACCCCACCGGAGGCCCAAGCTTCCTATCGCGAGCAGACACGTTTCCTTCCCTCCTAAGGTCAGAGGTCGAGCCCAGGAGGGGCCTGCTCCCTCTCCCCTCGCCGCCCACCCCGCACGGCCCCCGGCCTGAGCCCCGTTTCCAGCCGCGCCTTCTCCCCCACCCCCCTCCAGGCTCGCCATCCATTAGTGTAATCCGCTGTCCAAACACTGCGGCCCGGACGGCCAGACATTGGTGTAAACAGAGCCGGGGGGACAATTCAAACGATATAAATAAAATAACCATTAATAGCCAAAATTGTTCGATGAGCAGGAGGCCGAGCACCCCGGACTCCGGTCTCGCTCGGGTTTGTGTACACAGCGCGGACACCACGCATCTGTCAGGTAAACCGGAGGTCCTTGTCCCCGCTGAAATCTAAATCCAGCGCAGGTGAGGTCCCCGCAGGCGCGTCAGTGGCCATCCGGCTCCTGACACGCACAGGCCTCCACACGCACGCGGCTTGGGACAGACGCACACACCCAGAGCGCAGTGTCGCTGGGGCTCGAGGTAACGTAACCGCCAGAGCCCGGCCCCAAACAGCGCGACCGGGGTTAACCGGCTCTTCTCCAATAATTCGCGCGCCTAAGTGTCCAGCCAGGGCCCCCAGGCGCCACCCGGCCCCGTCCGCGGCCTCGGTGCGCTCGGGAACGCAGAGCTCACACCCAGAAACGGAAAGAATCAGCCTTCACTAGCCCCGGGGTCAATAATAATAAACTAACATTTATTGAGCTGGGCACCCCGCTAAGTGCTTCACAGAGATCATCTCCTCTAATCCTCAGAGCGACCTACAAGGTAGGTACTTCTAATATTCCCAGTTCTCCAAGTCGGGAAAGCAGAGCTTGGCGTTCAATTCACCCAGAGACAGAGTGGAGACAGGATTTGAACCCACCACTCTTCTCCCGGAAGCTCCCCGTGCACACCCGACAGGCACGCGTTTGCTCAGATTCCGACGTGCCTGGCTCCAGCGTGCCCCTGGCCCCGCCGGGACGTGGTGATTTTCCAGTGGGAAGTTGCTACTTCTGCAGAGGGCGTGGGCAGAGTGGTCTGAAATGTCAGGACAGAGAAGGAAGAGAGACGCCTGGAAAGCCAGGTAGCCTGTTCTGGGAGCCCAGAAGTTGATGGCTCCAAACTCCCAGAGGACCAGGACACCTGCGCCTGTGGAGGAAGAACTGCTCCCAGACCAGAGCCTCCAGGCTAGGGAGTCAGCTCAACCAGAAGTTCTGCTTGGAGCCAGGAGACCTCGAAGTCCAGGTTCCCAGAGCTGGGCTGGAGTAGGGCCTTCTCTCCAGCCCACCCAAGCCTTGGAGTCTCAGAATGGCATCTAGCTCATAGGCCTGGCAGGCTGGCATCCACCTCTTACCAGCTCTGTGACCTTGGGCGAGTCATTTCATCTTTGTGAACCTCAATTTCCATGGTTCTAAAATGAGGGGGAGAAATAGTAATATCTGCCCCCTGGGGATCTTGTAACAATAGGAAAGAGATCACACACGTGGAATACTTTGTTCATGATTAATATTAACCGCATGCTGGGTGCCTCAGAAGGCAGAGCAGAGGCTCACGAAGCCCCTCCTCTTTTTGAAAAGAAAGCAAAAAAGGATAGAGGTGCGGAGAAAGGAAGCAGCTCTGAAGGGGTGCTGATAGGGAGAAGAGGAGAGGGGGCTTCATGAAGCTCAGCCCCACTGCCAAGACTTGCTTATCTTCAAGGCAGCTTCCATTCAATCCCAGGGCCTGGGGGCTGGGGATGACTGCTTGGGCCTCAGGAAGATTTGTGCTGGGGGTGGGCGGTCCACTACTCACAGCAGGAATTCACAAAAGCAAAGAGAACAGTGCCTGGGCAAGCAGTCCCTGCCTGGTGCACAGCCTGGTGATGCTGGGGCTGCCCAGGGAAGGGAGAGGAACAAAGAGAGGGAGCTCGGGTATGAAAGGCAAGGAACTTAACCTTAGGCAAGTTAGTCGCCTTACCTCTTAAGAGCCTCAGTTTCCTACACTCCATATATAAAACAGTGACATTAACGGGGCCATAGACAAGACCTGTTGCAAGAAGCAGAAACAATAACCAGGATGGACACTTAGAAGAGTTTACAACAGGCCTGGTGCCAGTCTCCCCTCTTCATACCCACGACTCTCCCAGCCCCGCCAAGGCAGCTTGCCCGCAGTCTGACAGTTTATATGTGAGTGGGGAGGCTCTTAATCACTGAGCCTTACTGTGTGCTTGTAGGAAAGCCCTGAACGGTAGCCGATGTTGTCTATAGGACCGCTGCTTATGAGTGGGTTATTGCTGTTACTGTACGCAGCAGTATTCTTCTACAGTTACTGCTGCCCTCTCCCAATCTCGAGAGGTAGCAGTCATTAAGTCTTCTGTACAGAGGAGGAAACAGGCTCAGAAAGGATAAGGGTCTTGCTTGAAGTCACACAGCAGATCTGGGACAGAGTGAAAAGATTAGAAACCAAGTGATTTCCAAGGCCAGATGTTCTCCCATCCCAAAAGAGAAAAGGAGAGAAGCAGGAGTGCAGGGCATTGGGTTGAGGCCGGTGGGAGAGGGACGCCCACCCCCCACTGGGGTAGGACCAGGGCATTTGATTTATTTACATTCCTGTGTGGACACCAATTGGCCAGATCTTTATCTAAACATGATAACAATGACATGAGTCTTTGGGGATTTGTTTACCGCTGCTAAAAATGATGCATTTGTGGGAGCGGGAAGCTCAGTTTGGGTGTGGGATTTCTTCGCTGCAGCTCTAGAGGGGGAGGAGGGGGAGCGGGGAGGCTAAGAGGTGCCGGTTGCTTCCAAGAGTATATCCTAAAACTCCAATGATTAAGAGAACTGGTTTCCTTGTTTGGGGACAAACACACACACACACACACACACACACACACACACACACAATTTGACTGATAGTTTAATAATGCTTCCCTCCCACCCCAAGTAAGAAAAAGGAGTGCCTGGGAATCCAACTCCCTGATCTCCGCTCAGTGGAGAGGTTCAGAGCCTCCCTCCTTGAGTTAACAACCACCCCGTGTGTCACCCTTCGCATTTACATGTGCTCAGAGCTCTCTAAGTGCTTTCCTTCCATCATTTCTTTAATCCTACTGCAGGCCTATAAAGTCCAAACCATTATTACCTCTTTTTGTAGGTGAGAAAACAGCTGCTTAGCAAGGTTGAGGGACTGGTTCAAGGTTACAAGACAATGAAATGACAGGACAGGGCTCCAAACTCCAGGGTCACTGCTTTGGCTCAAGACAGACACAGGAGGTGCGATCATGATTTAGAGAAAGCCACGTCTCCCCCCTACACCGCACCCCAAACCCAGCTCTCCCTGCAGAAGACTGGTGTCCTAGACACCATCTCTTACCCACACATGCTTGTGAGGTTTGCATGCCTCCTATTACAATGGGGGAGGAGCATGTAAACTTTTTAAAAGTCCAAATTACAGAATAACTTCAGTGTGGTTTTATTACTTTCACAAACACACACAGTCATTACAACTCTAGCAATAGAACCTGTGCCCTCTTCTCTGCTGCGGTGGTCCCTGTGGGGCTGCTTAGTACAAGACTAATTGTAATGATTCCATAAATTGTCTGTATGGAAATAGTGTGTTTCATAGTCATGGAAGCTAGTTTTATTCTTGGACCATATAAGCATTTCTCTCCAAACTTCATGTCACTACCGGCAATCACATTATTGTGGCGGGAAAAAAAAGTAGCTAGAGGGAGAGATTCAGAATGAGTGTCAGTCCAGCCCCCCTGTTTTGCCCACATTCTGAAAGAGCAGAGCCCTAATGTGGACTCTACATTGATGGGCACAGTCCTGAAAGCCTCCTTTCCCATGCCCATCCACACGTGCGCACACTGATGTGTTCACACAAGAAAGCACTTTCCTTTTCATCTAAGGAGAAACAGAATTCCATCGAAACATACATGTCAGGACTGTGTCCATCTGTTGGAAACCCGTATTTATCAGAGTGATGCAACTTTCATCGACCTCAGAAATATGCTTGCAGATGGAACGGAAGAGGGTAGAGGTGGCCAGCTGTCTCCTACGCAGCTGGGGAGCCTGACTCAGGGGAGAAGGCCCCAGACCCTGTCAGTGGCCCCACTGGCCCCATACCCAGCAGCTAGGAAGAGGGTAAGAGATTATAGGTGGCCTGAGAACCCGCTTCGGGAGTGTTTAGTCCTTGCCAGCAGGCCGGGTTGAGCCAGGATCCCAGGCTCCTCTCCCAGATTTGGCTCCTGCATTTTAAGGCAGTCCCTGAAACACATCCCAGCTGGGGTGATCTCAAGGTGCCTAATCTAAAGTGGGGCTGGCAAGAAAGAAACAGGAGGAAAGAACAGTTCAGTTGGATAGCGCTCCTGTGTGGTGGTGGGGGGCGGTTGGAGGGGGCCAGCCCTGATCTGGGAGCCCCGATCTGTGCTCTCAAAGGATGTCTGGGGCCCAGGCCTTACTGTTGCCTTCAGCTCTGCTGTGATCCTCTCCAGACCGCCACAATAGTAGGAAACGGAGGCCTGGCAGGATCTGCCTGGAGCGGGGATTTCCATGGGGAGGGTGGCCCAGCCCAGCCACCTGGAGCCCCACAGACCCTCTGCAGAGGTTGCTCAGGGTTGGGGGGCCAGAGCAGGGTGCAAGGAGTGTTCTCGTCACAAACGTAAAAGTGCTTGGGCATCTTCAGGTGCAGCTCTGAGGTGGAGCGTGAGAGGCAGAGTAGGAGAGGGGAGAGGGGTCTGGGGCTCAGGAAAGAGGCCATGCTCAACTAGTCTGACCCCCATCCTGTGCAGCCCTCAGGTACACATATCAAACACCTGCTAGGGCCAGGGACAAAAATGCATGAAGGCTTCAGAGTGGAGGGAGGGTGGGGGCGTGATGAGACAAGATAGGGGGAAAGGAAGAGATAGTGAAAAAATAAGAGTGGAAAAGGAAGGGAGGAGTGGACACAGAGTGAGAAAGGAGGCCCAGGATGGGAGGAGGAAGAGACTAGGGAGAAAGGCGGAGTGAGGAAGGGAAGGGGTAGAGGAATTAGAGTTGGGCCAGTGCAAGAGGAAGGAGCCCAAAGGGAAAAGAGTTGGCTGCAAGGGGTGAGAGGCAGACTGCTACGGAAGCTCTGGGGTCCCAGGCTCCGAGGTGCTGCGGGGTTTCCGGATCTTGGGGTGCCAGGAGCCTCAAGAGGTAAGAAGGCATTTCTCTTCACTTGGCAGGAGTGCAGAGAGGTTGAGAGGAGTTCCAGAACCTACAGGCACTTCCAAAGACAGAGGCGAGACCAAGCCTGCGTCTCCCAGGGGTGCTCCTCTTTAAGGTCCTGGGCTCTTAGCCCACAGCCGGAGAGAAGTGCACCCAGGACAAACCCCAGCACTCCGGGCCCCAACCTGCATGGACAAAGTGCTGGGGCTTGGCAATAGGGCACCCAAGTGGAGTGAGGCCTGACAACCTTACAGGTCCCCACAGGCTTGATGCTGCTGCTGAACTCTTGACCTCCGACCTGACACACCAGAGTCTGCACAGGGCAAAACTGTGAAATTCAGAAGCCCAGAGTTGTGGACCTGGGCCCAGCTCCTCAGGCGAGTACTGCTAGTGCCATCTGTCCCTGTGGCTGTGTGCCCTGATGCACTGCGGCTGCCAGGGGGCCTTGGTCCTTTCCGGGTCGGGTCCTTGGCTGGTTCTGGTTCTGAGCAAGGCCAGCACCTGCCCCCCCAACCCCACCCTGCGACATTCCTGCAGAGTCAGACAAGCTGGAACTGCCCCCAGAGCAGTGGGAATTGTTGGGTAACCCCCCCCCAGCTTCAAGAAACCAAGGGCAAGTGGGCAACTAGGCCAGCAGACCTGGATGCCCACTGATGGGGCAAAGCTTCCCCATGGATCTTGGGAATTGCTCTCCCCAGTGCGGACCAAAGACCGAAAGCCCGGGACCTCCAGGTTGGACACAATGAAGACGGGATAAGACTTCTCTTAAGCCACAAGAATGTGGCAAATGTTTCTTTCCAAATGAGAAAAATCTTTTTCCTTCTCAAATGATTTTAAGTTATTTACTCTAAGTGACCTCCAGTGAGATCCGTGTAAAGATTTCTATGTCCTAGGAAGCTAGAGTCTGTGGCTTTGCGGTTGAGAGCAGACAGGACTGGGAAGATTGCACTGGAAAGAGTTACGAAGAATCTCTGCTTCTTGGAACTTGATAACCACATTCCCCCGCCCATCCACCCTTACTGCTCAGAGATCTGCACAGAGCAAGCAGGAGCTCTGGTTTAAAAAAATTAATCTGCCAAAGACTGCAGCCGCTCTTCTGAAGTCAGATTATATTTTAAAAGGTCTATAGACATTGAAACTTCGCTACAGGAAGTTAGACTCACGCTAAAAAAAAATAATAATAATAAAAGTTAAGGAATGCATCTAGAATTCCAGTTTAATCCCCAAGTTAAAACTGTCCCGCGCACTCCCAAATAGCACACACAGATAGTACAAATAAGTGTCTGCATAGGCATCCTTCATATACGTATTCTTGTTTTTAAAAAACAGTGAATTTTCATTTGACAAATTTAGGCTTTCTTGTGTGTTTTATCAGCAGAAGAGGACTGGTTTGGTTGACAAAGTCTGTATTTACATTGTATTTACATTATCTTGAAATTTTTTTGGAGTGGGGCAGATACGCACAAGATAGATACAGAAGGTCCTCTCCTTGAGAAATCGAAACTCGCTTCCTCAGTAAGGGCCTGCAATTTACAAAGAACTACTTGCATTATTGAACTTGGACTGATTTTCTCCCAAGGAAGGGAAGTGGTGGGTTATTTAGAAAACTCCATTCCAAATACAATCTGGGAGAAATCTAACATTTATATAAACACATGCCAAAAAAAAAAAAAAGCAAAAATGCTCAAAACTCCATTTTAAAATCTCTCTTACAAAATTATAAAAATTGGAAAAAATTCTTCTCAAGGAATTAGATTATTGTAATGCTTTCTGGGACTGACCTACTTACTTGCCATTTCTTGAAAAGTAGAAAAAGTATTTACCCTTCTCATAAAATACTATTGCCTCTAGATAGCTCAAAAAATTTGGAGAGCTTTCCAATATCCTTCAACTAAAAAGCAAACCAAAACACGGACTTATACACCACCACCACCAACAAGAAAATAACAAGAACCTATTTAGTTTTACTACCAAAGAAGAAATGTCTTTTTTTTTTTGTAAGATGCCATTGAATGGCATTTCTAGAAGAGCACTAAAAAATGAAACATCCAATGAAAAAAATTTACCTGCAATGTTCTATAGTTTTGGCTAGCTGTGTTCATTGCAGGATTATTTCTCTACTTTAATAGACAATTACTTCTGACTGTGGTGCTACATTTAGATTAGAAGCCATGATAACTTTCGACTTTTTTTGTGTGAGCGTGGTTACACAATTAAATGGTTATTTGAATAGTTGGAGGGTAATAACATAAGCAGTGGCAAGTATAACGAAAATGATCTGTATCTGCCTGTATTTCTACGTGTATTAATTAAGCAATTTTTGTGTAGAGAATAGTAACTTATGGGAACAAATCATAGTTTTCAAAGAATAATCACATTTTAATTTGATAATGTATTGCAATGGTTAGCACGGGGCTTTTCTCCAAAAAAGATAAAAATTTTTATATCGCTTATGCCTCTAGGCAACATCTCCCCCTCATAGAATTTGCCATCATTTTACTATGATCTTTATGGGAGGAGGGGGATTTGCATAAATGTGTACTGCGACAAAATCTTACCTACGGAGGCTGATACACTTGATTAAAATAACATCAAACGCTTCCTTGGTTGCAGCGATATCTACTTTATCTGACAGTAATTAGCTAAACTGACTGGAACGAAAACCTATTATTAGTGGAGTACAATTCCAGGATTTCAAAGATCCTCTTTTCAGACAAGAGAATGCAAATGCCCCAGAACACGATCGTAACTGGATACGCGTCGAGACCAGATTCCACACTCTGATTAGCGGCTCCCGAGAACCCGGCTGCTGCAGAGTCACTAGCGCCCGGACATTGTCCTACCGGACACCGGAGCGCAGCTGGCCGCGCACACGCTCACGGCCGTCCAGGCTGCGCGCGTGGCAAAGGCAGGCTGCCTCGGTGCGATTGACCTGGTGGGCATCCTTGGTAAGAAACTCCGGGGCAGCGGAACCAAGACGGACCGTAGGGAGCCTGAACAACCAGGAGGAGGGTGGCTGGAAGCCACCAAAGCCCCAGCTTGGGTCACAAGGCCAAGGTCAGCTCTAGGTAGCGGGCAGAAGTCTCCTGCCCACTAGATCGGCCCTGCGCAGGGTCAGGGGTGTGAAGAGAAGGGGGGGCCAGGGCACGCTAGGCCCTTGTGCTGCCCGTGCTCTGGACCCTCACGGGCCTCCAGCCGGGTCGGGCCTGAGCTACTCCCTGTCGGACGGGGGCTGCCAAGGAGCAACCCGGTCAGAAGCTGCAGGAGAGAACCTCTCAAGCCCAGCCAAGGGTACCCGGCAGGGTAGTGGTGGCAGTGGGTTTGGGGGAGAGCAGACCGTGAGGGCCCGCGACTAGGGAGCAGATAGTCTTCTTCGTACTCAGTCTGGAGGCAACCTGTGCGCTCCTGGCAGCAGCAGCGGGTGTGTACTCCGAGCGCCCCCGGCCATTTTAGGGATGGACCTAGAGAAGGCCTAAGAACGAAGTGCTGCAGAGAACCAAGAGAATGTAGCAGAGAGAAACGCAAACTTCTGTTGGAAACTGGGGGGAGGGAGTTTCCGTAGCTTTTATCCTTTACCATTTTTTTTCTCTTAAAATCACTCAAAACAACGAACAAACAAAAAGAACACCACCCAAAGAGGTGGAAGAAATGGAGAACCAGAAACATTCTCCGAGATGGTCTAGCTCGGGGGGATGGGAGTGGGGCGGGAGCACAGCTTCCTTCTTTTAGGCTCGCCAACCGAAGCGACGCACACCCACTAGGACCCCCGCCCCACAGGGCCGTGCACTCACCCCCACCTCACTCTGGATCTTTTGCGCCGAGGGGTTGCGATCCGCTGCAAAACCAGGCGCCGCCTTCTCTCTGCAGCCCCTGGCCTGGTTTAGAGACGCCGGCCCCGCCTGGGACGTCAATAGTCTCAATGCCGAGAAGACAGGCACCCGGCGCCCCTGCGGCTGAAGAATGGGTGTACCAGCGCAAGGCCCTGCCCACAGAGGGTCTCCCCCACCGCCCGCCGGTCGCCGCCGTCCTAAGTACTCCCGGGTGCACGTGGCCCGCGCCGCATCCCAGCTCCCCGGGCAGCCTCAGAGGCTGACTCCCCGCACCATTTCCGCTCCCTCTTGAACAGCCCCGCCTCTCTCTCTCCTCCCGCCTTTTTCTCCTTGGCCTTGGGCACCCACAACTCCCAACGTCGTGGGGCCCGCAGGGCAGCTTTCCACTTGCCCCCGCTCCGTCGCGTGGGTGCCGCGCCGGAGGCATTGTCCACCAGTCCCTGCACCTTCCACCCTCCCCTGCCAGCTGAGGCCGGCGTCCCCCAGCTCCACCATCCCAGCCGCCAAAAAATGCTTGGGGCTGTCAGGGGCGGATGTCGGGCGGCTCGATTAGCCTGGAACCGGTCTCTGTATTTTTCAAGGCCAGTGTTGCGCCTGGGTCTTTGTGTGGGCCCCACGGTAGTGACCGCTGCTCCTCAGTAGGCGAAGCGTGGTGGCTGGCGAATGCCTACTGTGGGGAAGATGATCCCCAGCAATGCCGCGTTCCCAGAACGTCAGGGGACCCCACAGCTTCGCCCAGAAAACACCTGGGGGCCGCATGAGGGCGCCACGTATGGGCTGGAGAAATTAGAAATACACCCCAGAGGGTAAAGGCCTAGATCCAGGACCCGGGTTTCAATATGCAGAGAAGGCCTCCACAGCTGGCTCGCCTCCCTTGTGGCAGATACTGCTCTCAAGGCCATACGAGGCCACCCGATGTGTGCAGCACTCCAGCCACTCCATCACCGATGCAGTCAACAAACACTGATGCAGAATGGTGGGACTTGCGGTGTACTGAGCACCTAACAAGTGTGGGGCCCAGCGCTAAGCTCCCGGCATGTTTTGTCCTTTATCCCTGTCAACAACCCCTGAAGAAGTATTGAGCTCCTTTTTGTAGACAAAGAAACTGCGGCTTAGAAACACCCAAGGCCACACACCGACTAGGTCAGGATTGGAACCAAGACCTGTCAACCAACCAAGGTCAGTAACAACTCCGTCCTCCTGTCTCTCACATACCTGCTTAGTGGGCAGCTGCAAGAGCTACTAGGACAAAGGAAACCGGGACCCTGCCCCCCACCGGGGAGGCATAGTTTATCCCAGGCGACCAGGCCAGCAATATCTAGTACTAGGTGGGAAGTGATAAGTGACACGAATGTCCTTTACTAACATGCGCTGCAAGGTCAGATGCGGGAGAGATGACTTCCGGCTAGACGATCAGGGAGCGCTTCCTTTTGGAGGTGGTATTTGAGCAGAGCCTTGGAGAACAGCTTTCCACTCATGGAGACAAGGGCAGGGAAGGCATTCCAAGTGGAGGAAAGAGCTTGAGCAAAGTCAACAAGTCGGGAACAGACACGTTGCCCATCCATTGGTATACAAACATTCCGTCTTCTTGGGAATCCAGAAGCCGGTATTTACAGGCCAGGACGTTTTCTTGCCCTGCAGCAGCTGGAAAAACCACGCTCCTGGGCCATCCTTCCTGGCAGTTGTCTCGTGGACAAGAAGCCTCCCAGAACTGACCCTGGCCAGGAAGATACGGCCAGGCGGGGAGGGAATCGGTAGTTCGGGGACCCGTGGCAGTGCAGCCTCGCCCACAAAGACTTGGACTTCGCGACTCTATACTAGTCCTTTATTTCTGGTAGCGCCGCAGCACCCCATCAGTGGATGCGGGGGGCGTGGTCCACATGAGCCGGAACCAATAGGGAGGGAGGCCGAGGCGAGAGGCCCGCCCCCGACGTGACGCACGACCCCCGGGCACAGGCTTCGCAGCCCCGGCCCCAGTCCCTGCAGTGGCTGTAACAAAACCCAGACCCCCAGGTCCCGGCCAATGGAGGCGATTTAGACTGGAGCCGGACCGCGTCTGTCAAAAGCCCGACTCGGCAGCAGCGGCAGAGTCCAGAAGGAGAGCTGGAGCCGCAGCGCTGCTTCCCCGCCCCCGCCGGGATTTATTGAGTATTTGGACTGGACAATTAAGTGGCCCTGATGATGTTACCAAGCCCGGTCACCTCCACCCCTTTCTCAGTCAAAGACATTTTGAATCTGGAGCAACAGCAGCAACAGCACTTCCACGGCGCGCACTTACAGGCGGACTTGGAGCACCACTTTCACTCGGCGCCGTGCATGCTGGCCGCCACCGAGGGGACGCAATTTTCTGACGGAGGAGAGGAGGACGAGGAAGAAGAGGGCGAGAAACTGTCCTATTTGAACTCACTAGCCACAGCCGACGGCCACGGGGGTTCGGGGCTCTGTCCGCAGAGCTATGTCCACACAGTCCTGCGAGACTCGTGTAGCGGGCCTAAGGAACATGAAGAGGAGCCCGAGGTCGTGAGGGACCGGAGCCAAAGTGAGTAGAGGGGGAAAGAGAACGCACCCGCACATCTGGAGCAATGGCGGAGCGCCCGCAAACAGCCCACAAACCTTGCCAGCACTGCTTCCCGCCCCCTTAACCTTTGGCTGGGGTCATGCCTCACCCTGGTCCACGACAGCTCCGCAAAGCACAGGTGCCTGCGAGGGAGCCGGGGCGGAGGGAGAAGGACGAGGTGACCCCGACAACTACTCCTCCCGGAGAGGAGAGACGATGCAAGCCCCCAAAGGAAGGGAAAGTAGTTCTTGCTGCCCTGACGCTGATAAGCAACACGGGCTCAGCTGCTGGATTCTGACAACTCACAGCATTTTTGTTCTTCCCAAGACTTAGACAAGAGCTCAAATCTCTTCCTCTTTGACCCTAGGGTGAGACGAGGTCTTTGAGGCCAGACAGCCGTCCCCTCTTCTTCAAAAAGATGATCTAGGCAGGTTGTGTTGGCAGGGCGCAGGAACCTTGCTAGAGACAAGCTGGGTGGTTTTCTCACTTCTCCGCTTGGAGTTCAGTGTCCCTGGCACCCACAGCACCGGCAGAGAGGGAGGGGATGGTCGAAGAGTGCGTGGGAACACAGTCCATTAGGCGCGTGCATAGCGTTCACACCCCCGAGGCACTGGCCTTTAAAAAAAAAAATTCATAATGTTATGCTTTGTGTGAAAAACGCGCGGAACCTAGTCCTAGATTCCAGCCGCTCGGATGGGAGGTGAATTGGGTAGGGAGATCGGACAGCTGAATAAAACCCCTAAGGAAGTGTTTGTTTCTGAGGGGAGAGTCAAAGAATCTCTTCCCCAAGAGGAGGCTTGATGTGGCAGCAGCCAAGGCCTAGACTCCTGACACTTCGCCTGGGCCTAAAATCGACACGAAACGGTCTAAATCAATCAAATTTCTTTTTCTCTTTAAGATAATACAGACATCGTCACGCATTTAGCAGGAGGTCTGTTGTCTTTTAAAAGCAAAAAAAAAAAAAAAAAAAAAGTTCCTAAGCAATGCAGGAGGGTCACACTCAAGCATTTCCGAAACAGAAAGATTTATTCACGCAACTCACGCATACGAGCCCCCAACTACCAATATGCTTCACACCTTCCGCTATCCGTAACAGAGTGGAAAGCGGATGAGTCTGCAAACACTCTAGTTATTATGTAGTTGCAAACTTTCATCCCGAGAATCGTCATTTGCACGCCGAGCCCAACATTTACTATTCTCTTTCTCACAGATGCTCAAATTCTAAGCAAACCCGCACTAACTATCCCTCCCCGTGGAACGTGCTTCTGCCCACTAAGGGCGGTCTGAGGGTACTGGGGCTGTCGCAGGGTCCCATGGCGCCAGAAACTACAAACTTTCCAGAAAGCCCAGGCATTTACTACCGCATGCTCCGCGCTGCCACCAAAAGGGCCACAGCGCTCTGGGACAGGAGCCGCGGTAAGGCGGGGAACTGCTAAGGGACGCTGTTGTGCTTCTTCCGCAGAAAGCTGCCAGCTGAAGAAGCCTCTGGAGGCGGCCGGAGACTGTAAGGCGGTGGAGGAGAGCGACAGGCCCAAGCCACGCAGCCGCCGGAAGCCCCGGGTCCTCTTCTCGCAAGCCCAGGTCTTCGAGCTGGAACGCAGGTTCAAGCAGCAGCGGTACCTGTCGGCGCCCGAGCGCGAGCACCTCGCCAGCAGCCTGAAGCTCACGTCCACGCAGGTGAAGATCTGGTTCCAGAATCGCAGGTACAAGTGCAAGAGGCAGCGGCAGGACAAGTCCCTGGAGCTGGGCGCGCACGCGCCCCCGCCGCCGCCGCGCCGCGTGGCGGTGCCGGTGCTGGTGCGGGACGGCAAGCCGTGCGTCACGCCGGGCGCGCAAGCCTACGGCGCGCCCTACAGCGTGGGTGCGGGCGCCTACTCCTACAACAGCTTCCCCGCCTACGGCTATGGGAACTCCGCCGCCGCCGCCGCCGCCGCTGCCGCCGCCGCCGCCGCCGCCGCGGCCTACAGCGGCAGCTACGGCTGTGCGTACCCGGCGGGCGGCGGCGGCGGCGGCAGCGGGGGCGGCGGGGCTACCGCGGCAGCCGCGGCCATGCAGCCCGCCTGCAGCGCGGCCGGAGGCGGCCCCTTTGTGAACGTGAGCAACCTGGGCGGCTTCGCCGGCGGTGGCGGCACGCAGCCCTTGCACCAGGGTGCCGCGGCCGGTGCTGCGTGCGCGCAGGGCACCTTGCAGGGCATCCGGGCCTGGTAGGGACGCGGCGGCTCACGCGGCGGGCGCCCCACTGCAGCCTGGCACCGCGGGACTGAAGCGCGAGAAAGGCTGGAACCCAGGGCCAGGTCCTCTCGTTAAAAAAAACAAAACAACCCCCCCCCCATACACATGTCTCGCTCCCCAGGGCCCCGGAACCCAGCTCCGGCGAAGCCTGGGGAGGGGGGCTGCGGGACGAGGAGGAGGCCCGGGACCGGTCGCGGAGACTGTCTCTGAGGCCGAAACTCCGGCTGGGTGCCGGGGAGGACAATGGCCCCGACTCTGGCCCCGAAGAGAGTGAGAGAGGCTGGGACTCTGGCTGCCGCTTGCTTCTTCCAGAGCAAGAAGGCCGTCTTTCCTCCTCGGCCTTCCAGCGGCCTCCTCGAAATGTCGACAGAAAGCCCAAGGACAAAAAGAAAAAAGAAAAGAAAAAAATAAAAGCATGAAGGAGAGAAAAATGAGTGTCGGGGCTGGAGAATCCCCAAGCCCCACGGACCCCTCTGCCTCTTTTGCGGCCCGGAGCGCCACACCACAGCCGATTTCCCTTTTCCCTACCGCCTGCCCCCCGCAGCAGATACCTCGGCCTGGATCTCCGGATCGTCAGGGTGTAGAACTCTGCGAGAAAAACCGGCGAAGCAAGATCAAACATTTGGGGGGGGGTGCTGCGGGAGGGGGCTGAACAAATCTGGGAGCTGGTGGCCCGCAGGAGGTGTTACCAGGTTTCCTTTCTGTTTCATATTCTGTATTCAGCACATATAATATACCTATAACTATCCACACGCCGTGTACACACCCGCTGCCATACACTACAGGAGTCAATAAACAAGGTGCAATATTTCCAAACCATTGGCTACAGACTTTGTCCGCCCCCCGCCCCCCAGAAGTGGAGAGGGATCCTTTGGACAGAGCGGGTAGGGAAGGAGAAGGTGTAAGGGAAAGCAATCTTCCCCGGGCGTTCGCAGGCCTGGCCTCTCCTGGGCCAGCCCCGGGGGCTGCAAGTCTTGCGTCCTCTTGGTTTTGTTCATTAACTTCTCTTTACTCTTATGGGAGAACAGGTCGGAGCCTCGGGGCCTTTTGAGGTCCCCGGCTTTGTAATCCCCCCAAGTTTTACCAGATGCTTCGGCTAGTGTCTTTGGGCCTGCGTTAGACCAAAACTGAGAGACTCTGCCCCACCTCGGAGGTCGCCAGGGAAAAGGAAACCTCGCCCCCTGGGCCAGCCGGAGGCGGCGCGAAGGCGGCTCCTTCAGCGGCCGCCGCCGGGGCCTCCAGCGCGCCCAGGGGCGCTGCGCCCCGCCGCGGCCGAATTCTCCCCCTCGGCCGCCCTCCCTTCTCCCCCGGCGGCCGCGGCTTTATGCGGCTCCTTGTCACTTGCGGAGAATGCCTGTGCGAGGCCTGTGCTGCCACACGGCCGATTGTGAGCGTGCCAAGGCGGGTGAATGGGGAGGCCTCAGAGCGCCGCGCCATTGTGGGGCCGGGCCTCGCTGAAAGGCGGCTCCGGGCCGGGAAGGTGCGGAAAGAATGGCTTTTTATTGGAGTCCCGAACAAAAGGTGTGGTAGGAAGGCGAAGTCCCCTGCGCGAACAAAAACCCCAGCGCGTCGGGATTGACGTCCCCCCCGAGCTCCCCATTGCTTCTCAGAGCGGGGGCTTTGTGTAGCAGTCTGCTCAACAGAGGGACGGAGAAATGCGCGGGGGTTTTGTTCCCCACTTTTTGTGCGCTGGGGGAGGGAGCGGCAAGGGGGGACGGGGGCTGGGCGGGCAGCCGGGAGGGGCGCGCTGATTAGGCCGGCCAGCCGCGGCGCGGAGACGTTCAGCGGGAGTCGGCGGCCTGAATGCAGGGTCATTATTGCTACAAGTTTAGCAATTTCGCCCTTTCTAGGAGGGGGCGGGGGCTGCTAGGCTGCGGCGGGGCCGCGGGGCTGGGGATCTGCAGAGACCCGGAGGAGGAGGAGGAAAAAAGGAAGGGAGGAAAGGAGGGAGGCAGGCAAGGGAATCCTCCCCAACCCGCTGACCGCCCAGGATGAGGCTTGGACGGGTCCAAAAGGGCCTAGCGGGAGGCTGGAGAGGCGGTGCCTACGGGGCGAAGACCCTCCCTCTCCTCGCCTCTTCCCAGGCAGAAAAACCCTGGAGTTGAGTGTGAGTTATCGTGCACCAGGTTGCCGGTCTCTGGGCTCCTTGCCGCCAGTTTCCTCCTCTCCTAAGCCTCCCAGGAGCTGGGACAACTCCTCCCACCACCCTTATCACCGCCCTGTCGCCCCAAGTCCCCTTCCTAGCGAGCCCTCTTCTGAAGCTATTATATTCCCGTGAGTTGCTTAGGCTGAGGGCTAGGGAGGGAATTCTCGCTTCCTAACACGTTTCTCATGGCCTGCAGCCTCGGACCACTGAGCCAGCCAGCCAGCCAGCCAGCCATAATTTCCAGAGCACCTGCTAATACATGTTCACTTGTACTGTTCTGGATGCTGGGGATAGTGGGGGAAAAAAAAGGGACCAACGTCCACAGGCTCGTGGAGTTTATTTTAATGAGTGCGCCCGGGGACAGGGAGTTAGACAACAAAGAAGTAAATGTAAAAATAAGCAGATAAATTCTAAAAGGGAAATAGAACTAAGGGCCGAAGGGAGGGTTCTTTTGGAGTAGGTAATCAGAGAAAGGCACTTAAGTTGACACCTAAATGACGAAAGGGAAGCCAGTCCAAACAGGCCTTTGCTGTTGCAACCCCATTCCTCCATACTTGCCCTCCCCACGATATGGAATGCCCTTCCACCCCCATCTTTCTGGTGAACTCTTGCTCCCCCTTCAAGGCCAGGCTTCTTTCCTGAACCACCCAAGTGGAGGTAATCCCTCCCACATATATGCCACCAGAGTCTTAGGTACTTTCCAATACCACAACATCGTGTCATGCAAAGATTTATTTGTTTCTCTCCCTCCTCATGAGGTCCTAATGAGGTCATGGGCGACCAGGTTGACATCTTTTGTCCCCTGGGACAGATAACACAGTAAGTAGGAGATCATGGGACCAGAGTCCTTAAGGACCCTCCCCAGCTCATGCAGAGGCCCTGGTGATGTGAAGCTTCGGCACTGGGTGCTGGCTGCAAGGCATGTGCTGAGCTGGACTCTTAGCCCACCTGGGCGGGGCCAAGGCACCTGAAATCAGCTGCAGAAGACACACAGCCCATGCAGATTCCAGAGAAAAGTCCTGCCTTTGGTACCCTGCAATGCTGCTGTGGACACAGCTTTCTGCAAGAGATTGTTACCCCTCTCCCTATAGCTCAAAACATAGGAAAGGAGGCTGAGAACTTGGAGATGACCTGATACCCTGGGCACAAAGTTTAGGGGTTGGGAGGGACACAGAGATAGGGAAAAGAGTGAGAACTCAAGCGGGAGGGGCGAAGAGCTGAGATGTGTATGATAAATCTGGGACCTGCAATGGGGACCCAGTTCCACTTCTCCAACTTTCCCTAGCTGAGGGGTATGGTAGGTGACCAAGAGCCTGCCCTGGCTCTCCAGGAGTGCTCACTTCCAACACTGGATTCCATCACCTACGCTCTAGGAACCCAAGACTCTGGGAGCAGATGTCCTTGCTCTGCTGGGGGTTTCCTAAGTAAGCAACTCCTTTCCCCCCAGCCTAGTCTGTCAGGCGGGCCTTGGCCTCTAGATGCTCCCAGCACCAGATCCCCACCTTACTTGCCCGGCTTCCTCCCAGCCCGCATTAATCTTCCTCCACTCTGCATCCTCTCCTCTTTCGAAAAGAGGTGTGCGACTGTGGTAGAGGAAACAGACTAGTTCTAGGGATTGGCTTCCACACAGTTCGCGTGTCTTGAGATACTTAAAACAAGACTGAAAAAAAAAAAAAAAAAAAAACAAGACTGAACCAACTCCCTCCCTGCTCACTACACTTCCCCAGAGCCAGCAGTCTCCGGGTATAAATAGCTCCCATCTCTCGGGCTAAAGGATTTCCTTACTGCTAAGTTGTCGGCCATCGAAGGGTGAAAACGCTTGACCAACACAGCTACCTCTCTTTGAGCTCCCTCTGCAGGGGAAAAGACACACCCCACCCGCAAGCCCAAATTGCTGCTTCACTGAATAGTTTTGTGAGCCGGGAGGAAGAGTAAAATGCCTTCTAATGATCCGTGAGACTTTGAGCAGGTGAAGTAAGTCACCCCTTTAGTTTCTAGCTTCTGAGCTCTAAGGCAGAGACGGATAAACCGTATGATTTCAGAAGTCACTTCTCGCTCAAACTCCCCTTACTTCTCCCTACCCAGGGACCCTTGCTGGGCTCATGGGTGGGGGGTACAAGGAGGGGGGGGGTGTCGGTGTTACTGGTGAGAGAGGTTAAGGCCAGCAATTTTTTCCTGCATTAGCCTAAGCTTGAGAGGAGTTAAGAGGTTGGCTCTGGAGTCAGGCTTCCTCCATTCTAACCTTAATGCCACCACAACCAGTAGTAGAGACTTTGAGTAAGCTAGGAGCACTCTGAACCTCAGTTTCCTCCTCTGTAAAATGGGTATAACACTTCTCTCATAGGTTTTTTTTCTTTTACCTAAGAAAAACACACAAATAGTAAGTGTGCAATTTAATAATAAGTGAGTGTTTATATATGTAAACACTTACAGGACTCAAATTAAATGAGGTGATCCTTGTAAAAGCAACTTAGCACAGTGTCTGGTATGTCTCGGGCCTTGCACCCCTGGCGTAGGCCACGCCGTTAGCTGCCTTGTATGCAAAGAAGCCCAGGACTCTGTTCTGCCTTTGCAGCGCTCCCAGGTCCGCAGGGGGAGCGCGGCGGGCCCGGGGGATTCACCACCCCAACACGGCGGGCACGCGTCACCACAGGCAGGCGGAGCCGGCCGGGGCCTGCAGAGCTCGGAGAGCTTCGCGGAGGCTTGGACTTTGGAGGCTTCAAGGGAATTCGACTTAAGGAGAAGGTGCAAGGCGGTTCCGGGCGGAGCGGCGACCCTCCTCGGGCTTATCAGTGCAGGAAGAAAGGGTTGGGAGGGGAAACCCAGCCCCTCTCGGGAGAGTTTGCCCGGGGTCCGGCGCCCCGCTGTTCCCGGGCCCCGCCGGCGGGACCCCGGGCCGCGCGTCCCCGAGAGGGTGCCGCGGAAGCGCGAGCGCTTCCCCGGAGAACGGTGCGTGCGGGGGGCGGGTTGGTTCCGCGCCTCGCTCGCAGCCTCCCCCTCCGGCGTTTACGGCTCTGGGCCGCGGAGCGGACTCCCGGGGTGCCTTCTCCCGAACCGAGGGCCCGAGCCCCGGGAGGCCGGCGGACTGCCAGCCCGCGGAGTACGGTGCAGGTGCCGCGGGGCCGGACGCCGCCTCCCAGACAAGCCAGGCGCGGGCACGCACCCCCAAGCCCGGGGAGAGCCTGGCCGCCCCTCGCGGTGGCCGCCCGAACCTGCGGAGCCGGCCGTCCCGACGACGCGACCCGGGCGCCCAGGTAGGACGCGCCGGGGAGGGGGCGGTGGGCCGGGAAGGGCTCGGTGGGGAGTGCGGGGGAGGCCTCTGCGGGAGGAGGATCAGTGGATCCCAAGGCCACATTTGCTTATTTGAAAGGTCGCGCTCTTTCTCAGCCTAGGCTGTAGGTAACATTAATAACGGCAAAGTTTTCTGACGCGGCGTTTAGAAAATGTAACGAAGTATGAAACGCAAGCAGAAGGGACCAGCCCTGGCTGAATCCTCAAATACTGCCATGAGACCAAATCCCGGTGCAGAAACAGAACATTACTAGCCCCCCGAAGTCTCCCTTGTGGTCACTGTCCCCACCGCCAAGGATAACCACTGTCGTGGTTTCTACCAGCACAAATTAGTTTTGCCTGGTTTGGAAAGTTAGATACGCGGAAGCCTGTTTAGTATGTACTCTTCTACGCCTGGCTCCCTTCGTTTGTGACATTTATCGACCTTGCAGCGTGCACTTGGAGATAGCTCACTCTCATTACTTAAGAGTATCCGTTCGTATGAATGTGCCGCAGATGATTTACCCGCTGTGCTGCTGATGGGCCTTTGGGCGGTTTCTAGTGTTGGACTGTTGTGAATGGGGCGACCAAAGACATTCTGGGGCTGCATCCAGCAGAACTTTCTGCAGTGGTGGAAATGTTCTCAGTCTGTGCTGGCCAATAAGGTAGGGAGCACTTGAGCTTGAAATGTGCTTGGCTGAGGAATTGGATTTTTAATTTTCTTAAATTGTAATTAATTTAAATAGAAAGTCACGCCTGGGGCCGCACAGTTCTAACATGTCTTTTGAGGACTGTAGTCAATGTTTCTATTCAGTTTACGCCTAGGAGTGCAATCACTGTGTCGGGGGAATGAACACCAGCTTCCAGAGTGTACTGAGCGGTTGTCTCAATTTGGCACATGTATTTTCACCCCCACTGGCTGTAGCACCACGTGTTCCTCAACTCAGTATTTTCATTTCATTTCTTTTTCATTTTAGCCATTCTGCTGAGCCTGTAGTTAAAATGAGGCTTTTGTTCGCTTTTAAGCAAGATAATGAAAATTGCCACTTAACCATAGTAAAGGTGATGATAATGGTTGGAGGGGTTCTTGGGGACGGAGCATTGTTATAGGGTCTTAAGTTTACTTTTTATACCACCCCAACCCTGTGCCATGCCTCCCACCCAGTCACCCTTCTCCCCTGGAAACTGGACCTAGGTTAGCAGGGCATTAGAGCATTAGGAAGGGGCTGTGTGTTGGGAGGTGATCCATTTCCCACAGCTCTTGTTACATTATGTGTCCTTCAAATCAACACACCTCTCCCTTTACTGTTACTTATTGGAATATCCCATCAGAGGGGATGATGAGATTGCCTGGCAGGCTACGGCCATGGCACAAAAAGCCAGATTTTGTGCTGACTTAGTTTTAGTGTGCCGCTTGATTCTGCTTTCTTTCTTTCTTTATTTTTATTCTGCTTTCTATAAAATGGCATTAATACCATCTCTGGGTCTGCTACCTCACTGGTTTGCTGAGAAGCAAAGTAAACCGCCCCCCCCCCACCCAGGCAGCAGAGTGTGTGTGTGTGTGTGTGTGTCTTTGTAGAAATTCTTTCTAAACCTCCGAATTATCATGTGAATTAGGTATTCCTTCTTTACACACGCAGACACTGAGGCTGTGAGACACTGAACCACTCTCCTCTAGGCCACACAGCTAGTTAACAGCAGTAACTCCAAGAGGACTTTCCACCAGTGCCACCGAAAACAGTTCTGACGTTTTTCTTAAATTTCCCTTCCCTGGGTAAACAGAGCCCTGGCTGGTACAGATCTTGAAATCCTGGATCAAATTTGATGTCCTCTGTGAAGACTCCCTTTGGACAGAACCAAAGTGATCATTAACCACTTGTGTGTGGCTGGTTAAACAGAGGAATTGTTTGTTATGTTGTAATAACAGTGAAATTCACTTGGTGTGATACGTGAGTTCTTGGAAAGCTGTGTGCAAATAGCCTTTTGCTTGTGGGGAGAAAAATTGAGTACATTTCAAGTTCATCCCTGGAATTTGTTGCCTAAAAGTATCCCAATATGAGTTATTTTATAAGTGAAGGATCCTTTTGAAATATGAATAATAACACAGCATTTGGGGCACCTGGGTGGCTCAGTCGGTTAAGTGTCTGCTTTCAGACTCAGGTCATGGTCCTGGATCATGGGATCGAGCCCCACATCAGGCTCCCTGCTCAGTGGGGACCCTGCTTCTCTTTCTCCCTGCTCATGCTCTTTCTGTAAGTATCTTTTAAAAAATGAACACATTTTGTTTGTAAGATTGGGTTTTCAAGTAATAAACAAGAACAACTCAAAATCATATACAAGATTCATCAACATTTCACACATATTTCCTCTTTTATTGAGAAGGGTTCTCGTGAAAGTTTCACCTGGACCATCTCGACATCTCAAGTTCTTTGGGAGGTCCACAGATAAGTTCTCTATCCAGTTGAGAAATAAGTAGAAACCCAGTGTCCCCAGTGGCTACTGGTGGATTCATTAGCTTGGGTGGGTTTTATAATCCCTGATCATTCAGTGGGCCTCTCAGAGAGGGCGTTCAAGAATCAAATGGGTTATTAGATTAGATGAGGTTCAAAGGTCCCTTTCAGCCATAAGATTGTTTAAATCTGTTATATACCTATAGATCCAGCATAAATTTCAGCTGTGCTGGTGGGAAGAGCCTCAGAAACTGCCAGAGTCCAACTTCTTTCTGATGCTGAATCCTGTGGTACTACATCCCAGGCAAGTAACAGTCCCAAGTCTCCTGGATCAACCACGGGTGAGAACCACTCACCCCTCCACTCCCTAAGTGTGAGAAAGTTCTGCCTTATATTCAGGTGAAATCTTCCTCCTGTAGCTTCCATCAGAGGCTCCTCCTTTCATTCATTCATTCTTTTTTTTTTTTTTTTTTTTAAGTAGTCTTCACACCCAGCCTGGAGCCCAACATAGACCCAACACAGGGCTTGAATTCGTGACCTTGAGATCAGGAGCTGAGTTGAGATTAAGAATAGACACTTAAGGAACTGAGCCAGGTGTCCCTTTCAGCTGCTCCTCCTCGTGCCACAGATGTCTACTGCTTCTGCACAGCAGTTCTTCAAGTATCTGAAGCCAGTCATTGACTCCCATGATTCTCCCTGCGAAAACAGCCTCAGTTTCTTTAACTATTCTCTGCTTCTGGGCCATTGTTCAGTGGATTTTCTCTAGCTCACCCATTTCCTCTGTGCCCGGGGCATTCTGATTTATTCCCTACAGGTGGTCTCCTCCTCATCAGCCTTTGACTACTTCCGCCTTCATCTTCCCATATTCTGAGAAAGCTGAGGTCCACTGGGAGGCTCTCTTGCACGGGTCCCACTCTCCTCAATTTATGTTTTAATTCCTTAGTCTTCAGAGGAATAAGCATCCATTCTCTCTAAAGTAACACTACTCCTTAAAGCCTTGATCTATTTTCTTTTTCACTTCTAGAAATGGTGCTACTTATTTTGAATTCTGAGATCCCCTCACCGTACAATTCAGTATTCTCTGCCTTCCTTTCTTTCACCATGAAACATGTAGCAATCTTGTCATATTACCTTCTCTTAACACTGGTGCCCCTTCCTCAAATATCTTTCCTCCCCATTTTGGGTCAGATTTTTGAATGTGTGTCTTCACCAGCTACTTCCCTTTCCCTCAGTCTGCATGATTCTTACCTCCCATGTGGTGAGTACTGATGCTCACTTAGGAGTGATTTTTGTGGTCAGCTGGTTCAGCTGTTTCCCTGATACTTGGTTCTCTTTTCCAGCACTCCTGAGGAGTTAAAGTCCTGCCATCCTCCCTTAATTATCTGAGACTCATTCTTTGAGATCAAACGACTTCTACTCAGGCTTGTGCTTTGTTACCTCTCTTCTGTGTTTGGCGCAGTGACTTTTTTCCTGGAAAGTCTTATTGTGGTTTTGACACTCTGTACTATCCTGATCACTTTCTTTCTCAACGAGTAGTCATCTTCTTTCTCCAGCCCCACTTAATGGAACCCTCCAAGGCTCTTCTGGACTGTTGCTGTCCTAAAGCTTGTCTGCCCACACAGTGTCAACTACCATTTTTATACTAAGGAGCCCTTAATCTACACCTTTATCTAGGTCTCCCTCTGATGTTCTATTTTCAAATGCCTTGGGGATAATTCAACTTGTACCTGTACCTTTGTCGTCTCAAGATCATCACCACTCCCCCAAACTACTCACATCTCAACTTCTGCCAGTGGCATCATCTTTCCTTGTTCTCTTCCCTTTGGTTGGAATCAGTCAACGAATGAGTTCCCTGAATGTCTCTCTTCACTCAGAGCAGAAAGAGTGGGGGAACCTAATACCTTTCAGACACTAGGCTCTGCATATGCTCACCCATTTAATACAATAACCATCCTGAAAAGTAAGTGCCATCATCTATGTCTTATGGGTTAAGAAATCAAAAGTTGAGAATACAAACACCTTGCTCAAGGACTTGCCCAGTTTTTAAGTGACAGATTTCAGGGTACAAATCAAAATCAAAATCTGATTCCAAAGCCTAAATACTTTACTATAATGACCTCCTAATTTGTCAACTTGGCTTGGGCAGATCGCGGATAAAACTCATCCTCACACCAGCACCAGATTCTTTTTCTTCAAATGCTTCTTCATTAAAGGTACCTATGTCTTCTCAACAGTGCTATGGCTCCTCATTGTGGATAGGATCAAATGGACTTTCAAGACCACTGGCGAACTCTCATTACCATGTCTAATCAACGGAATTTCTCATTATTTGTAAATGATCTACACAGTCTTCCCACTGTACCTCCCCCTGACCCACTTATCTGCCATGCCCATTCCTGGGGACCCTCTGAGCTCTCACCCTTCTTAACTCCAAGTCCATTGTCCCCCAACTATGAAAGCTTTTCCAGCTACCACGGCTCACAGTGATCACATGTCCCATTATCTTGACATAGACTTAATAGCCTCTGTTGCATAACTCCGTTTTTGATCCAAGTGGTTTTATTTATTGTGTCATTATCTCCATCCTCAATTATACCATAAGATTCCTAAGGATAAGGGTCATATTTTATGCTTTTTTTCCCATATTGCCTACAGAGATAAATATAAATGAAATAAACATAAATGAAATCGAGGAGAAAATGCTCAGAAGAGTATTAAGGGTAATATAAGTTAACTATATGATTCTTAAAAATACTTATGTGATAGACATTGGCAAAATTTATTACCTGATTGATATTGGGCACAGGTTCAAACAACAGTCGGCAGAAACTTGAGGGATTCAAGAAATAAAAGTCAAACCCAGAGTGCGGTCTCTTCCTCATCCTGTTTAACAACTCCTACATGCCCTCTCATCATGAACGTGTGAACATTGTCCACTAGACGATTGGCTTCTAAGACAAGGAACACTTGTCTTGTCTGTTCAGTTTTTTTTTTTTTTCAGCACCTTAGTGCAATGCCCAGAACATGCTGAATGTTTGATACACATACGACAAAACAATGAACTGGACATATGATTAGGAGCTGATGCCAGCCTTGTCCTACATTTCCACTTGTCCTGTTTCCCCATGTGAAATGAGAGAATGTCAGAGTTAGAAGGATATCAGCCCAACCTCCCCATTTCAAGGGTGAGGAAAAGATCCCAGAGAGGAAGGTGTCTGACCCCAGGTCACCCCTCCTCTTAGTGGCCTTCTGACATTCTGTCCAATGCAGTGTTTCCCTAATACTGGATTTCACTAACTCCCTCTTTTTCAATGTTCTGTCCCCACACCTACCCCCAGCCCTTCTTCCTCCCTGGCAAGTTTCCTTTCCCACATCCCCTCTCCTAGCTCTGCACTCTGCATGCCCCCAATTTGTGTTTAATGCTGTACAACAGTGTCTCTTGGGAATGTAAACAAAAATACCTCCAAGGTTGTGAGCACACACACTTTAATAACATGTGACTGTTTGGGAGGAACACAACCTCTACCAGGAAGTTACAGTTCAGAATCTCTTCAGGGGCTCTCTCTAGGGCTCAGAATTTCCATGAGTCTAGAAACGTAGTGGGATTTTTATAATAATATACAATAGTTCAGCTGCCTAAAGTGCCTGGCAGTGTACTAGACAGCCTAGAAGGCTCTTGGCACCTCTGCAACTCCAAGTCATGGTAGGTCCACTTTACAGATGAGTAAACTGAGGCTCGGAGAGGTTTAGAACAACTTGTTTAAGATTACTCAGCTAGTATCGGAGCAGGGAATTGAACTGATCTACTTACCTTGTCCAGAAAACTCTTTGGGACACATTGACCAACTGTTGGCTGCTTCACTTGGATACTCGCTTCCTCTACCATGGCTGCTCTTGGTAAATTTCTCATATATGAACCATCTCCATGCCCTGGCTCTATCACTGATCCCCTGTGTTTAGCCTCTCTGGACCCCAGGAGGCAGGTCCTTGCCTGTGCCCTCTAGTGGTCACAAGGAGATGCACGACCCTTTCAGGCACTCAGGACCTCTTCAGCACCCTCTGGTGCTGGGGACCCAAAGCCATGTGGAGTCAGACTTCAGAGTCTAAGTCTCCCAGGCTTTGCTGGACGGAGGAAAGAGCTGGATTCTCTGAGTCCTCCACTCCTGCGAGTCCTTTAAGAAAGACCCACTCATGTTTGACAATGGCCAAAATTAGATTAAGAGAGGGACTTGGCATCAGCCCCAAATTCCTCTTCAGAGAGTCAGCAAGAGCAGCTGACTCAGAGTCTGTATAATTGATGTCTATTCTTAGTGTCCGCAGTTCTTTGTTCATTGACACCCCTGGGCCTGGTGTGCTGAGTCCCCAAATGTACTTACCCTGTGTGCTCTTGAGTAAGTCTCAGTCTTTGTGAGCAACAGTGCCCATCTGGAAAAGGGGAACACCTGCCTCATCTGCCTCACAGGGATGTGACGAGGATCAAGCCAGAGAGCAAATGGAAAATGGGGTTGAGGCTTGAGGTGGTCTATCCTCTTCTCCCACTGCCATCTTGGGGACAGTGGAGCCCATGTGTAGCTCCGGCCTCCAGAGCTGCTCACAATCTCTCAGCATTTCTTCAGATAAATAACAGACTTGCTCTGAATGGATTCTGGGTCACACAGGACCACTGGAGCCTTTGGGCAAATTAGAAAAAGCCATTGCTTCCTCTGAGTGGACATGGCTTTGCCTGGTGCTTGGCTTGGAGGGTAGATATGGGTGTCTCTTGGCCTGGGCACCCTTGTTCAGTGAATAACCCACACAACCAAACATGGGGACTTTGGTACCACAGACATCTCCAAATCCCTCTAGTCCCTGAATAACATGCCACTGAATGGACATGCCAAATGCCTTTACAGGTCACCCAAACAATCTTTGTTTCAGGAAAAATTCAGCAATAAATAGGTGGTGTGGCCTCTAAGCGGGGGAGGGAAAGGCCAGCCTTCTGACTGGGTTCACTGACGTCTTCAAGCGCTGGTACACATGCTGCTCTCGTCACTGCCCCTACAGCCTAGAGAGCTCCTCCGTTAACTGACTGCACTTCCCACAGTGGATTTAAGCCACTAGAAGCTCCAGGCAAAGACCTGGGTTGTGGATGGGGGTGAGTTACAGACTTACCCTTGTGGGCAAGCAAGGACAAATAACCCTGTGGCAAAACAGCCCTGGTGAGCGGCAGGCTTATCATGCTGTTTTCCATTGTTTTCTTCTCCCTCAACTTCTGGCTTCCTCTCCCCTCCTCTCCCCTCCTCTCCCCTCCTCTCCCATCTGCCTTCCTCCTCTGTCCTCTGCCTCTTTCTCTCTCAGCCTCTGTGGGTTGCTCAGTCTTCCCTCTCTCCCTTCCTCTTCCTTCCCTCACATCTCCTTTTATCCACTAACAGACTCATGGAATTAAAGAGTACTCCATAACCTTATATGTTATATTATTTGTGTTTAAAAATGAGACAACTCTGACCAGTCATAATTCTCTCACAGAAATAGCAACTACGTTAAATTTAGATTTTATTTGTATACAAACAATATTACTTTTTCTGTGCATCAGTGATCTCTGATAAAGAAAAGCCCCCCTCCCAACCCCCTGCCACAGACCCACATAGTTTCTATAATACTAGGGAGGGAGGAGGGAGGGAAGCCAGCAAGGAGGAGCTCCTATGATTAGCGTCAGGGGGAAGTCCTCAGGATACCAGCAGCAGGGAAGGAGATCTTCTACTCCACATTCCTTGCTTTGTTTCCAGGCTCTCCCCCCCACCCCGACACACCCTGAGTTTTCTGAAGAAGACAGATAGATCATGTCAGTGCCCCCCAGACCGAAAAGGGAGGGCCAGAGAAATTACCTGATTTCTCCAAAGTCACACAGTCAATTCATGGCAAAACCTCGAGTAGAACCTATTGGTTGAACACAACAAAGGTAATAACCAGGGTATGTAATGTGGGGATGCTGTAGGAGGGACCAGAATTCGAACAGCTTAATAAGACCCAGTTGCCCCTTAAATGGAATTATGACCTCCAGGGAGAAGCTAGATCATTTAACCTACACTCATTTACCAGGTGGACAAAATCAGATTCAACCCCAAAGTCCATAGATTACATGTCAAATTCGCTTTCACACACAATAGTTCACTCTAATGGAGGGGCCGGGGATAGGGACCATGGACACAGAAGATGATCTGCTCTCCTTTCAGCACTCAGCACACACCCAGCGCCTCCCTCGCTGACATGTTAGACAGCAGCTCCTCTTTCTCTCTGCCCTTCTGCTTCCTCCAAGGACCTCTACAACAAGCCATGTGATCCCTCTTCCCCGCGAGGCTGTGACATGCAATTAGCAGGCAGTCTTGCCAACTGGCTTTGAGTTAATATTAAGTCCTGAATTCCCAGAGTACTTTGTTCACTTCTTTTTTTTTTTGAATGGCACCGATGGCTTTCTGTGTAACCAAAAAAAACTTTTTATTTTGTTTTAACTAGCCAACAACAAAAAAATTTTATGGAGTGTTTACCATAGCCAACCGCAATGCTGACCACTAGGAATAGATACGTACTCCAGGTGCCTTCTCTCCAGTTGGTTATAGTGTCATGAGGGTGGAGGTGGGGGGGTGTTCATTTGTAAAGAACACTTCCCTCCCTCTGAGATGGGAAGTGATAACCTGTGGATTGCACAGTATGCTGTTGGCCCAACATGGAGGGGTTAAGACAGACTTCTGGGAGGAGGTAAGCCAAGTTTTGAGGCATGAATAGGGGTTAGCCAGCGTAAGTGAAGTAAAGCTGTTTCCATAAAAAGAAAAGTGGGAAGCTGGTGGGAGAGGGGGTTAAAAGATTACTGGGGACAAGTGATGCTCCCTCGTGTCACTATGAATTTTTCCCACATTGAAATCCTCTCTCTGTGCTGTGGGAGAAATAGGTAGATATGCACAGGTTTTGTTTCAACTCTAGGACTTCCTTTGGCTTTAAAGCTTCCAGTAAGGGAAGCTCCAGAGAAGACAAGTAAAGGGGAGCTGTGTACTATCTGTTCAATTTTTCTGTAAATCTAAAAATGTCCTAAAAACTAAAGTCTTTTAGTTCTTTAAAAACCCTGCATTGAATTACTTAATATATTTTGGAGGATGGGAGCAGCCAAAGTCATCTTCATTGTCACCGAGAACATGGAACTCCCTGTTCCATGGAGGTCTGACAAGGAGCCTAGCTTCCTTCCCATCCCCATGTCTCCCCAATCCTTGGTGTCAAGGGCACCACCCATCCCCTGCTCAGGGCAGCCTGATTCGATCACACTTGGTCCCTCTCTCTCCCTCCCCCCACATCCAGAGGGTCACTGAGTTCTATAGCTAGATTGTACTTTAAGCTCCCTCTGTAGTCCATCCTTGCTACATCTCCTAGTCCTCTCCTCTGGAACGAGCCACGACCACCCTCTTTTTCCCAGCCTGGCTTCTTCAGTGGCCTCTTACGTGGACATCCCACCTGTAGCAGAGTCTGCTCAGGAGCTAACAGAGTACCACAGGTTGGTGGCCTACATAATACAAATATATTTTTGCACAATTCTGGAGGCTGGAAGTTTGCGATCGGGATGTTGGCAGGGGTGGTTTCTTCTGAGGCCTTTCTCCCTGGGTCTTCACACGGTCTTCCCTCCTTGCCTGTGTATCTGTGACCTAATCTCCTCTTCTTATAAGGAAACCAGTCATAGTGGATTAGGGCTCACCCTAATGAACTCACTTTAACTTAATAACCCACTAAAATCACAATCGGAGGTATCGGGGATCAGCACTTCCATATATGAATTTGGCAGGGGGGGGAGGGACACAAATCAGCACATAATTCTACTTCTATTCTTTTGTCCCTTTCACCGTTTTTCAGGCAGCCACCAGAGCGATCTTCTGAAAATGTAAGTCAGACCAAGTTACATAATGCTTAAAAGACTTCCGTGGCTTCCCAGTGTGCTAGAGTGAAATCCAGACTCTTCCCCATGGCCTGTAAGGCATGGTCTGAGCCTCATGACCTCCCCAGACTCTCTGTGCCTCTACCCCTTCCTCATCACGGCACAGCCACACGACCTTCCTCGAGTTTCTAAAACACAGTACATTCTTTTATCCTCTGCCCACTCTTCACCTGACTGCCTTCTACTCAGCCTTCAGCTCTCAGAGACGACTGCCCTGCATGCCTGGTATCAAGATGGCGCCCGCTGTGATTCTCTCTTCTGGCCCTCAGTTCCTGTGCTTGGCAGCTCTTTGTAATAGGATGATGTTATTTCATGGTTTTGTTTCTTCTGTTTGTCTCCTCCACCAGCTTGCCAGCTTCCCGAGGACAGAGACCATTTCTGTTTTATTCACACCTGTATACTTGTCCTAGCATAGAGCCCCAGAGAAAGTGCCCATCAACAGCTAAGAGAGTGACAGAGCGCATGCGGAGTTAGACTTTATTTTGTAGGCATGGGAAGCTGCCAAAGGATTTCTCACAGGGAAACAACATGGTCAGACGCACTAAATTACAGAGATCGCTCTGGCTACAGTGGGGAGGGGAAGGGTTAGGAGACCACCCTGGAGTTGGGGAAACTAGTGAGGGGACGACTGCATTAGTCCAAGTGAGAAATGATGAACTAGGATCATGGAAATGGGACTGAAAAGGAGATTGCATTTGTACGAAGTGATGTACAGATATAAGAGGTGTGTGGGGGGGAGACTCCAGGGTGACTCGTGGTTCTAAGGCTAGGAGAGAAGGTGAATGGGAGTATCTTTCATGAAAACTGAAAGAGGAGAGGAGAGAGAATAGGTTGACTGAGAGTGTTGGGGTGTAAATTAGGACACTTACCTCCCTACTAAAGGGCTCCCCTTAAAGACAGAAACTGTTGATATTCCCATTTAAAAATGCCTTGCACATACTAGGCTCTCAGTATGGGGGGACGCCCCCCCCACCCCTAGATGGGGACGATGTGTGCAGGCTCTTAGTCACATGCACAATGTCAGTTGTGGAGACACTCACACCTGCCCACAAACCCTAACACCCTGGGGATGCTGGTTCTCCAAATTCCCATGTCACTCATATCCTCTAGCTCTGCTCAGCCTGTTCCATTCCTGATGGCCACTCACCCTTTGCTTGTTTTCAACCCTGGTAGAAACAAAGCAAGCCCAAAATACACCAGCCAACTGGCAAGTGATGAGTGATTAGCTGGCTGGCTCTAAAAGGCTGGAAGGAGGCAGCCTTTCAGTGCTAAGTGCAGTAACCCTAGCCCTGGGCTGGCTGTAATTCTAGATGGAGGTGGTCTGGGATTGGGTGTGGACAGAGCAGCAAGAACAGACCCTGGAGGTCCTCAGCCAGGCAGCGGGAAGAGAGTGCATCTCGGTGCAGTCCATCGAAAGTATGAAATTAACATTCAAATGGAGGTAGAGGAGATGTGCTAGATTATGTGACAGGACGAGAGGTTCTTTTTACTAAGGGAAGGCTCTCTGCCAGGCTGAGCGGACTGACTTAGTCTGCCTTCATGCTCCTCAGCTAAGATAGGGACCATATTTAAGGGGAGCAAGAATCCTATTTCTTTTTTCTTCACTTTATTTCTGCCAAATATTCTATAGCTCCCTGACTTGGAAGCTCGGTTTCCTCTTTGATGAAGTGGGAGTCACATCCCACACCTCAAAGGGTTGTGGTGAGAATCTAAATAAGCTGAAGGATTTAAAGGAATGGCTGGCTTATAGGAGGCATTCCACCACCTGGGCGGTTAGCACCTACTAAAACAAGTCTCTATTTTAGAAATACTGGGGCATTGGAGAAATGCAGGCTCTCAGATGTCCGTGGTCTACAATGTGATTAGTATTTATCTGCTCATTTAAGCCGTGCCCTAGGGAAGGTCAGTGCCTTAATGGAGAATATACAGGAGTGATTAGTTAGTATTTAATCAAATATTCACTGCTGCTGTGAGGGCATCAGCCATTAATATCTCCCATAAGTACCAGAGCATTGTAATTAGCTCGATTGGTGTATTAGGTATTCACTGGGAGAAAAATGTGGCTTGTTAACAATCCCAGTTAGAAAAAAAATAAAAAATAAAAATAAATAAAATCCCAGTTAGTAGTAAGGTTTCATCATTAAAATCAGTGGTATATTGGGATGCCTTGGTGGCTCAGTCGGTTAAGCACCTGCCTTCAGCTCAGGTCATGATCTCAGGGTCCTGGGATCGAGCCCCACGTGGGCTCCCTGCTGAGCAGGGAGCCTGCCTCTCCCTCTCCCTCTGCAGCTCCCCCTGCTTGTGCTCTCTCGCTCGCTTTCCCTCTCTTTCAAATAAATAAATAAAATACTTAAAAAATAAAATAAAATCAGTGGTATGGAAGATCTGCACATTGGCTAAGATAGTTTATAGTCACTCTCCACCCTTGGATGGTAGGAAAAAAGAATTTTTTGAGTTCTGTTCATTTCACCTTTCTGGACAGTACCTGAGGCTGCATTCTGACATGGTCCTGTGTCCAGCTGTGATGGCAAAGAATTTGACTTGCTTGAAGCCTTAGGGCTAACTTAATTCTGCTTCTAGGTCATGGAATTCGCTAGAACAAGCCATGCCAGGTCTGGTTAGAGCTCCTGAAAAGACAGAGCTATGATTAGCTTTCAGGACAGATTTTGTGTCTCCTCGCTAATAAAAGTGTGTCTAATGTCCAGGATGTGGTGAGATTGGATCTGAAACTTTTGTGAAGTTGTAGAGGGAGCAGCTGGCTCTCAGTATTCCAGAATGTCTACCATAACAACCTCGTAATCTGTGCATAATTAAATTTGTTTAGGTCAGTTTACAACAGCTACTGTAAATATGTATCAGGGCTGAGGATTTCATTTAAACCTCAGAGCAAAGTCGCGAGATAAGTCCTATGATTATTCCTTAACAAAACAAAACAAAACAGTAAACTCTAGTCCAGAGATCTTAATGTATTGCCCAAGATCACATAGCTAATTAGTAATGGATCAGGATTTGAACTTAGGACCAGCTGAACCCAGAGACCCGGCACGTAACCACTGCATGAGACTTTCCAATAGTATTTGAAAGTTTGACTTTGAACAACTTTTCTCCTCAAGCAGGGTCAGTCTACTGAATGCAGCCCAGACTGGGCATTCATGCCATATTCAGATGGCTCCAATCCCTCAGGAGTCTTTCTTCTTATTGACCAGACTGCTTCCTCATCACCCCATCCGCTGGTCCTGACTGCCCACTGGAGTCACTCGGAAGCCCAATCCTTGGGTCTCGACAGCCCTTCCGCTATGTTAGGGTGGATTCATGTGTCACGAAGTGTGCTCTCTGCGGGAGGACCTAGGGATGTCAGATGCCTTGAGACGTAATGTGGGGTCTTTCCAGATTCTGCAGGTCTCCCCACTGGAAGCTTTGGAACCCGAGAGACTCTGGCTTCACAGGAAATTCTTCTGTACTCTGACTAGCTTTCCAGAGTCAAAAAGGGAAGGTGCAAAACCTCTCTCCCCGTTTACTCTTCTTTTTAATTGAGCTCTATTACACAGTTCTTTCCACGACTGTTTTGTTTTTAAAAAATTCTTGTTGAAGTACAATTTATATACCATAAAACTCACTATTTTAAAATGTACAGTTCAGCGATTTTTAATATATTCACAGAGTTAGGCAACCATCACTACTATCTAATTCCAGAACATTTTCATCATCCCAAAAAGAAACCCCACACCCATTTGCAGGGACTCCCATTCCCCTCTGCCCAACCCTGCAACCACTAACCTACTTTCTGTCTGTGGATCTTCCCATTCTGGAAGCTTGAAGGATGTGGTCTTATGTGACCGATTTCCTTCACCTTGCATATGGTTATCAAGGCTCATCCGTGTTGTAGCAGGTGTCAGGATTTCCTTCCTTTTCATGGCCCAGTGATATTCCTTGCATGGATATACCGCCTTTTGTTCACCCATTCATCAGTTGCTGGACGTTTGGGTTGTTTTGAATAACAGCTCTGGGGACATTTGGGAACAAACTTATGTGCACACGTGTTTTCCGTCCTCTGGGTCCGTTCCTAGGGGTGGGATTGCTGCTGCACAGCTTTAAGTGTGTGTCCCGAGGCATTTCATGTCAAGTTCTTTTCACACATAGAAGTTTCAGCCTGGGCTTGAAACCGAGGAGAGCAGTCCGGAATCTATCTCACCAACGACAGGGTGGTGGGGTCCAAGCCATCTGGAAAGCCCAGCCAGAATCCGACCAGCAATTCTTTTTCCTCTTTCCCATGCCCCGAAGGGCTCACTGATTTCTTTAATTCAAAGATGCCATCTATTTGATATTTCAGAGGGCTAGGGTAGAGGAAGTGGCGGCAGAGAACATTCTTTGGAAATTGTAAGATACCTCTTGATTTAAAAATGGTAAGTTGTGTTTGGAAGGGATTGTTAGACTTGGGGAGATTAATTATAGCCTTAAATTTAAAGGGTACCCTCAGAGTTGAACCCAGCATTTTTACAGAGGAAAAAAAGAAGGGATCATTCCCCAGTTTAGACGACAGCCATAGGCCAGCCCTGACTGCTGAGGCTGCCGAGGGGGAAGTGTCCTAGACACAGAAGAGTCTGAAGACCATCCCTTGAGCTTCTCTGACACAGCCTCTAGGGACACGCAGTGGAAGAAGAGGTTACTCTGAGCTGCATATGACACTAAAGGTTAGGGATCTGCCTGCCCCTTCATCCTCTGTACCTTGGCACCAAGGGGGTTGCAGGTCTTTCCATAATGCCACAAATCACTTCACCTCCCTGGGCCCCAGTGTCCTGCTCTGCACAGGCGGGAGAGTGATCCCTTCCCCGCCTGACTCACTCGGTTGGTTGTTATTAGGACCAAACCAAATGAGATAACGAGCAGGTCAGCAGCCTTTAAAATGAAGACTACCAGTGGGGTGAGGATTCATTGTGGGCCTGGATTCATTTAAACTCATGTATCGATTCACGCCACAGAGGGGAAGGAGTACCTAGTGATGGTTTAACCTTAGCTGCCTCTTCCAGGAACTGCCGCTAAATTTTTTTTACCCGTTATATGCTTTTGTTTGTCCTAAATCACCCTATCTAACTTGAAAAGAGGTTCCTTAAGGCTTCCTCCTAATATACTCACTGCCTGCTGCTTCCTGCCTAATACTCACGTCTTCCTGGAACTGCCCTTTTCCCGACAACCTCCTTCTAAGGACGGTTTCAACTCGTCTGTGTTTCACTGAGCTCTCAAGGTCAGAACCTCAAGCCACATGTACTGTAGCCTGCTATAGATCAACTAAACACTCTCCAGTTTGCCTCGACTGCTCTTTCCAGCAGGGCCCAGCAGGCACCTTCTAAGATAGGAATCTTTCAGCCTTCGGGAAAGATTTAAGAACTTGAGGCAACTTCCTCAAAGCATTCACTTGATGTCTCTTTCCACCACCATTCGCCAGGCTTAGAAATGAGGCACATATCACTCCTTGATGTTTTAATGCCTTTGTAGTTACCCAAGTGGCAAGAAAAGAAACTTGAAAAGTTAAAGGCACAACCCAAACTGTCCATCAGTGGGTGAGTGGATACACAAAATGTGGGGCATACATATGATGGAATTTTATTCCACCTTAAAAGGAATGAAGTACTGATCCATGCTACAACATAGATGAACCATGAAGACGTTATACTGAGTGAAATAAGCCAGTTTCACAAACACTGTATGATTTAACTTATGTGAGGTACTGAGAAGAGTCATATTCACAGAGAAAGAAAATAGAATAATGGTTACCAAGGGCTGGGGGGAGGAGAGAATAGTAAACACTAAATTTTAAATTATATTTTGTGTGTGTGTGTGTGTGTGTGTATCACAAATTACTTATTCATTTGACTGGTTGATGGACATCTGGATATTTGGCTTCTTTCCAGTGACTATTATGAATAAATCCACCAAAAAAAAGTTTAAGGCAGGAACATTTAGAAAGAATGTTGTGACCTGGGAATGGGATAAGTTGGTTATCGAAAGCTGCCATGCTCTTTCTACCTCTTTCCATGCCACCATAATGGCATCTGTGAACATCCGGGCCCATGCTCTGCTCTCAGAGGCATCAACACTGCTGAGAAGAGAGGCAAACAGCAGGCTCTTATGTGGGCTGTGCTCCAAGGGCATTTCGCCCCGATGCTGAAGCATGCTTACACTGGTCAACGTGAAACCATTAATTATCACAGAGCTGGGGGATTTGCTGTGAACCTGCACTCAGGTTAAACAAGTGTGGAGTGATTGACCCCAGATTTGGTATACAAGTCAATGATCTACAAAAATGACAGAACAATTTGCTCTCATCCCATCAGTTTGGTTTCACCGTGCTGGTGACCTCAGCTGGCATCAAAGAACAAGAGGAAGCAACACTCAAACACACAGGACAGAAAATCCTGGGATTCCTTTATAGGGATGTAATCCATCCATACAAATACAATGCCTCAATGACCACCAACAAAAAAGACTGTTTCTTTACTGCTATAGGTATGCATGGTAAGAAGTCTTAGGTACAAAGAGTGAATAGCTCTGTATGGTGGGATTATGAATAATTTTCTTTTTTTCTTCAATAATTTTCTTTTCCTTCATAGTTTTATTATTATGTATGGTACAAAAAGTACCTAAAATTGCTTTCTAGTGTATATCTCTGCTTCCCCCTTGCCATGGTAGAGAACTCAAAGAGATACGGGTTTTTCTTCTAACGATCTTACTGTTTCTTTTCTGTTATGTTTTTATGTGGTTACATGTTGAGAGGAGATGTGGCTCAAAAGTGGAGCCCACGGCCTTGGAAAAGTCCCTTAATCTCTCTGAGCTTCTGTTCCTTTACCCTTTCCATGAGAATAATGATAATAATAACAACAGTAGTAAGACCTACCTTCCGTTGTACAGAGGAGTGCAGCGTGATACGGAAGCACTGGAAATACAACTGATGTCAGTTAGTCACTCTCCATCACAGAAGGTACTGCCGGCATCATCCAGATTTCCACTGGAGGTGGGGTTGAGGGGAATATTTTCTACACCGGCCCCATTCCAGCCAACTATAATGAATTAATTAAAAACTGTTACCTCCACTGCCTTGCATTCCTCACTTTCTCATGCAAATCTTTCATGACTCAAAGGTCCTAGACAACAGCCACTAGGGGGCATAATTTCACCACTTGAGAGTATGGGTCCACCTTGTTAACCAGCGCGTTTTTCCATCCGAAAGTTATGTATGAACCTAAGTATTAAGGATGCTTTCAGGTGGAGGGAAACTCAAGGTCACAGGCTCACCCTTCTGCCCCTTTATGGGTCTCCTCCCTTGCCTTCTTTTGTCCTCCCATAAATGGCACCGGTTTCCCTCTGCACAGTGGCAGGGCCTCATGAACTCAGCCAGACATTGCCAGAAAGGAATTTTTTCCCCGTTAGTGGATGGGGTGGCTAAATGTTATATGTTATTTCTAAGCACTGCCCAAGGCTGCTGTGGAGGACTTTTTGGTTTGAAGGACTTTTTTCTTTGCTTTGACCCAGCTCAGGGTAGCTATCAAGGTCAGTAAACTCTCTGTTTCTTTTCCACCTACCAACTCCTTAGCCGGTGGTCTAAGACTATTTCTCAAAAAAAAAAAAAAAAAAAAATCTTTTTTCATTGGGAGATGGTCAAGCGTTTCTAATCAATCTATTACTGATGATGACACTTGTAGCCAAATCCTTGCTTTGCTTCTCAGACTTAGAAGGCTCACTGTCCCTTCTCTTTCTGATGCTACGATTTCTAAAGACTAGCAATTCTCAGAGTTGGGTGTGAGAGAGAATCACGTGGGGGATCGTGTTGAAAGTGCAGATTCCACCACTCCACACCCCTTAGGATAGCTATTATAACATTGAGGAAAAAAACGCAGAAAATGACAAGTGTTAGAGTGTGGAGAACCCTTGTGTCCTGCTGGTGAGAATGGAAAATGGCAAAGTCGCCGAGGAAAACAGTTACGACAATTCTTTAAAAAGAAAAAAAAAACAAAACATAGAATCACCCCTTGGTCCAGCAACTCTGCTTCTGGGTGTACACCCCATAGAATTGAAAGTGGGATTTTGAAGTGATAGTTGCGCACCCGTGTTCATAGCAGCATTACTGATGGTAGCCAAAAGGTAGAAGCAACCCAAGTGTCCACTGATGGATGAATGGATACACAAAATGTGGTCTATACCCACAGAGGAATGCTATTCCACCTTAAAGAAGGAATGGAATTATGACACATACTACAACACGGATGAACCTTGAAGACATTATGCTGAGTGAAATAAGCCAGTCACAAAAGGACAAATATTGTGTGATTCCAATCATATGAAATATCAAGAATAGGTAAATTCATAGAGACAGAAAGTAGCATGGGGGTTACGAGGGACTGCTGGAGGAGCAGTGGGAGTTGTAGAATGGGTACGGAGTTTTAGTTTGGGATGATGAAAAAATTTTAGAGAGGGATGGTAGAGATAGTTAAGTACATTCACAATAGTCTGAATTCACATTATTGTGAACTTACTTAATGCCACTGAACTATACATGTGGAAACAGTTAAAATGGTAATGTTTATGTATATTTTAGCACAATGAGAAAATGTCTTTAATAAAGTCTTAAAGTGCAGGGTTTCACAGTATTGATTCCGTAGGTCTGGATTGAAGCTTAGGAATCTGCCTTTTTTTTTTTTTTTTTTTTTAAAACATGGACTTCCTGCCCAACATGGAGCCCAGTGTAGGGCTTGAACTCATGTCCCTGAGATTAAGACCAGAACTGAGATCAAGAGTCCAACACTCAACCAACGGAGCCATGCAGGCATCCTGCAGTCTGTCTTTTTTAAGTTGCTGGGGGTTTCAATGCAGGTGGCCATGGAGAAACATTGGCATTCGGTGCCTGTGGCTGCGTTCATACTTCCGGAAAGCCCTGTATGAAGATCAGCCACCTGGGCTTTAAAGTATAGACTGCCACTTACCAGTATGTGAGAAGCCACTGGACCTTTCTGGGCTTCAGATTTTTCATCTTTAAAATGGGACTAAAAACCCTACCTACCTAATAGGGTCTTTTTAAAAAAACTGAGGAGTTGATACATGCAAAGTGATTTTTTACATGATTCTAACACTTAATGGGAGGGTCTCCTTTTTACGTGACTGTGAATATTCTCAAGGACCCAGGAAGCCATTGCAACTTAATGAGTTTAATTAATGAAGCAGGGTTAGGAGTTAGAGGCATCTCTGATTCTGCAAAGGGTTTAGTGGTGAGGATCTTATCCCACCAGAAACAATGACATTCTGTCAGGTGGGGGAGGGGGTCGTGATACATCTGATAGAGTTCTAGTGGGTTTATTTTAAATTACTCAGGTGGGAGTGCCTGGGTGGCTTGGCAGGTTAAAGCCTCTGCCTTCAGCTTAGGTCCGATCCGGCTCTCTGCTCAGCGGGGAGCCTGCTTCCTCCTCTCTCTCTGCCTGCTTCTCTGTCTACTTGTGATCTCTGTCTGTCAAATAAATAGATAAAATCTTTAAAAATAAATAAATTACTCAGATGCATTAAAAAAAAAAATCTCCTGAAAGAATTCACACTCTATTAACAGAGGAATAGGATTTGTGGCAGAAGATAAAGGGGAACTTTCGGGGCACCTGGGTGGCTCAGTGGGTTAAGCCTCTGCCTTCAGGTCATGATCTCAGGGTCCTGGGATCGAGCCCCGCATCAGGCTCTCTGCTCAGCAGGGAGCCTGCTTCCCCCTCTGTCTTTGCCTGCCTCTCTGCCTACTTGTGATCTTTCTCTCTGTCAAATAAATGGATAAAATCTTTAAAAAAAGGGGGGGGGGACTTTCACTTGTCATCCTGTTTGCTTCTGGGTTGTTGTGCTTATTTTATACTGTGAGGCTCTGTATGACATTTGTACTTGGGGAAAGCAGGTTTTTTATGAAGTATGAAAAGTGGCTGCCCTTTCCCATTCAAAACAAGACTGGCAGTAAAAACACAAATACCCATTCAAAATGATATCCCTACTGAATAACACAGTTGATGTTACCTTGTAATTAGCAAATCACAAAGCATGTTGACATCCATTGTCTCATTTAATCTGTGGCACAGTTTGGGGAAGTAGGTAATCTCTTACCCATTTTACAGCTGAGAAATGAAATGCACGGGAAATGCACTTCACTGTTGTCCCAGCTGCATTTCACTCCCTCCTTATCCTCTGAGCTTTGCCCTTGTTTCACTTTACTGTAGTGCTTCGAGCACTTATTCCCATCCTACAGTACAATATACTTGGAATTTGTCCACTTGTGGATAACATCCTTCACCGAAATGGCCCAAATTGAAGAGGCTGTTTAGACATGAGATGGGCAAACCTTGCCACCCTCGCCAGGTAGGAGCTCGTGCTGTTGTGTTCGTTTGCCTCGGGAGGTCGTCATAACAAAATTCCTAAAAGCGAACTCTTTCACGCATCTGTGTTTCAACAGAGCCATCATTTTGGTTCGTCTGCTCAGCAGGCAGAAACCGCATGAGATTTTTACTGTGCAGATCCTTCTTTCACAAAAAGCTGCCATGTCAGGTAGTGTTTGAAGAGCTGTAACTGCGTTTCCAGTTTGGGTAGTGTGAACCCCGTCTCCAAGAGGAGGTATTCCTGCTGACACACGTGTTGCTCTTAGTGATCAGGAAAATCCGGATGGTTTTGTGTGGTTGCACTGCAGCTGCAAAGGTTTATTTAGATATTTATTGTTTAATGATGGGGATTAGTGGCCACAGGAAAACACAAGTGTCTTTGAGTTGCCTCAGCCTTTGTAAACCAGGGGTCTCTCCAGGATTGGCTAAATAATCCACACAGCCCAGTTACAATGAAGGCAAAGAACTCCCTGCTCAAAAATTATTAAAAATTTCAAGATGGCAACGTCAGAGCATTAAACCAAGTGCAGGATCCTTTGCGAGTGCACAGGTGGTCCGTCTGTGAAGCCAGGCCTGGGTCTCTCTTATATTTACAAAGTGTTTACGTATTTGTAGATAAGATATTAAAACATTGAAAATTTTACAAGATATAAAAGTAAGCCTCGGGGCACCTGGGTGGCTTAGTGGGTTGATCTTCTGACTTTGGCTCAAGTCATGATGTCAGGGTCCTGGGATAGAACCTTGCCTCCAGCTCCGAGCTCAGTGGGGAATCTGCTTGTCCCTTTCCCTCTCTGTCTGCCCCTCTCCCGCCACCCCCCACCTTCAGCTCGTGCTTTCTCTCTTTCTCTCTCTCTCTCAAATAAGTAAATAAAACCTTTACAGAAATTTAAAAAATAAAACTAAGTCTCTAGAGAAGGAAATCTCTCTTAGTTGTTTCTTGTATCTTTCCAGAGATTTCCTTCATTTACAAACATACATAGACAATATATTATCTACTCTCCTTCAAGACACATGCATACAAATAGTAACATTGCTCTGCATTTTTTATTTTCTTAACAATAGATCTTGCAGATCATTCCTGATAACCACATAATTCTTTTCCGTGGCCACATAATATTCTGTTCTGTATATGTAACAGTTATTTAACTAGTTCCTTTTGATAGGTATATAAGTTGCTTTCAATGACCAAAAATGCTGCAACAAAATTCTTTGCAGATCGTTTTACATGTGTGAGTGATTCTGTGGACTTGTCAAGTCAAAGGTTATGGTTTGTTTTAAATTTTCATAGATCTTGCCAATTACCCTCTAAAAAGACTGTACAAAAATACATCCTCAGCAATACAGATTTTCATCAGATTTTTGGGTCTTGGCGAATCCCATGGGTGGGACCCAGTGCTTCATTGTAGCCTTGATTTTCATCTCTCTTATTATCAGTGAAACTGAGTATCTCTAACTAAATATCTGGGAGTCAGTCCATTCTGTGACCTGTCTGTCCTCATGATTTCTTTATTGTAATTGCCCGTTAGTTTTTTTCTTATGACTTGTACAAATGCTTTATGCATTGAGGACATTTATTCTTGGTTTGTGAGGCATTGAAAATATTTCCCTTGGTTGGTTTTATCTTTTGAACTTTGTTTTGCCATGCAGAGTATTTTTAAAATGTAGTTGAATTTGTCAGATTTTTTTTAATGGCTTCTAAATTTTGTATCATACTCAGAAAGACCTCCACTCCCATACTTTCTTCAGGTGTTTCTTTGATTTCATTCCACAGAAACCTCTACTCCATTTGAAATTTAGTTTGGTATGAAGTGAGAAAATAGGGATCCAGCTTTATTTGTTTTGCAGATGGCTACCTAACTGTCCCAGTAATAGTTGTTGAATAATTCACCTTTTCCAGCACTGATTTGAAGTTTTATCTTTATCTATCGTAAATTCCTATATGTGTTTGTGTCTATTTCTGAACATTTTATTTCATTTACAAGAATTGTTAAGCATGTGTCAAAGAAATTTTTTTCTTTGGTGTCTGGGTGACTGAGTCAGTTAAGTGTCTGCCTTCAGCTCTAGTCCTGATCTCAGGGCCCTGGGATGGCCTCACTGGGCTCCCTGCTCAGCAGGAAGTCTGTGTCTTCCTCTCCCTCTGCTCCTCCCCTCCCTTGTGTGCATGCTCTCTCTCTCTCTCTTAAGAAAAAAAATTTTTTGTAAACCTTTTTCTAGTTTGAGAAGTGGTCATAGAAAGATGTGGCTCGTCCAGAGCCTCCCAATTCAACACAATAATCCCTGAAAGGCTAATATATGTTTACTTTTGTAAGTATTTGAAGGAAAAAACATTATTATGATGGTTTAGAACATGGATTTGGAAGTCAGATCTGGTTTCAACCTCAGTTCCACACTTACTTCGCTGTGTGACCTTTGGTGAGTTACTTGCCTTAGATTTCTTTGATTACTTGCCTTGATTTCCTCATTTGTAAAACTTGTAAAACCTGCCTTAGATTTCCATGATTACTTGCCTTGATTTCCTAATTTGTAAAACAAATAAATGTAGTACCTGTCTCATTGAGGTAGTTGAGAAGTAAATGAATGTCAAGTGCTTAAACCAGTGCCTGATGCATGGTAAATTGTTGTTGTTGTTTGCCCATAGGGTGATCAACTCATACCCGCTTGCCTGGGGTTTCCCTGGTTTTATCACTGTAAGTCCCAAGTCTTGGAAGATTCCTCAGTCCTGAGAAAACTAGGACATTTTGTCACCCATAACCCTATTGCTCAGTACGGTGTGTGTTTTTTTTCCTCCATCAAAACCATACTACTCAGTACCTACATTGATTAGCTCAACTTTTACAGATACATCACAAAACGCAATTTTTTTTTCATACACATAAAATCCATGCTCTTCTCTCATTCCAGTTGAGTGTCCTCCCCCCTCCCCACCCTTCCTGGTCCTGGGGGCTTGTAGACATTCTTTGTCCATCAGAGCCTAATCTGGGATTTCCTCTGGCTTCCACCTGAGCCATGATCAAAGAGCCCCCATCCCACTGCCAAGAGGGGAAGGTGTTGGGAGAGAAGTGGGGGTTGGGGTCAACATAGGGCTAGACAGAAACACAAGGTACAATGACTCCAGGACATTGGAGGCTGGGAACACTTTGCTTCTAGAATAAAGAAACAGAACAGGATCCCCAGGTTTGACTTGCTAGAATGTAAAAGGACAATTGTCCTCCTCACTGACCATCCTAACTTTAGCACTGTAATAGACTAGTAGGATAGATATCACTGGGAAGGGAACATGGTATGTGTTTATCAGATCCTGCCACCAAAGCCATGCCTACTCAGAGGAGGCGTCTGGCAGTTTCTGTATCCATTAGGACAAAAGTGTGAGGTGCCTGGCTGGTTGGAGGGGAGAGGAAAGAGGATTGTTTGCATTGAAGAAATCAAGCCTTGGGCTTAATTAGACTAAATTTAACAGTGCAGTGGAGAGAGGTCTGGACCAAAAGTCAGAAAACTTAAAACAGAGTTCTCATCCTATCTGTTTCTTGACTAATTCTAACCCCAAGGACACGTGACTTTCACAGAAGGCTGTGAATGTGCCCCATTAAGGCTCACAATACAGGGATACCCACCCCATATCTTCCCATACCCTCCATTTCTTCCTTTATAAAATGAAGGACTAAATTTGAGTCTTTTATTATTCTGTTGACAGTCTCTCTCTCTCTCTCTCTCTTTTTTTTTTTTTTTAAATATGTTCTACACCCAGTGTGGGGCTTGAACTCATGACCCCAGGGTCAAGAGTCATATGCTCCACTGACTAAGCCAGGCAGGTCCCCCCAGTTGACAGTCTTTATGGTTCAGTTCTAAGCACCACACTGGGAGAATGGGATCCTGGCACACCAAGTTCCTTCAGTTAAGTGTCGTTTGAGAAAACACCATGTTCTGGGTTTCTTTGACTCCTTCCCTGGAGAGTAAAGTGGTAGAAACAAACACGACGACAACGTGGAATCTGTTGTTTCAGCTTCGCCTGCATCCATTTGCCCTTCTTTTGGTGACTGTTCTTTGTTTTGCTTTGGGGAATCACCTTTCCCAATTGGACAAAGTCTGGCCAGTGAATGGGCACGCTCCGCTCGCCAGAGAATGAGCGAGTGGCCCAAGTTCCGCCAGTCAGATATCCTCTCTCTTAAATTTGAATCTTGAGCCAAGTGATGTGAAGATTGAAAACAGAGCAGATCCATGCCGAAAATGTACCTTAAAGCAGGGGTTAGCAGACTGCGGTTGTGGACAAAATCCAGCCCTATGGCAATATTGATAAAGTTTTATTGGGATACAGACAAAATCATTTATTTACTTGTTGTCTATGACTTTCATGCTACAATGACAAAATTGAGTAGTTACGTAAGAGACTGTCCCACAAAGTCTAAAATATTCACTATCTGGACCTTTGCAGTAAAAGTTTGCTAATCTCTGCCCTAAAGGATTTCCCAGTAATTCCTGCTGCTTAAATCCCAGGAGCTATCCTGGTTCCTGCCCATTTCAAAGCCTGGTTCTTCAGGTTTTCTAGGCTGCTGTGAGCTATTCCATATTTTTCTAAGAAATGTCCTTCCTTCCTTTCGCTTAAGTTAGAGTGAGTTCATTTCTGTTGCTTACAACCAATGAAGCCAAATTTTTTGGCACTTAAATATGTTTTTAGTTTTAAAAATCATTTAGAGAAATAAATATTTTTCTTTTTAAAGATTTTATTTATTTATTTGACGGACAGAGATCACAAGTAGGCAGAGAAGCATGCAGAGAGGAGGAAGCAGGCTCCCTGCTGGGCTGAGAGCCTGGTGCAGCTCGACCCCAGAACCCTGGAATCATGACCTGAGCCGAAGGCAGAGGCTTTAACCCACTGAGCCACCCAGGCGCCCCTAGAGAAATAAATATTTGATTAAATTTTTCTATATGGCTAAATGTGTCCATTTAATGTAGCGCTGATGGGGAGGAACCATATATCTGTGGAGCAGCATGGGTGTGGCAATGAAAGCAAGTAGTATGAGTATGAATGAGTAGAAATAGGAGTGGTACTTTAAAAAATAAAATAGAGGGAACCTGGGTGGCTCAGTGGGTTAAAGCCTCTGCTTTCGGCTCAGGTCATGATCCCAGGGTCCTGGGATGGAGTCCCGCATCGGGTTCTCTGCTCAGCAGGGAGCCTGCTTCCTCCTCTCTCTGCCTGCCTCTCTGCCTGCTTGTGATCTCTGTCTGTCAAATAAATAAATAAAATATTAAAAAAATAAAATAGAGTATTTATTTTAAAAATTTCCATTGCCTTGGTTTGTTTAAGCCACAATATTTTAAGTATTTTAAGTTTTCAAATAATATTAAAGGAAAACACGAGATTTTTATATTTAGCTAAAGAGAATACAAGCTTACTGTTTTTTTTAAAAGATCAATTTGTTTATTAAGGGGGGGCGTGAGTGGGGGGAGAGGCGGAGGAGGGGAGAGAATCTCCAGTTGAATCCCTGCTGACCAGGGTCCACAACGTGCTGCTCAATCTCATCGCCCGTGAGATCAAGACCTGAGCTGAAATCAGGAGTTGGACACTTAACCGATGGAGCCACCCAGCCGCTCCAAGTTTATTGTTTTATAGCAGAAATAATAATAACTGAATCATGGATTGAACTTTGGGTTAGAAATCCAGAATTCTGGGGGCACCTGGGTGGCTCAGTGGTTGGGTGTCTGCCTTCAGCTCAGGTCATGATCCCAGAGTCCTGGGATCGAGCCCCGCATCCAGCTCCCTGCTGAGTGGGGAGCCTGCTTCTCCCTCTCCATCTGCCTGCCTCCCTGCCTACTTGTGATCTCTCTCTGTCTGTCAAATAAATAAGTAAAATCTTAAAAAAAAACCCAGAATTCTGGGTCCATATTCTGCCTCCGGGAGGATAGCACTCTGTGTATGAACATCACCTCCACCTAAGGTGACACTCAGTTGCCTTATATTATAATTATTGGTGGAAGGAAAGGAGAGTACCATCACAGAGCATTTCTGTAACCTGGGCCAAGAACCAGAGCCTGGTTGGTGCTGGTGATTTCAGAAATGAGTCCAGGGCCGATGCTTGTGTGAAGGAAGGAGACTGATCCTCTGGATTTGCAGAGCCCTGGAAAATACCTTTGGTGATGAAAAACATCTCTTTGGATTAGGCGGTCTCCAATAAGTAGGCGGATTACCCAGCTTCCTTCGTTCAGAACTGACTGGACTTGTTGGACGACTTCTTAACTGTCAGGAAGGAAGAGGGAGGGATGTGCATGTTAAATCTAGTGCAAATATGAAGCACGCTGAGTTGGAAGACAAGCTTCTTTCTGTGTATGAGCAGAGGATGACCGGGGGTGGAAGGGGTTGGGGCTGGGCTGATGGCTAGAGAGGGGAGAAACCCCCAGATTAATTCTGAATGATCACATAGTCACGGAAGCCAGAGAGGCTGGTGGTTTGGGGAGAAGGGATAGAAAAAAAATGAAAAGGGAAAGAGATTTGGAAATAATTTCTTCCCTTCACCTTTCCCAGGCTCATAAGCATAGAAATTCTGTGAAACAGATGTTTGTTGAGCTAGAAGCCACTGTCCCTTGTAAAATTCAGGAATTCTGTGAACTTGGTTGGGGGGAAAAAGTGACATCTTTATTTTCCTTAACATAAAATGAAATCTAGTATTTCCTTCCATTACAAAATGTACACCAGAGACCAGCTGTATTGGTGAAGCTGAGACCTGTCGCTAATAGAAATCACGGATGTTTTCAAATCATGTTATTGTGTGCAGATCTCATGAAATATTTGTGTCCATCATTACTTTGGAATTATGATAGAAATTAGACTCACCGTTAGTCTTGTTCTTTAATGTGCAAAGAAGTATGTCTTATTACTATATTACACATTGTTATTTTGATAATTGTATTTCAGTGTAATTGACTTCTTTGGTGTTCCTATATATCTTATTTTATATGTTGGAAAGTATGGCTCTGAGGAGGGGTCCTGAGGTTTCACCAGACTCTAAGGGCTATGTCCCTGGAGCTCTGCTCTAGGCACTGCCCTGTGGAATAGCCCAGCACCTTCCACCGCCTCCGTGCTCCCCATTCCGTGAGCCAAGCCTTTGAGAAAGCGCTGTAGAAACATGGACGAATGTTTCAGATACCATGCAAAGGGAGTATTTCAGCATGGCTATAACCAGGTAAAAATACTTGGTCTAGTTCTTGTATGGGAACAAGAACTGGAAAATAATTAACAAAAATGAAACTAGCTCTGTTCACTTTTAAAGTATTGTTGTTACATTGTCTTTTCAGTACTGTTTGTAAAAAAGAGTGTGATCTCTTTTTTACGTAAGTAATATATCTTCTTTGTTGAAAAATTATCAAACGTACATGAGTAAAAAGAAAAAATATTCAATCTTCCTTCTCCAGTTTTTAAAAACCATGCTGGGTTCTATGAAGTGTTTTAAAAAATGATACAGAGCTATATATTCTGACATGGCAAGATTTCTATCATATAGTAAGTGAAAAAGAAAAAATAGTACATAAAACAGATTCCTATTTTTTTTAAACATATGTGTGAAAATGCCTAGGAGGGCACTGATCCAACAAGCATTGGTGTTTACAATTGGCAATTATGAGCTAATATTAGTCAATACCAGTTTTCTCACAGGAAAGGAAATCCTTCAAGGAGAAGCGCAGTGTTGATGCTAGGATTAGCAGCTTCGCGGAGTCCCAGGTATATCCTGTGGCAGCCCGTAGAGCAGCTCCTTGTGTCAGATGGCTGGTGCCTGGGGAGGGGGCACCCCCACAGAGACTCCTGGGCCCGGGCCTCAGCTTTACAGGCTGGAAGCCCCAGAAATTCTAAATACTTCCAGCTGCCTCAGTTAAACCCACCATCAAGTTGGGTCTTCCTGAAGTTGCCCTCCCCACCCCAGCCTCCAGGTTCCTTTGATTGGATTCTCATGTTCACAAATTTTCTTGGGACTTTTTTCTTAAGGCTTTATTTTTTTTAATTTTTATTTTTAAGAAGATTTTTATTTATTTATTTGAAAGAGAGAGGGAGGGAGAATCTGAAGCCGATTCTGCACTGAGCACAGAGCCTGCCATGGGGCTCGATCCCACAACTGTGAGATCATGACCTGCGCTGAAACCAAGAGTCGGATGCTTAACCGACTGAGCCATGGAGGCGCCCTTAAGACTTAATTTTTTTAGAGCAGTTTTAGGTTCACAGCAAAATTAAGAGGAAAGTGCAGAGATTTCCCCCATGCTCCCCTGCCCTCACACGTGCAGAGCCTCTCCCCCTTTATCAACATCCCCTACCAGAGTAGCACTTGTTAGTATTGATGGATCCAGATGGACACAACATACTCACCCAGGGTCCAAAGTTTACACTAGGGACAAACGTATAAATGGCATGCATCCACCATTAGAGGATCATGCAGATTATTTTCACTGCCCTAAAAATCCTCTGTGCTCCACTCATTCATACCCGCCCCCCCCCCTTTTGGGACATTTTAAAGATGGCAACTCTAATTCTTAAAAACTGGATCCAGTCCCCTTTCATTGTCAGAATGGGACTGTCAGCCTATTAAACCGAACACGCATCCTCCATACCCCAGGGAACTGAGTCCGGTTGACAAAGGTGCGAATTGATTTCACCTGAGTTTGGCCCCGTAGATACCGGTGTGCGCTTTTAGGCGTAACCACTGTGAGCTTAGTTCTCCCAGGCTCCAGGCAGGGGCTGATGAGACTGAGGAGATCCTGTCCCTGGACAGCTGCGACCAGGCTCTCTGGCCCGCACTGGGACCTGACCTTGGACACTGGGCTCGATGGAGCACAGCTCTCTCGGCAAGTGTGTAGGAGGACAGAGAAGTTGGGCTGACTATGGTCTGCTGCAGGCTTGTTGGGGCTTGAGAAGGCCACAGAAGCTGCTAGTCCTTTCTCTCAGCTGGACTTCTCTACAGGCCCATGAGGGTTTGAGGCTGTGCCGTTTTCATTCCTGGCCATTATTCCAGGACAATGGATTTCTTGTCAGCAACAGTATTTCTTTATTCCTGAAAGACATGCTGCTGACAAGAATGTTTCACGAAATCCTTCCCTTCCACCTCTGGCCTTCCACGCAAAAGATACTGTCTTCCTGTTCCCGCTGCACCCTTGTGGTGTACCCAGGCCATTGTCATTGCATTGGCCACATCCAAGTCCTGCTTGTCTTATTATTTCCTTAACATTTTCCTTTAAATGTGCTCCCTTTTCTCTTAAATAAAATACTTTTGTTAGGAACTAGGTCAGAAATATCTGTGAAATTACAGATTTAATGAGCTGCATTTTTCTGAATATATTAAAATAAATACATAAATATGAAACAGTTAAACATTTTCCTATGGATCCTCGAAAACCACCCTCCCCAGGTGGCCCCCGCCGGTGTATTCCAGCCCAGCCACAAGAAACCCCGGCAAGGTCTGTAAACTCTTCAAGAGATGCTTCTGGGTCATCCGTGTCGTTGTTACTATTGACTTCGTTCTCTGAAACCACTCAGTCTGCATCTGTGGGCCAATGTGGCAGGAAGGAGCAGGTCATTTCACTTGAGGTCCCACCCTGGGAGTGGTGAGTTCCATGGCGAGGTGCCCTCTCCCACTCAAAGTTAGATTTCCTTCATCTCTGGTCGTGAGAGACCCATTCTCTTACTGATCGACGATGAAAACAGGGTGAGGATTCTAAGCGGCTTTCCTCCCTGAGGCATGATGACCAGACAAGGCCCTGGAAAAGGGAGTATCAAAGGTGATCGAAGCTGGGGGCAGCTATGCAGAAAGGACGGGCTTGCCTGACTAATTGAAGGACGGACATTTGCCTCTTTTCACAAAGGTAACTGCTGGATAACCGTTTGCCTCTTGTCCACAGAAGAGTTTGAGGCGTGGTTGGCTGTGAAAACCTGAGGGCTTTGCCAGTCCTACCTCCATCAGTTACCAGCTGTGCAGCCCCAGGCAAATCCCTTCATCTGCCTGAACCTCAGTTACTCCCAGTAGAACGGGATTGGTGACATTTAGTCACACTTGTCTTATCTGCTGTCCAGGCTGCGGCGAGGATTAAATGAGCAAAGGAAAGAGTGACTGATCTGAACACTCCAAGGCAGGGTTCTCAACACTGGATGCACTTTGGAATTATGTGATGGGGGAGAGGGGTGACTTAAAAAAAAAATAACCACCAAAACCAGTGCTGTAAGACTCAAACCCAGAGACTCTGATTGAACTGGTCTGGAGTGGGTCCTGGGCATCTATACTTTGAAATGTGCTTCCGGTGATCCTCATGTGTAGTCAAGATTAAGAACCACTTCCCTCAACACACGCCATCCAATACAGAAGCCATTCGCCACAGGTGGTTATTTAAATTAAAATTAGTTTGAATTCACTACAACTTAAAATTCAGTTCCTTACACTAGCCACATTTCAAGTACTCAGGGCCACGTGTGGCTACTGGCTTACCATGTTGGACAGTGCAGAGATGGACTATTTCTGTCATCACAGAGAATTCTGTTGCCTCTTAAAGCATTGCCCATGGACCAGCAGAATCAGCGTCACTGGGAGCTTGTTAAGAATGCATACTCTCAGGCCATTGCCCACCCCACTGAATCAGGATCTGGATTTTAACAGAATTGAACAAAATCTTTAGTGTCTTCTTCAAGTCATACATTCATTCATTCTTTCAACCGATGTTTATCAAATGCCTGGCACGTGTGTTGTACATTTCAGGTGATGGAGAGCGATGAGGGAAAAAACAGCAGTGTCTGCCATTCCAGCTGGAGGAAACAAATAGTCATTGCGCAAGAAAACCAATAGGCAAATGCAGTTCAGAGGACAAAAGTAATACAGGAGAATTTGCTAGAGAGGCACTCTAGGGGCAGGGCTGCTACTTTCAGTTGGGAGAGAGTGTCAGGGGGCATCTCTCTAAGGACCCCTGAGTGGAGCCTGAGTAACAAGGGGCTGGCCAAGGGAAGGTGTAGGGGTGGTATGTTCTGGACAGAGACATCAGCAAGTAAATTGCCTTGAAAGAAGATTGCCAGATATAGCAAATAAAAATATAAAACGTTCACTTAAATTTCTGCTAAACCATGAATAATTTTTAGTTATCTGAAATACTGCATGGGACACAGTTTTGTTTTTTTTTTTAATAGAGTGTATTTGTTTATTTGAGAGAGAGAGAAGAGAGTGAGAGAACACAAGCAGGGGGAGCTGCAAAGGGAAAGAAAGAAGCAGGCTCCCCGCTGAGCAGGGATGCCAGGAACCTGGGATCATGACCTGAGCAGAAGGCACACGCTTAATCTACTGAGCCACCCAGGGGCCCCTGCATGGGACATACTTATGCTAAAAAAAGTATGTGTGGTTAACCTGAAATTCGAATTTAACTGGATGTCCTCTATTTTATGGAGACCCTGCCTTAAAGAGGACCAAGGAGGGAGCAGAGTTGGAGGGACAAAGGAGGAGCAAGCGACTGGGATAGTTGGGGCAGGGGGCCACGAGGAAGGGTGGGAGGGGTAGCAGGGCCCAAATCTTGGGCTACATAAAGGCAAGTTTTAGAAACCAAATGGTCACCAAAGGACTGTACTGACCACTGCTGTTTCTTTCGCTTGGTGAAGTCATCGGCTTTACCTTCCTGCAACCCTATGGTTTCTGGGAAGGGCTTCTTGGAAGATGAACAATTGTCCAGGCTGTCAGGCCTGGGTGGGGCTGGGGGAGACGGTGGACCCCTGGTTGCCCTGCCCGAGCATAGCGTGCAGTATACATTGTTTGGTCTGAGCTTTTAAGTGCTCTTTCCCTGTTTGTTTGTTTAATTCCTGTGCTTTTGTATGTGATCCCCTATAAATCTCCCTCTCCTTAAGGACCATGTTTGACAACTTCATTTCCCCCCAACTGGAGACATTTCCCCTGCTAAGGGTCAAAAAGACTAATTACCCAAAACCGAGTATTGGAGACACCCTCAGGCCACCCATGACCCAGAAGTGCCTGATCCCGGTCATATGAATAGAGGAATTCGGTGAGAGCAGACCTGAGCACAGAAGCAGTGACGTCCTCGAACCCCAACTGTATTCTTATCAGAAAATAAACTTCTGACCCCTTCAACAACAACAAATGTGGAAGAGACCATAAAGGATCTTCCGTTCAAACAGTTTAGTTTACATGTGAGGAAAATGAGGCCCTGGGAGGAGGATCATGATTTGCTGAAGGGTCCCACATAGATGATAGGGCTGGGACGTGAGCTCAGAGCTTCCTAAATCTCTGTCCAGTGCTCCCTCCTCCCAAGTTGGGCTTGGTGTGGGGGACTGTGGGAAGGGCAGCAAAACAGCAGCTGACACTCATCGAGTGCTTTAACACTTAGAAAGCACTTCTCTACATTATGTCCTTTGAGGCAGGGACAGTTTCCATTTTGGAAGCAGGGAAGCAGGAGCTCAGAGAGGTTAAATGACTTGTCCAGGATCACACAGCTGTTAAGTGACAGAACCTGGAGTTAAAATCCAGATGCAGGCTCCTTGTTCTGTTTCCATTATAACATGGAAAAAAGGAGGAACGAGAGAGCAGCACACTGACCACCAGTATTATCAGAGGTCGAGAGCCAGCAGGTGGGAGGGAAAGGTGGCTTGAGAAATGAGAAAGAAGATTGCTTGCAGGGAGCCTTGGTGGCACCTGGCGTGCATCATCCCCTTCAACTGTCACATCAGATTTACACTTGAGGAACTGAGGCTTGGAGAGGTTGGCTGGTCGCTCAGCGGGCTAGTAGCAGGGCTGGGACTTCGATCCAGATCTGTCGAATCGAGAGTCTCAGCAGGTGCCTCCTGGGTTTTGGGGGGGCCGGTGAAAGTGCAGGATGAAACAGGACAGCACAGAGAACATGCAAGAAAAAAGGACCAGGAAGGCTTACAGGGACAATGAATGATCCTTGGGGGAAGGGCGGTGGGGGGGTGGTGGAGCCTCTTCCTCCCTCTTGCTCTCCCCTCTACTCTGCATGCAAATATTGTTCCAGAAGCATTAGCTAAATCCCCTCTTTTTAAAGTCTGTAGATTTGCTTGGGGGCTGAACTGCAGCTCTACTTGCGTTGCTAGTCGGTTCTGTCCTTGGAACTGCAGTACTCTGGCCCCCTGGCTTCTCTGGCCACAACTAACAGGGCCTCCTTTCCCCTGAACTGCCCCCCGCCACCCCCACCCCCCCCCCAGCTTCCAAAAACCACCAGCATTAGGCAGGAAACAGAGCTGGATTGTCTTGTTTTCATGCAAGAACTTGTTCCATTTTCTCCTGTCTCCCTCCCCCCACCTCCAGCTTCTAATTTTGTTTCCAAAATGATTGTGAGGTTTTCCCCAGCTGAGGGTCCCTGATTGACTACTAGTAGGGAAATTCCTACCAAGGCTCCCTTATCTTTTCTAGTCAACCATGCTGCTTGTCTGTTGTTGGAGGCTGGCATCATTAAGTCTTCTCATTTGCCCGGGTACCTAATTCAGTCCTGAAGAGGAGTAGGTTCACATTAATCTTTCTGCCCTGAATTGACAATGCAAGGGAGTAAGAGGTAGAATTATTCTGTGGGGCTGTCATCACTAATGTTTCCCTTGTTTAGACATCTTTTGTAGCTGGGGAATCTCTCAAGCCTGGCGTCTAGGACATTCCTCAGAAGCCTCCCCATTAGGCGAGTCACTGGATGACCCTCTTGTCCTCTGGGGGAATGCTGGGAGTCGGCACATCTGCTCCCGGGGCTTGGGGTTCACACGTGGTCAGCGGAGCCTGCTGCCCACCAGCCAGCTGCCACGTTGCTTCTTATCACCACCCTTGGACAGTGTCTGTAAGCCTAAAAAAAAATGAATGAAACTATAAGTCCAAGGGAATATAAAAATGTCAGAAAACGTAGTTAATATTTACTCTGGGCAGTAAAAGGCCAACATTTGGGGCATGGGGGTGGAGGGTCTATGGGGATTCTTCATATTGTTCTTGCAATATATCTTCTTGATATCTGAAAACATCTGAAATTAAAATGTCTTTCAGATAGATGGACAAAATCTGTTTTGCAGCCAGACTGAGTAAGTGAGCAAGAGCATGAGGAACAGCGTGGAGCAGAGGCAGGAAGTGAACTGGTTAAGATGAGGGCCACAGGGTCAGGGCCAATGGGGTTGGCCTGTTGCTTTCCACCGTAAGAGCTGTCATACCTTAACAGGTTACTTAACCTCTTCAAGTTCCAGTTTTTGATTTTTTTTTTTAAGATTTTATTTATTTATTTGACAGAGATCAAAGGTAGGTAGAGAGGCAGGCAGAGAGAGAGGGGGGGAAGCAGGCTCCCCGCTGAGCAGAGAGCCCCATGCGGGGCTCCATCCCAGGACCCTGAGATCATGACCTGAGCCAAAGGCAGAGGCTTTAACCCACTGAGCCACCCAGGTGCCCCCAAGTTCCAGTTTTTCTCACCTGAAAATGGGGATGTGAATGTCGACCTCCCTAGAATATCAGATTATGTGAGATAATGCACGTACAATATTTAGGACGATGCCTGAGGCTTAGTAGGGGGTCACTACATGGTAGGAAGGGGGCAAAAAGAGACAGAAAGTACAAAGTCATCCAATCTCAATGACTTCCCAGTCACTGTCTTGTGAGGCCCCACACCCAATACCAGACACCCACCGCCCGTTGTACTCAGTCCCTGGCTTTGACTGGCTGTTGCCCAGGTGGTGAATTCCCCCAGAATGTTTCCTGACATTTCCAACTAGTCATCTTAAAGGGCCAGCAGGAAGATGTTTATGGATCCTTCTTAGCCTGTGACATTGGGGCCATAGTCATTCATTCATTCATTCATTCAACAAATTTCACTGGGTAAGGGTAGTGGGAACTGTGGACCAGCCACTGAAGTTGGCATGGGGATACAGCACAGAACAAAATTGACCTGGTCCTTGACCTCCAGCTGCTTAAATTCTAGGAACTAGCCTTTCCCTATGGTTTTCTCTGGCTCCTCTCCCTGACAACACCCAGTCTTAGTCATTCCAGAATGCAAAACCTCCTTTACTGCAACATGCAGACAGCTCAGGCTCACAAAGCCACAGGAGGCAGGGCACAGTAAGATGTTGGCAGTTACTGGGCCGGATCATTCTTTAGCTGCCCTTGTTGGGAATAATTCGGCCTTGGGAGAAACGCAGGGTAGCCAGTGGTATGAAGCCAAAACTGCCTTCTCTGCCAAAACTCACACGCTAATTGGCTGCACCACCCACCCCACTTCCATGCCCACTGTACTTTTTTAAGCTAGTCTCTGCCCTAGACTCTCCCTTCCTTCTGTCTGTAATCCCTATCAGTCTGAAACCTTTTTTCCAAACAGCTTTCCTTTTGTCATCAAATAAGCCCTCCACCGGCCCCCCACCTCCCTGCCCCACCCTCACCCCTCCTCCCCAACCACTGCCCTGCTACCCTTCCAGTGCCACAAGAGTTCATGCTTCCCAGGTCTTGGAGACCAATTAATCACAAAATCAGCATTAGCAAACCTGCCTAGCCTCTCTATCCGGCAATTTTTCCATCCATTTGTTTTACAGGAAAGCTGGAGTAACAGTACAAAACAATACAAACTGAAGGAGAAAGAATTTCATCTCTCTTACGCTCTTCTGCATTCATAACTGTTAGTAAACCTCTCATTTGTAAAACCGTTTACTGTCAGTGTTCCCGAGAATATATTGCTATTTTTTCCCTTTAGAACGTTACTTCAATGATATTTATTGAGGACTGCTTGTGTTTGACGACCTATAGAGGAAGTCTTATATATTTTTCACAAATAAGACCTACAATGCCAAAAAAATATAACTAAGCATATACTAAAGGACGGACTCCAGTGAGTTCTGTATGGTGAGATTGGAAGACTCAATCTCTAAAAGGTGAACTGTGTGTGTACGTGTGTGTGTACGTGTATGTGTGTGTGTGTGTGTGTGTTTGGCCAAGCAGGGGGGAAAAAAAGAGATTTACCAATTATTTTGTGATTTTTTAAAATATCACGAAAAATAAGTCTCCATGAAAAAGAAAAAAAAAAAGGAGCCCACCCAGGTACTGGACTCAGACACAGTCCAGGTCTTATGCTCCTTTCCACCATGTACTTGCTAGTAGAATTGGTATACAAATGAAAAGAGAGAATAGATATAAATTGATTACCACAGTGCTTCAATAAATGGTAGCACAGACTGTGACCTGTGTGCCCCCAAACCTATTCTCTTTCTCTTAGTAACGTAACCTTGATTTGCATCTGAGCACATAGACTTCCTTGCAGCTAGGTGCAGCCATGGGACTAGGCGAATGAGTTCTGAGCAGAAGCATTGCATGCGACTTCCCAGAAAGTCTCCCTGAAGAGAGAAGACAGTCTTCATCATCCTTCTTCTGCCTATTACTGGTCTGGACTCTGAATGTGATGGCTGGTGCCCCAACTGCTATATTGGGGCATGAGGAGGAGGACCACACTCTGAGGGTGCCTGGCATTGCAGAGAGATAAAGAGTTTGGGTCCTTGATGAGCAGGGAGCTGCCTTTCTAGCTTTGGACTTCCTGAGGATTTCTTTTCATAAAGCATAAATTAATTTTTCCTCATATCTAAACCACCATTATTTTTTTTAGGTCTTCATTTCCCTAAGTGAAGCTAATCCTAACTAATATACTATAATTATTATTGTCATCATTATTTTATTAGCACTGGCCCACAATCCTGCTCACTCACAGATCCCTTTTTTAGACCAGAACAGCAGTCAATTTTAAAATAGCACAGTGAATTTTGCCTTTGTTCTGATCTCTGTTGCCAATCTATTCGTGCCTTTAATGTGGGGGGCCCCCATATCCTCCTGGTCCCCCACTTCTTTCCCTCCTCTGTTTCCCTCTCTTTCTAAATTCCTGGCTCTGGGTCTTTCCCCACTTTCTATGGCGCCTCTTGAAGAATTCTCACCTGACTGGGTGGAACTGAAGTACCCTAAAAGCAGAGGAGGGTTTGGACTAGGTAGAAAGGAAGGGGAAGCATTCCAGGTGGGAGAAAACATAAGCAAAAGGGAAGGGCAGATGGAGCGTAATTGGGGGTCTAGACAGGAAGTGGCAGTAGGTTTCTGCTGAGGGTGGTAGGAGATGAGATTGAGTTGGGAAAGTTGTGGGGGGGGGGAGATGGGACCCTATTATGGAGGGTCCTCAGGGCCCAGTGGAGGAGTTTGGACTTGATCCCAGAGGAAACAGAGAGTCACTACACGTTACTGAGAGGGGGCAGCGACATGAGGCAAGAGATGTTTCCAAAAGCATGAATCTGGCTGAAGTGTGCAAAACAGATTGAAGGCAGGAAGAGCCTGGAGACAGGGAGACCAGTATAAATCTTCCACCCAGTAATCAGATGGCCAAACATTGTCAACAGACTTTGACAGGGGCCGTATGAAACAGCTACATTAAAGTGTAGTGATTTCAGTTAAACAGATGAAGAAGCCTTAAACAAAGCCTTTCCCCAGAACTTCTCACATGGAGAAAACAAGCAAGCGTCCAAATAGTGAAAATTGGTTCAATCCTTTCGGAAAACAATTTGGCACTATGGATCAAGAGCCTTAAGAATGTTCACACCCTTTGACCCAGTAATGCTACTTTCTGGGAATGCTAGGGAAATAATCCAAACTGGAGACAGAAAAAAAGAATGCATGGAGATCTTAATCACAGCACACTTGATAATAGCAAATAATTAGAAACAATCTAAATGCTCGGCGGTGGAAGGATGGTTTAAGCAAACTGTGGTTCTCAGTTACATGTCACTCAGCCATGAACTCCAAGAAGTAAGAAGTCCAGACAGATGACATGGAAATGCTTGTAACATAACTCGAGGAAAACAGGATACAAAATACACTGAATGTATATCACACAACAAACACCCCAAATGTAGAAAAGTCATATTCTGAATTTCTCTTGGTTATTTCATTAAAGTGAGAGGACTATAGATTTTGTTTCTTCTCTCTTTAAAAATGTTTTCTCCCCCCCAATACGCTTTTGTTACATCTATTACTTTTAATCATAGGGGATGTCAAGGACAAGTCATATTATTCATTCTTCTCTGAATTGTTTGGCTTGATAAGAATAACTACGTAGGACTTTTATTTTTTTTTGTAAAGAGTGAGTGAGTTTTCAAAAACAAAATATATTGATAAATATGGGGAAGCCTTGAGAAATTCTCATGTCATCGCAGGCATAGACACTTACATTCATTTTCTCTATGATGTGTTTTTAAAAAAAGGTACAGGCTGTCACGTGTGTGTGCACGTGCCGGGGGGAGGGTCTGAGTTTGAATCCCACCTTAGCTGGATGACCCTGGCTACTTCATCTGTGAAGGAGGGAATGATGTCTTCCACGCGTAATTACTGAGGAAATGAGGGGAAAGAAAGTACAGAGAAAGAAAGTGAGCGAGATCTCCTTAGCACAGTGCTTTGCACTTTGGAGACCCACAGTAATGGTGGCTTCGAAGTCAGAGTGCTGTTCTGTTCTCGGTTCCGCTTTCTGTATCTTGCAGGTGCGTAGCTGTCAGTTTATGGGGTGACTGTCCGAGGAGGGAGACAGAGCTCTGAGTGGTTTCCTCAGCCTCAGTCACCTCATGCCTCTGGGCTGCTGCCACCCTGATGTTTTGACCACCCCACCCCCAGGCAATTTTGCCTCCTTTATCTGCCTTTACAGTGCTTTCCCCTTTGCCTGGACCATGCTTTTTTACAGTACATAATGACCTGATTGTACAAGAGCAAGTTTATCTTCAAAAGGATGTTTTATCCTCCATATACTCAGCCAGCACATATTTAAAAATGGTTTTATGTCTTCGGTGTTTAAGGCTGGAACATAAAGTGGCCTTTGTGTGCTGAGATCATTCTGCTATACCTCCCTTGACCCCAGCTTTGTGCAAGTCCCAGGGTACAACCCTGTGCAAAGCGGCATGGGTCTGCGGAAGATGTCGTACAGTTGTAAAGGGCCACTGAGATTAGAGAGAGAGAGAGAAGGAAGAAGACAAGGATGACTAGGAGACCACGTAAGGCAGAGCAAATTAATGCCAAAAATTATTTTGGAGGTGCTAAATAGCCCCCTTAATCTCCTCAACATCCTGCTTATGAAACTTTTATACTCAGCCATCTTTTCTAAGTTTCTCAAGGACTTCTTAAGTGTGGGAACCCATTCAAAACCTTATGAAAATCCAGGGAGATGATGTTTATTGGCTCTGCGTGGTCAGCTAAGCCTGCGGGTCTGTCCAGGGATGCCACAGATTGCCTCCCTGGCGTTCCCAGCATGCCAGGCGCTGATGCTCTGGGACGGCGGAAGTCCCCTTCCTTCCCCACCCTGAATTCTGTTCTCGAGCCAAGGATGTGGCCAATCTGGGAGTAAAAACACCGTATGTGACTCTTGCAGCATACATTCTGCCCCTCCCAAAAGAGGGAAACCGAGAGAGATGGAGCACTGGGTGCTATATGCAACTAATATCGCTAAACAAGGGGGCCTGGGTGGCTCAGTCGTTACGGGTCTGCCTTCCGCTCAGGTCATGATCCCAGGGTCCTGGAATCGACCCCTCATTGGGCTCCCCGCTCAGCAGAAAGCCTGCTTCTCCCTCTCCCACTCCCCCTGCTTGTGTTCCCTCTCTGGTTGACTCTCTCTCTCTCTGTCAAATAAATAAAATCTTAAAAAAAAAAAAAGAATCATTAAACAATACAACAAAAACTTACGGTGTACTATATATGCTGGCTAACCGAACACAATAAATAAATGAAATAATATAAATTTAAAAACTTAGTACCAAAATTAACAAAAAAAAAAAAGAGAGAGAGAGAAAAGAGAGAGATGGTCACTTGAGAGAACAAAGGTGGGCTTGGGACCATCTTCTCTCTGTCACGCCCCCACCCCACCCCCCAACAGCTGCCCCTGGCCCCTTTTGGCCCAGGGCTTGTTCACTGAGACATCCAGTTTCATTTTTTGGTCAGCAGTGCTGTGTCATGAGCTGACTTAGAAGGAAGGCTGTTGAATTCCCAGACCAATCACCTACTAGGTGTTTAGTGACATTTGGTGAATAAATGAGTGCGCTCACGCATGAACTAATGAAACTTTCGCTTATTCCCACACCACTTGTTTTCCTTCTTCCCATGTTCTAGCTCCCACTGGCAGAGGAAGAATTATGGTGATTCGTTACAATGCATCAGGCCGTCTTTCCTGGTTACGGACTAAAAAGAATTATGACTTTAAAAGAAAAAAAAAAACAAACCCTAGAACATTATTTAAATATAAACAAGAAATCTGAATTCTATAACCGTGTGGAGCAGCACTGCCCAGGAAATGGGAATCCCAGTGGCAAACTGTATGTGATGAGACAAGTCTATTTTCTTGGAATCAAAAGAGAAAATAAGGAAAGGAGGAGGGCAAGGAGGGAAGGAAGACAGAAAGAAGGAGAAAGAAGCAGAGAAAGATTGAGAAAGAAATGTGAGTTCTGGTCCTTTGGCTCCGACTTGGCCACTCATGGCTTTGTAACCTTGATCGTCAGTTTTCCCAAATGAGGTGTAGACAGGTCAGTTCTTAGACTTTATGAGCGCATCTCAGTTGTGGTGGTGGTGGGGGTGGGGGGGATGGATTTTTTTTTTTTTTTTTTTTTAGATGGGGGATGGTTTTAAGTCTTTGCCAGGATGGGGGTAAGACAACTATTAAAGATGCAGTTTCCTGAGCCCTGTCCTCAAAGACTTTGGCTCTGGCCTGGGACCCTAGGAAGCAAGCCGTTTGGAGAGCTCACTTTGAGAAAACAGGACCCAGTAGTCTCAGAGAGGATGAGACTCTGACTCCTCAAGGGTCTGGGACAGTATTCCTCAGCTCCTGCGCCAGCCGCTTCAGGGCACGCTCTAGCTCTGCTTCAGATGGGAATGACTCGTTGGTTAAGTGCTCGAGGCAAAGGGAATGGCACTTTAGCCTCTCAGAGACAAGCGGACTCAAGGTCGCCTTTGCTGCCTGGGTTGTCAGCACTTGTTAAACGGGACGGGGATGAATTCAAGTGCATGGGCTCCCTGGATGTACTCACGCGTGTTGGGGAGGGGGAGGGCAGGAACAGGACTGCCCACAGAGGGGTGCTTTGTGTACCTTCCCCTGCATGCTCTCATCTCACCTTCAGGGCATAGATTTTCACCTTCCTTTCACTGACGGGGAAACTGAGGCACAGAGACTTCTTGCCAGAGCATACACTGTTCTTCATTGGCACCCTCAGAGGAAGATTTCAGATCTCCTGATTCCTAGTGTAATAATGGTTTCCCTAGTGTACCATGTTGCAGAGAACTAACTGTGTATTTATTAAACGAAAGGACTGAGGGATTATTAGCAATAAGTTTCTAACACTTCTTAGCCAGAACAATGATAAAGTTCCAGTGTGGACTGCGATTACTGCTCTAATGAAATTAATGATGAAAATTCCTGGGCGTGCAGCCTGTGCAGTCCAGTCTTGTGGTGAGGGGAAGCGGATGTCTATCATACGTATTTACATACATGGGTTTTCAAAAAGAGATGAAAAGAGATACATGAAATGATAACAATGATTATGAGTAGTGGAATTACAGGTGATTTTTATTTTCTTTATACTTTTTATGTGTTGATTGTATTGGTTATGTTTTCTATAATGAGTTTTTTTTTAAGATTTTATTTATTTATTTGACAGAGAGAGACACAGCAAGAGAGGGAACACAAGCAGAGGGAGTGGGAGAGGGAGAAGCAGGCTTCCCGCAGAGCAGGGAGTCCGATGAGGGGCTCGATCCCAGGACCCTGGGATCATGATCTAAGCAGAAGGCAGATGCTCAACCGACTGAGCCACCCAGGCGCCCCAATATAATGAGTCATTTTTAATCAGAAAAAATATACATCTAACACATCTCTGTGTTTATAGATACTTGAGAGTTTCCAAGATGCCTTCACAGATTTCTTAGTGGGTTTTGTACTTACTGCATAAAAGTACTCTGAGCAGCTGTTATTTTATTATCCCCATTTGCAAAGGAAGTAACTTCCCTTGTGTCACACCGCATAGCTTATCAGAGGTGGGCTGTGACACAAACCCAGATCCGCCAGCTGATTTTCCCATTTCTTCACTCCCTGAGACCCTGTGTTTGCTCATTTGTTAGAGTGAGCTCTGGACCCCTGCTACCAGTTCATGCACGAGCCTGTGGTCGTGCCCTCACTTCCCCTCCCTCAGGTGGTCTCTGCCTCATACAAGGAACCCCAAAGTGGGTCTTTCCCTGCATTTCCACCTTCATGGTACTGGGAGAAGCCTGGCAGGTGGACGTCCACACATTGGTGGGATGGATTCTTTCACTCCCCATGGGGCCTGTTGAGACAGAGTGTGGGTGCCCCGCTGGGGGGCTCCTGGAGGAAGGCCAGGAGGGAGAGAGGCGAGTGTCCCTTGCAACACTGGGGAGGCTGAGCCACTCTTGCTGTCTGGAGGGTGACCTGAACCTGGCCCACCACTCTGCCCTGGATGCTTGGTGGCAGAGAAAAGGGAGGAGGTGACACTGAGACTGTGCCGTGCTTCTCGGAGAATGCCACTCCACCTGCCCGGGGTTGGTAAATGGCGCTCCTGGGTGGTGTTGGGTTTCTTTCCTTTCTGTAAACGAAGAGACCCTGGACCACAGAACAATGGACTGAGTCAAGGGAGGAGAAGAGGGCCGTGTGGGGGCGGGAGGGCGGTGTGGGAAGGGGAGGGGTCCGGGCACACATCCAGACCCAAGGGCAGGCCCTGTGTGACTCGACTGGCCAGATAACTTTTATATGCTTGGTCCCTTATTTTTTAAAATGGCAATGAGGTTCATGCTGTCAAGGATGATTTTTCTTGAAGGACTGTTGTAAGGTTCAAATTGATTTACTTGCTCAACCAATTATTTATTATCTCTTGTGTTCCAGATCCCGTTTTAGGTGCTGGGGCTAGAGCAGTAACCAAGACAGAAGTAGGTCCGGTCTTCATCTGGGGAGACAGACAACAAGCAGGTAAGTGTAAAATCAAACTTCAGACTGCTGAGTTCACTGAGAGACAGAAAGCTAAGTGGAAGGCATACATGGGTAGAGGAAGCTATTTTATTTTATACCATTCCATTTCATTTCATTATCTTTCAGTCTTTGGCACCTCTACCCCCAGCATGGGGCTCAAACTCACAACCCCAACATCAAGAGGCACGTGCCCTACGAACTGCGCCAGCCAGGCTCCCCAGAAAGCTATTTCAGACAAGGAGTTAGAGGAGGGCCTCTCCTGGGAGGGGAGACTGGAGCAGAGGCCAGGAGACGCGAGCGAGCGAGCCGGGGGGCATCTGGGGAAGCGCATTCAATGCCGAGGGAACGGCAAGGGCCACAGAGTGGGTTTAAGCATGACAACGGGTGTGACAGTCCCAGCCTGTAAATGGGAACAGATGAACCCTCCAAAGCGGCCACTTCTCACTGGCCTCTTGACTCTCTGACAACGAACAAAGAGGTGAGCAGTCGCAGAAAGACAAGAATTACACCTGACATTTCCCTGGTCCTGGGGTCCTACCCACCCGCACCATCACAGGAATAGGCTGAAAGAAAAAGAGAGTACTTTCTTCGTGCTTCCATTAGAGCCAGGAGCATCTTACATTTTGTGATCTGTTCATATGTCTGTCTCCCCGCGGGGACATGGCTTCCGGGGGCAGGAGTGGCCCTGATTTCTCAGGGATCCTGTGGGGTGGTGGTGAGCCACACAGCCTTGGAAAGTGTGGGTTGGAATCCTGGTTCTGTTATGTACTTGCTGTGTGAGTTCAGGTATGTTTCTTGTCTTTCTGAGCCTTGGTTTCCTCATCTGTGAAGTGGAGGCATTTTTATAGACAACCCCACGGGGCTGCCATGAGAATGAATAGCGCCTGGAGTATAGTAAGTGCAAAATTATACATTGCTCATCGACTGTGCCCACGTTCCAGATGCCCGGCATATAGTAAGTGCTCAATGCATTTTATGGAATGGGAGCTTTAGCGTAAGAAAATGCTGCACGAAGACTTTCATATTCTTCTGCAACTCTTGCCAGGGGATCTGCAGGGCCCCCAGGAGGGACACAATCATTGTCTTGGAACACCTCCGAGACAGGGCAGTGAACTAAATCTCCAAATTGAACTCCTTGCTCCAGGGCCCGTTTTAGTCTCATTCTCAGATGGAAAACATGTCCGGCCGCTAGCTTGATAAGGTCAGATTCAGTGCCTGATCTTTGCCTGGAGCTAAAAAGCTAAAAACCATTTGCTTCCCACCTGGCTCTGGCTGTCTTCCAGCTCCTGCCCATGGGGTCTCCCCTCAGCCTTCTCTGGAGCTCCACGTGGGCCTGGTACTCACCCCACCTCGGTGCCGTGTTGCAGTCTTAGAATCAGGTGAGCCGGGCGGAAGATAGAGCAGAGATCTGAGGATTTGGCCAGATGTGAAACATACCTGACGCTCACCTGTTCCGAAGGTGAGCCGGGCAACAACCCTCTTGGTTCATAATAACCCAGGTCATTGTGCAGTGTAGAAAAACTGAAACAAGCAGCTCGTGGGCCTGGAAAAGAGGATTTGAAGGGAAAGGGGGAGAGCATCTCGAGTGGAAGAGTAGGGTGCGTGTGTGGCTACAGTCGGCTAATGGAGGAGGCACTGAGAGTGGGAGTAGATTCCGAGGGGCCGGTGGGAACATCTGCAGAACAAGCCCTAGGCACGTGTCTCCCCGGGGATACCCTCCTTGCTTGCTCCAGTCCCAAGCAACCGCCAGCATTTTGCTTGCTTTCCTAAGACCCAACCCTGGCATGAAGAAATAATGGTGACCTTGAGCGCTCGCCCTCCCTCTGTCTTGTGCAACCTGATGTAATGCAGATTGAATGGGTGTCTTCCCCCACTTCTCTGAGTCAGGAGTAGGGGACTGGAGTGTTTATGTCTTCTAAAAGATGGGGAGGTGACCTCATCTTTTAGGTCATCTTGCCCTCACCTCTACTTCCATTCCTTGGGTTCTTTGTCCAGGCAGGCCAGACTCAGCTGAGTGACCCTTGAGTGAGCCGCATTACTGACCTTTGGTGAACCAATGCCAGGAATTTGGTGTGTTTAGATGAAGTGGATCGTAGATCTGGGCCAAAGTGACGTTTGACACTGGAGGGCTCTGTTAATACCTTGTACGTGAACCGAGGGAGAAAGTAAGGTGTAGGGGTCCCCAAAATAAGAGTCCAGAGTGTTGGCGGACAGCCCTTGGCTGAGTGGCTGTGAGCAAGGACCTTCACCTTTCCTAGCATTTGTTTTTTCTACTATAAAGTGGGGATAATAATTCCTGATGCACCGAACACACAGGGTTCTTATGAGATTCACATTTGAGCAAATTTACAGCACATGATATTGAGTGGTAGAAAGTACATGGTTTCCCTCATGCAGTGGTTGTGAGACTCAGCCAAGCAGTTAACTCAATGACTAGCACATAATAGATGCTCAGTAAAGCATTATAAATAATTCTTAGTGTTGCTCATAGAATTCTATATGTGCACGTGTGATCTTAGTCCACAGAGCCATATAAAATGTGAGTTCTTAATTTCATTCTTATTATCTGTGATTACACTGCCACCTGTTCCAGCCCAGGCAGATACTTCCCATCCTGGTGATCTTAGTAACCCCCCTGCTGTTCTCCTTGCATTTGCAACTCCCTAGTTCAGCCCCACACAGTCTCTCCCTCAAACATCATAACCATCGCATCAGTGTCTTTTATGGGCATGTGACCTCAGCACCCTCCAGATTGGTCTTTGATGCAAACCCCCTTCTCTGCTGGGGGATCAGCCATCTCTGCCCCATACCTCTGCTTATCCCTTGAGCTGTCACTCTCAAGTGGAACACCCTTGTCTCTTCTCTCATCTTTCCTCAGTCTCAGCCCTTTCACAGTCTGTATCAGCTCTTTCCTTTAGGAGACTTTCCCTGGTTTACCCACCCCACAGATCACTCAGCGTGTATGGGCTCGGTTTGTGTTCTATGATTTTGCTGTGGCCTGCCCATGACTTTCTAGACAAGCTTTGAGCCACGTGGCACAGACTAGGTTTTTGGTTTCTTTTGGATTCCTGGCTGGCCCTTAGTAGGCTGTCCTTGACACATCTGAGGAGGTTGTCCTTGACCATGAGGCTTGCACCTCATTATCTCCATTCTAGGCCGCTCTTTTTATTTTTTTAAAAGATTTTATTTATTCATTTGAGAAAGAGAGTGAGAGACAGAGCACAAATAGGGGGAAAGGCAGAGGTAGAGGGAGAAGCAGACTCTCTGCTGAGCAGAGAGCCTGATGCAGGGCTCGATCCCAGGACCCTGAGATCATGACCTGAGCCAAAGGCAGACACTTAATCATCTGAGCCACCCACATACCCCTCCCCCTTTATTTTTTAAGAAAATTTATTCATTTGGGAGAGAGAGAGGGGGAGAGAGAGAGAGAGAAGTCTCCTCTTTAGCAGCAGAAGTTCCTTGAGGAACAGTGCCACCCTTCCATGAAACATCTTATGTCAGATGCCAAGGTGGGTTCCTACCTCCCACTGCACTCGGGGAAAGCTTTCAACTCATGCCTACAAATGGTAAACACTGCCTGACTCACTGCTGTCCTACTCAGGTGTAATTGCTCTTGTTCTCCAATTTAGCATGGACCTTGGAACCACCTTGAAACCACCCGTGGACCTTGAAACCACCCATGCAAGAAGTGTGTCAGAGCCCTGGGTCAGTGTCTCTTCAGCACACTGAGACTTTTCTCCTGGTTTAGTTTTCTGTGTATACCTATAGACAAATGTTCATGCTGGGTTCCCCCTTCCCCAACCTACCTCTCTGCACTCTGGTTCTAGACTTCCTTGGGAAAGAGCAGTCCTGAGCTCCATGTGCAGATTTGCTCCCAAGTTTCTCTTCCCTCCTTTGGTTTCTGTTCACTTGGCATTTGTGTGTGTCCTTGGCACTTGGCGTAGATACAAGATAAATAGAAACTTGTCTTCTTTGGAGAATCTTATAAGCTGGTGAAACTTTCTCCCCCACTGGTAAGAGACTTCTAAAGAGGGCCAGCCCCTGGATTTCTGCTCTCTTCTCTTGCTCCCTAAACTTTTAAGGTTAAAGTTCACTTCAAGAATATTTTGAAGCTGTAGATTCTCTCCCCAGAAAAGGTACGCACTATCTAATAGTTTGCATTAAACTGCAGGGGGTTTACAGACCCCATCAAACCCATCTATAAACCCACAGGCCCTAGGTAAGGAATACTTCTGCTCTTAAGAAAAAAAAAAATGAACAAGGATGAGAAGGAAAAAACCCTCAAAACCACCTAAAAAAGGAACATAAATAGAAGTGAATGAACCTAACTCTATTTCAAATAAATAATACTACCACACTGAAGGGAGAGTAAACAAATGAACAAAAACCAACCAATATTGAATTCTAGTTGAAGGAGTTTTTCCTATAGTGGTGTAGGTTAGCAATCCTAAAAGTTTTTTGTGTGCTGTAGAAGTGAGCAAATGAGTAAATATATTGAGGTTAATGGGAGCCCATTCTTGCTGTTGGAGAAGAGAGTTACAAAGATAAAGAGAAGGAACACTAAAATCAATCTTATGGTAATGAATTAGAATGGGAGGTATCTACATGAGTTCATGGTTGTGCGTGTGTACAGATATAGTAATAAGATATCAATGTCAAGTCATATTTCTTAGTTCTGTCTGCTAAAAGGCTTAGAAGTAGACACCCAGTAGCACTGAGCACACCTGGCAGCTAGCTCTTGGTTTCTATATACCTTTCACCACTAAAAGGAACCAGGACTCCTTGGAGAAATGGCTAGTTTCAGGGCTCCGAGAGAGAAAATACAAGATGAACCTAGAATATCATGTTGTTCCAGAAATCAAGGAGGTGTTGAAAAAGATAGCAATATATGTCAAAAGGACAGAGGAATCAGAAGAGGATCCCACTAGTCAAATCTGGGGCAACCTGAACATTAAATAACAGTGGTAACATTCCCACAGAACATTCTTTAAATAAAATAAGAATCTAGGAACTCATAGCATCCAGAATATATAAAGAACTAACACAACTCAACACCCCAAAAATAAATAATCCAACTTAAAAATGGGCAGAAGATGGGGCGCCTGGGTGGCTCAGTGGGTTGAGCCGCTGCCTTTGGCTCAGGTCATGATCTCAGGTCCTGGGATTGAGCCCCGCATCGGGCTCTTTGCTCAGCAGGGAGTCTGCTTCTCTCTCTCTTTCTCTCTCTCTGCCTCCCTCTCTGCCTACTTGTGATCTTTCTCTGTCAAATAAATAAATAAAATATTTTTAAAAAATGGGCAGAAGACACAGATTTCCTCCAAAGAAGACATATAGGTCAACAGACACATGAAAAGATGCTCAACATTACTCATCATCAGGGAAATAAAAACTGCAATGAGATATCACCTCAGGCCTGTCAGTTGGTGAAATTTACATATGAACTGTGGGCCAGATAATCATTTTGTATCAGTGTTACAGATACACACATTAGCACATCTCCGTACCCGTATACGTACGTATTTCTTCGCACATGTTCTCTTGGGCACAGGCTGAAGCTGCGTTCACAGCTGGAATTTCTTCTTCAGGCAAACTTCAGTTCTGCTCTTAAGACCTTTCAACTGATTGAATGAGGCCCGCCCAGATTATCTAGGATAATCTTACTTACTTAAAAAAAAACAAAAAACTGATGATATCCACAAATACCTTCACAGCAATGTCTAGATCAATATTTGACTGAAATACTGGAGATGATGGCCTTGCCACCTTGTCACCAAAAAACTGCCCATCCCATAGGCCCAGCCTCTACCCTGGGACCCCTCCCTGCTCAGTACAGGTTTGTGAAGTGAAATGGTCATTTCTAACGCCAGCACCATTTTCCCAGGCAAACCTCAGTGTCTGACCACAACAGTACCTGCATCCCCCTGTCAGCAGGTGGTTTTCAAGCACAGTGCAGGGGATGGTACCAAAGAGGCATGATTCTACAGGTTCCCCAGTGTGGGGAGACAAAACACAGCCAGAGGAGTACAATTCCCATACCAGTGTCTGAACCACCAAGTCCCCTTCATCTTCTTGTAACTACCTTTCCTAGGTTCCTCTTTTCTAGATGATGACAGCTCCTTGGCGGGAGCTCCCGTGTCTAGCTGGCTCCCCGTCCAGGTTGCCCTAGGCCTGGCATGCTGGTGGACTTGTCCTCAGTCATGACTTCAGTCATCTCCCTCCCCGCTTAAGAACCACCAGCGTTCCTCATTAGCTGCCAAGTCAAGTCTGGACACCTCTGCCTGGCTTTCAGGCTTCCCCAGTCCGACCCTCCCTGGGTGCATGACAGCTGTCTGCAGAGTTGTGAAAGGCCGTCAGAGAGAAGACGAATTAGTCTGATTCCTGCTGCTCCAGCAGGCGGAAGGTGATCATAGGTGGAGACTACGGGGAGACCTGGGTGCCTCGATAGAAAGAATTATTCTCCTTTGTTTTTGGTGCGTGGATGTGGGCTGAGGGGGCGGGGGGTGAGGCGGTGTGTGGGGGGCTCTGATGACGGGTGGAATATTGTGCACAGCACCCACGGGACTTCTCTACTTACCAGCCTCACGGGGCAGGAAGTCACAAAATACTGCACGTCCGGTCTAAACACCAATCATGTGACGTTTCTGATGGTCTAGACAGACTATTGTTCAACAGACCTCCTAAATCAATGAGTGGAGACAACAGGAGGAATATTTTAGATTCTCAAGAAAATACGTATTTGTTCTGATTGCGTTGTGTTTGTGTGGTACACTGGGGTTAGAGAGATCAGCGGGAGCCCAGTGATGGAAAGCCCTGTTGGCCATGGTGAGGAATTTGGCAACTGAAGCAGGCCAGCCATGTGATCCTAGAATGGAAGCAGGAGACCATGCAGAATGAGCTTTCTAACAGCAGTGAACTTGGCAGCGATGTCATGGATGGCCTTGAGCGGCAATGAGCTCCCAGACACAGGAATGGGGAGTGGGGAACCCCCTCTCAGGGGTGCTGCAGAGGGAAGTGGAGCTCCAGGAGGGATGGTGAGCAAGATGACTTCCAAGAACCCTCCCACCTCTGACATTCTCCCGGGCCTCCCGCCCTCCCCTCCAACCCCACATCTCCAGCCAGGATCTCTTCAGTGGCACCAAACAGACTCCCCTCCTCAGAACCCTCTCTGTAAGCCAGCCTGCTCCCTTTCTATCATTCAGATTGTACCTACCCACAGCAGTGCTCTTGACAATACATTATTACAAGGGCGCAATGAGTGACTGACAGAATAAGCTATTGTACAATGGAATGTTGGGTGGCTATTTATATTGAAGTGTTGGAAGTTTTAATAATGTGGAAAGATGGGCACCATATACTATCACGAGAAAGCAGCTGGTTACAGTGTGACCTGAATTTTGAGTGTTAACCAAAAAAAACAAACAAAAAACAAAACAAAAACCCAACATAGAAAGAATACTGGACAATGAGTACATCAAAATGTTGTCATATTCCCTGAGTAATGGGATTAGAGGTATTTTCTCTTTATCTATTTTTAGAAATTGTATAAAATTAGCATGATTTGACTTTTATTGGCTTTTACAAAATTATTTTTTAATTCTATTCATCAAAGCCATGTCTTTCCCAATAACTCTGACCTACACTTACCTTTTCTGTCTCTAAATCTTCTTGTTGGTTCTGTATAATCCACTACATGGCTGGATTCTGTCTTGTGTTATTATAAGACTGTTTCATTCATGTTAGTCTTGTCTCCACAATTAAGAAAAGTTTTTTCTGGCTAACCTGTGACTTCTTTTCTTTTCTTTTTTTTTTAAAGATTTTATTTATTTATTTGTCAGAGAGAGAGAGAGAGAGTGAGCACTGGCAGATGGAGGCAGAGGGAGAAGCAGGCTCCCTGCCAAGCAAGGAGCCCGATGTGGGACTCAATCCCAGGACGCCGGGATCATGACCCGAGCCGAAGGCAGCTGCCCAACCAACTGAGCCACCCAGGCGTCCCCTGTGACTTCTTTTCTTGCTTCAGCATGGAGGCAGGCTTTGGCACGATTTCTTGCATGGCATGGCATTGTGCAGGAACTGAGCTTGCTCCTGGATCCTCAAGGTGCCACATGACCTACCTGGCTTTCCAGAGAGGCCCTGGACCTGAGAATGCCCCAAAGGCCCACAGCTCTCAAGGGAGTGGAAGCAAAGCTTGGCTCCTGACCCAGGCATTCAGGAACCCAGATCGTTCAACCCTCTCACACTACGCTGTCTCTATCCGCTCTAGTGACTGGATGAAGAGACCTGCAGAGACTAAGGCCCTGTCCAAATTCCAAACCAACGGTCCTCCAACAGCTAGGGCACAGTTGGGAGATTGGAAGGTGACTTTTGCATTCTTTTCTCATTGTTTGCGAATGACATTAGAGCTGAGAGAATCTTCAGTGACTGTTGTTCTTTCAAAAAGTTACCCCGTATTCTATTCTTAGAAAATGGTCATATTGACACAGTGCCTACTGTGGTCTGCATACCATGCCGATAGCAGCTCTATCTGGCCAGCTGAAGGGACGAGGTCTGGAGAGGCATGCCTTTGTTCTCACATTCCATGTGTGCTGGGAGGCAGCGACTCTCTTACATTTTTACCAGAAGACCCTGTGAAATGGCCTCTGCAACGATTTCATCGTGCCTGTTTCGCTCCGTAGGCGATTCAAACTCCAGTTGCCACCAGCCATGTTCATGTCTCTCTTTTCCATCACTACAGCAGAAGGGCAGCATCGCTTACTTAACTAAGGCTTAGAACAGGAGACCCTGCTGTTTCCTTGATGGTTTTTCTTCAAGCGTATTCCGACACGATTCTCCACAGATACTTGATGGGCTGTCAGGTGGAAGAAGGGTAAGATTTATTCTGTAACAGATTTCTATTGCTTCTACAACCCTAACATCACGCCAGTCTGGCACCTGCTGTCTCCCTTGCCCCAGTCCTGGTGCAGACCACTGTGTAGCCTCCCATCAGGTCTGCAAGCCTGTCCAGTCTTGCTCCCCTAATCCTTTCTCAGAGAGTCTAAGTGATCTGTTTAAATTGTAAATCTGATCACACCACACCTCTGTTTAAAACCCTATAATGCCTCTGTATTGCCTTCAGGATAAACTCTCAACTCCTTAGCATTGCCTTTAAGACTCAGTCCCTGCTTTGCTCTCCAGGTGCATGCCTTGCCCAGGTTGTCAGCCCTACCAAGTCCTTTGCACACTGAACCCTCAACACTTGTTATCCTCTCTTACCTCTCTTTTCTAGGTCTTTGCCTCGAACATTTCCCCTCCTCTCTTCACCTGGTTAGCTAATTTGCCTTCCAGAGGTCACCTCAGATATCACTTCCTCCAGAAGCCACCCTTAGTCACCCAAGGCCAAGGCTGGGTGATCTTACACGTTTCTTGTCATTTTATGTTGTAGGTGCCTGTTTACATTTGCCTTCCTCTCCAGACAATAAGTTCGTTGAGGGCTGGGATGGTTTTATTTATCACCATAACCCCAACATCAGTGTCTGACACAGGGACACTCAACAGTTACTGAGTGAATGAATGAAATGAATGAATGACCGATGACATAACAAGGATGGCAGATGGGTGTTCTTGGAGGTAGATTTCCATTCTGTGTACTGAAGAACTTGCTATTAACTGGGGATATCCAAACAAAGAAACAGACCAACCCATGAAGCACAGTGAAAGCCCCACCCCTGAAAGTCTCCAGACAGAGCCTGAGTGGCCTTCAGGGGAGAGAGTCTTTGGGAGACGGGTTGCAGTATGTGCCCTCCGCTCATTTCCTGTCTGCAGGAAGGCACGATTAGGTCCACTTCCGGGAGCAAAAGATCTGGGCTGGGGTTTCAGTTCTGTACTTGCTGTGAGAACTTGAGCAAGGGATGGCCTCTCTGAGCTTTTCTTACCTGTAAAACAGAGGTGATGCTCGGACTGCCTACTTCACAAATTTTGTGAGAACCAGATGAAGTCACATACAGTACTCTGTAAAAGGCTTTAGGCCAAATGGAACGTATTATTATTTGCCACATAATCTTTTTTAGGTCTTGCAGCTTCACTGAGTAACTCTTGTCCTGCAACGACATCAGAAAACAAAGTACCACATGGGGAGTTGGACTTTGGCAGGCAGAGCTGAGACAGCAGAGAAAGCTACCTCTTCTGTGCCCAGCCACTGTCCCAGGGAAAAGTGGCAATCAAGAGTGCCTGTTTAGCCAGGATCTGTCAAAAGCCATTGTTCCTGCCCTCAGAGAGATTCCTTGAAGCCTATTACTAAAACAAAGGGAGTGGGGCTCCGAAGTCCTAAGTCACTGTGTAAATCAGCAGAAACGCAAACTATGGACAGACATACGTGATAAATCTTTCCTTTGGGCCCCTTGATTTACGCTTAAAGTCAAGAGCAGTTGACAGCACTTCACTTCCCCTTCGGCGAAACAAACCCAATGAAACCATTTAATTTAAAGGCTTTTTATTAGGAACCACGGGAATGAGCTGCTTATCCCTCTGTAACAGTCTAGAGCAGGTCGTCAGGCCCAGGAGGGAGAGAGGTTATCAGAGGTGCTGTGGTGTGCTTTGCTGCATTGCTTAGGGCCCGGAAGGAAAGGTGGCGGCAACAGAGGTCGGTAGGAACTGGTGTTAGCCAAAACACCAACAGCCCGGGGAGAACCCTCTCCCTTCCTTCGAACTCCACGCAAGGCTGGAACAGGCCAGGAGACAGAGAACGTGGCTGCATCTTCTGCTGCTTCACTTCACTTGCTGGCCCTCCACTCTTGTTGCCGTTTGGTGATTAGGTATTTGAAGAACTCATACACAGACCACGCGATGGCTGTGGAGGGGATCTGGTAAATTACTCTGGCCTGCACCCCTCGGAAGTAGGCGGTCACCCCGCCTACTTGATACACCGTCCTGAAGGCACTCGCCATGCCTGTGATATGTCCTGTGATGTTTGAGTTCAAGGCCAGGGACTCCTGGGTGTTGAGCAGTGTTTTGCAAACGTCCAGTGGGGTTGTGGCGGCGGCAGCGACGGCTCCCGCACAGGCTCCAGAGAGGACGTGGGAGCTAGGGCTGTACCGTCTTTGGGGGTTAAAGTGCTCCTGCAGGAATTCATAGGTCATGAAGTGAATGGCTTGGAAGGGAACATTCATGGTTAGCTGCGTGGTGTAGCTACGATAGAAGGCGCCGGCCCCTTCATTTTGCCACACTGCCCGCACACAGTCTGTCACCCGGTGGTATGGTGAATTGTACATCTGCATCCTCTGCTTGACCACTGAGGGTGCCAAGAAGGAAGGAAACGATGCCAGCCGTCAACAGGTGAGCGAGGGTATCCAGATTCAGAGTCCCAAGTCGGCGGGTCGGCCATCGGAGCAGAGGGAGGGAAAAAAACATGAGTGAGCTGTCAATAATACGTTAATACGTTATTATCTAATACATTCAGGTTTCCCTTTTTTGAGAGGGGATAGGAGAAGACTGGTAAAGAGCCAAAACATAACAGGTCCACTTCTATTAGGTTTTCTTTAAAACCAACCAGTGAGGGGTGCCTGGGTGGCTCAGTTGGTTGGGCATCTGCCTTTAGTTCAGGTCAGGATCCCAGGGTTGGGATCCCTGCACTGGGCTTGCTGCTTAACAGGGAGTCTGCTTCTCCCTCTGCCTCTGTCCCTTCCCCCGTTCACCCTCTCTCGTGCTCTCAAATTATACAAAATATTAAAAAAAAAAAACCAATAAACAGAATGTATGTATGATTTAGAACTCCAGAGGGTTTCCTTGAAATAAGCACCTTATTTACTTATTTATTTATTTATTTACTTTATTTATTTACCTCTTATCTTACCCTTTCATAAAACTCAAGACAAGAAACGACTCAGTGGCAGTGAACATAATAACGAACAGATATAGCCCTAATCTGCATCCTCAGGTATGCAGAGCACCCAACTCTTATGACACGAGGATGGTTAATCCTCCTACAGGCGAAGGGCTACCAAAAAAGAAAACAAAATTCTTAACCAAGAAGGACTGTGGCTTTAGTTTCCGAACATCTGCTCTCTCAGGTGGATAACATGATGTGAGCTCTCCATCTTTAGCTTAGGTTTGGCCCTTGTCACACCATGGCCTTGCCCAGACAAGTAAAGAACTAGAACTTAAAGAACATGGCAACCACGCTACCCCTTCATATTTGAGCATCTCACCCTCCACCTGGAAAGCTGAGATCCAAGCAGCCACGCATGAACTGAGCTCTACAATGTACCCTTTCATTCCTATCTCATCTGTCTTCATTTCAACAAGAAAGGCTGGATTTTTAAATGTTAAAATCATCCATCTTCACCTCTTTGAAGAAAAGTGAAATAATCTGTTAAATTTTCAGATGAGATCAAATCCCCTACAGAGGAGACTTCCAGGAAGGCCCGGGAGTAGGCCAAGTAGAGCCATATCTTTTTTGAGAAAAGACCCAAAGACGGATGAAATCTCAAGGAGTTTGCTTCCTAAGGGCCGCCTCCTCAGTACCCACAACGTGGAGGGGAGCGCCCTCTAATGGTAAGACGCAGTAGCACAGCAGCCCAAACCAACCAGGTCTCCCTGGCTTTCTTCTGCAAACCAGAAATAAAGGAAAAGCCCTGAGATGCAGATGCAGCTGCCCACAGAGGGAATGGAGGCAGAATCATTACCTTCTGCTGGATTCATGGCTGCATCATGCAGTAATGTTGCTACACACCCGGCCGCACCTGCAAAGGAGAAAACAACTGCCACATATAAGGCCAGGAGAGGTCAGGTGATTCACTGAGGCCTGGTGGGCGGTGGGGGGACAGCTAAGCCAGAGTAGGGACAGGGAACGTAGGAGCCAGTTCAAAAGATGGGACCCCACTACTCCTAAACCCCCGTTCTGAGAAATGAAGATACTTGTTCCCACCAGCTTAGTTAAGGTCACCAATCTCCATTCCATATGTATAATAGGAAGGCCCAGAAGAGCCTAGGAAAACAGTCCAGATTTTACAGCCAGTTCTGAGAATAAACACAGTTTATGCCCCAGATAGGAACCAGATCCACTGCGGCCAAGGGATGCCAGCATCAGCTGCCGCCAGTGGAGGGAAAACATGAGGGGCGGCGGGGTGGTCAAATTTGCACCACAGCATCTCATCTCCCAGCCTGCCACCCCTGTGCTGCCCAGTCCATGTCCACAGATTCTAGTATCTGTACGACTAGACCTTTCCTTCGGGTCCTGAACTGCCGTATCCCTCACCACTCCTGTTCACTCTCAATTTGGTGCTCAGTCCTCAAGCACCCGGCTGCTGTCCCTTCCGTTCCTTCCACATAACCTCCAACCCTCTGGTTTCTCAGTGCAGAAGTCCCTTGGCTCCAGCCCAATTCACATGTTGAGGCCTGGTCATGTCCTCAGCGACTCAAACTGCCTCTGGTCAGTTAGGGTCCTGAAAAGGTGAGGCAAAGAGCTGGGGCTCCGTTAATGTCTTCCTTGGGTGGCTGGGCTGGGTCACCTCTGATCCTGCCCCGAAGAGCAGGACATCACCTGACCATCAGGAAATACACAATGGGGGGTAGTTCGGTGTGTCTCCATGTTACCGGGGCATTAGAAGTTGGTGCAGGGAGATGAAAGAGTCAAGCTGGTAGGTTAGGGAAGATACTGTTAACACTTTGTTGAGGAGGCCCTCAAGGAGGGGTGGGGTTGCAGGAGCCCCTTGTCAGAGAACATCAGGTTTGGAAGTCCCTTCCCTATAATCTGGCCTACCCCAGCCCAGAGCTTCAGCTCCAAACCATGCTGAGACGGGAAAGCACGGACAGCAGCAAAGCCCAGAGAGTTGAGAAAGTGGGGGAACCAGCACAGGAAGGCTCAATACCGTTGGCAATATGGCTATTGCCCCCAGGGTGGATTACATCACTCAATGTCTTTTTTAACTTTTCGTAGCAGGCAAAATAGAGGGCATGGGCAGGCCCCGCGCCTGTCGCTGTGACATTCAGCCCCCGCATAGGCCTCCACAGCCCCTCCGTTCTTATAATCCTCCAGAGCGCCTCCAACACATTGCGGTAGCGGGCGGCTGGGTCCGGCTGTAGGCTCTGCATCCGGGTCTGAAATTACAGAAAGAAGCGCAGGGTCAGCGATGCCAACTCCTCATTCAGCTTCCCGACTTCTGACACTGAGGCTGTGGGCACTTCTATGTGCAATCGTGCCAAGGGGCAGGACTGCCGCCTGGCTTCCAGGTCTACTTCCTTTCAGATCTGCATCCAATCTTTCCAAGACTTGGACCTTTCTTTTGCTAGTCATCTATGAGGGGAACACCGCTGTTGTCTCTGAGGACATCACTGCTTAGGACGTGGCCTTGGACTCTGAAATGATTCAGAGCCTCAGCAACAAATACCAAGCCTGTGTTTCAGAAGTTGCTTTTGTGCCTTAATAATCTCGGGCCGAGTTCTTTCCAAATGTATTTTTTTTAAAGGACTTTTTTAAAAAAGATTTTATTTATTTATTTGACAGAGAGAGATCACAGGTAGGCAGAGAGGCAGGCAGAGAGAGAGAGAGAGAGAGAGGGAAGCAGGCTCCCTGCTGAGCAGAGAGCCCGATGTGGGACTGGATCCCAGGACCCTGAGATCATGACCTGAGCCGAAGGCAGTGGCTTAACCCACTGAGCCACCCAGGCGCCCTCCAAATGTATTTTGAAGTCAACTATTTTCTGTCTACAACATAGTTCATGCATTATTTCTGAAGATTGATCCTGGGCCTGCTTCCTCACCACATACTACACTAATAATGAGAGGATAACTCATCCTTTGTTAGATACTTGATGATTATCTGAGTTTCTCAGATTACTTGGCATTGGCACCTGGGCCTGTAGGTTAAACTCTTGGCAAAGGCAGCATCTGTAATCGATACTGCTCTAATTTCATGGGAAAGAGCATTTAACCCGAAACTATGAAAGGTGGAAACCAACTTAGTCTCTAAAACTGAAGGGATTTCCAGATCTCTAATCTAAACGGAATGAATCCCGAAATTGGTATCAAATAATATCAGCCTTCGTGAAACATAATCCATGGAATTTCCAGAGGATTCAATGACTGAGACAAAAATACATGGTAGACACTTTGTATAATGCTGGACAAAGTTGGATTGAAATATAGGAAATGTATCTTTTCAAAACATTCCCCAAATCACAGACCCTCAGGGGAAGGGTGTGTCTCCTAATGAAAATCTCTTGTCTGTTGATCCACTTCAAGATTAAGGTAGCATGGAGATTAAAAATATAAAATCAACGTCCAGGGCCTGGAACAGAGTAAGCACTCAAGACTTGTTTGTTGAATGAATGAAAGAACAGATGACTGAAAGAACAAATGAATCTTAGCTGTCTGCATCAGTTCACAAAGTAAGAAGTGGGCTATTAGTGAGTCAGTAGGGGCAACTAATGCCCAAATGCAGTTTAAATTCCTACTTCATTCCAGTTACTGATTCAATTTGAACCTTCCTTTTGGCCATCTGGAATCCAAGAGCACTGCCTCTTCTCAGGAGCATAGGGGAAAACAATTAACCAGATTAACAGGTCCTAGTTAGCTGCAAGCAATCCACATTCCTCTAAAGTTATTTTCTCCTGCTTGCTACCGACAAAGAACTGGAAGCTTAAAAGGTTAATACTGTAAGTTCAATCATAAATACAGTATCATTTATTACAACTTGACTCATTCTACTTCTCAAAAAAAAAAAACCACACCATAAATTTCCAATAAAGGATATGCTTACGACAAATCTTTCACATCACGCCGAGGTACAGAATCCATTAGAGAGGAGTTATTCGTGACTACAGGTCTTTGCTGGCTACAGCTGCTGATAAACTGGGCCTGGTGGCTTAACAATTGTGTTTCCATAGGTTTGTTTGAGACTGATCTTGTACAGGGAGAATGTTCAGAAATTGCATTGCTCTGCTGAAGTCAGTGGCATTACCAGCCTTGAAAGGTCTGGCCTCAGAGACTTAGAACCTTTCACCCTCAAGAGAAACCTGGACTGAAAGTTACTTCGAACATTTTATACACACCTTTACATCTAACACAATTCTACTTACACCCTTACGGAAAAGACCCAGGCATAAGCTAGGCCAAATATAAAAATCAATATGGCTCCCCAAAGGAGTGAACCAATAAATCTTTCTTTGGGAGAAAAATGAAATCTCTACAAGTTTACGAATAGCCTTTAATTATTCAGAAAAACGCTGGCTTTGAAGAAAAGCCAAATGAACTAATAGGGAGATAAGTGGTTTGGTAAAAGACAAGCCACATTTGAGCCAAAAAGCCTGAGTATGAGCCCCTGCTTTGCTAGATGTGCGGTCTTGGATAGATCACTTAACCAGAGTTTCAATGTTGTCATCTAAAACATGAGACTAAGAATGGCTCACGGGGCTGTTGTGCAGATTCCAAGAGGACATGTAAAAGCCACTGGTAATTTATGAAGCACTAGAAATATAAGGCTTTTTTTTTTTTATTCAAACACGATTCTTGGGCATATTTGTTCATACCATAGAATTTATAGATGATGGCACTGTTGTCTCTTGTATACATTTCATAAATGTCCATGGGCAACTAACTGGTGCTTAGCCACTAGTAAATTAGGTTTAATTTTGTATTTTTCTGTTTTTACTTTAAAGTTTCTCTGTGGCTATAACGATTTTTATGTCCAGCTATTAATCTGGAGGTCATGTTTAGGGATGAGCACTATTATGAAACTCTGTGCCTTGCTTGGATCTGGAGATCTACTTCTGGGAAGGTTGTATGGAAGGCCTGAGAGTCAGACTGGGTTCAAATCATGACGGTGCCACTTAACTTGCTTCCTTTTCTTCATCTGTAAAATAATGAAAATGGTGTATACTTTGTGAAATTGCTTCAAGGATTAAATGAGTAATTTTATGTAAGGCACATCAATTAGTGCTTGGCAAACAAGAACCATTGCCCTTTACTGAATAATAAGTATTATTATTAGATACAAGAAAGTCAAATAAGCCAATGTTTCTACTTCCTAACCTTTCACTGGTGCACGTGTATAGATAACCATTTGCATCTGGAGTTTGGAAAAGATTTCCCTTGCTCTTTCTCTCTTTAACTTATTATGTAAGTAGATTATTTGTGTCCCCATTACAGAGCCAAAAAGTAGCACCTTGGAGGCAGGTGGGTACTTAGCCAGATAATTTTGAGATGATTCTGACTACTTTGGTTGCAGAGCCTATCCCTATTGATAAAGTCTGGTGTTTGCCTCTGAGGCTCAGAAAAGGAAAACTGGAATATATTTGGACTCCCAAACCTCCCTATTACGACTATGTAAATAGTTGGCTGAGTAACTGTGGCCTAGCGGGTTATGGTAGGTTCCTCCCAAGGATATTTTAAATCAACTTGACCCTGATAAGTGGCTGGGGTGCACAGGCTTGCATGCCAAGAGGCAATGCCAACTTTCATTTGCAAACACTGTGGCTGCTGTTTAGGCTCCAACACAGTTACCTGCCTCTAGTCTTACGGACGGTTGGGCTGCTCTTCTTCTCCACCACCATTTATGGTAAAAGAGGAACTGGGAAGCCCTGGGACAAGTGAACTGGGAAGTCCTTTCTGAAGGAAGAGATTTGAATTTTACTTTCATGTCTGCACAACAGTGTCCTAACATCCTACTGACATTAAATCCTACCAGTCTCACCTAGTTGTTCCCTCTAGTCATTTAAATCTCAGTATTAATGGCAAATGCAAATGATTCTTGTAAAATATGCTTTTGTATCTTTGAAGACTCTTGAGCATTTTTTGGTCTCTGAATCAAATAATTATTTAATACAGGGCTTTGAGGCATGACTGTAATGTCATATGACTAATTTTTTAAAAACAAACACTTAAAAGTTTGTGTAAATGAATAAGAACTGTTCTTCAAAACAGTTACCTTGGAAGGCTAGAAGTAACTTATTCTAGCAATGCTGTGATTATGCAAAATATTTCTGGAACTCCTCTTTCAGGAGAGTTCCCTCAGTGGCTTTATCAGCCTCAAGAATAAATCAGTCTCCTTGCTTTCTGGTCCTACCTTCTCTTTGTTTTCAATCAGTATTACCCATTTTGATCTTCTGCCTTATCTGTCATTTTTTATTCCGAATGGTCTGTTACTAAAAACAAAAAAAGAAAAACAAAAACCCAAAACTCCATTTTGTCACACGGCAAAGATTTGCCCTCTTTCATATTCACCCAAATATTCTGCAGGCATTCCTAACAGAGGAATCTATAAAATATTTATAGCAACATTACGCAAAGATAGTGAATAAGGAGATAGCCTCCCAAGGTAATGGGACAACACTTAAGTTGATAAGTTATAGTAATATTTCTCAGTCACATTATTACATTGTATTTTTCAAGTCATTAAATAATTTTCACTGCTTTCCTTGATCTAGTTTTCATTTGATACCCATCCTGAAACATAGCACCCTAAACCCTGCTCTCTACTCACAGTCTAAGTATAGTGAAGTTACTTTACTTTGCAGTTAGGTCATTTTAATTTTTGGATATATAGCATTAACAACTCACAGTCATTCAACCTAGACTTTACTATGTAAATGTCAGAATCTTCACTGGTACTTATCCACTTTATATTTTAATACTGTTAGAGCATTAACCATCCTCTTCTCTCGCATGGATTTTACTATTTATTTCTATTCCTCTCAACTGACAAGGGTATTTAAAACTCTAATACCCATTTTAACCAAGTGCAATCTACCAGTTTCAATAGGTATGGCCCTTGGTAGGAGTTGCTTGAACTTGCTAGAAAACTATCAACTCAGAGTCATTCACAAAGCTTAATGAGCACTTTCCCTATTTCTTCATCCACACTACCAATGAAAACATGTGAGAGTACCAGAACCAGGGAGAAGCAGAAAAGATAGACTTTGCATTTCCCAACTCAATACTCTCTCCTTTTGAATATGTAACATTTTCCTAATTTGAGGAAAAAAACACACTTCAAAGAGCTGTGAGGATACTGTTTAACTATAACCCCAACATTTTTAAAGGAGGCATCAGTCTGTCGATACATTTATTTCAACAGTCCCCTTGAATTTACTTTTCATTCAATCTAGTTCTCACTTTCAGAGATGGGTACCTTTGCTAATGCACAAGAATAAGAACTGTAAAGAAAAATCAGCTCCTCTCTTCCCCTAGCTTTCTTCTGAAGCACCTGATTTCTTTATGTGCTTATCAGTCTGCTTGGTTGTGGCTGCAGTTAGTTTTTACTTTCACAGGAATCATGCCGTCATGTTGATCCCCATTCATTTTCAATATCATCATGCTTCCCTTCTAGGCAACTTTTCCCTTTTGTCAACTTCAGCTGGCTAAAGAAATACACTGTCAGGTCCATCTCTTGTTTGAGGGCTGCACATACAAAATCCTAATCCCAGTTTAGTTTTCATGTTCAGGAAATAGGTGGGGTATCATGCCTGATGCAGAGAAACCGAAACCTCTTCCTGAACGTGGCCTTTCCCAAATTACTTCCAGTCTAGAACTATAAATTCTCACTGCACAAATGATTTCCAGTCACTCGTGGGTTAAGATTTAATAAGTAAATGCTCTATCTAGCTGAGAGATTTCAGATTTCGGTTCCTGCCCCCTCACTTTTAAGGGAAGAAACAGCAAGAAGCTTGTAAAAACACCTGCCACAGAACATCTCAAGCCTTTAAGATTGTATTCAGGATCTGATTCACCCCAGTTGGCTTCACCTTAATCAAGTTAGTAGCACTTACCTGTTCCATCCCATCCCACCCTATTCCTGTTTAGTCCCAGCTAGGATCCGGGGCCTTGGCTGACAGATTTTCCTTCCACAGTCCCGATTCAGATCTCACTGACGGTTAGAAATGGGTCCTGGTTCCTGGCTGGGTTCAATCCCCAGCCGGGACCTTGCTTGCACGGAGTATCGGTCGAATCGTGCGGTGATGGCAGGGGCCAGGAAGAAACCCATGTCGGCTCCGGCTCTCGGCCGGGATCCTGGCTCTGGACAGGACCCAGGGGTTGGGTCTGCCTCAGGTCGGATTCGGAGCCGGTCCACGTCTCACCTTGACGCAGTCGATGGGATACATCACGCAGTGCTCCAGGATCCCTGCCACGGCGCCCGCCACCATGTGCGTGGTGACAGTGGCTCCTGCCGGCAGCGCCTCGTAGTCCGGGCCGGTGTCCGGATCCTGCCGTACCGGGGGCCTGCAGGCCCCGGCCTCCCCGCCGCCGGCCCCCCGGCCCACGCCCCGCTGCAGCCACCCGTCCAGCAGCGCCGACTCCCCGGGGCTCCGCCCCGGCCCAGCCGCCGGCCCCCCCGCCACACCGCCAGCACCCCGCCCCTCCAACTCCATCCACCCGGGCCAGCTGCGGCGCCCACCCTCGCCGCCGCTGCCGCTGCCGCCACCGTCCCCCAGCCCCGTCGTGTCCGCCTCAGGCGCGGCCCAGAGAGCCCGGGGCCTCCGGCTCCCGCTCGGCCCACGAACACGCCCCCCAGCCAGCCATTGGTGAGGCCGCCAAGGCAGCCCCGCCCCTTTGCTTACGTCGGAAAAAGATGTCTGTGGTATTAGAGAAGTTGCCTGTCATTCCTCCGCCCTGCGGCGTTGCTGCGGTTTAGATCCCACCCCTTCCCCTTTGATCTTGGGAAGCTTCTTGTTTATTGGCTATTGATTGGCCAACATGCAAGAACAGCCCGCCCACCGACTTTTCTAGGGGGCGGAGGGAAACTTAAGGCTGAACTTTGATAGGCTCAACCACTCTTGATACTTTGACTGCGGCCATTGGCCATCACCACGTCGGGATCCGATTGGCTACGGGAAGAGAGCGAAGAGCCCAGCGGGTAGAGGGACCGGATTTGGGCCCCAGACTGGCGGCCGGGGAGCTGCGGGCGCTGCATGCCGGATCGTCTCGGGAGGGGGTGGGGTGGTGCCAGGCCTTCAAGGTCAAACCGTCGCAGTCAGCCGTTAGAACTGCGTTCGAGCGCGGGCCCCAAATCCCGGGACACGCGGGTCGCGGGCGGGCGGCGCTGGCCCCAGAGCTCTGTTCCCGCGGGATCTCGGGCTGGCGTGAAGTGGAGCCAGCTTGGGCCGGGTATTCCCTGGCGCGGCCCGCGGGCCTGTCCGGGAAGCTGTTGCGACATGCGGGCGGAGGCCCCTTAGACTCCGGTTGGATCTGGCGTGCTGTCCCCCGCCCCATGGCGCGCGCGAGCCGACTCCTGAGGGCTCGGTGCTCCTCAAGCCCGGGCATTCCGCCCTGGACTTGCACGCGAAGTCGCCCGGTACATCCCGCGGGTGCTGAATGAATGAGTTCTCCGGGGCCCGCTGTCGCTGGGTCCTGCGCCAGGCCGAGAGCTGGAGGCAGGAAAGAGATGTCGAAATGGGGCGGGATGATTCAGAGATGACAGGTGGAGAGGCCGGTCTGGAGGCAGCTGCCAAACAGCACAGAAAGTACGGCGACTGTGGAGAAACTCGGACAGAACAGCTTTTCCCTGAACTTACGCACTGATGACCACCACTGCCTGGGGTGATTGCCTTTTGTGATAAGACCGCTGTTCTTCCCAGGCGGGGCGGCCTGAGTCTGAGAGCGGCACTCACTGGTTAATGCCGGCGATTCCCATCTGGGAGCACCACCTCCTGGGCGGTGACGTTGCGCGGAAGCTACACGAGGTGTCCTGGCTCGGTTGAGGAATGCAGCTCTCTCCGCTCCGTCACCTTTGCTTCAGTATCCCTTCTCTGGAGTGTGTTTGCACAAGCCTCCCCCGTTTCCAGCTCTGTTCTTACTACCTATTTTACCGAGATGACGATGCAGTCGTGAACTTTTCCATCTCATGATAGCTTTTAAGGAAGAGGCTTTCTTTTTTCTTTAAAGCTTAGTCCTTCTCTGAGCCTCTGGGGGGTTTTGTTTGGTTTTAACTGTTTTATTCATCTATTCTCTTCCTTCTCAGCAGTGGTTAATAACCTTTGGGCCTGGACCTTTGCGAAAGTAACGAAACTACAGATCCTCTTCCCTCCACTTCCCACCCGCCATGCACACACCTAGGGGGCCATAAACTTTAGGTTAAAAACCCTTCTCTACATCTTCTCTCTTCTCTAGCTCGCTTCCCTTGAGAAATGAATAGGTCTCCCCAAAAGATAAACCACTCAATCCTGCTAGAGTACTAATTCCCTCTACTGCCAAACTACTGCAGTAATGAGCTATACCTGCTGTATCCTTTCTCTCCTTAATCCCCACATTTAAATTTTTTTTTTAAGATTTTATTTATTTATTTGACAGACAGAGATCACAAGTAGGCAGAGAGGCAGGAAGAGAGAGAGGAGGAAGCAGGCTCCCTGTTGAGCAGAGAGCCCGACGAGGGACTCGATCCCAGGACCCTGGGATCATGACCTGAGCCAAAAGCAGAGGCTTTAACCCACTGAGCCACCCAGGTTCCCTCCACATTTAAATTTTAAAAAAATTTTATTTATTTACTTGAGAGAGAGCGTGAGCAAGGGAGAGAACACGAGCAGGGGCAGAGGGAGAAGCACACTCCCCACTGAGCAGGGAGCCCCTTGGGGGGCTCCATCCCAGGACCTGACATCACGACCTGGGCAGAAGGCAGAAACTTAACAGACTGAGCCACTCAGGTGCCCAACCCCAACATTTTCACTCATTTATCCAGTGACCACAGGTGAGCTTTCCAAATGTAATGGTATTTTTCTTATTCCCTCCTCCCCCCACTGACTCATCCCTCACTGAAATATTTTCCTCCCTAGGAACCACTCTATTCTGCATTTTAGACTTCTCAGTCTCCTACATTTCTCTAAACACCGAGGGAAAGCATTGCTAACGTTTTAATGCTTTTTGTCATCTTCAATACCTTAGAGAACCTTACCATTCCAAATCTGTTTCCCCCATTGGGCCTGTATTTCCCTCTTCACATACTACTTCTACTACTACTACTACTATTACACTACTACACTACTACTACTACTACTACTACTACTGCTATTGTATTTCCCTCCTCACATATTACTACTACTACTACTACTACACTACTACTACTACTATTGCTGCTGCTGCTACTGTTGCTGCTGCTGCTTCTTTTCAACTTAAACTTCAGTGGACATACAGTGCAATATTGGTTTCTGGAGTAAAATTCAGTGATTGATCACTTAAAACACCCAGTGCTCATCGCCCATCTAGCCCACACCCACCCACATCCCTCCATCAACCATCAGTTTCTCTATTAAGAGTGTTTTATAGCTTATAGTTTCCCTCCTTTTTTTCTTTTCACCTTTCCCACATGTTTATCTGTTTTCTTTCTTAAAATTCCACACATGCGTGAGATCATACGGCATTTGTCTTTCTCTGACTTATTTCACTTAGCATAATACACTCTGGCTCCAACCATGTCATTGCAATTGGCAAGATTTCATTCTTTTCCACGACGAGTAATACTCCATTGTATATATAAACTATGTCTTTTTTATCCATTCATCAGTCAATGGACATTTGAGCTGTCTTCATAGTTTGGCTGTTAACATGCTGCTATAAACATCCAGGGGCATGTGTCCCAGCGAATCTGTATTTTTGTGTCCTTCGGGTAAATAATTAGTAGTGTAATTGCTGAATTGTAAGGTAGTTCTATTTTTAACTTTTTGAGGAACCTCCATACTGTTCTCCAGAGTGGCTGCACCAGTTTGCATTCCTACCAGGAGTGCAAGAGGGTTCCCCTTTCTCTGCATCCTCACCAACATCTGTTGTTTCTTGTTAATTTTAGCCATCCTGACAGGTGTGAGATGGTATCTCATTTTGGTTTTGATTAGATTTCGCTGATGATGAGTGATGTTGAGCATCTCTTGTTAGCCATCTGGATGTCTTTTTTGGAAATCTATTCATGTCTTATGCCCATTTCATAACTGGGTTTTTTGTTTTGGGGGGTTCATGACATACTTTTTTTTTTAGATTTTTTAAAAAATTTATTTGACAGATCATAAGCAGGCAGAGAGGCAGGCAGAGAGAGGGGGAAGCAGGCTCCCTGCTGAGCAGAGAGCCCGATGCGGGGCTCAGTCCCAGGACCCCGAGATCATGACCTGAGCCGAAGGCAGTGGCTTAACCCACTGAGCCACCCAGGCGCCCCTCATTACATACTTCTTAACTGAAGTTTCCATGTGAACATTCAGTAAATATTTATTGAGGACCAGCTCTGTGCCTGGCACTGTACTTGAAGTGGGTGACACAGGACACAGTCTATGGAGCTCTCATGGAGCTTACTTTTTAATGAGGGGAGGGGGATAGACAAAAATACCAACTAGCTCTAGATACTATTCTGATAACTGAAATAGGAAGATGTGATAAAGTGTGACTAGGTGGCTACATTTATTGGGCCAGGGAAAGCCTTTCTGAGAAAATGACAGTAAATGACAGGCAGGAGCCATGATGAACCCAGAGAAGAGCATTCCAGAAGAAACAGTAGATACAACAACCCTAAGGTGAGAACAAGGTTGGTGTATGAAGGAACAGAAAGCCCGTGTGGCTGGAACATGGCAAGAGAAAGGGGAAGTGACATGGGATGAGACTGGGTGAACATCTACCTTAATTTCTGGCATGACTCAGCATGTTCATTCCAAACTTCACCTTTGAACTTCCCACCCCAACCAATTCCTCCAAAATTTTTCTTTTCTACCCAGCCAGACACTAAAGCTGGGAGTCTTCTGGAGCTACCCTTCAGAAATATTCTGAAATGTTTCTTTTGTTTGTGCTTTCCTTTTCCTTCCTATTGATATACTTTCCCAGTATCTGATCCCTTCACATGTATATTGTAATAACCTTTGAATGTCCTCATTACCTCCGGGATCCCCTGGCTTCAGTATTTTGATTCCCACTCTTCCAGGTACATGGTAGAATTGTACTTCCCACCTACTTAAAGATAGGCATGGCCCTTGATCTGCTTTTTTTTTTTTTTTTAAGATTTTATTTATTTATTTGACAGAGAGAGATCACAAGTAGGCAGAGAGGCAGGCAGAGAGGGAGAGAGGAGGAAGCAGGCTCCTTGCCGAGCAGAGAGAGCCCGATGCGGGACTCGATCCCAGGACCCCGAGACCATGACCTGAGCTGAAGGCAGAGGCTTAACCCACTGAGCCACCCAGGCGTCCCTTAAAGTTGTTTTTTGTTTTGTTTTGTTTTTTGTCAGAGAGAGAGAGAGCGAGAGCGGGCGAGCACGGGCAGGCAGAGGCAAGGGAAGAAGCAGGCTCCCTGCCAAGCAAGGAGCCTGATGTGGGACTCGATTCCAGGACAGTGGGATCATGACCTGAGCCGATGGATTTGCTTTAACTGATGAAATGTGAGAGAAGCGTGAGAGCCACGCACCGACTGGTGATGTTTAGAAGGTCCCATCAGTCTGGGGCCTGGTGAAGATGATGGAGCTGAGTCTCCTACACACCATCCCCTTCCTCCTAGATGGATGTTCACCATGAGTAAGAAATAATGTTTGTTTCTAAAACAGATTTTAGGATTGTTCTGTACCATAGCAAAATATAGCCCACTCCCGCTCAGACTTTAATATTAAAGTCACCTGAAGAATTTGTTAAAATGCAGATTGTTATTCTGCAGTGGGGCCTGAGATTCTGCATTTCTTGTAAGTCCCCAGGTGGTGCTGATGCTGTTAGACCCTGGACCACACTTTGAATAGCAAGAACCCATCCTGACCACATGATATACCACTCTCAACCCAACTACACACACTACCCTACATCTCACCAGCACTTACACTTTCCTAAACCAATTAGCAAGCAAAGAAGTTTCTTGGAGATATTTTTTATAAGCCCTCAGTAGCTCCCATACATGCAGCTCCTCAGTCGGGCTTGGCAGAATCTTATTTTCTTATATTCCTAGGGTAATCGTTTCCATATTTTCCCTTCTGTACTGTCTTTCTTGTTTTCTACCTCGACCTATGAGACTATTCACTGTCTCACTACTGAGTCTCATTTATTTTCCCTAGTAATAGAAACCCCGAGTTTTAGCTTGGAGCTAAAAATCCAGCTAAAGTCCATTTCCCCCCCAGCTTCCCCTACAGCTAGTGTTAGCTACGTGACTAAGTTCTAGCTAATGAGATGTGAGTGTAAGTGGTGTGAAATATCTGGGTTCTATCTTTAAAAGGAAAGGTTATGGGGACACCTGGGTGGCTCAGTCAGTTAAGCATCTGACTTCAGCTCGGGTCATGATCTCAGGGTCCTGGGATTGAGCCGCACATCGGGCTTCTCACTTAGTGGGAATCTGCTTGTCCCTCTACCCTTCCCTGCAGCTCATACTCTCTCGCTCTCTCAGATAAATAAATTCTTTAAAAAAAAATAAATAAATGGAAAGATGGTGTTCTCTGAGTGTTTTTTCCCATGTTCTCCCTTCTTGTCATTTAGAAGACAGACCAAGAAGATGTCAATCATTTTTGGGCCATGAGACAAGGCCCATTCTTTTTTTTTTTTTTTTTTAATAGGATTTGTGAAGCTTTTAGACTTTCTCAGATTTTTTTTTAAAAGATTTAATTTATTTGTTTGACAGACAGAGATCACAAGTAGGCAGAGAGGCAGGCAGAGAGAGGAAGGGAAGCAGGCTCCCTGCTGAGCAGAGAGCCCGATGCGGGGCTCGATCTCAGGACCCTGGGATCATGACCTGAGCTGAAGGCAGAGGCTTTAACCCACAGAGCCACCCAGGTGTCCCGACAAGGCCCATTCTTGAGGTGGCAGAGCAGAAGGTAGAAGAAACCTGCTGCCTTTTGGGCAGTAACAGTACCTTTGGACTACTCATGTTCTGGTACATGAGAGAACTTGTTTAAACAGTTGGTGTTGGTCTGAATCTTTGTTACAGCATCAGCTTTATATCCTAACGGACACATCTTCATCCCTAAAATGCATTTCCCCCTTTGTTCTTATAAAAATTCTCATTCTTGAAAGTCCAAAACAAGTCCCTACTCCTTCCAGCTTACCTGACCATCACCCTCTTCCCTTGAACTGCCATCCATGTGACCATATGAGGTACGTGTATCATACAGAAGGAGATTGATTCCAGCAGCCACACATGAAAATAAGACCGACTTCTTTACAGTCACTTAAAGCAAAATTGGTTCCTACGTTATGAAGAGTAGACCCTAAAAGCTGTAGGAATTCAGAGATGGGGCAGTCAGTGAGGACAGAAGGGAGAAGAAATGATGCGTTTGAGCAGTTCACGGCGGGAGAATGTGCCCAGGAAGGTGCTCCAAGGGGGATGTGGGGACAGGTTCAAGGGAATCAATTTGTTATTCCTTGTCTTCGGCATCTTTGCTAAAATTAATCTGAGAAAGCAGATTTGAGGCATCTCTCCTTTCCTTCCTCCTGTTTCTTTGTCTGTCTTCCCACCTTATGAAAGAAGTGTGCCTTCGCCTATCCAGCTTGTTACAGTTCATTGCCCTGGGACATAAATTTCCAGGTAGCTGAGCGGTCCTGGTGCTAGCAAGGCTCCCTTCAACCAAGACACAACTAACTGTAGATTTCAGGTATTTCTCCAACTTACATATATTTTGATTAGGGCAAAAAATGGCTTTAGAAATGGATATTTTCATCCTTGTGGGATATCTGGTGTACATATATATTGTACAGTGGAGTAATGGGGTTTTTAATTTAACCACATCACCTGTTCCAACCCCTATTATCAAAGAATACATTGTTTCTGAGGGAGATTCCCCTTAGAATAAAGCAAAAAAGAGCATAATTAAATGTTAAAGGTTGTAGCGCCTTATTTCATTCAGCTGACACACTCCTGGTAAGGTCCGTGTCTTATTTATTTATCTTGGGACAAGGATATTCAAGACTTACAAAAATGTATGCTGGGAAGTACTAACATGCTACAAAGTGCGAGTCTCCCTCTCTAGTCAGAAACGAGAAAGCTGAGTGATGCTCTTCATTTGCTCACGTCTCAACTTTGGTGTCAATTTCATATCTTGCATAATTTCTAGAAGTATAGGGATACTGTTTAATTTTCACAGATCAGCATCATGCCTTCAAGTAGAAGGAAATATGTCAAAAGTAAATTCATATTTTGTTTTATCTTGAACATTTTATTCAGGCTTGTACTAAAAACATATTCATTTTCTTTTATCAATAGACTATTGGCTAAACCATTTCATACCCACTGGGATGGCTATAACCAAAAATACAAACAATATGTGTGGATGAGGATATGGAGAAATTAGAATCCTCAGACGTTGCTGTAAAATGGTTCAGCCACTGTGGGAAATAGTTTAGCCGTTCCTCAAAAAGTTAAACATGGAGTTACCACGTGACCCAGCAATTCTGCTCCTCGGTATATTGAAAAGAAGTAATTAAACAAACATATGGATATGCTTGTTTATAGCATCACTTTTCACAGAGGTAAAAGGTGGAAACAGTCAAAGTGTCCATCAAGAGAAGAACTGATAGACAAATTGTGTACATACACAAGATGAATACAATTCAGCTGTAGAAAGGAATGGAGGAGGGATATATACTGCCATGGGAATGAACCTCGAAGATATGTTAAGTGAAAGAAGACACTTACAAGAGATATCCCGAATACGTCGCTCAATAGAGATGGAATGCAGACTGGTGGTTACCAAGGCCGGCAGTGGAGGTCGGGGGGTCATGAGATAGGAGAAGGTGCTTAATGGGTACAGAGCACAACACCTTTTGGGGGTGATAAAATGATTTGGAACGAATAAAGGTGTTGGTTGCACACCACCATAAATACACTAAATGCCTCTGAATTGTTCACTTTTTTTTTTTTTTTATTGGACAGAGAGAGATCACAAGTAGGCAGAGAGGCAGGCAGAGAGAGAGGAGGAAGCAGGCTCCCCGCTGAGGAGAGAGCCCGATATGGGGCTCGATCCCAGGACCCCAGGATTATGACCTGAGCCGAAGGCAGAGGCTTTAACCCACTGAGCCACCCAGGCGCCCCTGAATTGTTCACTTTAAGGTGGTTTAATTTCATGTTCTATGACTTTCGCCTCCATTGTAAAAAGGGAAGATTGGCTGGCACCCCACAGATGAGCTGAATAAACTAGGACTTCATTATCCTCTCAAATGCTTGTGCCTCTGTAACTCCAAACAGCAGCTCTATACCAGTCATTATATAATTCCTAGGTTGCCTCACACCAACTTGGAGAAAATCTACCTTGGACAAAAGTGAAAGATCTGGGCAGTGATTGTTAGTGGATACAAAGTTTCTTTTTGGTTGATGAAAATGCTTTCAATTTATACTGTGATGGTTGCACAACCCTGTGATTATACTAAAACCCACTGAACTGGGTGAATTTTATGGTATATAAATTACATCTCAATAAAGCTGTTCTTAACACACCACAAGGTCTAATCGAGATACGTTGAAGAGTATCTTCTTCTGGAACTCCAGTTTCATCATTCTTTAAGCAATAAACTGTAACCCTTTGCACATCTATTTTTTTGGGGGGGTAGTTACTGCAACCACACCATTCTTGTCTCTTAAAGTTTCTCCTAAAGGATTTTGTTTGTGAAAGAAAAAAATCCAAAACAAGAAAAATTACTAACTTTGGTCTAAGAAACAAACATAATCTCACTTCTGACTCACAGGCAGAAATTCAGAAAAATTACTTTGCTTACTGTTTCTTGTCTAATAGAAAGTTTCTGTTCAATTCATACTCAAATTGAGTTGAAACAGACGCAGGAAAAAAATATTATAGTCACTTTTTTTTTAAATAATTTTTTTTAAGATTTTTTTTTTTTTTAATTTATTTATTTGAGAGAGAGAGAGAGAGCATGAGAGGGGAGAAGGTCAGAGGGAGAAGCAGACTCCCCATGGAGGTGGGAGCCCGATGCGGGACTCGATCCCAGGACCCCGGGATCATGACCTGAGCTGAAGGCAGACACCCAACCCACTGAGCCACCCAGGCGCCCCAATTTTTTTTAAGATTTTATTTATTTATTTGACAGACAGAGATTACAAGTAGGCGGAGAGACAGGCAGAGAGAGGAAGAAGCAGGCTCCCCCTGGAGCAGAGAGCCCGATGTGGGGCTTGATCCCAGGACCCTGGGATCATGACCTGAGCTGAAGGCAGAAGCTTTAAACCACTGAGCCACCCAGGCGCCCTATTATAGTCACTCTTATCAGTCTCCTTATTGCCACTCATTTTCATTCTCATTTCTACATTTCTATCATATCCTTATTACTTTGACAGGAATGTAAGTTCTGGAAATAATGCCCCCAAACAATTATTTTTACACCTTTTTGTAAGCCCTGCACCTACCCATCATATAATACCTTTTCTTCCTTTTTCTTGTTTATTTCCACAAAGTAAAACTGCACTTTTTTAAAAAGTGCAGTTTTTAAAAATCTTTTTTAAAAGATTTTATTTATTTGAGAGAGAGAAAGGGGGGGCATGAGCAGGGGGAGGAGCAGAGGGAGAGAAAATCTCAAGAAGATGTGGGGCTCTATCTTATGACCCTGAGATCATGACACTGAGTTCAAGACCTGAACTGCAATCAATATTCAGATGCTTAACCAACTGAGTCACCCAGGCACCCCTAAAACTGTCCTCTGAAAAGCATCTACTTATGTCCCTGGTAAGACAAAGTGTACCCCCAAAATAATTTAAGATATAATGTCCTGAACTTCAGGGAACCGCTTCATCTAATTAGAATATCTCCTTCTCAGATAGTGACATGTTCTTTTAATTCTGTCAAATGTATAATTTAAAACTGTTTAAATCTTGAAAATACAAACCCATATATAATATTTTTACTAAACCAATTTCTACCCATCTGTAATGTCTCCTTAAGGTACTTTAATATGACCTAAATTACTGAAAAAGATCTTTGTTCACAACCAAAAAGAAAAGTTATGAAACACAATTTTGGGGGTTTTGGCTCCCAAACCAGAATAGCTTTAATCAAGAGAGAAACAAGAACAACTAATAGTCACTTGACTTTGGTGTCACTTCCAGAGACTGAAAAAATGATTTCTCAAATAAGTAACACATCCTTCTGCAATGAAATGGTTCCTAATCCTTTGACAAAATTTAAGAAGATGGAAAATTTGTGACAAAGATTTGGCAAAACTCCATTCATTATTTGTTTTTGTTTTGTTTTGTATTCACTGATTTGTGTAAAAATGTTACTTGCTACCTACCTATAGCAACAACAACAAAAAAGGGACAAGAATTGGTGATGCAGTCCATCCCATTCTATCAAAAGATAACAGTCATCTAATGATGGATGATGTAATCTAAAGTGTTCTAAAAGCCCCATCCACCTATTAAGAGGTACAGTCCAATAAAATTTTACTTTCTTTTTAAAGTAGGTTCCCACCCAGCATGGGGCCTAACGCGGAGCCCAAACTCATGATCCCAAGACCAAGACCCGAGTCAGATGCTTAACCTAATGAGCTACCAAGACACTCCTTACTTTTTATGCAGGTAATTATTCATTCAATCCAATTCAATCATTATTTCCCTGATGCCCCAGACTGATCAGTTTCCCCATCACATGCCTCAGGTCCTCTACTTTGTAGAGGTTAGTTAGAATTATGCATAGTTTTATAAAATTATTTCATTAATGTCTGTATTACTAGTAGATGGTAATCCCCATCAGGGCAGGGAACATCTTTTTACTCTCTTTTTTCCCCTGCACTTCAAGCATTGTACTTCAAGCTCTGTAAGTACTTGGTAACATTTATTTGAGTAATAGACGTTGATGGATCTTGGTCCTGAGCTACTATGTCTCCCCTTGAGTGGTGGCAATGACTCATCCAGTGAGTTCCAGTTCTTTCGATGGCTCCCTCCAACCCAAGGCCTAACCCTCCCAGGTGTCCTGGCAGTTGTAATCAGGGATACCACCCAACAGGGTGCTAGCAAAACTCATTGCTGTCCTAATCTTGGCATTAATTTTGGGAAGCATGCATGGAAGAGATAGACCCTAAGGTGAGTTACGAGCCAGGACTGGAAAAAGCTCATGTCACTGCTTTGTAAGAGTTTATTAAAAGGTCACATTTGAAATAAGATCTTAAAGATATGGATAGTTAATTAAGCTAAGTCAGATGGGGGTGGTAAAAGGCGTAAAGGAGGTAAAACCTTCTGGACCAGGAGAACACTATATTGCAAAAGTCCTGTAATGAGAGGATTGGGACAGTGATACAGGGCTAGGGGAAGCATAGTTTTGAGATAAGCCTGGGAGTAAGCAGGGGCCACACCCTGAGAAGTTCTAGAGTCATGTTAAGGGAATCAGTTTATATCTTAAGAAAAATGGGGTCCCATTGTGGAATTTTAAGTTGAAGTGAAATAACCTGGGCAATTTTGTGTTCTGGAAAGGACACTTTGTCTGCAAAGAAAGAGTGAGGGCAGCAACCCTGGAAGTTGAGTCGTTATTCTTATTTTATGGATAAGAAAATGAGTGTAAATGAATATAACTTCTTCAAGGCCACATAGTTAGTAAGTGATGAAACCAAGCTTCAAACACTGGTCTGAAAACTTAACCACAGCCTGCTGCCTTTCTAGAGCAATGTAATAAACCACCAAAATAGAGTTAGTTAAAATGATTTTTTTTTTAAGTTATAAACAAGAACTTTATTCTCTGACTCCTCCTGACTTAACCTTGGTCACGACTGTCAGAAAATGAGGAGGAGCTGAAGTTCTATGACTTGACCTAAGGTTCAGGGACCTCATCTGTAAAATGGTAATAATGTGTATTTTATTGGATTGTCTCAGGATTCTATCAGAAAAGAATAAAGTTCTTACTCTAATATCAGTCATATAGTTAGAACTTGACAAAGGTTGATCACTATTGCTATCATTATAATTATTATGTTTTTCCTTTCTGACTGTCCATCCAGCTATCATAGAAATCGCTGGCAACATGTTACCTACCTGCTGACCAAGAGACCATGAGTAGTCACTGTTCTTTGCTAGACTAGAGCACCAAATGTGGGATATCTCACAAATAACCCTGCTTTTCTCCAAACAATAATATCCTTACTTCAGGCCCATGTCATGTGTGTCCTCAATTAGTGTATGAACTTCATACCATAAAGAGTTGATTTAAGTATCTTTAATTCCTTAAGCAAAATGGCTAGAATTACAAAACTTCCCTTGAATATTATCAAAGAATATGATGGCCTATTGTCCATGACATACAAAGAAGATAAGCTATCAGCAGGGATGAGGTTTGGGTTATCTAAGTAGATATGATATATTTTTAATGCTCTGTGGTGTTGAATCCTTTATAAATATGGCATATATTCTCAAAGTAGCCACAGTTATGGAGGCAACAAACATTATTTTTTTATATAAAGATTTTATTTATTTATTTGACAGACAGAGATCACAAGTAAGCAGAGAGGCAGGCAGAGAGGAGGAAGCAGGCTTCCTGCTGAGCAGAGAGCCTGATGTGGGGCTCGATCCCAGGACCCCAGGATTATGACCTGAGCCAAAGGCAGAGGCTTTAACCCACTGAGCCACCCAGGCGCCCCATCTATTATTTTTTTTAATCCTATGTGGTTGTAAATTAGTTATGGGCTACTCTGTGACAAATTACTATAAAGCATAGTGGCTTAGAGCAGCAATAAACATTTATTACCAGTTTCTGCAGGTGAGGTATATGACAGTAGTTTAGATGAGAGGTTAGGGCTGGGCATAGCTCAGGAAGTGCCAGTCAAGACGTCAGCAGGGGCTGCAATTACATGAAGGCTTGACTGGGGCTGGAGAATCCACTTCCACAGTGACTCACTCACACAGCTGTCAAGTTGATACTGCTGGTTGGCAGAAGGCCTCAGTTCCTCTCCACATGGGCCTCTCCAGTGAGCCGCTATGGATCCTCATGACATTGTGGAACACAGTACCACATTCTTGGCAAATTACTGTCTCTTAGCTTATAGCCATTCTAGTGGGTATGTGGTAGCATTTCCTTATAGTTTTAATCTGCAGGTCCTTCATCACTAATACTGTTGAACATCTCATGGGTTTATTCGTTATCTGTATATCTTTTTTGGATAAGTGTGTAATCTTCCACTTACAGGGTTGTTTGTTTGCTTCTTTTTTTTTTTTTAACATATATTACTTTTGGTGTCCAATGTTTATAATACGAGGGCCAGAGCTTTCTCCCCAACTCAAGTGAGGGATTTTCGATTGGCCTGTGAGGCCAATAGGGGTCCTTCTTCTTGTCTAATTTGGCTTCTGGGAAGACTTCGTTCAGGTCGTCAGTGGTCATCTGATCAAATGGAATTATGTTCTTCATCTTCTCCAGCTCTTTTTTCATATTCCTCAATCCTGGCCTTTGAGAGATATGAAAACTCAGCACAGCTTTTCACATTTTCTTTTTCTTCAGCATCCACCTGAACGGTATATTTATCCTCTGGCACAGGAAACTTCAGGGTATTAAATTTCTTCTCAAAGCCATCTACCAAGCCAGTTATAGGTTTTCAGAGTTTTACTAAAGGTTTAGGGGTTGTGGAGAGGATTATAACATAGCACAGAACTCAAAACTGAAACCTAGAAGTCAATACTATTATCTAAATCTCCTGGACTACTCCACCGTAGGGACTGTGGTGATTTAAAAATAATTCTGCAGGGGCACCTGGGTGGCTCAGTGGGTTGGGCCTCTGCCTTCGGCTCCGGTCATGATCCCAGGTCCTGGGATGGAGCCCCACATGGGGCTCCCTGCTCAGTGGAGAGCCTGCTTCTCCTTCTCCCTCTGCCTGCCAGCTCTGCCTAATTATGCTATCTCTCTGTCAAATAAATAAATGAAATATTAAAAAATAAAAATAGGGGCGCCTGGGTGGCTCAGTGGGTTAAAGCCTCTGCCTTCGACTCAGGTCATGATCCCAGGGTCCTGGGATCGAGCCCCGCATCAGGCTCTCTGCTAGGCGGGGAGCCTGCTTCCTCCTCTCTGCCTGCCTCTCTGCCTACTTGTAATCTCTGTCTGTTAAATAAATAAATAAAATCTAAAAATAAATAAATAAATAAATAATAAAAAATTTTTTAAAAAAAGTCTCCAAATTGATACTTCTCCCTTCAAAATGTGGAGCCTAATTGCCCTCCCCTTGAAAGTGGGCTGGGAGTTAGTGACTGGTTTTTATTTTTATTTTTTTATTGTTATTTTTTAAAGATTTTATTTATTTATTTGACACAGAGAGAGAGAGAGAGAGAGAGAGAGATCACAAGTAGACAGAGAGGCAGGCAGAGAGAGGGGGAAGCAGGCTCCCTGCTGAGCAGAGAGCCCGATGGGGGCTCGGTACCAAGGCCCTAAGACCATGACCTGAGCCAAAGGCAGAGGCTTAACCCACTGAGCCACTCAGGCACCCCTAGTGACTGGTTTTTAACAAATAATATGCGACAGAAGTGAAGATATGTGACTTCTGAGGCTAGATAATAAAGGGATAGAGTTCTTGCCTGTCACTTGCTCTCAGATGGCTCTGGGAGAAGCCAGCTGCCATATCATGAAGACACTCAAGCATCCCTGGGAGAGTCCATGACATGAAATGCAATTGTGGCCTCCCACAGACAGCCAGTTTCCACTTGCCATGGCCATGCAAGCATGCCATCTTAGAAGTATATCCTTTAGCCCCGCTCAAGAGTTCAGATGACCCCAGCTGACATCTTCATTGCAATCTAATGAGAGCCCCTGAGTAGAGCTGCTCCCAAATTCCTGACCCACGGGAACTGAGAGATAATAATAATGCTTATTGCTGTTTAAAGCTGCCAAGTTTTGGGGTAATTTGTGATGCAACTATAGAAAAATAATGCAGGGGCGCCTGGGTGGCTCAGTCGTTGAGTGTCTGCCTTCAGCTCAGGTCATGGTCCTGGGGTCCTGGAATCGAGTCCCGAGTTGGGCTCCCTACGCAGCGGGAAACCTGCTTCTCCCTCTGCCACTCCCTCTGCTTGTATTCCCTCTCTTGCTGTCTCTCTCTCTGTCAAATAAATAAAATATTAAAAAAAAAAAAAAGAAAAAGAATGCAGGAACTCTCTCATGGGTCATCGTTCTCTTTAGTCTTGTATGCTAGCACCTTGCATAGGTCCCTCTTTTCCTTCATGTCTTTTTCTTTTTGTCTTACCAGGGCTTCCCAAACCTAGCCTCTAGTGGGAATGCTCAAAATCCCGCATTTTATTAGGCAGAGCCATCAGTCTTGTTGGTCTAAACCTCTTCCACCTAGGCTAAGCCCAGGGATCCCAATTTTGCGGACCAAACATACAGATTAAAGTTCATATGCCTAGCTACTCTGTCTTCCTACCAGGCCAACTAGTGACAGGTGCACTCACAAAGCTGCCAGGTTTTCAAACAAGTATTCTTGCCGTAACAGAAGCATACATGAGCAAAGTGCTACAAGAGCAGAGAAAAAGAAGCACCCAGGCAGACTGGGGGAGCTCACAGGTGACATGTGAGTTGACTTTTGAAGGATAAGCAGGAGTTCATTTGGTAAAGAAGTGAAAGAAAGTCATTTATGCGGAAGTAATAGCCAGTACAAATGCTCAGAGGTAAGAGAAGGCATAATTCTGAGAACTGCAAATATGTCAGGGTGTGGGTGAGAATACCTACTGGGGAGCCAGAGGATGTTGGGGCTAGATCTTATCAGGCACTGGAAGCCACATGTATCATTTAGGAGAGTACAGGCGACAGAACTACCTGATTCAATGGGCTTAAAAATGAGAGCAGTAATGAATTTCATATCTCAAATAGTAAGTCCATAGGTAGAGCTGCTCCTGTGTTCATTAAGTTAGCAACAATGTTAATGATGTTATCGAGGACCCAGGATTTTTCTGTACTATTCTGTTATTTCTAGGCTTCCCCCCACCCCCACACCCTGACTCTCCCATCCTATGGTTGTAAGATGGCTCCAGCGGCTCCAGGCATCATATCCTTAAGATTACTTCTGGAGGCAGAACAGGGACTTTTTCTTCTTACTCTCATTATGTAAACTTTTTATACTCTTTATAAGTTGGATAAAACCTCTCCCAGAAATGTTTCCCCTCTTCCTCTCATTCCTCCCAACAGCTGGCTTCCCTTTGGTATCGCTGGCTAGAATTGCATCATATTCCCAGGCTCAATATTTGGTTAGGGAGTGGGACACCGTGATTGACTTAGACCAATCACAGTTTACTCCCTGGGGCTGCTGTTGGAGCCTGGCACTCTTTAAGCATATGGCCAAGCATAGCAGTGTGGTTTTAAGAATAAAATTTGGGGGACACCTGGGTGGCTCAGTTGGTTAAGCGGCTGCCTTTGGCTCAGGTCATGATTCCAGAGTCTTGGGATCGAGCCCCACATCGGGCTTCCTGCTCAGCGGAGAGCCTGCTTCTCCCTCTTCCTCTGTCTGCTGCTCTGCCTACTTGTGGTCTCTCTCTATCTCTCTTATAGGTAAATAAAATCTTTAAAAAAAAAAAAAGAATAAAATTTGGATCCTGTTAAGAATTGAGAATTAAGAATTAGAAAAGAGATTGTTGGCTTTTTGGGTAGGCAGTCAGCAGAATCTGCCACACCATACCAAGGAATCTGGACTATATCCACTTGGGATGGGGAACCACAAGGATGTTAAAATGGGAATTAGCATGATTGTATTTCACTATATCAGAACGGAGGGGTACTAAGAAGGAACATGAGTCTGGAGGTAGGGTCAGCAGCTAGAAGGCTTCATCAGAAGATTTTGGAAAGGATTTTAGAAACTTGAATTAAGAGCAGCTAGTCATTAACTGGATGAAATAGGTGTCAGGGAGGAAAATATTTTCTATTTCCCTCAAGATTCTCTTGGAGAAAATCAAATTTAATTACATAGAGATGGGACTTCCATGAGACTAAGAGGCCTACATGTAGTCAGGCAATTGAGGCTTATATGCCATTCTGAGCTGGGACTTCAAAGGGAAGGAGGACAAATCCCAGGAAGACGAAAAATAATAAATGTTTGGTAAACAAATGTTTGTTGAGCCTTATAGAAAAAATGGGACACAGAGAGGAATCTTAATAAAACGACTTTGCTAAGTTCCTCCCTCTGTGTCACACCTAGTTCCATATTATACTGTAGTTACTTGTGGTGCTAGCTCCCTTCCTGGAGTAGGTCCTCTATCCAAATTCTTGTAGGCAGGTCGCGTGGGGGGGGGGGGGGGGGTTTGAAAGGCTCTTCTTGAGCCTTCTGTTTGTTAAAAATAATCAGCCTAAAATAATGCACATGCAAAAAAGACCCCTTTGGGGGCGGCAAATTTTGCTCCCCTAGAGCAGAAAAGACGTAGAAGGAAGAGATTCTAAAATGACTTGCAAATTTCTACTTGGGTGAATCACAGGGTGGTTGATTAAAGTTGGGCATATAAATGGACAGGTTTGGGTGGATAAAGTAAGAGTGGCAAGATAATGGTTTTGTAATGGGCAAGGAGGTGCCTATAAGGCACAGGAAGAGAAGATAGTAAACTTGGAAAGGAGAGTGAAGATGACAGTACTTCAACTCCTTTAGAGATTAAGGCAGGGTGGTGTGTGGAATGAAGGAGAATGGAGGGGAAAGAAAGTGATACAGACAATTGATGCCAAGTGTGGGGCTGGTATGGCTGAGTTTGCTCAGAGCTGGGTAGAGTCAAGGACTTCTTGAGAAAATTGTAAAATGTAACCGAAGGCAAGGCTTTGAAAAGCAGTTAAAGACCAGTTTTGAAATATGGATTTCTGTAATTTGTTTCAACATGTTGAGAGTTACAGCAAATGAGATGGGGAAATGATCTCAACCTACTTCTTTTGGCCTCCTGACTGGAAACCTCAGAACTCAGCCCAGTGAGCTGTTAATCAGATAAGCACTGCAGGCTTTTGTAAAGAATCATGTTTTACAAATTCCTGGATGCATACAGAGTTACTGAAGGAAGTATTATCCAAATGCAATGGACAAAGAAAGTATAACGAAGTATTGGGATTAAAATATGGATTTCTTTTCTGTTCTATAACAGTAGTTATTAAATATAAGTTAGAAGATGTTCCAATGCACCTTAGCTCTAAGTTAATATAGATCACAAATCACATGGATTAAGTACTATTTAAAACATAAATAGGAATTCTGTTCCCACTCAAAAACACCCATTTATTGAACCACTGGATTTTGAAATATACATAGGTTAGACAGAATGGTGCAGTTGGCAGGCAACCTCAAGAATTAGATATATATATATATATTCCAAAACATTTGTTGAGTTTTTCCCATGACTACCTGAGCTGAGCTCTGGAATAATATAAACACCTGATATTTGTATAATTTTGGAGTTAATCCTAACTTTATGCAACTATTCTACCCAATGTGACTTTTAGAGGCCAAGATAAAATATAACACCTGAAGCAGAGCAGGGAATTAAAGGACAAAGAAGAACAGAACACTGAGAATTGATGGAAAAAGTTAAGTTAGGAACCGCATCCAGGCTGGGAGGGAAATGGAGGGAAAAAACAATAGTTGGGAGAGTCTGAACATATAAACTGGACAATGTCAGACCACATACGATTAGAATTGTGACCCAAGACTTCTCCAGCAATCAGCCTAGAGCTCTCACTACTGCTCACTCGGCTTCCCTGCTTTCTCACTCAGGATCAACCAAAGAAAGCCAAATATGCTCCCCACAATCACATAAGATGCCCTGCTCCTAGTAAGCCCACCGCCAGCTTCCCTATGCTAATACTCTCAAATCAGAGCATACATGAAGTCTTCCCCCCCCCCCCACTTTAAGCTTTCCCATTTCCCTGACAGTCTTTACGTCTCTGTCATATATAAGTGTTGATGGTTGGCTGCCTTTTTATAGTAGGTATAGGACAAATAGCCTCTTTTTGATCCCATTGGGGTGGTCTTCATTTATTTCTACATTCACTCTTTTATTTGTTATACATTAGGTGTATTGTATGCGCCTGACAATACCCAGCCTTGCTGTGGAAGCAGATAATCCTTGCCCTCAAGCATATTCTGTCAACTGGGACAGAAAGACACACAAATTGTAATTCAATATGGTAAGTGAAACAACACGCATATATTACGGGGTTGTAGGTCAAGGAAGGTTTTTAGGGGAGGTGACCCCTAAGCTAAGTGGTAAGGAATGAGTATGATTGGCTTGGCTAAGAGGCCGGGAAGGATATACAAGGCAGATGGAAGGGTTGAGAAGGCAGACTGAACAAAGCCTAAGAGGGCAGAAGCCACAGATGTGCGTTGTTGAAGCACAGGAAAGGAGCTGAGGAGTTGCTGAAGCACAGGAAAGGAGGTGAGGAGCCGCAGAAGAGGCTGCATGGGCGGGTCCTGGATCGCCGTGTGTATGCCACGTTTGTAAGGACTTGGACTTTATTCTGTCCAAAGGGCTCCCTCCTGGAAATGAGAGAAACGGCCGGTGTCAGCTAGGAAGAAGAACATTAAGGAAACATTCATTACCTCTCTATGTATTACTGTCAGGTCCGAGAGGGCAAGGGCACAGGGGCTCACGTCGGGCACACAGTAGACATTCAATGAATGTTGAAGGAATTCGGTGTAAACGATATTGTCCCCCATTTATGTTTCTCTAACAGGACAAAACAAGGAAGCGAGGGCATAAGTCTGGGAGGCTATAGGGAAGGTTTGATTCTGGCGATCACGGTTGCTGGACAAAATACCTCTGATAGGTTGTGGGCAAGGGATGCATTTCTCTCACGGCCACTGCAAGACTCACCGGCCGGCGCCGCTCAGTCGTGGAAGCGGCGGCGCAGCAAGAAGCCAGCAGAGAAATCGCGCCGCCAGGAGGGCAGGTGGTGCAGGGCACCCCAGCACCGCTTCGCCCGGCTCACGGGAGCGCCTACGGAGCCCGTCAGGGCGGAGCTACGGTACGACGCCTTTCCGGATTGGACGCGCGCTAAATCCCGGGGCGGGCATTAGAAGCCGAACGCTCTTGGGGACTGGCCACTCTGGCGAACGGACGTGGGGCCGGCGCAGCTAGTTCGCCCGCGGCCCCGGCTGGGTGGAGGCTGGGCCCGTCTCCGCGGGTCTGCCGTCAGTCATTGGCTCCCTGCGGTTTCCTTGGGGACGTGGCGCCGCCGCTCGCCCAGGCCTCTTTCCGGCTGGGCGAAAGGCCGCGGGGAAGCGCTCTGGACCGGGCGGAACGTTGCCGAGGGAGCCTGCGGGCCGCGCGACCCGTGAGTGCGAGCGGGGGGAGGGCCGCGGGGCTGGGAGAGGCGGGGAGGGGAAAGCGGCACCCCCACCTCGCCACCTGGGAAGCGCCGCTGCCTCTAGAACGCCCGGCTCCAGGGGAGTCGGCTTAGCGTCCGCTGGGGCCCGGGAAAAAGAGCGGACGCAAATGGGGTGGGTGGGCGCCTTGGCCTTCCCTCGGAGGTCTAGTCCTGTGGGCACTGCTGGAGGTAAGCCTGAAACCCCACGAACTCTTAACAGGCTGCAGACTTAGGAGATGCCTGAGACAAGGAGACCAATTTCTCAGGGCAAAAAGAAAAGGAGGTGACAGGCACTGAGACCACTGAAGGGATCCCATGGCTAGGTAAGGCTGCACATTTTCTCCTCAGCTTGGGGTTCAGTTGCGGGTGGCAGGTAGGTGGAGGGGCCCTGGGATGTTTTTACAAGTGAGGTTTGCCCTAGTGCTACATCTGGACTTGGCTGCTTGGTCGGAGGGATGCAAAGAAGATCAAAGTGACTTTTTTTTTTTTTTTTTTTGAAGGCAGGCACAACTGTAGTTTCTGGCTCATAACCCCAGGGTGATGGAGTGAGTGCTTGCTGACATGTGAAAAGTGCTAAAATGTAATGTTCTTTCAGATTTCCATTTGAGTGAGACTACATGCTTTCTGAGGAGGTTAAACAATGTTTGTTTGTTTGTTTGTTTGTTTTAATGAACTTTGAAAATAGGCTGAGGTCCTTTTGAACAATATGGAAAGTGAACTTCATATCATAGTTGAGTATGTGTATCCATACATTGTGATGCTCTGAAACTTTCAGAAAAGATTAATGTGGATCAAAATGTACCAGATGGAACAGTAAATAGAGTAAGTGGGGAGAGATGCAGAACAGTAGGTACGGTGTAAAATCAGAGGAATGGAGATTCACACATGATACACATTTATGCTTGTGTAAACATGGAGTATCCCTGGAAAAATATATAGAAAATGATACCAGTGGTTGCCTTTGAGTGGGAAATGATTGGTTAAGGCCAAAGGCTCATTTTCCACTATATGTCCTTTCAAACTTATTTTTTTTCTTACCATGTGCATATTTTATTTATTAAAATATTTTTAAAAAAATTAGTTGGAAAAATATTCTGACTTTCTGTTTTTTTTGGACATCATTCTTGATGGGAATGCTGTAGTTGCTTTCATTCCTCAGTGTTAAAGATTGACCAGGGAGACTGGTGATCTTTCCATAAACATGAGATTAATTCTTTGAATTACACCCCAAAGAACAGACATAGGGAAAGGAGCAGATAAGGCTTTTCTGATTTATAGAAGCACTATGAACTACGTAGGTTCTTTTCTAAGGTTTGAGACTAAGAGAACATTGATAGACTTCTGGTGGCATTAATTTTTGCCTTTATTAGGAAGGGCTTTAGTCCAGTTTAAAAACCATTTTTGAGCACTTAACCGTAGAGACTTTCCTTACTAATAATGTTTGTCTCATTTCAGGATCAGTTTTTCCTACCTCTGCCCAGCCTCCTGGTACTTTACTGTGCCCACAGTGAGTCCATTTCCACGTCAGCGGGTGGCATTCCTAGGACTCTTCTTCATATCCTGTCTCCTTTTACTTATGTCAATCATGGACTTTCGACATTGGGGTGCTTCATTACCACGAGATAGGCAATATGAAAGGTGAGTCAGCTTTAGATCACTTTGATCAGACCTGGCATTGAAGTCATAAATATTTTGTCATTTAACATACCTTTGACCCTTTTGGGGGAATACTGCACTTTTATTAGTAAAATTGCATGCCACTTATTACATAAAGATCTTAAGTCCCGTTTTGGCAATGTTCGCTTTTGATTCAGGAATGCTGATGGTGCATTTTAATCATGAAAGGCATCTTTCTATATTCTTGTTTTGGTGGGCTGACTTATTGGATGCATAAATGTTTAGGATTGTTATGTATTCTTGATGAATGAACCCTTTTATCATTATTAAATGACTTTTTAAAAAATCCTTGATTATATTTTTTGCTCTGAAATCTTGTCTGGTGTTAATATAATTACTCCAGCTTTCTTTTAATTAGTGTTATCATTATTGATGTTTTCCTATCTTTTTTGTTTTAGCCTTTATGTCATTATATTTTATATCTACCCAGTTTTTTATAAGTAACTGCTTTTTATCCAGTCTGACAATGTCTGCCTTTTATTTGAAGTGTTTAGGTCATTTGCATTTTATGTGATTATTGATTATGCTTAGGCTTAAATCTGTCTTGCTATTTTCTGCTTGTCACATCTGTTCTTTGTTTGCTTTTCCTCTTTTCCTCCCTTCTTTTGAATTGAGTACATTTTTAATATTCCATTTTACCTCTTTTGTTGGCTGAGTAGATATAACTCTGGGTTTTTTAATTTTTCAAAATTTTTTTTTAGTGGTTGCTTTAGGGCTTAGGGTTTATAGTAGATATTTTTAACTTATCATAGACTACCTTCAAGTAATATAATTCCTCTTCCCGCATACCTCTTTATCTCTTCCCCTGGGCCTTTGTGCTATTGTTACACATTTTTCTTCTACATATGTTATAAACACCATATATTGTTATTATTTTTGCTTTAAATATTTCATTGTCTTTTAAAGAGATTTCAGAAATAAAAAACAGCTGGTATATTTCTCATTTCTGGGTCTTTTCATTCCTTTGTACTGTAGTTCGTATTTCCATCTGGTATTTGTTCGTTTTGCCTAAAGGACTTCCTTTAACATTTCTGGTAGTGTGAGTTTGTAATTGGAGAGTTCTTTCAACTTTTATGACCAAAAAAGTCATTTAGCTTTCCTTTGAAAATATTTGTGAGGTATGGAGCTCTAGATTGATCTTTTTTTTTCCTTTCATTTCTTTAGAAATGATGCTTCACAGGGTGCCTGGGTGGCTCAGTTGGTTAAGCAACTTCTTTCGGCCCAGGTCATGATCCGAGGGTCCTGGTATCGAGCCCCGTGGCTCACCAGGGAGCCTGCTTCTCCCTCTCCCTCTGCCTGCTACTCTGCTTGCTTGTGCTCGCTCTCTCTCTGTCCAATAAATAAATAAAATTAAAAAAAGAAAAAAAGAAATGATGCTTCACTGTCTTCTGCATTGCATTCTTTCTGAGGAGAAGTCTGCTATAATTCTTAAATCTTGTTTTCTGTACATCACGTGTCTTTCCTCTAGCTTTTTACATTTATCACTGGTTTTGAGCAATTTGATTATGATGTGCCTTGGTGTAGTTTTCTTCATGATCCTTTTACTTGTGATTTGTTGATTCTTGCATCTATGGATTTATACTTTTTAATCAAATTCAGAAAAATTTTGACCATTATTTCTTCAAATATTTTTTCCCGACCTCCTCCACTTCTCCTTTGGTATCTTCAGTCACATACATATTGAACCATGTGAAGTTTTCTCACAGCCCACTCATTTTTTTTTCCAGTCTTTTTTCTCTCTATTTCTTTCTGGATATTTTATATTGCTGTGTCTTCCAGTTCACTAGTATTTTCTTTTATAAAGTCTAATCTACTGTTAGTTACATCCAGTGAGTGCTAAATACCTTTTTTTTTCTGGAACATCCATCTGAATTATTTGATATAGTTTTAATGCCTTACCAGTTACATAGAAGATCTGTATCTTTTATAACAATGATTTGTTTTGCTCTTGTTTTTTGAGGTTAGTTTCTGATTAGGCTACAAAGTGAAATGATGATGTGTTGTGTTCATCATCAATATGACTTTCTCTTTGTTGTTTCTCAGTATGAGGAGACTTTGGGCTGCAAGTGACAGCCAAACTGACTTAAATAAAAAGAAAGCTTATTGGCTCACGCAACTAGAAGTCCAGGAGCAAAGGGACTATCAGTGCAACATTGACTGTCAGGTTGAGAATCTCCATCTCTGTTTTCCACAGTGTCAACTTGTTGAATGGTTGTAAGATCGCAGCTAGTAGCCACTAGGGCTACATACATCCACACTCATGTCCTACAAGAGGGAAACAGGTCTTCTATGCCCTTGTGTGGGAATGAGGAGAGCTCTTCCTGGAAACCTCCATCAGCCCTTTCCTTCAATCTTTTCTGGTCAGAATTGGGACATGTGACCACTTCCCTTAATATTTCTGGGTTGTTCTGTCCCCATAATTTCTCATTTCCACTTCACTTTGGTCATTCATTCATTCGTTCATTCAGCAAGCATTTATTGAGCAACCACTGTGTGCTGGGTGATGATAGGCACCAGGACATGGAGACTTTGGTACCTTTTTTCAAGAAGTTTATGTTTCCAACCTTTCCTCCCTCAATAGCACTATTCATTTGTATTTTTCATTCTGTCTTTCTAAAGAAGGAATGTTTGTTTAGAGGACTATAGTTGTCAATAATCAGCCTGAAGCAGTCTGTTAGCTTCAAAGAACTAAATCCATAGTTTGAGTGTTTTTTAATGCTTATTGAGATTTTCTTGACACACCCGAGGACAGTTTTCCACTGGAAGACAGCATGGTCTAATTATGGAATTCTATGTGGGTTAATGCGGCTAGGGTAAAGACTGTTAGGGAATGAGTGGTGAGCTGTGTGGCTGGAGAGGTAAATCAGGTCGAGCCTGTTAAGTCATTTGAGGGGGTTTAGACATTATTTTCAGGGCAGAGGGAAGGCTTTGAAAGGCTTCGAAGAGTGATATGATTGGAATTTCTTTTTAAAGAAAGCTCACTTTCGTGGCATTGTGGTGAATGGATTGGAGGGGAATAAACATGAAAGGAGGGAGATGAACTGGAATACTCCAGTAGAGATGACGGTCGCCTGAACTTGGGTGGAAGCAGCGATAATGGAGAGAAAGAAGCAAATGCATTTGAGGGATATGTGGGAGGTAGAGTGATCTGATATTCTTGTCTACCACTCTACCCCAAGTGGCAAGATCTGATAAATACTGTAGTTGAATTAATCGCAACAAGTTAACTGCAGGGCTAGGGGACACACTGTGCCTATGTGGTTATCTTACCACAGTCCTGACCCCTGTAATGCTCTAGTTGAGCAACCAGCAGCCATATAGCCTAGAGCTCCTGTTCTTTATTGAAAGGTTATGTGCATATTGCCACAAATTGCTGTATATCATTACATTTCACTAATGGCAGCCACTGTGAGTCATTTTGGAAGCAAACATTCATTGAGAGTTTGCTGTGTGCTTGCCGCTGTTGTAGATATTAAGGTACAAAGATGAATAAAACGTGGCTCCTGAACTCATGGAGTTCTTTAATCTAGTTGGGGAGGCAGATGTGAAGGAAGAATTATTTCCCAATGAGATAATAGTTTATATATATATATATATACATATATATATATATATATATATATATATATATATATATATCTGTGTAGAATCAGGAACTGTACACAGTCAAGAATCAGGAACAAAGAATCAGAAATTAATCAGCAGAGGCCCATGAGTAACTAAAGTCGATATCCTTAAGTTCATGAACTAAAAGCTCATGCACTTTACTGATAAGATAGTCTTTCCCCTAGACCCTGTTTGCTTTTATTTTACACACTGTGTTATTTAGCTTGGATTTGTCTTGTCTCAGAACACAGCATATAAACAGCAAATTAGATCATGGTAGTAGGAAGGGTATGCTGACCATTAGATGTGGGCACACTGATGACAACTGTCAATAAATAATATGCTGGCATCTTGACAGTGAGGCAGGAGAGAGTCTTTTATTTGAAATAATCTTGATTTTTCTGTTCTCTAATTCCATTTTCTGCCCTATAGATATACACTGAAGATAATGGGCAACATTATCTGCATTTAAAATATTCCTTCCAGAATTTTTTTCTTCCTGGTTGCTGCTGTTGCTTAAACACTGGTGAGCACTAGCTGATGATAAGATGATTAAGCAAATAATTAGGAATTGATGGAAATACTTAAATTCAACAGCTTATTAAAAAATCAGACAAGTGGTTATTGAGATTTTTATATTATATACTTATAGTCATATTTTTTCCAACTTAAATTGTTCCAGTTCTCATGATGAAATTATATCAGTAGTTTGTATTGAAAAAAATAATTTGAATTTTTTACAGCCATTGGTGGAACATAGCGTATTTCTTTTGAGGCAGTGTGACCCAGGATTTTAGACGCCTACATGAGGGTTTTCCTTCCATAGTTTCAAAACTGAAGAGTTGTTGTATTTGTTTGTTTGTTTATTCTGAACATGTACCCATATTGCTTCAGGAGGGAGTAATCAGGAGGTTTGTGTCAGAACTAGAATTTCAGAAAAGATAAATTTAGACATTGATGGGGTATCAGTACGGCTAGAATCCAGAGCTGTTTTTAACAGACTTTATTCTTTAGAGCAGTTTTAGATTCACAGCTAAATTGATCAGACGTACAGAGGTTTCCCAGATATCCTCCACCCTTACATGTACAGCAAAGCGATTTTTAAGAGTAATTTTTCTTAGATGTGTGTTTTAATCAACTCTTTATCTGGCATGTGCTCTATAAGTGGTGCTCTGACAACTTCATCAGACTTACTACATATTTTACTGCTTATTTATTCATTCATCTTTTCACTTATTCAGCAAATATTATTGTCTACACTGTGGTATCCAATAGGGTACCCACTTAGCACAGTGGCTATTTGTTTAAATTAATTAAAATAAAATAAAATAAAATAAATACAGTTCCTCACTTGCCCTAGTCACATTTCAGTAGCTCACTGGCCACATGTGGCTAGTGGCTATCCTATTGGACAGATGGGGAATATTTCCATCATAGCAGAGTTCTGTTGGAAAATTTTAGCCCTAGGTAAATTGTTAATAATTTTTAGTATAAGGGGCACTTTTAGCATGTATACATATATAGAGTACAAGACAAATGATAAACTGTTCTTACTTAAATGTTCTGTATATTTGATGAATTTCTTCTAAACCTTAATGTTTAGTATTATTCACATTTTTGTAGCCTCTCCATTGTCTTCATTAGAGAGGAAATTTTTGTCTGGTTGGCTGTCGTTCTGAAGAATATCTTCGGTACCTGTTAAAAGGTGGTGCCAGGGCTCCTGGGTGGCTCAGTCAGTTAAAGCATCCAACTCTTGATTTTGGCTCAGGTCATTCTCTCAGGGTCATGAGATCGAGCCCTGCATCAGGCTCTGCACTGGGTGTGGAACCTGCTGAAGATTCTCTTCCTCTCCTTCTGCTCCTCCTCCCAGAAGAAGGGTGGTGCCTTCATGTTCCTTTGTCATCTAGGTATAACTGTGAATGAGAGGTTCTGCGTCGACAGTGGGCTCAGTACTGGCCTTCCTTAGGAATTTCAATTCTGTTTAAAGCAAGTTGAAAAGAGACATTACTTTTGGTTAGGATAAAAATGATAAACTTTGAGATATGCAGGTGAAGTTAAGGCTTCTTATGTATAATAGAAAAATTCAGAGATTTTTCCTAGTGAAGGCATTTACCTGCATTCTTTGGCATTTATTCATTTATTCACTTACTTGTTCTTTAATGGTCTTTATAGTGTTTATAAGCAGAACTTTAAATTATAAATGCTCCTGACTGCTCTGATTAATCTTGTTAGGAGATAAGCAGTAACCTTTAAGATGCTTTCCTGCGCATTTATTACTATCATCAGTCAATGCACAGCTACTTTCCCTATAATGTCATTATTTTTGGTTCTGAGCCTTGAATGGAGTTGAAAGAGTATGATGACATTCAGTAAAAAGCTGGTAGCTCCACACTGATGGGGGTTGCTTTAATGGACTTTTGGCATGTTGCTGAGTTCTCTTTGAACTCTAGAAGTGGTATAATTAGTGTTGATTATAAGCTAGGTAATGGTTTGGTCAGTTACCACCCTGATGCTGTTAATGTTTTCAGAGTAATGGCAGTGAAAGCCACTGTTTTCCAGTTTTACCTTGGGTGATGTATATGTGAGTAATTCTCTTTTCATTGACTGAGCAGTGATTAGAGGGAAATCAGGTTTCTCAAATAGAAACAGTATGTGTATGTGTGTAGGGGGGTTAAATATGTGGGATAATAAATTACATCTGTCCTGGGAAAGCAGATATGAGGGATTCCAGAGCTTTTGGAACTTTTCTCATGGACTTCATGTCCTCTTTAGGGATTAATATATTGTAATGTCAGCAAAGCAGGAGAGTCCATCAGTGCAAGTAATTGATCATGATGGCTAAGGCCAGGACTGAAAATCACAGATGAAAACATCCAAGAAAGGACCATTGATCCATTCATGTCAGGAGTCTGGACAGAGGAAGGCCCCCAGGTGTTTGAAAACTGTAAGAAGCCTGATTAGATCATTAGAGGTCAAAGTTTCAGAAAGAGGCGATACTGTTACTTCCCAAAGGGGAAAATTGTTCTTTAGTTACTCATTTGTATGCATGATGAGAAAGATGGAGGCTTCCTGCTGACTGCAGCCATTGAGCAAAGACTCAAGTGGGAAGTGTAACATAAATGCTGTCTGGTCCTAGCTTCCACCCTTGTGTTCAAAGGTCAGCTGACATTTGTGACTAATGCACACATTGAGACTTCTAAGAGATGACAAAGCAAAGTTGACTTGGACTCAACTTAGAGTTGCTTATCTTGACAGGAACCCAGGAGGGTGACAGGATGCTTTGAAAAGCCATTGAAATTTTCTGAGGAGACCAATTGATTTTGAGTATGTATAGCTAGACAGCTAACAAAGACATAGAGGAGTTAACAAATGCACAGCACTATATTGTGAGCTCTGGACCAAACCAGCCAGTATTGGTTGGTACATATCAGAGAAACGTGAGGAATACCGTGACAGTTCAGAGATACTGCGGGTTAAGGTTTTTGCGCTTGAGAAATGCAAATGTGCAACAAAGAAATACGAAAGAAGTCTTAGGGGCTCATACTGGAATATAAACAAACTGCTTAAAGGGCATAATGACACTCCACATTTTAAAACAGAAGGAGGCCTTTTCAAATCATTGTGAGTATTACAAGAGTCAGCAGTGTCGCGTGGAGGCTTCTTAAGAACTGGGAAGCTATGTCAAAGAAGGAAAGGGGGAGAAATAGGTAGAGAAGCAGGTGGATGTTCCAGAGAAAAAGAAGGTTAGAGCAGCGGTTGTCAATGTGTTTACTGACCCTTGGGAGTTCCTGAGACCCTTTCATGGTGTCTGTGAGGTCAAAATTAGGCCAAAACTGTTTTTGTAATACCTACTAAGATGTTATTTGCTCTTTTTTTAATTGCTGAGAAACACATAACATAAAATTACCATCTCAACCACTTTTAATATACAGTTCAGTAGTGTTAACTATATTCACATTGTCATTCAGCCAAACTCCAGAACTTGATCATCTTGCAATTCTGAGTTCTGTGCCCATTGAACAATATCGCCCCTTTTTTCCCTCCCCATGCCAACTCCTGGTAGCCACTATTCTGTTTTCTGTTTTGATGAATATGGCTGCTTTACTCTTATATAAGTGGAACCATACAGTATTTGTCTTTTGTGACTGGCTTGTTTTACTTAGCATGATAACCTCAAGATTCACCCATATCGTAGCATAAGACGAAGTTTCCTTCTCTTTTAAGGCTGAATAATATTCCATTTTATGTATACACCACATTTTGTTTATTCATCTGTCTGTGGATATTTATGTTGTTTCTACCTCTTGGCTATTGGGTGTTTTTTTTGCCCTTTTCACTGAGTTGACATTTATACTAATGATGCAAAGCAACGGGTAGGTAAAACTGCAGGTTTTACCTGCCTACCATCAAGGTGGAGGCACCAAATTATGCTTATTAATTATTGTGATCATCATTGTCACATAGTTGTAATGGGGAAAAAATTCCAGTTCCATTTAAGAATGTCTTTTTCATATTCTGTGTGACAGAATTGGAAATATGTATTAAGCACTTCTGATGCACACTGGAGTTTTCTTGAGGAAAAGCCCTTAGGCAGTTGTTTGGGTTATGAACTGCTTTTATCATGGAATATTATTTTTACTTGAAAGAATGACTACCAGAAAAGCTATGGTTTTCAGACTTGGATATTTCTTAGATTATTTTTTTGAAAACAAATGGAGTAAAAGCCTGTCACTTTAAGGAAAACAACTGTCAGTGCTTATTGCCAATGATAAAATTTGAGCTTTCAACTGAGAATTAGCAGTTTGGAAAATTTGTGTCTGCAACTATGTGTTTGCTAGCTTCTCAATACTTAAATGACTTTTTTTTTTACCATATGGGTAGTGATATTAATGAATGAGTGGGTGGGTTTTGTTTTTTTTTAATACTGTAGAATGAAATGTGTCAATGTTGGGAAGATTTGCATCCTCAGTGAACCAGTATTTTTAAGTATAGGATGTTACAAAATTATGCAAGGATAAAAGTCATTCAAAGTGCAAGATAGACCTATGGTTAACTTTATAGAGTATGAAACGTTCTTAGATAGGGTTTTGTTTTTTTTTTTAAAGATTTTATTTATTTATTTGACAGACAGAGATCACAAGTAGGCAGAGGCAGGCGGAGAGAGAGGAGGAAGCAGGCTCCCTGCTGAGCAGAGACCCTGATGCGGGGCTCGATCCCAGGACCCCGGGATCATGACCTGAGCCGAAGGCAGAGGCTTTAACCCACTGAGCCACCCAGGTGCCCCTTAGGTAGGGTTTTTGTTTTTTTTTTAAGATTTTATTTATTTATTTGACAGAGAGAGATCACAAGTAGGCAGAGAGGCAGGCAGAGAGAGGGGGGAAGACAGGCTCCCCGCTGAGCAGAGAGCCCGACACGGGGCTCGATCCCAGGACCCTGAGATCATGACCAGAGCTGAAGGCAGAGGCTTAACCCACTGAGCCACCCAGGCGCCCCCTAGATAGGGTTATAGATTTCACGTTGCAACTAGCCTTTAAGAAACTTAAAACTTTAAGAAACTTAAAACTGCCTTCTTGAGTTTTAGTGTAGTATTAAAGAAGACTATTGACAGTGATCTAAATGGTCTCTTAAAGTATTCCCTTTTTCAATAACATGTCTCCATGAAGCTGGATTTTTTTCAAGTACTTCAGCCAAAACAACATATTGTAACAGATGGAATACAGAGGCAAATAATGAGAATCTAGCTGTCTTCTGTTAATCTACACACTAAAGACATGCGCAAAACCATAAGATAGTGCCACTCTTCTCAGTTTTTTTGTTTTAAAAAATAGTTATTTTTATAAAATATGTTAATATGTAATGAGTTTATTGTTATATCTAAATTAATAAATTCTAAAATTTTTTCTGTTTTATTTTCTAACGTGATAAATATACATAGATGTAGCACACATATACAAAAACTCTTTTGGATCCAGTAATTTTTAGTAAAGGGTCTTGAGCCCCAAACATTTGAGAACCAATGAACTGGAGCAAAGTTATTCGTTAAGCAGGAGGGAATGGGATTCAGAATCCAGTGAGAAAAGTAGAGGGGAAGATTTTCAGAGGGGGAAAGCAGAGAAGCATCTGCATATGCTTCATCTGTGAAGCATATGAAGTAGAAAGATTGCTGAAATGAAAAGTCACTCTGGGTGAGAGATTGCTTATCTTGCCTATGGCGTGCTGTGAGATCAGTATTTGCACAAGTTCTGTAACTTGAACTCAGATATCTTCCCAGCTTTCATGTGATAGCAATGAGCTGTCGTTGAGCTGATTTGTGGATTATAAGCCCAGTTCAGCCCAGTCATTTGATCAGAATGGGTAAGTATGTGGTGGAACAGAGTTTTTGGGACTGTAAATTGACTAGACTGTAACAGTTTTTACCACCTGCTTCATTTCCCATAACTCACTGTGACGTTGGATCCAGAAAAAAGTTCTGCCTGACCGTATCTATGTAATAATTTACAGCATTATATTGGAGCCCAAATACATGTTCTTCCTTTATTTTGTATTGTACCTTAGGAAAGGTGCTTAGCTCCCTTTTCTTCTTTCCACAGTTTCTACATGCTCATCTATTCATCAAGTTTGCTTTTCTGTCCAAAGTAGGGAATGCTGTGGTCTTCATAGCAATGTGAAATCATTAGTAAACATGGGCTAGATTGTCCTCAGGGGTGGGACATGTGGCTTATTGCTAATCAGAGGTAGATTTCCTGCAGAGCTAATAATACCTATACTTCAAGGCCCCAGACATGTGTGGACTCCTTTCGCATTTGTAATGTTGAATCTTTCTTTAAAAAGAACACCTCCCCAGTGGCACTGGCTTCAGGCTTCACAAAACCTAGTTCTGAGGGCTTCCGTGTAAGGGTCTAGGGGATCTAGGAATTAGCTCTAAATATAGTGTTGGGTGACTAGGGCAGATAGAAGGAAGGTTGTTCAGCTGTGATACTTGAAAAAATTCACAGCATTGCTTTCAGAGCATTTATTCAGCTATTATCTCAACGTATAGTTAATACTTAATCAAATTTAAAGGAATTTTGAAGACATTTGAATCTGTCTGCCATGTAGTATGTATTCGTAGCACCGAGAAACAGCTCTTTTTCCATATAATAAGCTAAGAGCCGTTCTTCCTGAGCTCCCCTTCAAGTGAAGCTTTTGAAGAGGAGTTGACAATATTTGTACTTTTCAGACCCTCAGGTTCTGAGGGAACTTTAATGTTTATTAAAGCCTCAGAGCTCAGGAGCATTTTTACCAACCCTTAGACTTCTTTCCTTCTGGACTTTCCTGCCCTTTTCTCCCGAGAGTCTTCTTATTTGCTCTCCCAGTACTCATCACATAACAGCAAGAGCAGCGGCAGCACAGCGCTGAGCTAACCACTCAGCACTCTCATACTCTTATTTTACAGATGAGAAAACAGTCTGAGAGAAGTTAGGTAACTTGCTGAAGGTCATACAGCATAGAAAGTGCTAGAGCTGAGATTCAAACCTTGGTGTTCTGATGGTAACATCTTCACTTGTTTCATCTTTCTGCTGTCAGCCAAATAAATATCTTGTAATAAGAATCTGAAAAAAATCCCACCATAAAGTACTGCTGTCCTTGGGCCTAGAAGCTTTTTTCTTGTTTTTTTTTTGAAGCAGTATAATGTTTTATTTTTTAAACTGGGTGTTGGGCACAGAGGCATTGTCTTATTGTTATTACTTGTACATACTTTATAAACATTCTTTCTATGACTAAAAAATAGTGTAAAAGATTATAGAGAAGAATATAGTATTTATAAAATACATTTTTTTGGTTAATGCAAATCTAGCACTAAAAAATACAAAGCAAAAAGCCCCATAAATTTTTACCACCTAGAAACACGTATTAAGTGATAATCATTCCAAAGTATTCTTTAGATACAGAAAAGAGGAAGAGAAATTATTAGGATTCATTTAGTTAATCAATGTGTGTAACAAACTACCCCAAATTTAGTGGCTTATAACAACAAAAACCAGTAATTTACTCAGGCCTAGAAGCTCTTGAAAGTTGGTAAAAGATTTGGTACTTCAGCCAGTTGCAGAACTGCCTCCAAACATGGAGGAGTCTTTTAGTTCTCTGATTCCAATGGCCTCTAGGTGAGCAAACCAGCTGTTGCCTCATACATATACATCAGTAACTATGGTCAGTGTTGTTTCATTCCTTGAGATGTGTGGTTCCATGTGGTTGGCACATATAGACAGTTAATGAAGACTCATGAACAAATGAATTAAAGTAGTGGTGCCTTTTGTGGACCTGGATGCTTGATACCAATTTCTCTTTCTGCCTGGCGTAGGTATTTGGCACGAGTCGGGGAGCTTGAAGCGACTGACACTGCAGACCCAACTCTGAATTACGGACTTGTTGTGGACTGTGGCAGCAGTGGCTCCCGGATTTTTGTTTATTTCTGGCCAAGACATAATGGCAACCCCCATGATTTGCTGGACATCAAACAGATGAGAGACCGCAACAGCCAGCCAGTAGTTAAAAAAATCAAGCCAGGTACAAATTGGAATATATTTTGTTGTCAGTCTCTTTTTATCTGCTGCAGGCGTGAGAGAGGAAGGAAGAGGCAGAAGGAAAGAGGCAGAAAAAACCCTTTTTTTCCCTTGAGATTCTGGATAATGGAAGGGATATCTCATTCGTTGCTGCTCCCATCCTCACAAATAATTATGTGTTTAGGACCTTAAGCAGAGCTTCATGGCGTATCAGTCTTCTGAGTCAATGTGATCTGCTTTTTAAAATATTTTGTCTTGCTTAAGGAATCTCTGCAATGGCAGACACCCCAGAACATGCCAGTGATTACCTTCGTCCTCTGCTGAGCTTTGCCGCTGCGCACGTGCCTGTGAAGAAGCACAAGGAGACACCCCTCTATATCCTCTGCACTGCAGGCATGCGGCTTCTCCCCGAGAGGTGAGGGCCGGGGTCTGGACACAGGAAAGTGGCTGGTACAAGAGTGCAAGACTGATTCTATTTTTTGAAGATTTTATTTATTTGAGACAGAGAGAGAGATGGCGAGAGAGGGAACACAAGCAGGGGGAGTGCGAGAGGGATAAGCAGGCTGCCCGCTGAGCAGAGAGCCCAATGCGGGGCTCAATCCTAGGACCCTGGGATCATGACCTGAGCCGAAGGCAGTTGCTTAACGACTGAGCCACCCAGGCGCCCCACAAGACTGATTTCTACACATTGTTCTCTGTAGTTCCCCGGTCTGAAGGTGAGCTGGGGGTATACCACACAGAGCTGGCAGGTGGCAGGCAGTAAAAGGCTCCTTGCTCAAAATAGAGCAGAGCCACCTCCGCACATCATTATTTCACAATCTGTGTTCAGAGCTTCGTGTCACTTGCTTCTTTGGGATCGATATCTATCTGAGATGGCTGTAATGATTGTTAGTTTTGAGAAGCAATGGTGATGGTGGTAACGTTGGATCACTAGATGGGGAGCATAGTTAGAGAAGGGCTGTAGGAGGTTCATCTGAGTGACTGGGTACCTGGAGGCCAGTAGGAGAGGCTTTGGTAGGGATGCTGCTCTGTCTGCAACTGCCTGGCTCCCTGGTGATAGTTGGTGCTGCTTGCAAAGCTCAGTCTCCATTGCTTTAGACTAGCTTTTTCCATCCCAACCAGTCCAGCGTCCACTTGGCTTTGGTAGTTTAGCTCAGGATCTTGCCACCTGATCCCTCTTCCTTCTCTGGAGGAGGAGGAGGAAGAGGCAGTGGCTATACTTAGGTCACACCCCTTCTTGTTTGTGATTTCTCCCCTTCGACACCTCCCTGACCCCTGCACACTTATGGTCATGGGGTGGGAGTGAGCTCCCTTAACCTTAGAATTTGTCCTCTTGGAATGTTCAAAGTCTCACAGGCATCAGGTATTTTTTAATTAGCTTAAATATTTTTTTCTTGGTGAATAACAGTAACATTTTCTAGGAAGTTTTGTTCTGTATGCTTGGCCAGCAACAACAAAAACCTCAGCCATGAATGTAGGGCTTCATACTGCTTATGCCAGATGTGCCAGAAAACACATGTCCATAGTTGTTGCAGTGGACTTCCTTCCTTCTGTTTAGACATGAGGTTATTGGTTTACTGTCTGGTCTACAGTTGAGGAGGAGATTATATAGCCATTTGTGGAAATTAGAGCTCTTCTAGCCCCTTATTTTTCTATTTATCTTGACCTTTAAAAAATTTTTGTCTTGTTTTTATTTTTAAAACCAAATTTTAAAATATTATAGCTGCATTAAAGAAATCTTAAAAGTAAAACAAAACAAAACAAACCCCAAACACTTATATTCCTGCTGCCCTTTCAAAAGTGTTTCATTTTGTCACATTGCCTTCTCTCTGTACATCTGTATGTAGTTTCTACAAGGTCATAACCATACTGTATATGCAATTTAGGATTTTTCGTTTTGACATAAGTAATATTCACATAGTTCAAAATTTCGAAATCCTGGAAAGAGTAGAGGTGACACAGGAATGCCACATCACAGGTCTGTGAGTGGTCTGCAGTCAACAGAGGGGAGCAAGGGGGAGGATGGCCAGAGAAAAAGCTGACTCAAAAGTCAGAAAGACAGAGCCAACCAGGAGGATGATGGTTTAGCCATATTTTGGGGGTCTGGAACAAAGAGGATTGTCTCATTGTTTGACATCGCTCAGCACTGACTCTGTCAAAGAAGTTTCCATCTGGGAAACACCCACTATGTAGCTCCATTCCATTTGTCTAAGATGTTCACTGCATGGAAGCTCTGAATATTAATATTTCTTTTATCTTAAGTATTTGTGAAGAGCTTGCCTTTTAACTTGCCTTCTGATCACCTCATCTAATAATGCCTGGATCCTGGGCTTCTGAAATCGTTGTTAGCAATTGAGGCAGCCATAGTTGTTGACATAAATGTAACCATCACTGCAAGAACCTGTTTTGTATAATTGATGCTTTGCTAATTTATTAGTGTTTGTGAGCAGTATTCAAAATGGGTTCAAATCACAGGGACTGTAATTTTGAAATGTATTAGCACTAGGTTTTATTTCTTTGCCAAAGTCCTGAACTAACAACTTGTTTTACCTCATTTTCATTTTGTAATGGAAATATCCTTAAAAAACTACAAATATGGGGCGCCTGGGTGGCTCAGTGGGTTGAGGCCTCTGCCTTCGGCTCGGGTCGTGGTCCCGGGGTCCTGGGATCGAGTCCCGCGTCGGGCTCTCTGCTCGGCGGGGAGCCTGCTTCCCCCTCCTCTCTCTGCCTGCCTCTCTGCCTACTTGTGATCTGTCTCTCTGTCAAATAAATAAATAAAATCTTTAAAAAAAAAAAAAAACTACAAATATAGTATAAGGTGATATTTAAGGGGAAAGAAAACTTTTGTTATGGAAAATTTCAAACATAAAAAAAAAAAAAAGAACAGCATGATGAATGTGTATTTTCTTACCCACCCAGCTTAACAATTACCATTATTTTGCCACTGAAAGTTTTTCTTTAATAAAGAAACAATAATTGAATTTTAGAGAGTCCTGTGCAGTACATGAAGAATTTTTTTGTTTCATTGTTTAATATAAATTGGGGTCACATTATATGTATTGTTTAATAACCTATTAGAACTCAGAATATGTTGGACAGCTTTTCACATCAGTACATACAGATCTATATTGACCTCATTTCTTTTAACATCTGTCTAGTATCACACTGTGTGGATATACCACAGGTTATTTAATCAATACCTAATGATGTGCGTTTAGGTTATTTTCACTTTTTCACTGTTACAAATAGTGCTGCAATGTTCTCTCCTTTTTGTATTCTTATCTGATGATTTCCTTGCAATACATTTCTAAAAGTGTAATAGCTGATCCAGGGTTAAGCGCATTAAAAATGTGGATACATAGGCCTGGATTGCTCTTAGAAACATCATACCAGGAATTTGTATTCCAGACAGCAGTGTATACTCGTGCCTGTTCTTCCAAATCACTGCCAAAACCAACAAGTCTTTTTCTTTGGGTATTTTAGAAGCATATCCAATAGGGAGGGCAAAATAATCCCTCTTATTACACATGCAAAATTCTTATTTCAAGAATTTAATATGTATAACAATGAGCTTTTTTGTAAACTATATTTGACAGTATACTGGGAAATTATTACTTTAAATGTATTCTTCACTTTTAAGTGTTAACATTCTCCACTAAGTCATGCCAACAACTATCTGAGCCAATGGAATATTTTTGTAATGAGTAATTTAAAAAATCCAGGGTAATGGCTCTTATTTTTAACCATATTCTCTAGATTCATATTATTACTTCTAGCTTTGTTTCTTTGCTCTTCTTTAATAACACTGATAACACAAAACTTTAGAGGCGAAAACAACCTTAGATAATAACACTCAAACTTTGTCCCCAAATTGTTATAACCTTTGGATTTTGATCCTGATCTGGGTTTTTCAAATGATAAAATTTTTTATAAAGAAAAAAAAAACCCAACCCTTGAAATATATAAAGGGAGATTAAAAAGTTCATTGTCAGCTTGTGTAAAGGATTATTAAAAACTTGTGGACCTAACAGTGCTTGTCGTGTGGTGACTTGAGGTATTGTTTCTGTATTTTGTAAGAGCTGAGGATGAGATTGTGTTCCTCAGTCTAACAGCTTCCATTCACAGTAGTTAGGGATCATGTAATTACGAAACCGTGCTTCCTTCCACTTATACGTATTCAGCCTGTGAGAGGCACAGAACCATGGTCTCATCTTTTAATGCTATATGAATAGTAAAATTATAAAAAGGGAAAGTATTACGAGTACACATTACCCTTTAGGTAGGAGGATAAGTTTAAACCTTTGAAATCAAAGAAGGTACCAGAAAGATGTAGGTCTCAACTGGTGGATGGCTGTATGAGCAGTGAGTTGTAACGAGTCTGAGTGGAAGGTCAAGTTGAAGCTAATTGTGAGAAGAGTGTTTAACGATTAACTTTTATATGTTTTTTCTTTCTTGCAGAAAGCAGCTGGCCATCTTGGCTGATCTAGTGAGAGATTTACCGCTGGAGTTTGACTTCCTCTTTTCTCAGTCTCAGGCAGAAGTGATCTCTGGGAAACAGGAAGGTAATGGGCCTCAAGGGGCACACTGGTTTGGCTCCCAGCCAATCATGGCATAGTCTCTCTGGTGGGGGTTTAGGATTACTTTATATATTTGACATTTACTTTCCTTCGATTAATTTTCTTGATTCTGCTGTATAGTTTTTTAATTATTATTATTCTTTGCATATTCTGCATTAGAATCTGTTTTAGAATGCTGCTTTTAGAGGGGAGGTGGGTGATGGACATTAAGGAGGGCATGTGATGTAATGAGCACTGGGTGTTACATAAGACTGATGAATCGCTGAACTCTGAAATGAATACTCTATATTTTAATTAATTGAATCTAAATTTTTTTACAATGGGAAAAAAAGAATCCTGCTTCTAGAAGTCCTATGTTTATATTTGTTTTTAACTTTGTGCTAAGTACTATGTTTATAAGAAGGATTAGATTTTCTTGGTGGTTAGACCCTTTAAGAATGATGTAGTGTCCTTCTGTATCTCTGACGGCAGTCTTTTAGTTTAAAATCTAATTTGTCTGATATGAGAATCACTACCCCAGCTTTCTTTTGAGGCCTGTTGGCATGAAAGATGCTTCTCCATCCCTTCATTTTCAGTCTGGATGTATCTTTAGGTTCCATGTGTGTCTCTTGTAGACAGCGTTTGGATGGGTCCTGTCGTTTTATCCAGTCTGAAATCTTGTGCCATTTTATGGGAGCATTTAGGTTGTTCACGTTTAGAGTGATTATTGAAAGATACGTTTTTATTGATATCATGTTGCCTGTGAAGTCCTTGTTTCTATAGATTGTCTCTGTGAATTTCTGTTCTATGTCACTCTTGGGTTCTTTCTTCCTTTACAGAACCTCCCCTTAAGATTTCTTTTAGTGCCGGCTTGGTGATCACATACTCTTTTAAACCTTGCCGGTCTTGGAAGCTCTTTATCTGTCCATCCATTTTGAATGTCATCCTTGCTGGATAAAGTATTCTTGACTGCATGTTCTTCTCATTTAGTGCCCCGAATATGTCTTGCCAGCCTTGTATGGTTGCCAGGTTTCTGTGGATGGGTCTGACGTTATTCTGATGGACCTTCCTCTGCACATAAGGAATCTCTTCCCCCTAGCTGCCCTTAGAAGTTCTTGTCTAAAAATATGATTCGTGAGTTTCACAATCAAGTGTCTTGTGGTCTTTCTAGATTTGTTTATCTTTGTGGGTATCCTTTCTGCCTCTAGGACACAAACGCTTGTTGTATTCCCCAGATTGGGGAAATTTTCATCCAGAATTTGTTCAACTGTATCTTCTAGTCTTCTCTCTCTCCACCCCCTCAGGGATCCCAGTAATTCTGATGTTGGAACATTTCATGGCGTCATTTATTTCCCTAATTCTGTTTTCATGGCTTCTAAGCTGTTTGTTCCAGGCCTCCTCTTGACCCTTTTTCTCTATCAGTTTGTCCTCTAGATCACTAATTCTCTCTTCTGCCTTGGTTACCCTACCTGTTAGAGTATTTAGATTAGATTGGATCTCATTGATAGCATTTTTAACTTCTGCCAGGTCAGCTCTCACTTCCGCCCTAAGAGATTCTATGATGTCACTAAATCTTGGAACACTGAAAAAATAAAATTAAATTTAAAAAAAGAAGGTATTAGTATTTAGTGATGATTCCAAATGGATATTTTGTTAGCTAATTGTAGTTTTGAAAGCATACATACTTTTCTGAGTTCTACTGAGTTTGCCAAATTCAAATGTAAATCAAATTATTAGATTAAGGTGAAACTTTAATTTTAGGGGTGATCAGGATGATTACTATTTTTCTTTTGTTACAGGCGCTCCCTTTATTGCATTTACTGTGCGGTACTGATAAGTCCCTAAAAGCTTGCAGTTTGGGGGTGGAGTTGAATGGGTGTTCTCTTGTGGCCCAAATGTGGCCTGTATGACAAAATTATGTTTCCATTTCTTGAAAAAGACAAAATCTATGCATTCTAGTTATAGTTCACATAAGGGAAAAGATTTACCTTTTTCAATTTCAGTATTGCGTTTTTCAGCCCTAGAATTTTCATTTGGTTCTTTTGTATGTTTTATTTCTTTGCTGAAACTATCTTTCCATTCATGCTAGGACTGCTCCTACTTCTTGATTATATAGCTGCTTTGATATTTTTGTCTGATAATTCTGACATCTGTGTCTTCTTGCGGTTGGCATCTTTTCCCTTATGAGTTGAGAATTTCCTAGTTCTTTTTATGCCAAGTAATTTTATATTGTATCCTGGACATTTAGAATACTACATTATGAGATTCTGGGTCTTTTTTCAGTCATAAGGAGAATATTGATTGTTTTAGCATGGAATTGACCTGGTTAGGTTCATGCCTCAAGTTCTGACCTACCTTTTGTTGGCTGTGATTCTGTTGATTCGTTTTTCAAAGTGTTGGCTCTGCTCTTTGGATTTGTCTCATTTTTGTATCATCCAGGGGCCAATCTAGAATCTGGGCTTAGCCCATACCAGTGGGTTGTCTAGCCAGTAGTTCAGTTCTCAGAACCTTTGGTGTATTTATATTGTTTAGAGTGAGATCCATGCATGTGTAGCTTGACTGTGAGCCCAGGAGTTGATACACTTCTTTATTCCCTACTCTTTGTGATCTCCCCAATACTTTCTGATTCCCTGGGGCTCACTTTCACGGTCCTCCGGTCAGAAAGCCAGGACTTTAACTTACCTGCTCTGCTGTTCATTTCCCATGATGTAGCCAGGACTAAATGATACAGGACAGAGGGGGAAAAACAACCAATAGGGATTTTTGCCAACTCTTGAGGCTGTAGTTCCTCTAGTCAGAGAAAAGGATTCATGTTCTTCAGAGTTTTAGGTACCTGCCCAACTTCTGCCTCTACCCCTGCAGGATTGCATGGGTCAGCAGAGAACAAAAAAAAAAGGGAAAAAAACCTCAAGGGATTTTCCTCTATTCTTTCTGAGCTTTTAGAGTCCCTTTTAATGCTCCTTGAACCAGAAAGCAAGGTCTTGAAGTTCTTTCCTCCACACCTGTATGTCCTTTTGTGTTTCAAGCTGCTGTTGAGTCCAGGCCAGGCAATATCTGGGGAGGAGAAATGGGGAACTCACTTCCAGTTTGGTGGCACTTTAACTTCTGATCTCTGTCTCCATGTGCCCATTATCATTTCCTTTCAGAGGTCTCACAAATCTGCTCTATCCATTCCATCCAGAGTTTACACTTGGATTCAGTGGGGAGACAGGATGGAGTGTGCTTACTCCATCTTGCCCAGGACCAGAACTCCCGAGTCACATTTTTACCAGTTGTTTTTATACATTAATCCATAATCATCTGTAGGAAATTTAGACAATGCAGATCATTTTAAAATGATTAAAGGGAAAAGCATCATAAGATAAGAGATTTTTAAATTCATACACTGAGAGTGTGGAATAAAATACTCTCATCACCTTTTTCTAAGAAAAGGAGGAAAAGAGCAGCCTTGGGAAGAGGTGTAGTCATGGCATAGCAACAGAATTAAGCGAGGACTTTCGTATTTCTTCCTTAGGAGTTTATGCATGGATTGGAATCAACTTTGTCTTGGGAAGATTTGACCATGAGGATGGTGAGTAATACTGTTGCCTTATGACAGTTCTAAGCACTGAAGGTTTATGTTGTAACCTATCTGTAGAACATAAGTGCTGTGTTTGAGTTGTTTTTCTTTCTTTAGTTTTTAAAAACTCTTTTAAGATGCTTATTTTCTAGTCCTAACTTGCCTTCTTTTTTTTCTTTTTAACTTTTTAATACGGTAAGTTCAAATATTCATAGAAATAAATAATAAAATGAATCTCCATGAACCCAATACCCAGACTCAACACTAATTGGTGGTTAGCTAGTTTTTTGGCCCTACACTCCCTTTATACAACACGGGTTTTTTTCCTACTGGATTTTTAAAAAAATATTTATTTATTTTGAGAGATAGAGCAAGAGCTAGAGAGTGTGAGTGGGGAGAGGGGTAGAAGGGGAGAATCTCAGGCAGACTCCCCACTGAGTGTGGAGCCCAACATGGGTCTCAATCTCAGGACCCATGAGATCATGACCTGAGCTAAAACCAAGAGTCAGACACTTAAATGTCTAAGCCACCCGGGTGCCCCTCCTATTGGATTTTTTTTTTTTTTTAAGATTTTATTTATTTATTTGTGAGAGAGTGAGCACAGGCAGGCAGAGAGGCAGGCAGAGGCAGAGGAAGAAGCAGGCTCCCTGCTGAGCAAGGAGCCCGATGTGGGATTCGATCCCAGGATGCTGGGACCATGACCTGAGCTGAAGGCAGCCGCTTAACCAACTGAGCCACCCAGGCATCCCCCTCCTATTGGATTTTTAAAAGCAAACCCCAGACATACCATTTTATCTTCATGTACTTCAGTGTATCTCTCTCACCAATGAAGAGTTTCAAAACAAACAAAATATACACGATGGCATTTTTAAATTTAAAAAAATTAATAATTTCTAATATTATGTAACATTCATCTACCCAGGTGTAGACTTACCTTATTGTCTCAAGAATATTTATTTGTAGTTGTCTTGCCAAAATTAGAATCTGAATGAGGATCACGTGTTATGTTTGATCAGTTTCTTAATCTAAAACAGTTCCCCCCCACACCTCTTTTTCTCAAATGATTAGAAACAAAAACAAAACTGGGTTACTTGATAGCATGAATTTGACACATTCTTGATTTGATTGACTGCGTTTTTGTGGAGTCTGCAACATGCTCTTCATCCCTCCTTTTGTCCTGTATATTGGAGATTAGAGATAGAACCTTGATTAGACAGAGATTCAGTTCTTTTGGCAAGAATAAATCATAAAGGGGCACCTGGGTGGCTCAGTGGGTTAAGCCTCTGCCTTCGGCTCGGGTCATGGTCTCAGGGTCCTGGGATCGAGCCCCGCATGGGGCTCTCTGCTCGGCAGGGTGCCTGCTTCCTCCTCTCTCTCTCTGCCTGCCTCTCTACCTACTTGTGATCTCTGTCTGTCAAATGAATAAATAAAATCTTTAAAAAAAAAAAAAAAGAATAAATCATAAATATTGGCGCTAAGTGTTTCCTGGTTGTCCCACTTTTAGTCATGTTAAGACTGATCAGATATTCAGGATTCAGGTATTGTCAGCCTGATGTAATCTATCATAAAAATTCCCCAGCCACTTTTCACTTAATTAATAGCCAATTGTGATGGTTGCTTAGATCCATTTTCTTCATTAGAGGTTGCAAAATGGTGATTTTTCTAATTCTTTCAGTTATTCTGCAATAAATAAAATAAATATTGTTCTTTCTTTTTTTAAGATTTATTTGAGGGACGCCTGGGTGGCTCAGTTGGTTAAGCAGCTGCCTTCGGCTCAGGTCATGATCCCAGCGTCCTGGGATCGAGTCCCACATCGGGCTCCTTGCTTGGCAGGGAGCCTGCTTCACCCTCTGCCTCTGCCTGCTACTCTGTCTGCCTGTGCTCGCTCTCTCTCTCTCTCTCTAATAAATAAATAAAATCTTTAAAAAAAAAAAGATTTATTTGAGAGAGAGAGAGAATGAGCAGAGGGAAGAGGCAGAGGGAGAGGGAGAAGCAGGCTCTCCACTGAGCAGGGAGTCTAACCTGGGGCTCCACCGCAGGACCCTGGGATCATGACCTGATCCAAAGGCAGACATTAACCATGACTGAGCCACCCAGGCACCCCAACAGCTTGGATTTTTCTTTTCTTGTTTTTTTTTTTTAATATTTTAATATATTTATTTATTTATTTGACAGAGAGAGAGCACAGGTAGCAGCAGAGTGATAGACAAAGGGTGAGGGAGAAGCAGGCCCCCTGCTGAGTTGAGAGTCCTATGTGGGGCTCGATCCTAGGACCTTGGGATCATGACCTGAGCTGAAGGCAGACACTTAACCCACTGAGCCATCCAGGTGCCCCAACTTGGATTTTTATATAACAAAATTTTCTTCACTAACTATTCAATTATCCTTATTGGAAAGACAAAATGAGTCCTTCCTTCTTTCATTTATCAAGTTTTTAAATAATGACTTCATGTCCTAGCACGAAAACGTTAAAGGTAACCAGTGAAGTTTTTTTTTCCCCCAGTATCTTATGACTTTTAGATTTTAATGTGTTTGATGCATCATGGTCCATCACATCATTATTCTTTTCTGTGCTCAAATTATACTGTCATTGGCCAGTAGAGGCATCTTTAGGTTGGCTCCTGTACTGTTTAACATCCAGTAGTTTTGTAGTCTATTTCCCTTGCTTTTGGGCACACTAAGATATTCCATGATCATCTTGTATTTTTTCTACCTTAGACCTAGCATCAACCATTTTTTAAGGAGCCCTGGTTTCTTTTATTGGAAAATAGTATATAGTAATGTGGATGCCACGGGTGCTCATTGCTCCTGGATTATCCTTGCTGTTAGGCCCTTTCAGTGAACAAACCTAGAAAATATGTGTTTTTAGAAAGAGAAAAATAAATCATGATTTCATAGTGATAGTTCCAATTCATATTTAAAGTTATAAGGTTATTGCTTAATATGTTTGATTTTATACTCTTAGGTTTTTTTATGCTGATTATGTTTCTAAAGATACTAATATAAATATTTGCTTTATTTCATAATATATGCTTAATGATTTAAAAATAATAATACCAATAAAATTATTACCAATAAGACTACTAAAATGCAATTTAAGATATCTATTTGCCTCTTTGTCATTAAGATACATTCTATAAGGGATATAGTAAAAATGCTGTTGTAAGTTACTTGAAAGAATTCTCTATAATATATAGTTGATATGGTTAGATTAATATATTTCAGTTTGCTCTTTATTTTTATTTTATTTTATTTTTAAAAAAAGATTTTATTTATTTATTTGACAGAAAGAGAGTTCACAACTAGGCAGAGAGGGAGGTAGAGGAGGGGGGGGAAGCAGGCTCCCCGCTGAGCAGAGAGCCTGATGCGGGGCCGATCCCAGGACTCTGAGATCATGACCCGAGCAAAAGGCAGAGGCTCAACCCACTGAGACACCCAGGCGCCCCTGTTTGCTTTTTATTTTTGAAGGGATTTCCATTTTGGGTTTTTTTTTTCCTTTTTGATTTAATTTTGTTTTTTAATTACTAGATCCTTCCTGTTCCCTTATTTATTTCAGAATCTGATGCCGAAGCTCCGCAGGAACTGGCAGCAGGGCGCAGAAGGACAGTAGGGATACTGGATATGGGAGGAGCCTCCCTTCAAATTGCTTATGAAGTTCCTACCTCAACTTCTGTCCTTCCTCCAAAACAGGTATTTTACCTTTGAGGGAAATTCGGTTGCTAGAAATGCCAGTATTTAAGAAGAAGGGCACTGTCTTTGGACATAGACCAACCTACCTCAGTCCAAATATTTGTTCACATACTTGCTAGATTATATTACCTTGGGTAGGTTACCCCTCTGAGCCTTAATTTCCTCATATATAAAAAGAGAATAATAATAGTATCTACTTCATAAAGTTGGGAGGATGAAATGACACCGTGTGTGTAAAGCACTTAACAGACTTACCAGTATGTGATAAATGTTTAATATATTTTAGTAATTATAATTATACTCCCATCTCCTAGGGCTGCGTGATGATTAAACATGACAATACATATAAATCCCAGAGCATGGTATTTGATACATACTCATTTATTAAATGTTACTTCCTTTCCCTTACTTATGATTCCATTCTTGTGCTTCTGATATTCCTTACCTGACTAGGGTGTACAGAATATATCTTGAAGTAGTTTTATCACAGAGAGGAAAAAGAAATGCAGACAGTTTTTAAGTACCTATTATGGTCAAGGAATAAGACATATTATACTGCTCCCCAAAAGCTTATAATCTATCAGTGAAGACAGCCTGTGATAACAGACCATGACAGTGCTATCATTTCATCTAAACCAGGGTTTCTCATCAATGGCACTATTCACATTTTGGGCTGGTTAAGTCTTTGTTATAGCTGTCCAGTGCATAAAATGTTTAGCAGCATCTCTGGCCTCTACCAGATCCAGTAATGTCCCCATTCCATGCCCCTGCTCCATGAATGAGAGTCATCCTGGCTTGTTACCTGGGTTGTGGGTGATAGTAGGCTTTTGCATAGTGGAGGTGGAGGAAGGCCACCTGTATGGAGGCACCAGTATGCACGAGGGAACAAAAGGAAAAGCAAAGAGTCCAGAATGTCCAGGGAGTGGTGAATAGCTTGTTGCGGTGTAAGATTTGTCAGTATGGTACAGCTAAGTCTAGGAAGATAAGATGAAGTTAGATGGTGAGGAGTCTTGGGTGCCATGCTAGGGAATTTCACTTTTTTATCTGTAGATGGAGGAGAATCAGCAAAGATTTTTGAGTAGGGCAGTCATATGGGCCTCAGTTTCATCACCTGTGAAATAAAATTCCCAAAGTTCTTTCCAGCTTTGTATTGTGTGACTGTGGGCTAATTGATTTGTTAGGAAAATAATTTTGGTATTAGTGGGAGAAAGAAATGTAGGTCAGGGAACCTTGGATGAGAAGTAATAAGGAATAAACTAGGCAATGGAAATGGAAATGGAGTAGAGGGCACAGATTTCAGGTATATTTTGGAATTTAAAGCACCAGTGCAATGAAGTGGTGTGGGTAGGACAGGGAGGGATATATAGTGATGCTGAGGTGCCTGCCTAGATACCTGGTAGGGTAAAGAACCCAGTCACTAGAGAGACCCCAGGGTAAAGGGTGGGTTGATGCTAAGCAAATCAGGATGGCTTGGGTGGTTTGGGTGAGAGTGACTTTCTGGTCTCTAGCCCAAGTACTGCGACAGGTGAGTTCAGTTTTGAGTATATTGAATTTGAAATACCCGAGGCACAGATATGTATAAATAGCCAGCAAGATCGTTGGAACTGTGGGTTTGATAAGCAGCAGGGGTCTGTGCAAGGTTTGGAAATTTGGGGAACTAGGTTGTAAGACATTTTAATCTTAGTCTGTATTTGTTAGTATGTAGTCAACAAGTGAACTGAAGGCGTGGTTCCAGTAAGTGGCACTGATCCTTAAAGTCTTAAACAAATGACTCTTTTATTTGTGTAGATTTAGAAAGTGACCCTGGTGTAGAAAGTGATCTTGCAAGCCACTAAATTAGATGTATGCATAGCAATATAATGGTCTTAAAGATGGATCTTAGCGCTTGGTAAAGAAGGAAAAGAACAATGAAACGTAACACAATAGCACTTTAAAAGATACAAATAATCCTCTGTGCCTAAAGTGGTTTTTTTGTACAATTCACAGAGTTGCCCATGTTCACAAAGTAACCCAGCCACCACTACTGAATTCTAGAACATATTCATTACCCCCCAAAAACCCCACATTCAGTAGCAATCACATACCATTCTCTCCTTAGGGCCCTGACAGCCAGTAATCTGCTTCTCGTCGCCTGTGGATTTTCCTGTTTTGAGTGTTTCACATAAATGGAATCATACAATATGTGACAATGTGTGTCTGCTTCCTTCACTTAGCAAAATGTTTTCAGGGTTCATCTCTGTTATAGCACATGTCAGTCAGTACTTCATTTCTCTTCATTGCTGAATAATATCCCATTATATGACCTTGCCACATTTTGTTTATCCATTCATCAGTTGATGGACTTTTGCGTGTTATTTCCAGTTTTTGGCTGTTACGGATAATGCTGCTGTGAACATTCACATACACATGTTTGATAAGTCATAGTTTTCACTCCTCTTGTGTATATACTTAGTGAAATTGCTGGGCACAATAGCATCTTCATAAACTAAAAACAAATACATTCAAAACAATAATTTCATTTTACAACAATACATACGAACATATATTTTGCATTAAGCACATTAGAATGGTTGCCTGTGGGGAGCGGGAATGGGAGTGAATATGAGGATAAAAGGAAGTAAGTAAATAAAGCAAAAATGGGGCTTTGCCAAAATAATGTACCTTTGAACTGAGGAGTATAATTAATTCAACCCATGTGCCTGAAGTTAAAAAAAATAGAGCCCTTTTACATGGAAGGTCCAGCAAAACAGAACCTTCCCAATCCCAGTCCTTGTCATAGAAAACATTAGATCTTCTTGAATAATTTTAGAAAAACCCATAGAATAGGTATCATGGTGCTCTCCCAAATTCCTTAAATTTATTTTTATCAAAGGATTTTTTTGTCCTAATGATAAAAAATAGTACATTCTCATTTTGGAGAATTAGAAAATCAGAAAAGTACATGCAAGAAAATGACATGATCTGTAATAATGAGTCTGTCTTTTGTAGAACTACAGTGTTGTGATCTCTAATTTGGTATTTAGTCTCTGTACTGTTTTAGATAGGCTTGTCATTTTGCCTTTGTTGAAAATAATGCTATGAGAACGAGAGAACGCTATCATATATCTTAAAAGAGTAGTTACAGCACATGAAGACTGGTGTATTACTGATGTCATAGCTTTCTGTCAATCAGCCAAAATTAAAATTCCCTTTTTTCTCTTTACATTGTATTTTAGGAAGAAGAAGCAAAGATCCTGCTGGCTGAATTCAACCTGGGCTGTGATGTGCAACATACTGAACATGTGTATAGGGTTTATGTCACGACCTTCCTGGGTTTTGGGGGTAACTTTGCTCGGCAGCGCTATGAAGACCTTGTGCTAAATGAAACCCTTACCAAAAATAGGTACGTTTGACATGGGAATCTGTGCCTCTGAAATAGAATGTTGTCAAGGTGCAGATACAAGGAGGAAATACTCCTGCCCTATTAAGATAGGTATGTCCTTGCTTCCTCCTTCTTCCTGACCATTCCTGTCAATGGGGTAGTGTCGCTTAGAGACCCTCTGTTAGTAGTCCCACCCAGTCTAGGTGAGGGTGCCTTATGGTCTTTGCAGTTCGGACTCAAAAAAGTACAGCAGCTTATTGGGACTCTTGCAGTGTTCTCTTTCAGAAATGGTATTATAGGATAAATGAGATTAAGTTCTTTTTTTTTTTAAGATTTAAAAAAAAATTATTTGACAGAGAGAGTGAGCACAAGCAGGGGGAGCAACAAGCAGAAGGACGGAGAGAAGCAGGCTGCCCACCGAGCAGGGAGCCTGATGCGGGGCTCAATCCCAGAGCTCTGGGATCATGACCTGAGCCGAAGGCAGATGCTTAACCGACTGAGCCACCCAGGCGCCCCAGTGAGATTAAGTTCTTAATTTATAGTGTGCAGTATGATATAGCTCTTAGCTGTTCCTTCAGCACGGAAGACATATTTGTTGAATTACATGGGGTTGCATCTTACGTGGAAGTGACATCCATAGTGTGTGTAAAAGATAAAAAGCATGTAGTCAGAATTAACTTTTACATTGTTCTCTCATTAAATTCAGAATAGCCAATTTTCCCTGCAGCATGGACAGATCATAGACTCCTCATTTGAGTACCCGTGAAGTATTTAGGCCGTAATGTACAAATAGTTGTGAGATTTTTTTTTTATTATTTAAAATTGTTATTGTTATGTGCACTGAAGGAAGCATAATAGACAGCAGAGTTTTTTTCACCATAAAATTATTTGCCCCCATTTGTTTTGCTAGAAACACTAGTTTGAAGAAGTACTGGTATAGCCTGTTGTAGGAACTTCTCCACAGCAATTGTCTTATATTGGGACCATGTTAAAGAAAATGCTGTCTCATAATTCTTTTTTGTTTTTGTGAGTCTCAGCTACCAAGAGTTCATGGTATTTCGGGAGAAATCTCTTATCCCAGAGGACTGATGAATGCAATAAAATCAGGCAGTGTGTTTGCATTCTGAAAATACTCCCACATCTGTACTCCTGTTGCTTGGGCTGCCAGCAACGCGGCATCTGGAGAACAGCTAGGAGAGTTTCACACTAGTTTTGTTGTGTTCCTGTTTTGTTAGCTGCTGTGCTTCGTCTTCCATTGCCTTCCTTTCTTGTTCTGCTGCCCTTTGCGCTTTGCTTTTTTCTGCTCAGAACCAGGCTGCATCATCATCATCCCATTCACTGGTATTTTCTAAGTTCCTAGATCAGAAGATTTATTCTTCATCTCGTGTCGCCGCTAATCTACTAGAGAAACCTGTGTTTCCTGGGATGTCAGGACATAATGGTTCCTTCCTCTTCTTTTTCTCTTTATCTTTCTTTCTTTCTTTCTTTCTTTCTTAGAGAGAGCAAAAGAGCAAGCAGGGGTGGCAGTAGGAGGAGAGGGAGAGAGAGAATCTCGAGCAGGCCTCATGCCCAGGGTGGAGCCTGAATTGGGGCTCAATCTCACAACCCTGAGATCATGACCTGAGATCAAGATTTGGATGCTGAACTGACTGAGCTGCCCAGGCACCCCTGGTTCTTTCTTCTTAATATGATTTTCTGAGGTGGTTGGTTTTTTTTTCATAGTTGGTGTCACACCCTTAAAATAGGTTCCAGTCCCAAAGCATTTTGTGCTGTTGCCACATTCCCACTCTCTCCTTCAGTCTTTACCCTTGTGGGGGCATCTTCATCCCAGGAAGTCCACTCTTCAGCAGGTTTCTCTTTAGGAACTGGTGAATAATTAACTGTGGTTGGCAACATTATTTGGTCTTCACTAAATTTTTCTTCTTGGCTAGATCTGTATTTCATCCCCTTAGGAATGGGAATACTGTTGCAGGACAAGTGCTGTCTTGAAACAGCCAGAACCATGTGATGGCCACGGTGGGGATGAAAACCTGCCCCTCCCCTCCTCTCCCTGCAAGGGGCCAGGCATGTCCTCCTTCCTATTGCCAGCAGTTGTCACTGCACCACTGATATGGTCTCCTCCTCAGGAGCCTCTCCAGGGCCTTCCCTCTTCACCTCCTCCCAGGTGTTTTGTTAGATATTAGAACTGCACTTGGTGGGTGAAATCTTGACACTTTTTTTTTTTTTTAAGATTTCATTGATTTATGTCATTGATTTATTGAGCAAGAGTGAGAGAGAGATAGAGCATAAGCAGGGGAAGCAACAGGCAGAGGGAGAAGCAGTCTTTTCTCTGAGCAGGAAGCCCCATGTGGGGCTTGATCCTGGGACTCCGAGATCATGACCTGGGCTGAAGGCAGCCACTCAACCGACTAAGCCACCCAGGTGCCCTGAGATCTTGACACTTTTAAGAGGCCAGTGGGGGTGAAGACTAGAAGGAGACCCCCAGATTAATATTTCCAGTTTTACTCTACACTGGGAGATGTACATGTGGACTGAACGGTTGAACAAAATTTGATCACTGCCATATTTCTCTCCCTCCCCCCTGCCTCCATCCATCCATCCATCCTTCCATCCTTTCTTCCACTAAATTGAATTTGCTTATGGTAAATTTTGATATGTTACAACTGCTGCTAAAACTCCATTCTTGTTTCTAGGGATGCCATGTAAAACAACAAGATAATCTGTGAAGCGCATTCTTAGGCCAAATTTCTTAAACTAAGCATTTCTTAGAAGAGGTTGTGTACATTAGTGATGTGTTCTGTGTATTTTTGTCATTGTGACAGGTTGCTGGGCCAGAAGATCGGTCTGAGTCCGGACAGTCCATTTCTGGATCCCTGCCTGCCTGTGGGCCTCACAGATGTGGTGGAGAGGAACAGCCAGGTGCTGCACATCCGAGGAAGGGGAGACTGGGCGTCCTGCGGGGCAATGCTGAGCCCCCTGCTGGCTCGCTCCAACACCAGCCAGGCCTCGCTGAATGGCATCTACCAGTCGCCAATTGACTTCAACAACAGTGAATTTTATGGTTTCTCTGAGTTTTTTTACTGTACAGAGGATGTGTTACGCATCGGTGGCCGCTATCATGGGCCAACATTTGCCAAGGCTGCCCAGGTAAATTACTTATAAAAAAGATAACTCATGCCAGCTGCAGCCATTTATTGGGTGCCTAACTTTGTGCCAGATGTGCAAAGAGCTCTGCATGCCTGATCTCAATGGATTCTTCTAGGGGCCCTATGGGCCCTCATTTTATGGATGAGAAAGTAGACTCAGAAGTTAAGGAACCCGTTATGCCGGACTCTCTTCTAGTTCGTTAAGCTTGGGTTTCCATGCATGTCGTGATCACCCAAATTATCATCCAAGTCCAAAATTGTTGTGGTGGCTAACAGTTTTTCTTTTAGTTTTCTAATAATCTTGTTTAATGTTTGTGGCCAAAAGTGTCATCCCCAGATATTTTTCCCCTTACTGGGTATTCTCGGTTGTAATGTGCTTTTGGAAATGATGTCACACAGGTGGGCAAGTGCACTTTCATTTTCTTGGTAGGAGTCATTAGGAGGCCAGAATAGTATACAGGGTCACTTGGAATATTAGAAAGATGTTGGGAAAAGCAATGTCAGTGGAAGTGTTATTTAAAACTAAAATGCAGAAGAAATAAAAATTTGTTTAGAATATATCTAGGACATTAGCTGCTTGTAAGCTTAAATCATTGGTTACCTGAATAGGTAAAAGTTTAGCTAGCTTTCTGTAGCTCCTCCTTTTTTAAAGAAGTCTTATTTATTTTAGAGAGAGTGAGCAGGTAAGCGGGGGGAGGGGCAGAGGGAGGGTATAGCTCCTTTAATTTTTTTTAAAGATTTTATTTATTTGAGAAAGCATGTGTGCATGCACAGTTGGGGGAAGGGCAGAGGGGGAGGAAGAAGGAGAGAATCTCTCAAGCATACTCCACAATGAACACAGAGCCCAGTGTGGGGCTTGATCCCACGACCTCGAGATCACGACCTGAGCCGAAACCAAGAGTGTGATGTTCAACAGCTGAGCCACACAGGCGCCCAATCTCCTTCTTTAATTTAGATTCATTTCTGAAGTTTTGCTTATCTTTCTGATCTGGAAAAATCTGTCCTTCCTTACATTTTTTATTCTTTCCTTTCTGCTTTGTTACAGTTCTCTAGGGTTCTCTGGATAGAAGACTTGCAATTTAATAATATCTGTGGGGTGTCTGGGTGGCAGTCAGTTAAGCATCCAACTCTTGGTTTCAGCTCAGGTCCTGATCTCAGGGTCGTGAGATCAAGTCCTGAGTCAGGCTCTGTGCTCAGCACGGAGTCATGAGATTCTCTCTCCCTCTCCCCCGCTCCTCCCACTTGTGCTTTCTCTCTCTCTCTCTGAAATAAATAAATAAATCTTTAAAAAAAATATATCTGTAATATGTGTAGTATTCTGTTCCCTAAAGGCAGTCCCTAAGAAATATTGAGGGGGGACGCCTGGGTGGCTCAGTTGGTTAAGCGTCTGCCTTCAGCTCAGGTCATGATCCTAGGGTCCTGGAACGAAGCCCCACATTGGGTTTCCTGCTTATCAGGGGAGTCTGTTTCTCCCTCTCCCTCTGCCCCACCCCAACATGCTGTCTCCCAAATAAATAAATAGAATAGTTTTTAAAAATTTTTAAAAAAGATTTTATTTATTTATTTGACAGAGAGATCACAAGTAGGCAGACGCAGGCAGAGAGAGAGGGAGAAGCTGAGCAGAGAGCCTGATGCGGGGCTTGATTTCAGGACCCTGAGATCATGACCCAAGACGAAGGCAGAGGCTTAACCCACTGAGCCACCCAGGCGCCCCAAATAGAATGTTTTTGTTTTTTTTTTTTAAAGAGAGAAATATTGAGGAAAACCTGGTTTGTATTTGTTCTTTCTTCTCTAGCCTCCAGGAATACACTCATATTCCTTTTCCTTTCCAGCATCCAGGGCTCCCTAAATGTCCATGGCCCGCATCTTTCTCTCATTTTAAAACTTCTTCAGATTCTATTCCCTTGAACACCAAAGGGCTCAAGTTATTGCTTGCCCAAGTTGCTAGTGGCTTAATATGTTCTCTTTCCCAGGTAAAAGAGATAAGTTTGTTCTCTCTCTCTCTCTTTCACTTTGACTCAACCGTTACTTTCCCAGTTATTCCTTCCCTAGCAATCATGTCCAGAACTGCAGCCCTTCCCAATATTACCTGTTTCCCTGTCCTTTAATTTTCCTGTGAGCACTTACGTCATCTAACACTGTGTATGTATGTGTATGTGCATGTTGTATGTATGCATGCATGTATATGTATGTATTTGGTTGCTCACTAGAAGGTAAGCTTCATGAGGACAGAAAGTTTTTTCTATTTTGTTCAATGCTAGATCTCCCTGGCACCTAGAATAGCACCTGGCACAAAGTAGACATTCAGGAAATGTTAGTTTACTGATCAGAGCAAAAGGAATCAAAGGAATGATTCCTTCGAGGAGAACTACAACATGGAGACACGCCAATGGTAGAATTTTGACCATTCTGTACCATCTACTTTAGTCTGATGTGTTAGACTGACACGGGGCAGAATGAGGCTCCCTTTGGCTTTGATGTTGTTCTTCCTGGTCCTCCCCTTCCCCTGTCTGAAGGTGAAGAGCAGGAGCCGTGTCGGGCTGGCTCTGTATTGGACTTGAGATGAGGGGAATAGAAAGGAGACCCACAGCAGCCTGCATTTTGGCACTTGTGTTGCACAGTGTCCTGTGAATGAAGATGGTGCTTCTGTTTTCCTTTGTCACCTAGTAGCCCACGAGTAACTTTAGACATGGAGCAGCTGTGAATGTAGGGAAGTTACAGAGTTTGGCTTTAATTTCATGTCGTACCATTCCTGTGTGGTTGTTTCAGGATTACTGTGGCATGGCCTGGTCAGTACTAACCCAGAGATTCAAGAATGGCCTCTTTTCATCTCACGCAGATGAGCATCGACTCAAGTAAGTAGCTTCCTTTTTTCTCTAAGATGTGGCCTGAAAGTGTAGATGGCAGATTATAATGAGGGAGAGAGCAAGTAAGAGTACAGATGGGGTTTTATGTTGAAGGAGAATTTTGTTTTTTTTTTTATTTGGTTTCCTGAGCAATAGGGGCCAAAACAGTGAGCCTCGTTTCGCGAAGTCACTGAAAACCAGGGTCACTAAAAGGTTCTCGATGAGTGGCTTGAAATCAAAAGTAGTGGGGTTTTTTAATTAAAATATGGAACATTCAGAAAGGTAGAAAGAAAAGTAATACAAACCTCATCCATTTCAACAAATGCCAGTATTTTGCCAGTTTGGCTCATCGGCCCTCCCATTTTTGTAAACATTTGTAAAATATCTTGAACATAAAATAGAACAGTATCATGAACTCCCTTGTGCCGTGTCACCCTGCTTCTCTACCAACAGTCACCAGCTTCTGTCCAATCTCGTTGCATCTATTTTCCCACCCTTTTACTTGCCTCTTACCACAGTGGGGATTTTTTGGGGAAGCAAATCCCAGATATGCTCTAAGTAGACTTGTAGATACTTCAGCAGGCTCCTTGAAAATAAGGACTCAAAAAGAAAAAGGGGGCACCTGACTCAGTCAGTTAAGGATCTGACTCTTGATCATGGCTAAGGTTGTGATTTCAGGGTTGTGAGACTGAGCCCCCCGTCGGGTGCTGGGCATGGAGCCTGTTTGAGCTTCTCTCTCTTCTCCATCTGCCTTTCCGCCACCCTCTCTCGCTCTCTTAAAAAAAAAAAAGAAAAAGAAAAAGAAAAAAACCACAGTCACAATATCATTACTGCATAAAGGCATTCTTTGCCTTTGTGGTAAACATCAAGATAAAGTAGGCTCAGGTTTGGCTCCACCTAGAGGCGAGGAAGGTGAAATGGAGAGAGAGAGGTCTTTTTTTGACATCCAGTGGGAATATGTAGAAAGCATGAGAATTCTTTTTTTCCTTCTTCTTCAAGAAAAATATTTTTTTGTCACACAGGTATCAGTGTTTTAAATCGGCTTGGATGTACCAAGTCCTTCATGAAGGATTCCATTTTCCCTATGACTATCCGCACCTGCAGACAGCCCAGTTGGTATATGACCGAGAGGTTCAGTGGACACTGGGAGCCATTCTGTATAAAACACGATTCTTACCACTCAGGTAAAGTGGACGGAACTGGCATCTTGAGATCAGAGGATGTTGGTTGGTGTCTCAGAATAGGTTTTGTAAGTGACCTCTCTCCCTCAAAAAAGCATCCAAACTAACTCCCTTTATTACTATACTACACTGTGAACTGTTATTACTACCCAGGCATGTTGAAACAGAAAGAAGGTTGAAAATTTAATCCACAGTCTGTTCTTTAGCTTTTCAATTTCAGGAATTCAGTTTTATTTGTTTATCCATAGTAAATCCGTCTTTAGGATTGAGCTGTTACTTAACCAGTTCTAAGATAGCAAGTGATCAACTAAAATGCCATTCTTCAGTTACTACAGAAAACATTGGACTAGAGAACTGAGTAAGGTTGTGTGTATAGGGCATTCTTTCCTGATGAGTAGAGTCACTCTAGAGATCATGTCATTGACTTAGAAGGCTTTTTGGTGGGCCAGAATGAGAACAAAGCACATGAGAAGCCCTTCAGGGGGCATTGTCATCAAGCCGTGATTGCCTGATGTCTTGCTCTATGTACCATAAGATATATGGGATAATTTTTAGGTTCTCTTTCCTCTGGATTATTTCAGATAAACTAAAATGAATTTTTAATCTTTGCTGCCTGTTTCTCTAACCTCAGAAGGCAGGTGGCGGAGAGGGGTGAGAAGTGGGGAGCTAGAGAGTATGTTATCCAGATGGAGGGCTGATGACAGCCATGCATAGCTGTCCCAGCATCTGCCAGTTCTCATCTGTCAGGACAAGCCAGAAGTCCATATTTTACAGGCAGGCTTTTCAGTTTGGAGATTGACATTTTAAAAGAACGGTGCAGGTCAACAAAACAAAAATGGACCTGGTGTCTAGACTAAAGGGCAGCTTCTGTTCTTAAGCACACAGGCTGCTGCCCTTTGGCTTACAGGTCTCCTTACTTTTTTCCAGACTATAGTACTACTGACCAGGTGACAGCTTTCTCTAGACAGAGCCTAACCCCTCAGGAAGCACAGTCAATTTTGTTTTAAAGATTTAGATGCACTCTGATGTCTTAATTGAATTTAGGGGCCACCCTGTTCTTGTTAGTACTGTATTTACAAACTGGATGCATGTGTTTAGGGAATGGTATGGGGTCACTGTTAAGACTAAGGTTATAGAGGGGCACCTGGGTGGCTCAGTGGGTTAAAGCCTCTGCCTTTGGCTCAGGTCATGATCTCAGGGTCCTGGGATCGAGCCCCGCATTGGGCTCTCTGCTCAGCAGGGAGCGTGCTTCCTCTTCTCTCTCTCTGCCTGCCTCTCTGACTTCTCTTACTGTTCATTTTTTTTGCCTTCTAATTTTTTCCCCAGATCCCGGAGGATGTAGGCCTATGATGCTCCCTCCCCCTGTAGGCCCTGGCAAAGAAAGTGCAGGAGGAACCACACAGCAGTCCTCAGGCTGGAGACATTCTTTAGCTTTGCTTGCTCTGTGGAGCTAGTGTCCTGGCATATTTACACGAACAGCATAAAGTGGGATACCACTGGCCTTTTAAATCAGTATAGCTCTCTCTCTTTGAAATTAACATGACTGTCTACCTTCCTACTCTTCCTAGGGATCTACGGCAAGAAGGTGTCCGGCAGGCCCATGGCAGCTGGTTCCGCCTCTCCTTTGTCTACAACCACTATCTCTTCTTCGCCTGCATCCTGGTGGTGCTATTGGCCATCATCCTGTACCTTCTGCGTCTGCGCCGAATTCACCACCGACAAACTCGACCCTCAGCTCCACTGGACTTGCTGTGGATTGAGGAGGTGGTGCCCATGATTGGGGTACAGGTAGGGCCATGAGGCCAGACAAAGACTGGGGAAGCCCAAGTACCCCAGAGTGCTGCCCATTGAATTCCACCACTTTCTTGTTTTGGCCTCAGATGCTGCTTTGCCTGACCTTGGGATATTTGGCCTTGGAATTTCTACCTTAATATCTACTTTAATTCCTTTTCATTATCTAGGTCCTCTTCTCTGAGAGAAGCTGTAATTTAGTATGTGAAGAACTAAATAATGAGAGTTTGGTGCTAACAAAGAGGACCAATCTTAGTCCAGTGGAAGCATGCTTCTACCCCTTTATCTGAGAGGTCTGGTGTGTTTCTGGCATCTAGACTTTTCTCCCCTTGCTAAAGCATGAAGTTTGGCATTGGGCAGACTGGAAGCCTGGTTGTAACCAAACTGGAGCATCTGATACAAAGCCGAAGACATTCCAGCAAGTGCAGCAGCTGCTTCTTTCTCTGTAACAGAGATACCATTTATGTGGACATCCACACTCTTTAGTAGGGATCCAAGATACTTGCATTTCAGTGGAACAGATGTGAGCTTCCAGGCAAACAAAATAACATAGTTTCTTTGCTTACTTGACAAAGAAGCCATTATGAGTGTGGTCCGAGATCCCTGACATAATGTTGCTGATGTTAATTAATTAGTATGTGATTTTAAAAGGTTAGAACCCTTTCTAAGTGAATGGTAAGTTGAAGACTTTGATAGTATCTTATGTGATACCTGGTATGACCAGGATAGAAAATGTTTCTGTGTCTATGCGCTTCACCAGCTGTTTGGGCATTAATTTTTCTTTTCGAGCCTTAAGTGTGATTGTAGGATGGAGAAACTGATGGGATCGGAGATCTGGTTTTGTCTGGTTTTGAGTCACTGTCTCTAGGCCTATTTTTATGAGCTGCTTTACAGGAAAATTCAAAAAGAGTTCCTTTATTTCACTAAGATCAATATATAGTTCAGGGAGGGGTACATTTGGATTGTTTTTAAAGAAGGAAAGAACAGTGTCAGTAGAGTGGGCAAAGGCAATAAAATCCAAGCTCTTATTTATTAAAGTTTTCCTGAGAAATAGAAATTTTCTCAGTCTGACTCTTGAAATGTCTGAAAAGAAGCAAATTCTAAACTTGGGAATAAATAGGTAAATCTGTTAATAAGCCACCTGGCAACTTTCAGAACCTTTGTTAAGAGATTGCTCAGTCACAGATTGCACTTCCATTAGGGAGTAGAGAAGAGAAGCCATTTGATTACATTTTCATCCACTGTCCTTTAGGAGCTCTGTTCTGCCGGTACATGTAGCCTTTAATTTGCACCTTCCCCTGTGGGATCTTCCTCATGCTTTACCCTTTCCTACATGTAGCCTTAAATGTCCTTCCCAAGAATATGCTCCCAGACTTGAAGTAGCTTTCTTTTCTTTTTTTGTCACTTTATTTTTAGGGTTAGATGAGTACAGGGAATGATCCCTGACTTTAGTGGGGGAAAAAAGTAGAATTATTAAAATATAAATTCCATAGTGGGATCAGAAAGGAATTAAATGCTTCATAAAACAGAGAAAAAGAAATCCAGATCCTCCTAGAGATAAACTGAGATGAAAATAAGTATACTTACTCTTAGTTGGCAGGCGAAAAGATGATGAGTCTTAAATTGTTTTCAAATTAAATCAAAATGGATCTAGCAAAGAATCATAGCTCTCTCTGGAAATATTTTTACTTTTCATGAGGGCTTCATGTCACAGCAATTTCCTTTCATCTTTAAGACTTCTAAATTGCCTTGATTTTCTTTAACTTCTTACCTTTGTGTCACTGTGAGTGAGCCCTCACCTTATGAGTACTGCCTATAAATAATGTCAGAATATGTTTTTTGCTAGCCAGTGCCGCCTCCGGTACTCTTACTTTTTCCGTCATCTTGGTTTCCAAGTGAGATCTGGTCACGATCTGGCCAAAAGTTATCTAATTGGCTAATAGTGATCACATTCGTGTGCTCAAAATGAAGGTGAAGCAGGGAGGAGGTGGTGATGAGTCCAGTTTGAAAGCTCTTATTAATGAAGTTATTCTTCCTTCTGGTTATTATAATGATAGCTGCCATTTCTTAAGCTTTTACTGTGTACCATACACTCTTAAGAATTTTTATGTTATTTAATCATTATGACAGCCTTTCAGATGGATATTACTTTTTGTGTTCTTTTTATAATTTTATAAAGAAAACTCAGGATATCCTATGCTTATCATTTTTTTCAATGTAAATATTTCTTATTTTTAATTTATTTTAATTGGTTTCTGAGTTTTTGTTTAGTGTATTATATCCTGTTTATTATTTTAATATTATAGGATCTAGGCTTGGCTTTGTTACTGTATGATTTTTCAGAGTTCTTTGTATCAGTTTAAGAAGGACAAATTCTTATCATACTCCTCAGAAAAACTGAATATTTGCTGTTGGTATTGGTTCCTGTGCTGCTTTCATTACTCCCAATTAACAATTTTAAATGAAATCTCATTAGCTAGAAACAGAGGCCACTTATTCTTTGAAGGCCAATTACTTATATATATTGCTTTCTCATAATCGTCTTACGAATGGAATCAATCTTGCTTTTTAGCTCTTAGTTTTTAAAGATTTTTTTAAGATCCGTGTTTGTATTTCTGCGTTTTCAGTGGTTTCCTGTGAAGATAATTATAGTTTCATTGAATTCACATGCCAGCAGTTCCTTTGAATCTTAACCAACCAGTCTTCTTGATAACAGCAAAATGAATGTGAACTGTTTTTGTACTTTTATCATTAATGAGACAGGTCACAAATGTCAAAATCAGAGTCAGCTAAGAGGTGATGCTTTTATTAGTCTTACTATGGCACAACCCATCACTTTTTCTGAATTCTTGTCACTAGAACGTAATGAAAATCTGTGTAATACCCATGTATATGGCATTATGTTGACTTAAGTTGCAGTTAACTCTAGGTCAAATTATACTGTCTTTGTCTCTGTACCTTAGCTCCTTGGATTGATTTTCCTTGGTGCAGGGGATTTAGTCACTTTCCAATAGCCTTGTCTTAATCTTTCATGTTATCTAAAGCATTCTGCCTCCCCTTCCCTCAGCCTGACAGCTTTCTTTAACTTCAAAGGCCTTGGGCAGTGATTATTAATATGTGGTTGATTGAGTCTGTCATGCACTTGCTAAACTCATCTTTTCAGGGATTAACATTTAGTATCACATCCATATTTGTTGTTGTTGAGGTGTAGGTGACATATAACATCGTATTGGCTTCAGGTGTACAGCACAATGACTTGGTATTTATATACACTACAAAATGATCACCACAGTGAGTCTGGTTTTCCCCGTCACCATATAAAGTTAAAGTAACATGCAACTCGGTGTTATTGACTGTAGTCACCATGTTGAACATTATATCCCATGACGTGACTTATTTTATGACCCCTTCTTCTGTCTTGCCCACCCTGCCTGCTCCCCTGCGCTCTGGCAACCACCAATCTGTTTTCTGATAGGAGTTTTGTTGTTTCTTCTTTTGTGTTTTAGATTCTATATATAAGTGAAATCATACATTTGTCTTTCTCTGACTTATTTCACTTAGCGTAACACCACAGGGTCCATCTATGTCACAGATGGTAAGATTCCATTCTTTTTTGTGGCTGAAGTAATATTCTTTTGTGTGTGTGCTAGGGTGGGGGGGAGTTGTGTACGTCTTCTGTATTTGCTCATCCATCAATGGTCACTTTGGTTGTTTCCTTCTCTTGGCTATTGTGAATAATGCTGCAGTGAACATAGGGGTGCATATGCCTTTTTGAATTAGTGCTTTCATTTTCTTCAGATAAATACCTGGAAGTAGACTTGCTGGACCACATGGTAGTTACATTTTTAGTTTTTTGAGGGACCACCATACTGTCTTCCATTATGGCTGCACCAATTTATATTCACAATAGTACACAATAGTTCCCTTTTCTCTACATCCTCACCAATACTTGTTATTTCTTATCTTTTTGTTAATAGCCATCCTGACAGATGTGAGATGATATATCTCATGGTTTTGAGTTACATTTCTCTGGTAGTTACTGATGCTGAGAGCATCTTTTCACGTGCCCGTTGGCTGTCTGTATGTCTTTAGAAAAGTATCTGTTCAGGTTCTCTGCCCATTTTTAAATTAGATTGAGTTATATAGTTCTTTTTATAATTTGGATATTTAACCCTTTACCAGATTAGTGATTTGCGAATATCTTCTCCCATCCAGTAGGTTGCCTTTTTATGTTGTTGATGGTTTCCTTTGCTGTACAGGAGCTTTTTAGTTTGATACAGTTTCATTTGTTTATTTTGTTTTTTTTGCCGTTGCCATTAGAGTCAGATCTAAAAAAAATATAGCCAAGAGTGATGTCAGGAAGCTTATTGCCTATGTTTTCTTCTAGAAGTTTCATGGCTTCTGGTCTTATATTCAAGTTTTTAATCCATTTTGAGTTAATTTTTGTGTATGGTGTAAGATAGTGGTCCAGTTTCATTCTTTTCCATGTGGTTCTAAAGTTTTCCCAACACCATTTATTGAAGAGACTATCTTTTCCCCACTGCGTATTCTTGCCTCCTTTGTTGTAAATTCATGGATCATAAATGCAAGGGTTTATTTCTGGGCTTTCTATTCTGTTCCATTGATCTATGTTGTCTGTTTTTATGCCAATTCCATACTGTTTTAGTTACTATAGCTTTGTAATATAGTTTGAAATCAGGGACCATGATGCCTTCACATCCATATTTACATTTTTGAAATAAAATAACTTCTATTTCTTTTTTTTTTTCTTGATGTTAGTCACCATACAGCACTTCATTAGCTTTTGATGTAGTTTTCCATGATTCATTGTTTACATATAACACTCAGTGCTCCATGCAATACGTGCCCTCCTTCATACCCATCACCGGGCTAACCCATCCCCCCACCCCCTCCCCTCTGAAACCCTCAGTTTGTTTCCCGGAGTCCATAGTCTCTCATGGTTCATCTTCCCCTCTGACTTCCCCCCCTTCATTTTTCCTTTCCTTCTCCTAATGACCTCCATGCTATTCCTTATGTTCCACATAGAAGTGAAACCATATAATTGTCTTTCTCTGCTTGACTTACTTCATTTTGCATAATCCCCTCCAGTTCCATAACTTCTGCTTCTCACTGGTATCATCTAAATAGTTGCTCTCCCACCCCTATTCCTATACTTTTGTTTTGCTTTTTGTCAGCAGTGAAAGACAAGTGGGTGGTATGACTTAGGGGAAAGAAGACTGGCGTTGGGAACAGCAGACTTGGTTTTTTGTCCTGGCTTTGTCGTTGACTGGCTCTGGTATTCCAGGCAACTCACTTGCCCTCTCTGGTTCATTTCTCATCTATAAAACAAGGTGGCTAGACAAGATGCTCTGAGGCTGGTTCCAGAGGGACTAGGGGCTAACTGTTGGCCTAAGGAGCTTAAAGGTGAGGGAGAATGGAGGAAAGTGATAGAGTTTTAGGAAGTGGATTTTGGTCTTTGTTTTGAAAGGCCAGGTTGCCCAAGGGAGCCAGTGGTCATCTCCTACTTTATCCATTGTCCCTGACATTAAGGTTGATGGGAATGGAGTTTCCAACAGCAATCATTATATGTAAATTTCAGATGAGATTTCTGCAGCTGGGATTTTAGAGGTCCATCTTCTGTTAATGCCCTTGGTTTTATGGATGATGAAATTGAGGCCGAGAGCACTGGTAATATGTGCAGAGTCACAGTGAGTGGCCTCCTGGATTCTGTTTTCTCTGTTCTCTGTACTACGGATACATACCTTTGACAGCTGCAATGAAATTCTCATTGAATCTTCCGTAAGATTGTGTATTTCGACAGAATCTGTTCTTTATAATAGAGCTGACTGCAAGTAGCCATGCCCAATCTTTAGAATTGCTTCTGATCTTCATTTGTGATTGCTTTGCTCACATTTAGAAATAAAATATGAAAGAAATACTTCATTAGAGGGGCACCTGGGTGGCTCAGTGGGTTAAGCCTCTGCCTTCGGTTCAGGTCATGATCCTGGGGTCCTGGGATTGAGCCCGTATCAGGCTCTATGCTCAGCAGGGAGCCTGCTTCCCCCAACCCCCCCCCCCCCGCCTGCCTCTCTGCCTACTTGTGATCTCTGTCAAATAAATAAATAAAATCTTAAAAAAAAAAAAAACTTTGTTAGAAATAGCACGAAGTTGTGACTACATTTATTCTACCTTCTATATTTCTTTTAATACTTTTACATTTTAGATGTTTCTTTTAAACAATTTGCTTAATTTTGTACACTTTTCTTAACCACAGCAACTAAGCAATTCATCTGATGGTTAGAATTGATATTATTTAAGGTGTAAATGCCAATCAGATCTACCTCATTAATGAACTTGGCTGTAATTCTCGGGCAGTTCTCAGACTCCCTTACAGAAATAAAATGCTGTTCCTTTTTGCTGTCTTGAAACTTCTTTTCATACTAATTCAGAACTAGTATCTAATTTCCCTGTATGCTGTGGTGTGTGATGTCCCTTCATTTGGGATCAAGAATTAAGGTAGATTAGCCACAGATCCTTCAGATTCTCCCAGATGAGCAGCTTAGGTCATGTGTAGTTTCAGAGTCTGGCCACTAGGGCCACATGCGAGGATTTGGTTGGTGTTAACAAAAAATACTTGTTAAAAAACAAGGACTCTTTTATTCTATTACTAATAGATTTCCCGTGTATTATTACATAAGTGCTTCCCATTTACTCTAATTCATTATTTCCAGTTTGTCAGTGCCATTATTAGAGGGACAGAGGAGGTCAACATTTGTTGACCATTTTGTTTCTCTGGAAGTCTGAGCACTAAGAAAAGCCTTTTATTTGTAAAATCGAGTCATTACTCACTCATACTATAAGGACTTTTTACTTTAAAAGTGTATTCAATCATGGCCTGCCATTTTTATAAAAACCAAAGTTGAAAAATGTTTCTGAGTCACAGGATGTTTATAACCATGCATGCCTGATTTCAGGCAAGCCTGGGGACACGTCAGCTCCTGAGCCTCTCCTTTTTAAGTGGTGCCTGGGTTTGCAGCCCCCCTGGCGGTCTACCACTCTGTTTCTCCAGTGTTAAGGTAGCCCTGCTGCTTTCCCGAGGAGCCCCTCCTGCAGAGGACGTTCCCGAGTTTGGCCTGTTAAAAGTGGTAGTGGTGAAGGCTCTGTACCTTATTAGCTTCACAGCTTTCTCTGCAGGCAAGGATCCTAGATGAACACTCTGATTTTTGGTATTGCTGTCATTATGTTGTTTGAAATTCTCATTCCACGGTTCTCCTTTTTTGGAAGCCCTGACGTGTATACCTTGTCTCCTCCATCACTTCTGCCTTCAACAATGAACTCCGCAGTGTTGCAAGGCAGTTATTATGACCCACAGCCAGACAGTCCCTTCTTGCTTCAAAGAAACCAAAGGCTGCCTGTATTGCATCACTCTGGGGGGTTGCTAAGACTGTATGTTTTTCTAATGCTTCACATTAAGTAATTTTGCTCAATAGTTCTTAAAATTCTGTTAAATATTGTTAAACCAGTGTTGTACAAAAGTGCAATGCGTATTAGAGATGCACTGTCCCTTATGCTAGGACATGGGTATATGTGTTACATAGGCCAATATGGAACCCACCATTCATTCCAGAACTGGAAGGCTACAGATCAGCTGGTTATCTTCACGTCGTGAGCATCACTCTAGGCAACAGCTAATCAATACCTCTTCTACAATGGACATTTGTCAGTGTAAGTTAAAGACAAAAACATTTGTCAGTGTAAGTTAAAGACAAAAAATTCTGGACTGATAAAAAAGCCAGGTGTTTTAATTTCCTTTGATGTTTTAAAAACTGACAGAATTGTTGACAGACTTAAAAATATTAAGGGAAATTCATTTAATCTTCTAGATATATGATGACTTATTTTGAAGGAAGTATCTGGGACCTCGATCTGTAATTGTTCATTTTCCATTCACTCATGCAGTATTTGGTCTATGTCTGAAGCTGGGAATAATGCAAACATAACAATTCAGATAATCTCCATTCACCAAGAGCTCATAGATAGGCACACTATAGTTATATAGCTAAATGCAACCAAAATCTGTTTTTCCAAACTTACCTATCTGTAATAAAAGAAAAATGAAGTAAAACATTTGGAACTTGAACTTACTCTTTGCCACTTTGTTGGAGGGAACTGTAGAAGCCCAAGCATATGGCTTTTGGGGTTGGGTCAGACTGCTCTCTGCTGACTCAGTTATTAACTAAGGGCAACCTCAGTCTGGGGAATCATGAGATGATGAATAGGAATTTGACCCAGTCACCAGTTTCCTTTCTTTAAAGAATTCTATCTAGAAGAGGTGGTGATAACCTGTGAACACACTAGTAGGATCAGATTAAATGAGATGGGGGTGGGTAGAAATTTGGAGGGGATGGCAATAAGCCAGTCAAAACTTTCTAAGGTGCCTAGGCTATTAGGGCCTAGGCCAGTGGTGCCCAATTGCTTGCATGCTGAAATGACCTAGGGAATTTAAAATATATCTATTACTGCTTTCAGAGATCATGATTTAATTAGTCTTGGGTGAGGCTTGGGCTTCAAGATTTTCAAAAATTCTAATGTGAAAAAAGTTAGAAACTACTTCTAACAACAGCATAAGCCGTAGGATCCGGAATTTTTTTTAAAAAAATCAAAGACAAAATCTAACTTCTAATTGCTAAGAACTGCTTGAACATGGTAACTGTAGGTCACAATGAAACTCACAGAATATTGGACTTGAAAGGGAACTGAGATCATCTAATTGAGATTATAAATGGGCAAACCTTAGGCTATTTATGGCTCTCAGATATGTTCAGTCTGCATCACGTTCTAAAAACCCTGAAATTAGTTGCTAACCCATGAGAGCTTTCACATAAAAATCTAGATGTTCTGTTTCTTTAAAAAAATCAGATCTGACAACTTGACCTACACAGTAGCAACAGGCCAGAGCCCAGCAATGGTTTAACCCCTTAGCTGGGGCACCTGCTCTCCACTTTGCCACAGTCTTCACCAGCCATACCCTAGTGGGTGTTAGTTTTGATCCAACTCTTCCCTTCTACAAAACAAGAAACTAGCTTTCTGTTTTTCTTTTTACCCACTGCTCCCAGCTCCGCAGCATAAGGAAGCTCATTCCTTCTGCATGAAAGAGCTTCAGCTTCTGAAGGGCAGGAATCTTGCTCTCTCCAAATGTTCTCCTCCAGCTAAATACCCCTAGTTCCTTCAAGTCTTCCCTGTGGGGTATAGGGTTCTGGAGTCCTCACCATCCTGGTCCCTTCCTCTGGATACATATTTAGTGGTCCGTGTCTTCCTTAAATGTGGTACCCATGATGAAACACAGCACTTGCATAGAGGTATTCTGAGTGTGGCTGTGACACCTCCATTGATGAAACCTGTAACACCACTGATTTTTTTTATCAGTGTCATCATACCATTGGTGCATGTTGAGCCTGTGGCCAACTGAAATCTCTGTCTTTTTTATATGAAATGATATGATGCCAGGTTTCTCCACCTCAAAGTTATACGACCTATTTAATTAAAATGAGAATGTTACATTTATAATCTTTAATTTCATCTTGCTGGTACCACTGTGGAATTGTTTTGAGTTGTGACTGTCATCTATATTACATTAGCAATGCTAAGTTGTTCCATCCTCAAATCCGATCTTTGTGATGCCTTTATCCAAATCACCAGTTTAAAAAAATAAAGTTGAGGGGTGCCTGGGTGGCTCAGTGGGTTAAAGCCTTTGCCTTCCGGTCAGGTCATGATCCCAGGGTCCTGGGATTGAGCCCCGCATTGGGCTCTCTGCTCAGCGGGCAGCCTGCTTTCCCCTGCTCTCTCTGCGTGCCTCTCTGCCAGATTAATAAATAAAATCTTAAAAAAAAAATAAGTTGAATAAGACAAAGTCCTGTGAAATAGCAACAGAGACCAAAAGACTAAAATTACAACGATTAATTAAACAAAAATTTGTTTACGTATCTGAATAGATGTCCATGTACTACATATACCATCAAGACCATACTTTAATTATCCATGAGGCTGTTCGGAAACCCTTTCAGGAACTGACTCAGACTAGGTATTCCATTCATCTAACCTAGCGATGTAACAGCACAATCAAAAGAAGAACTAGGTTAGTGCTTGATGAGTCAAAGTGGGTTACCAGTGATTTTCTCCTTTGCTAAGTACTTATAAGCCATTTTGCTACATACAGACATTAAGCTTGTCAAATTGCACCCTTTCCCCATTGTGAAAATCAGGATACCAGAAGACACTATTTCCTGCCAAAGGCTCTCTGGCTACTTTAGGGTGTGCGCCAGTCCTTCCCTTTGAATCTTCACCTGATGGAAGTGAAGCTGAGAACCTAAAGAACTTCTACTTAGACATAACTCAGGACTCAGGAGGTCAAGGAGATGAAGTGATGCATGTAGAATCAAAAGCCTGCCAACGTTAAGAAATCTGAAACAGTCTATTAAGAAGCAGCAAAGGCAAACATTTCTTTAGTACATTAAACATGATTTTCAACAAGAAAACCAAATTTACAAATATTTTAAAAAGGACTCTTAAACATACTTAATGACACTCTTGATCCAGTGACTTTGTCAAAAACAAAGAATTTTAAATAATTTGACCAATTTGGTATGCCAAGGTCATCCTTTTAGAAAACTCCCGAGTTCTGTGCTCTCTGATGAGCTCTCAAAAGCACTTTCAGTCCTAGGAAGCTGATCCTGAGAATTATTTTGGGACTCTTCGGAGTTCACTCATGAGCCAAAGGGCAACACTGAGCAGAGCCAGGGAGCCCGACTGGTGAGTAGCAGCCAAAGGAGTTGGAACGTACATCAGCAGAGTGCTAATGCCCAAGCCCACCTGTTACAGAGGAAAGAAGGCAGTAAAAAAAAGCAGGAACCACAAATTCAGAATTGACATGACTGGGCATGGACAACCAGATACATAAACCTCCACATTCTCCCATCAAAACATTAAAAATATGTATTTTAAAATTTTCACAAGTATACTCACAGCAGAGAAAATTCAAACAAAATAGATAAACCTAAAATTCTCCTTAATAATCTTTTATTCTAGCCCAGCTACCCTCCCCAAAGATAGTCATCAGTTTCCATACACCTGTACTTTTGTATCTGTGTTTATAAAGAAACATACTTTTGTGCTTTAAAAAATGGGGTTGGGGGCGCCTGGGTGGCTCAGTGGGTTAAAGCCTCTGCCTTCGGCTCAGGTCATGATCCCAGGGTCCTGGCATCGAGCCCCGCGTCGGGCTCTCTGCTTGGCGGGAAGCCTGCTTCCCTTCCTCTCTCTCTCTGCCTGCCTCTCTGCCTGCCTGTAATCTCTGTCTGTCACATAAATAAATAAAATCTTAAAAAAAAATGGGGTTCTGTTACTTGCTTTTTTTTCACTTAACAATATATGTCTTGAGATGTTATTATTTTGAACTGCTACACAGTATTACATAGTATGTGTGTACCATTGTTGTTTATTTAGGTGGTTTCTGGTTTTTCTTGTTATCACAGCAATTCTACCATGAAATTACTTTGTACACAGGTCTTTGTGCCTTAGAATATTTCTAGAGCAGGCACTAAGAAGTCAATTTGTTGGACCAATGGATTATACATTTAACATTTTAAAAGCTATTGCCAAACTGCCCTCTGAAAAAACTATACCAACTCATGCTCTCACCAAGAATATAGGAAGGTATCCATTTTCCTAACCCTACGCCAATACCTGATTATCTTTTCAAAAAAATTTTCCCCCAATCTGACAGGCACAAAATGGCAAGCATTGTTTTAATTTGCTCCTCTCTGATAATGAGTGAGGCTAAAGACCTTTTCATGTTTATTGGCCATTTATTGTTCCTCTTGTGAGAACTGTGTATATTGATAACCCTCATTTTATTTTCTGAGTCTTTATTATTTCTTTATCTTTATTAAGATAAAAATCTTAAATAAATAATACATAAAATTTATTAGAAGATATATAAAGATATAATCAATATTATAAATACTGAAAATATTTTCTCCTAGCCTGTCACCTTTCTTTAACTTAGTTTTGGGGTCACCCTCAGACCAAAAATAAGTGGTTTGTACCTGTGTATATGCCAAAGCTAGCAGAGTAGCTGCGGCCATCTTGGTCCTTCGAGGAAGGGAGATTCTCCGGGAGAGGAAGTAGAGCACTGTAATGGCTGTAACTGAAGTGATTCCCTGCGGGGACGAAGGCCTCTCATCAAGAATCAGGAAGAAATGCTCCACCCTCCTGCTTTCTGCTTGTCCGCTGCCATCTCTCCTCTAGGACCAGTGAGTCACCCTGAGGGTTCCTTGTCCCAGACCCAGAGAACCGTCTGTGGCTCCTCCTATAATTACTCCTTGGTCTCCTCCATGCTCTTCTGCTTGCCACTTAAATGCTCGTGTTCCCTGAGGCTTTACCAGCAGTTTCTGCACCTATGACTCTACGCACTCTCTCTTCTCACGTGGGTGCCCCCCGCAAGGTGTGGCCCTCACCTCTGAAATCACTCTTTGCATCCTAATGCCTCATTTTACCTCCTCTCTAATCCTGTATTTTTAAAGCAGGGCTGACCCCAGCACATGAAGCTTATTACCTTCCTGGGCCGTCAGTAGAGGAGGTAGTGGTACTGGCAACTAGGCTAAAAATAAGCCCAAGTCTCATTTCCATTCCCCACTCTGGCAACATGATCTCCTCCCCCACTTCCATGATGTCAAGGAGAATGTTTTTCTATCATTTTATGTATCTACTTTTCCTTTCAGAGCTGTCCATGATGACAATTCAACCGGACTTTACTTATTACAAAATGTTGGTGGAGGGGCCTGAGCCCAAACAAGGTAACTGGCCCAAGCCCCAGTGTTGCCTTTGGGGATCTGAGGCCTCTGGACCTCTCTCTGGGTGTGCTGCAATCATCACACCCAACACACCTCAATCTGACGACATCCTCCATCTCTAGCCCGATGCTCATTTCAATAGTCCCATGTCTGGGTGTGTCTTAAGCATGCCACAGAACAAACTTTGATATCTTCTTTACCTTCATTCCTATAACCCAATCTTCTATTCCTTAGAGCCTCTCTCTGATCCACCATTCTCTTCAAGCCCTGCTCCTCCATGCAGCCTAGAGCCCCACCACTCTCACCTGCATTACTGCAATGGTCCCTCTGCTTCCTGCTGGCCTCCCTGCTGCCAGTCTTGCCCTGCTCCAGTGTATCACGCCCAGGCTACCAAGCCAATCTTAACATGACCCCAGCAGGCCCTCAATAAGTATCAGCTTAATTAAGATGAGAAATATTTATGATGCTCTTAGCATCCTGGGGTTTTGGGTCAGCTCTGACAGTTATGTGTTCAGTAACCACTGCCTTTGCCCTCTCTTCTCTACTCAGCCTCAATTCCACTAAAATCACTCTCCTATGCGTGTGTAGGATTGAGGGATGTTATCCTTTGCCAGATGGTAAAAGGCACATGTGAACTTCAGTAAGGCAGTATTATCCCCAAAGCCAGAATCTGGCTGGAACAGGTGTGGGTAATTAGGACAAAAACATCCCATCAGAGAATTGGTGGGAAATTTCTTCTAAAAAGCAAAGGAAATCTAGTGCCCATGGTATTCTACCCTCTCAGGGCTGCCATCAGTGCTTCAGACACCCCAAAGACTGGGAGAGGCTCCCTGGACTCAGCAGCAGGTAACCACCAGTCAGACTCACCAAAATCCGGTGATCAAACTGCACCATGGTGGGATTCTCAAAAACATTCTTCAGGATGGGGGAGAAGGTAAAGAGATCCTCTGGGATCCAAGATTCTCCCATCTTCGGGAAAGAGTTGTACACAAGCCCAGCATCCAGCCCTGCCACAAAAGCCCCTATATTCCAAGGTAAATGGTATTTATTAAAATGAGAGCGAAAAGAGCTCAAATACTAGTTCTGCCACAGAAAAAGTCTATTATCCCAGAGTTAAACAAAAGGAATCAAGAATAAAAAGATCTACAGAAGGGGTTCTCAAACAGAGAATATACATCAGCATCACCATGGGAACTTAAAAAACAAAACAAAACAACACAAGTGCATCCTCACCTTCTCCCACCAAAGATTCTGCATGTCTCCCATAACTAGAAGCTCTAGAGCAAGGCACATTGGATGGAAACACTCCCTTAGTGATTTTGATGCCCTCCTTATCCCACTACGAACGCCATCTATTCTGGAAATGCTCTTCCCTCGGATACCTGCATAATTTACTCCTTCATTTCCTCACATCTCCACTCAATGTCACCTTATCAAAGAGATCACCCCCATGATCCTGTGTAAGACAGCACTTGCCCAAACTCACCTCTATCCCCTTATCCTGCTTAATTTTTTTCATAGCACTGAACACCATCTGCCATATGTTTTCATTGTTTATTATCTGTCTTCCCCAAGTGCTCAGAAAAATGTTTGTTGAGTGAACACAGAAGTGAAAAATTTATAAACTAAATATTGGATAAACATATAAAGTATCCATGAGTTAATGGATGACTGATCCATTATTTATGATCAAAGGCGGACTCAGGGATGTTTAGATCACATTCCTTGTTTTTAAAAATAGCACATATAAAGTCAAAATTCATGTTCTTCCATCAAAAATGGAGGGAGGTGAATCACTGGTTTGATGGTTCTCATTGGAGCAGTGCTACTGAACAGAACTTTCTGTGATGATAGAAATGTTCTATATCTGCCAGCCAACACAGTAGCTGCTAGCCATATGTGGTTACTGAGCACTTAAAATGTGGGTAGCGTGACTGATGAACTAAATTTTACATTTTATTTAATTTTAATTAAGTTTAGACAGGCATGTGAGGCTAGCGATTAATGTACTGGATGGTACAGTACTTGAGTAAGAGAGGTAGGGTAGAGATGTGATTTAAAGAATGAAAAAGACCTGTATCAGTCTCTTTGCCCCAATGAGCTCCTCATCTTGAGGAAAGGACTTTTCTCTGATTTGCACCTAGCCTTTGCTACATGCCAGGTACTTTTCTAAGCATTTCACATGTATCACTCATACTATTACTAACATCCCCATTATGAGGCTCAAGAGGCTATACAGCTTGCCCAAGGTCAGAGAGTTCATAGGTGGTAAAGCCAGGATTCGAACCTAGGCAGTCTGGATCCAGATAAATGCTCAATATTTGTGTTCAAATGACTGGGAAGCAGAGTTTTTGGAAGGGAGGGAGGAAAAGAAAACAGAGAAGGGAGATGATGGGTAAGGAAAGGCAAGTGTGAAGGACAAAGTGTTTGGCAAGAGACCCCCCCCCCCCATGAGAGGGGAACAAAACTAGACCACGCGAGATGTGAAGAGTCCTACCTGAGAGTGCAGTGAGGAACACCAGGCCTGCTGTTCCATGAGCACATCGCCTCAGCCACAGGAGCTGACGAGTTTCAGGCAACTAAAGAAGAAAAGAAAACCATTCCGATAAACTGTACTGCAGGAACTAAGGGAGACAGCAAGGATCTCCAAGGCCAAACCCAAGTGACAATCTGAGGTCAGATCTTCTTTGATGCCCTAAATAGGTTAAGCAGTCCCAGGAGATTTTCTGGTCTAACATGCATCATATTTTACTACGTTTATACATTTACTGTCTGTCTTCCCTGCTATCCTGTAAGTCTTGTGAAGGCAGGAACTGCCATCTGTCCTGCTTAGTGAAGTAATCCTAGCTCAGGGCTTGGTATGTAAGTACTCAATACATACCTGCTCAATAATGATTTGCATTGTTCAAGGGGAAAATGCTTCACCATGGTTGAAATGATCTGCCTTAAGACACGGGACTAGATTTTCATGTTGTTTGTGATATTTCATGTTTAGCAAATATAGTCAGAATCAAAATTGTATGAAATCCCTGAAGTAGAGGGGCACCTGGGCGGCATTGTCGGTTAAGCTTCCAACTCCTGGTTTCAGTTCAAGCAGTGATCTCAGGTCATGAGATCAAGCCCTGTGTCGGGCTCCACGCTCAGCCCACAGCCTGCTTGAGGCTCTCTGTCTCCCTCCCTTCCCTCCTGCTCCTCCCCACTGTGTGCACTCTCTCTCAAATATATAAATCTTTAAAAGGAATGGGGTGCCTGGTGGCCTGGGTGGCTCAGTGGGTTTAGCCTCTGCCTTTGGCTCAGGTCATGATCTCAGGGTCCTGGGATCGAGCCCCGAGTCGGGCTGTCCACTCAGCAGGGAGCCTGCTTGCCTTCCTCTCTCTCCGCCTGCCTCTCTAGGCAGTAAGGAACACTTGTGATCTCTACTTGTGATCTCTAGGACATGATCTCAGGGTCCTGCGATTGAGCCCCGCATTGGGCTCTCTGCTCAGCAGAGAGCTTCCCCCTCTCTCTCTGCCTGCCTCTCTGCCTACTTGTGATCTCTGTCTGTCAAATAAATAAATAAAATCTTTAAAAAAATAAATAAATAAAAAATAATAAAAAATAAAAAGAAATCCCAAAGGTAGAGATTCTTAAATTTAGTGTTTTCATAAAATCAAAATTTCGTTTTATTTCTACTATAGCCAACTTCCGATACTAATCAGTGAATCAACAAATAATTAAGAACTTTATAAACAGATTACCATAAAGATACAAAGGAGTTAAGTCAGAGTGCTGCCTTTCAATGGTCTATAATCTAGTATATGAAGAGAGAGCTATCATTACTAAGATACCATAGGACTATCTATCAGAACTTTTAAATTATCAATTATCAATTATTAATTATTATCAATTATCTGTTGCCATCCAACAAAACTTTCTATGATGATGGAAATGTTCAATTATCTGCAGTGGCCAATATGTGGCTAATGGGGACCCGAAATGAGGCCACTGCACCTGAAAATTAAATAAAAAGTTAACTTTTTTCATTTTTAAAATTTTAAATTTATTTTTAATATTTTATTTACTTATTTGACAAAGGGAGACACAGTGAAGACAGAACAGCAGGGGGAGTGGGTGAGGGAGAAGCAGGCTTCCTGCTGAGCTGGGTGCCTGATGCAGGGCTCAATCCTAGGACCTTAGGATCATAACCTGAGCCGAAGGCAGATGCTTAACAACTGAGCAACCCAGGTGCCCCAAAAGTTAATTTTTTTAAACTTTAAGTAAATAACTGCTTTTTAAAAAATAAATTTATTTAATTTTAATTAAAATTTAAATAGCCACATGTGACTAGTAGATACTCTGTTGGAGAACACAGCACTACATGTTTGACTACCATCTCAAATCCTTTCTGCAATTAGTGGAATATGAATAAGTAAGAAGAGAAAAACCATTGATAATTTAAAAAGTCATTGGCAACCTTTCATGGTACCATTTCCCATAGAGAGTGTTTAGGAGTGTGTGGATATATGTGTGGCATGTACAGAGTGCCATGTACATGGGTGTCTATGTACAGAGGTGAGTGGGTGGGAGTGCCAGATGACAAGAATTTAAAGAGTGGGTTGTCAGCAAGTACAGTTACACATGTAGGCAATTCATCTGAGAAGTCCAGCTTTGAAAGAGAGTAATAATTATTCTGATGTAGATTGTCTACTATACCAATGTTTTGACCCCATCTGGCTTCCCTGTGGGAATGACTGCCAAGTCCACAACTCCCTTCCATACCGGAATCAAGGCTACTGGCTCCAAGTACCTATTGGATAATTCTACTTAAAAGTTCTACTGTCATCTCAAACTTCATTCCATCAACAGGTTATCCAGGTCAACCATAACTTCAATACCTAAAATAATACTCATTTTTAGAAAAACTAGTATTTTCCTTTAATCAGCATACAGGAAAATACTTTCAGGCAAGATCACAAGAGCAGACTTGTCAGACTTGATGAATGGTAGGTCCCCACCTAAAGAACAAATAACTCTCATGGCTCTCGTATACCCTCAGAGGTCCAGAAACAGCTCTCACTCTGGCCTTCCTCACCGGCTAGCCACCGTTCATCTAGGAGTCACAACTGGTTGAGGGGGATAGCTCTTGTTGCAACACCTTCCCACCATTCCTAAAATTCGTGTTTTCACTTTCCCCAGTAGGCAATGCTGACGGAATATCTGGGTCCAGTACTAAGTTTCCTTTGAATGAGTTGCTCCAGCTCAAAAGAATAATGGTACATTTTACTATGCAGTTCCAAAGCCCTTCAGAGTCTCGAAGTGCAATGTTGCTGTCATCTTCGGTTATACCTAATTGCTGGCAAATTGGTAGATGTTACTCAAGGAATGTGTGCATATGGATTGATAATTTCCCATTAGAAGCAGAATTTCTGTTCCTCTGACCTTGTCAGCATCTGTGCAGATATACCAATAATATAGACTGACTTTTTTACCTTGTGCTGAGGTAGCAGCAGTGAGAGTGAAGTCCATAAGCTGGCGCAATAAAGAACAAGAGCTGATCCCAGGTGGGCAGCGAGGCGATACTGACTGACTCGAGGGATGTCATGGGAGTCTGGTTTTTCTTCTAATCCACTTTTCACCATATACCATCCCAACAGACCCTGGAACCAAAAACACAAGAGGCAAATAAAACAAGGCTGGATCTGTCCATTCAACTTTACTACGTGAGAAAGTGAGTTGTCAGTTATCGGGAAATACTCCCCACCTGACCTCTCATTTCCATACCTTCCCATATCCCCAGTATCTCAGGAGTCATACCCTACCCACATTTTCACATATAGCACCATAAATGCTTAACCACTGTTTAGATTAACATTTTATTAAAGTGTAAGCCAAATGTAGAAAAGTACACATTAGCTTATCTACAGGCAAAACCTTACAAATACTTGATAAAATTTAACATTATGTAAAATGAAATGTAAGTAAAATATAAGAATAAAAGGAAAGTTTTTCTATAAAAACCAGATTTAGTGTTTTGGAAAAGCTTTGATAAAGATAATTGCTTAAAAACAATTATTGTCAAGTTAGTAGGAATAGACAATTATAAAAGTCTTGGGTGGAGAGGAATCATAAAAATCTGTAAGGCTTTGCTGGCAGATGGCTTTGCAAATGTCTAAGTTTCCACTCCTCTTTTAAGGAAAATGAAATGAAATGGTAGTTTATGGGGATGCAAGAGATCAGAAGTTAAACTCCAATCAGAGAAATCAAAGAACAGGACTTAGTTCTTTGTTTTTAAAAAAAAAAAAGTATGAAAGTACATGTTTAAGCTTAAAAGTTCAAGGTATGTATTACTCTGATACCCTGCTTTAATTTTTTTCAATTAATACAAATGTCAGTTTCACTTCTATCAGATAAGATACAGCCCTTTCAACACTGCCCTCCCAAGTCAATAGAAGCATGTCAGAGAGGTAGGGTTCGCCTACCTCTTCTTCTTCTTCTTTTTTTTTAAATTAACATATAATGTATTATTTGCTTTAGGGGTACAGGTCTGTGAATCATCAGTCTTATACAATTCACAGCTCTCCCACCTCTTCTAACAGATCTCCTCAGGAAATCTTTTAGGGCGTCTCTAGCCCCCTTTGTGATTACCCTGGATGTTCTAATAAGCTTGATTCCATCTGCATAGGATATTGGAAGACAAAGGAGTATAGAGTGTGATTTGCCAGCTTCACTTTCTTCTTCCCATAATCCTATGTGCCATCTTCAAATTGCTGCCTCCCTGGGAGTCTGCTTTAGGGTGGTTTTTGTTTTTGTTTTTTTCATTCCAAAATAAACTTTCACTTTTTTTAACCAACCCTCCCCTAATTATTGTTAGACTTTTATTATGTCTCTTTATCTCTTTCTATGGTTTCTATTTTTTCTCTTCCATCTCCCTCTTTAATTCCTTCTAATTGGTTCTTACTACTTTTGAGCTCAATTAGCCAATTAGCTTCTTCCTGATCAAATTTTGATGTTTCTTTGATGCTCTAAGATGCTCTCAGAGGGCCTATAATTGTGACCCAAATACTTATATGTACCTTCTCTCATATTCCTTTTCTTGGATCTCAGTCTCAGCAAACCCCTTAACTGTGGGAATCTTCGAATTTGCTTCTTCAGCCATTCTAGCACAGGGATTCCATTCCCCATCTAGCAGACAAGTCAGAAAAGAAGAGACAAGAACCCAGGAGGAGAGCCATGAGAGGAAAGAACCTCTTGTGACTTAAAAATGTATTAACCAAGTGCTTACTAATTCCAGGCACTAAACTAACTACTTTATATGCATGATCTATCTTATTTAAGTCATAGAACCTAACCAGTAGGCACTATTATTATCCCTATTTACAAGTAAAGAAAGCATCGTCTACAGAAGGTAGAGAACTTGCCCTACTAAGTGACAGGGCCGGGCCATACCTGAAACACTAAAATTCATCCTCTTTTCTACTCTGTTATACAGACTCAGATTCCTTCCTTAAAAACAATCCCAACGAGGGAGCTCCTGGTAGCATCTCTGGCTTCCCAAACTTGAATAAATCTTACCTGGAAGCAGACTAACCCACATAGGGCAAGAACACGTCCTTTCATGCCACGGCTGAGCCAGCCCTTTCTCCAAAAGTAGGCAGCAGGCAGGATGTATGCGAGGCCCACAAGGCGACCCCACATTCGGTGTGAGTACTCCATGTACCAGATAAACTTGAATTCGGCCAGTGTCATATCATGATTCAAGCTGGGTGAAAAGGGAAGTCAAAAAAGAAAGAAGAAACATCCTGATTTTTATTTCCAGACAGAATGCAGGAGCATTCTCAGTTTCGAAGCTTGAAATGAAAGGTCTGCTTTCTTCCTCATCAGTGATCTCAGGATCACTTTGGAACTGGAGGTTTAGAGTAGGAAGCTCACTAAACATTAGCTGAAGCAAATATCGAGAAACAGTGGAATTTCACCATACTAAAATGTTTAAATAAGCAAAAGATTGAAAGGGCCCAGTGGGATGTTTACTTGATTTTCTATTATACTTACTTTTTAAAAAAACGATTTTATTTATTTATTTGAGAGAGAAAATGAGAGAGAGCGAGAGCATTAGCGGGGACAGAGAGAAGCAAACTCCCCTGCTGAGCAGGGGCTCAATGGGGCTCAATCCCAGGACCCCAGGATCATGACTTGAGCTGAAGGCAGATGCATCACTGACTGAACCACCCAGGGGCCCCTATACTTACATTTTAAATTCCGGAAATTGCTGATATTTTTGGAATTCTGTTTCCCATTCCTCTTGACTAGCAGGTGGCTTCATCTCCTTTATCAAATGCCAGTCTACCATTGAGAGGCCAGACTCTGTCAACCTTAAGATAGGAAAGAAGTGTGTGTGATACATGCACACACACACATGCACACACAATGCTGGATTTCTCATAAATGGTTTACAGAACCAAATGGATCTGAACTTAACCCCTCTAAAGGCAAACACATCATTTTAGTGTATTCTTTTTTGACACCTTGCTTTCTTCTTACTGCTTAAAATTTCACCAGAAACAGCTGCCATCAGATACAAATTTCTTTACTCCTTGTTCTCTCGATCCTTTAATTCAGCTCTCTTTACTTCCTTCTTTTACTAGCATTCTTTAACAGGTAAAATCAACCCTTAGAGCAAAGAAATGTGCCCTCAATGAATAAGTGACATTATTTACAGAGGGAAAAGAGATTTGTTGCAGATATAAAACACTTTAGACTCTTGAGTGAATTTAAAGCTAATAAAACTTAAATTTGTCACAATTTCCCTTAACAGTCTATATAACATATGGTATTTTGAAATAAGAGCACAGGGAATGTGGAGAGAATTTGAGGAACACATACTGTATTAACACCAGAAGGTATTTTCACCAAAAGGTGTGTCCCTAAAGTGAAAGGCTGATTTAAGTCGGAGGCAGCAAACGTTTAAGATGAACCTGGAATATCTTATCCAGAAAGCAAAGAATTTAGTTACTAGGATTCTGTCAAAAAGACCCAGGAGGCAATATGAAGAGGCTCTCATTGACTAAAGATGGAACAATCTGACCATATCATCAGTGCAATGGATCGAAATATCAAATACATTTAAACCTATGAACTTATAATACTTAAAACCCAAACCCTTTATTGATCACCTTTGGAGGATGCTTGGAAACCAACTTATTACTTTCAAAACTGGCAAATAAAGAGAAATATTCAAGTATTTATCCTGCCTTTCTTATAGAAACTGTACCTTACAATAACAAAATTGTTGATGAGGGCAAGTTTTTCTCTAGAGTTGAGCTAATAAAATATTACAGTTTTGCAACTGTAATAAAATCATGGATCTAGGCAATGATCATCAATGGCTGTTGGCATCTCTAATGGACACCAGATATTTATGAATGTCGTAATCACCTGTGAAGTATTTTGCCCCCTGCTCCCAACCTGAATCTGATCAAGCAAAAAGTGGTTTACTGGAAATACTGGGGGTAATGGGACATGTTAAACACCACCACAAGTATGCAGTTAACAAAATCCAGACTGGGAAACTCCATAGGAACAATCAGTTACGTTTCTTTAATAGCAAAAAAAACTACATGAAATGGGGGAGGGAGGGAGAAGAATCTATAGATTTAAAGAGACCTAAGAGGCATACAAAACAACTGTGATCCGTTTATATGCATTTAATTCAAACAAACTGTTTTTTTTTTTTTAATTTTTGAGACAAACTTGAAAACTGTTTGTAGAGGGAAAATATATACAAATAATGCACAGCAAACAGGTAAGACCTAAACCAGGCTTTATGAAGGGCTCCCAATAACAAAACTCTATAAACTGTTCTATGGCAGGCAAGCCCTCAGACATGTCCCACTTTAGGCCTCAGTTTCTACATATATAAAATGGGGGAGTAAGACTAGATGATTCCTAAGGTCCCTTCCCCCTTGGTCATCCTGTGCTTCTACTGATGACCCAAAGAGCTGACTCGCTACAAGCAAATTACTCACCTAGTCACTCCACCAAGAATAACTGCTCCAGCCACTGTTCCACTGCAGACCAGGAGCCATCGGCCTACCACCCGCTCAGCAGCTTTTGAGGGAAAGGACACTGTACCCCTTCCAGACTGCAAAGTTACTTCAGAGATGGTGCTGTACTGCCCTGGCCTCAGGGAGCGCCTGATCCCACAGCTGCAACCACACTAAGGATCAAGACAGACAAATTACAACTGGCGACAGAGGGAAAGGCCTCAGTCCACTGTTCTCAAACACAATCCCACTCTGTCTAGACTGGAGTACCCTGTATGGCCACATCTCCACCGCTTCTGCCCTAGTAAATCATCATCTCCTATCTGGATTACTGCATCCAGCCCACAACTGGCTCTCCTCTAGTTTTGCCTCACTCCAATCCAGCCCCACACTACAAGACCCTTCTGGTCTCTGCATACTTCCCCCAGGCTTTACACCTAGATATGGATTATTTTCTTTCTTGCTGACTAGGATGCTCCCTGCCTCCTTACTGAGATTATCTACATCTCAGTTCAGATGCCACCTCCTCTGGGAAATATTCCTAGATTCTCCTGGGTCTGCAACAGGTCATTCCCCCAGCACACTGTACCTTTCCTATCTCAGCCCTTAAAACATTATAATGTACTTCAGGCTTATTTGTTTCCATCTCCCACTAAGCTGAGTTGCAGGACAGAAGTGTCTGGTCAGTCTGGCTCTTTGTCTCCTGCCACTTTTGCTCCTAACACAGTTCCCTTACATAATAAGATCTTAATAAAGATTTGACAAATGAATTACAAATGAATTAACTGTGCTTTCCTCCAGGGCAGGAGCCTTTTGGTATTTACCTTTTGCTTCCCAGCTCCCAAGACATAATAATCACTCAATAATTATTTGTTGAGCCAATGCACGTCCTCTTCTGACTCTGTCCCTGAGTCTAAAGATTCGTGTTGTTTCCTAACTTCAGTCAAATTAAGCGTCAATTTCCTTCTCTGTAGGATGGGGTTATAAGTTCCTTACCTGGCTACGTGGGGACTTTCAGCAAAAACCAAATATATAGGTAAAAATTACTGAGCTCTTACTATGTGCTAAACGCTTGCTGTATATGAAGTTAATTAACCCTTACCACAACTGTACGAAGTAGGCATTGCTATTCCCATTTCACAGATGGAAGGAATTAAGGCACAGAAAGGTTACTTAACTTGGTTAATACCGTGTAGCCAGTAAGTGGCAAGTCCGGATCCTACCTCAGGGGCTCTGGGTACAAAAAAATGTGCTGTGAATTCTAAGGAACTACGGGAATGTGCTGTGGGGTTATCTGTTATCTTTCTCCTGACTCTTTCGACCCTTGTACGATTCCGCGACCAAGTCCTCTGCGGTGCAATACCTGGGTTCTAGGCGCCGCCCTAGGAACAAGGAGCCAGAGACACGGGCTCCCCACCAAGGCCTTCAGGGGCGGAAAGAATAATCGCTGCATACTGAAGACAGTGCAAAGAAACCACGTCCAAACCCCAGCTCTCTGCGGTCTCCTTTCTCCACCACCGAACACAGAGACACTTCCGGGTCATACAGCGTGACCCCTCCTTCTCAGAAGGCAAGAAGCGACTGCGACTGCGTCAGCGACTCCCCTCTCGCGGGGGCTGCTGGGTCTGGGCGTCGGGGACGCGCAGAGGTGCGCGCAGCCGTGAGGCGCGCTTCCTTGGTCGCGCGCGCCGGAACCCCGACTCCGTAGAAACCGAAGGCGCCGGAGAGAGGAACGCGTGGAGCATGAAGAGGCAGGGGGCCTCCTCGGAGCGGAAACGGGCGCGCATACCGTCCGGGAAAGCCGGTGCGGAAGGAGGCGGGGAGGGGGCGGTCGTCCGGCTTGACTGCGCGGGGCTGGCCTGCGGGAGTTCTGGCCAGTGGTGTCGCGATTTCTCTCAGAGCGCTTCGCCCACCCCCTCGCAGCTCCCCGCGCGCCACGTTCTGTCATTCTGGCTTTAAACGTGGGAAAGCTGAGGGCCTGAGAAGGGGCTTGTAGCGAGAGTGACCGGGCTCTGGAACCAGACGTGTGGGTTCGAATCCCGGAGCCACCACGTCTAGGGTGCGACCGTGTTCAAGTTGGTTAACTTCTCTCAGCCTCACGTTCCCCTTCGCCACGCGAGGCTACCAGTCCCCACCCCGTGGCGTCGTTGGGACAGTTAGATGCCGAGCGCTGAGCTCCGTGCCGACCCCTGGTGACCGCTTGGTAACCTGTAGCTGCTGCGGCGGAGGTGAGGACTGTCCCCAAAGCTGCACAGCTGCCGGGTGCCGGAGCTTGTGACTGCCCCTAGTCCCGAGTGCTTGCTGCTGAGCCAGGCGGGACGGCGTGGCAGGTGCTAGGGGATTTGGCAGACCCCCCTCCACCCCGCACCTGAACTCCTGATTCCTGTGGATCAGAGGTTCTCAAGCTTTTTGATCTCAGGACCCCTTTCCCCTCCTAAAAGTTACTCGAGAACCTCAGAGACGTTTTACTTATATAGGCTGAGTCTATTGGTGTTGCTCCTATACGAAGTGAAAACAGAAATTTTAAAATATTAATTAACTAGGAACCCATTACATGTTAGCACAAATCACATTGTGTGTGTGTGACAAATAACTGTCTTCCTAAACAAACAAATAGAATGCCAGTGTTTTATATTTTTTTTGCAAATCTCTTTAAGATCTAGATTAATGGAACTGTTACTTCTGTATTCAATCTGACCTGTCAGGGAGCCGCTTGAAAATTCCATGCCACTTGTGAGAGAATGAGCGTGAACAAGGCAAATAAAGTCTTAGTATTATTATGAAAATGCTTGTCACGGCACAGACTCTGAGAGGGTCTTAAAGGCCCCTGGAGCTAACTGGACTACCACACTTTGAGAACTGCTGCTCCAAACAAATACCTTTTGTGGAGCGGATGGACGCCTTTGATTCCCACAAATAACTTTGCTTCCTGGACAGCTGACTTACTCTGCCTTCTGTCAGAGCCTTCCGTGTATGCCTCCATCCTCTCCTGGCCAAAGTCCTTCTTCCTGTGAGGCAAGTGGTACCTCTGCAGCACTGTCCAGTTAGACGGATGGGACAGCTGATGTGGGTGGCTCTCTGGAAACTTGGAATGAATGCAGTGCTCTTGGTTAAGAACATAGAGTGGCACTTAAGTCTTGAACAGTGTGAGACTGACAGTCTTCTTTTAAATAAGAGAGTGTTGCAGTTTGATGTAAGCAGATGATAGATGTTTGTTTTTCAAATTAAAAATAGCCTTTTGGGGCGCCTGGGTGGCTCAGTCGGTTAAGCCTCTGCCTTCAGCTCAGGTCATGATCTCAGGGTCCTGTGATCGAGCCCGGAATCGGGCTCCCTGCTCAGCGGAGAGCCTGCTTCTTCCTCTCCCTCTGCCTGCTGCTCTGCCTACTTGTGCTCTCTCTAGATCTCTCTGTCAAATGAATAAATAAAATCTTAAAAAAAAAAGCCTTTTAAAAAATGATAAAAGCAATATTGGGTAGGAAAAAAGCAACATAGAAATGTAAAAAGCCACTAGGCTGCTCAGTTAGTTAAGCAGAGGACTCTTTTTTTTTTTTTTTAAGATTTTATTTATTTATTTGACAGCGAGAGGGCAAGAGCACGTAAGCAGGTGGAGCGGCAGAGGGAGAAGGAGAAACAGGCTCCCTGCTGAGCAGGGAGCCCAATGTGGGGCTCCATCCCAGGACCCTGGGATCATAACCTGAGGCAGAGTCAGTTGCTTAACCAACTGAGCCACCCAGGCGCCCCAAGCGTCAGACTCTCCATCTCAGCTCAAGTCTTAATCTCAGCCTGATGGTTGGGTTCCACAGTGGGCTCCAGGCTGGGCTTTTTTAAGTGGAGCCTACTTAAAAAAAAAAAAAAAAAGTAAAAAGAGGAAAGTAAAAGTAATTCCAAATCTTACCACCTAGTAGCCATCATTATCAGCATGTAGTGATTCTTTTAGGTATTATTGTATGAAGTATACATTTAATACCCTTAGTTGTAAAAAAGCAAAACAAAACAAAAAACTTATGTACTTAACTTACAGAAAAACTCCAAACTTATTTTCATCACACTTTTAGTGTAAATACATGAATGAAATTTGTGAATTTATATTATTCAGCCTTTAGTAAGTCTTTGCATGACTACTGTGTACCAAGTTAGACACTGTGCTTGTTGTAGGTGATAATGAAGATTTCTCACAATAAAACCTTAGGAGCTTTAGGTCAAGTAAAATGGAACAGATATCTATCTACATACATAATAATAAGAGGTAGAAAATAATTAGTATTTTAAGAAGATACAATTAGTGTTTTAAAGAGGAACATATAATTTATGAAGAGTTATATGAGTTCAAAAGAGGGAGATCCCTACTTTGGGAGAGAGGAGATATGGAAATGTGATTTAATATGAATCTTGGAAGATTTTACCATTCAGGGATGGAGCCGGCAGGACTTTGTGGTTTGGGGAGATGGTATAAGCAAGAGCAAAGATGAGAATTGAGGGGAACTAGAAGTTTATAGAGGAAATAATATGTTGTTTATTAATGATAACTTTTTGTACACACAGTGGGTACTCTCCACTTTACATTAATTAAATTTAGTCCTCACTACTCTGAGGTAGGTTCTAAAAGCTACTCTGTTTTATAGAAAACTTAAGCTAGGTAACTTGTCTGGGATCACACAAATAAGTAGTGGGGCCAAGATTTGAAGTCCCTCCTTGTTCTTAAACATATAATCTTTATAAAGACATTTAAACATACTCTGAAAACATTGAGAAACACTGAAAAAAATCTGACTTAGAATATGATGATGAGGGTTGTGTTTTAGGAAGATTAACTTGATATTCAGTGTATATTTTCTTCAGTATAATTTATTATACATATATCTGTGTACTTATTTCATAGTTAAGAGACCAGTTTAATACTCAGTATGGTATTTTATTGCATTCATGGTCTCTAGTGTATTTACCTACTTGCCTATTATTGGACATTGGATTTGGGCAGCAAAATAGAAAATAATGGTTGTCAGTTGTTCTGGATGGATAGTACCATCATGAATTGCATTGTTTTCTATGTGTTTTAGGAACGACAAATGGATTTCTCATGGAAGTGTGTGTTGATTCAGTAGAGTCAGCTGTAAATGCGGAACGAGGAGGTAAGACAAAAGAAAATGAATGACAGTTGGCAATCCTTCTAAAAGTCTGAAAATGGGGGTGCCTGGGTGGCTCAATTGGTTAAGCATCCAACTCTTGATTTCTGCTTGGGTCATGATCTCAGGATTGTAAGATTGAGCCCCAGGTCAGACTCAGCGCTGGGTGTGGAGCATGCTTGGGATTCTCTCTCCCTCTCCCTATCCCTCTGTCCTCTCTCTCTCTCTAAAAAAAAAAAAAAAAGTCTGAAAAGGAATCCTATGAACTGATCTTGGGAGCCCTTGTGATCTCTAAGGATCCTAGTAATCTCTTTGAAAACAGCCAGCCAACTGGAAAATTATCATCTTTATCATCTTCTAATCTTACTCCTCCAATAGATCATATTTTGAGCCAAGTGTCCATAATAGTGCTTACTCACCATCTTCATTTTTTTAAATTGAACTTAGCAAAGACTTAATTTTTTTTTCAAACTGTTGACTTAAAGATGATTTAAGAGTTTTCCTGCCATTTTCATCATCAAGACTTTATCATCATTTTTCTTTTTAAAAAGATTTATTTGAGAGAGAGCAAAAGAGAGAGCACAGGTGGGTGGAGGGGCAGAGGTAGATGGAGAAGGAGGCTCCCTGCTCTCAGGGCTTGATCCCAGGATCCTGAGATCATGACCTGAACTGTAGGAGGACACTTAACCAACTGAGCCAACCAGGTGCCCCTGTTATCTTTTTTTTTTTTTTTTAACATTATCTGTTTTACCTCCAGGTTTGTTTTGCATTCTGAACCTGCTTTAATGGGGGAAGTGTAGACATTCCCATCATCTCAGGATCAGAATTTTTTTTTTTTAAAGATTTTGTTTATTTATTTGACAGACAGAGATCACAAGTAGGCAGAGAGGCAGGCAGAGAGAGAGAGGAGGAAGCAGGCTCCCTGCTGAGCAGAGAGCCCGATGTGGGGCTCGATCCCAGGACCCTGAGATCATGACCTGAGCCGAAGGCAGAGGCTTTAACCCACTGAGCCACCCAGGAGCCCCAGGATCAGAAATTTTAAAAGACTTTTTATTATGGAAAATTTCAAACATATACAAAAGTAGAATAGTATATTGAATCCCTGTGTACTCATCACTCAGCATCTGCTAGTTTCAGCACATGGCCAATATTTCAACTATATCAGGAAATCAGGAAATCAGGACACTTTTGAGCAACACAGTATAGGGGTGCCTGGGTAGCTCAGTTGGTTAAACATCTGGCTCTTGATTTCAGCTCAGGTCATGATCTCAGGATCAAGGTATCTGCTTGAGATTTTCTCCCCCTCTCTCTCTGCTTCTCCCCCTGCTGTCATGTGTGCATGCACATGCTCTCTCAAATAAATAAGTAAATAATTTTTTTTTTAAAGAGCCACATGGTATATATTTTCAGTTTTACTGGCAACATTTGGTCTTCGTGGAATATTCTTTGTATTTTTAAAATAATCCTCTGAAAATGTAAAAACGGTTCTTAATTTGGCAATAAAAAAGAGTGAAGTGCTGATATGTGCTTACAACATAGATGAATCTTGAAATTCATTATAAGTGGAAAAAAACAGTCACAAAATACCACATGCTATATGATTCCACCTGTACAAAATGCCACATTGGGCAAATTTTATTATTTTTAATTTTTTAAGGATTTATTTATTTATTTATTTGACAGAGAAAGAGAGAGAGAGATCACAAGTAGGCAGAGAGGTAGGCAGAGGAGAGAGGGAGGGAGCAGGCTCCCCGTGGAGCAGAGAGCCTGATGAGGGGCCCAGGACCCTGAGATCGTTACCTGAGCCAAAGGAAGAGGCTTTAACCCACTGAGCCACCTGGGCATTAGGCAAATTTTAGAGGCAGAAAGTAGATTAATGGTTGCCTAGGGTTGAGGGCATGGGAGAACAGAGGTGACTGCTAAAGAGTATAAGGTTTCTTTTTGGGATGAGGAAAATGTTCTAAAATTGATTGTGGTGATGGCTGCAAAACTCTGTAAGTATACTAAATATATTGAATTGTATACTTTAAATGGGTGAATTATGTGGTATGTGAATTATGTAGCAATAAAGATTTTTATTTTTTAAAAAACAAATACATTATAACTTACAGGTCATAACAGAAAAAGCTGTGGCCTTTGGCCTGCAGTGGATTAAGATATTGTCAGCCTGATCCATCCTTTATAAGGTTTTCTTTCATCTTTTTACTTAATAATTTTAGCACTGCATCTTTTAGTAGGGTTTGAAAAATCATACTATATCACATCAAACACTTACTTTACCCTTGTTAGCAGTATGCTTCTTCTATAAAGAACTTTCCCTCATCTACTGTTTATCTTGAGGTTCAGTTTCTAGAAGAAAGGCAGGATAAATGCTTGCTCCTTTTCCCCTGTTTACTGATTTTTGGATAATGAGTTTATTCTCTATCTCCCAGTGAATTGTTTTATCATCATGAATTTAGATTTAGACATATTTGGTGTGTTTTACTCCTCTATAGTTATTCTTCTTATTGATTCTCAAAGTGTCCCATGTTTGGCTGGTACGAGCCTCTTCAGCCTGGATCCTGAGACTCTTTTGACATCACCCTGTAGTCTGATAGTTTATCTGCTTTCAGCATTCACTTATTCTTGAAATTATTTTGATGTAAGCTATTTAAAATTACCTTGTACTTTTATAAATCTTGGAATAATAAAGACTTTTGCAAAAGATTATTATCAGTGAAGGAGAGTATTCCACCTGTACAAAATGCCATGTTGGGCAAATTTTATTATTTTAAAAATTTTTTAGTTTTCCACTGTTGTCAACCCAGACCATATTTATTCTGAGTCACATCCTTGTACATGGAGAAGAAACCCTGTAATACAAAATTTCGAGAGAACTAGCTTAACTTGAATTAACTCTTAAGTTTGATATCAGTAACACAAGATGAATTGCAGAATATAGTTGGGATTAAAAATAAAGTTTTAGTCTAGTTTTATAATTTGATTTCTTTCAGTCCCTAAGACTCTGCTCTATATTTGGAAAAAATGTTAAGTTTACTGTTTCATAAATGTTTATTTTGGATGATAATTTCTGAGAAGTGCTTCTTAAAATTTTTCTTAATTTTTAAAAGTTTATCATATTGAGCAATTTTTTGTTTCTTTTAAACATAGGTGCTGGTCGGATTGAATTATGTTCTGGCTTACTGGAAGGAGGAACCACACCCAGCATGGGTTAAGTGTTTTCCCTATTTTCTTGTAGGAGTTTATAGAGCCTGGAGACAATAGAAAATATGTTTCATTGAGATACTTTACTATTGTTACTGATATGTTAACAATGCTGTGGATATTAAATTAGTTACAGGGGTTTATGGTTGTAAATAAACTTCAAAGATGAGATTCTTGTACATCAAAAAGTTGAGAGATAATTACTGTTAACATTATCTTTTCATTGTGGTATCTTCAGCATATTGACTTTTGTCTTCATTTCTCCCATCCTGGTCTTTGTGCTGTTATCATACATTTAGTTTCTGTATATGTTAAAAATACATACACTCCACACTGCACTTTTTTTAAATTATGTTATATTAGTCACCATTCAGTACTTCATTAATTTTTGATATAGTGTTCCATGATTTATTATTTGCATATAACACCCAGTATTTTTGTTTAAAGAGCCAATTGGGGCGCCTGTGTGGCTCAGTTGGTTGAGCATCCGACTCTTGATTTCATCTCAGGTCATGATCTTAGGGTCATGAATTGAGCCCCATGTAGGGCTCCGCACTCAGTGGGGAAGTGGCTTGAGATTCTCTCCCTCTCCCTCTGCCCCTCCCCTACCAACTAGTGCTCTCTCTCACACTCTTTCTCTCTCAAATAAATCTTCCAAAAAATAAGGATCAATTATCTCTTTTAAAGAGATTAAACTAATAAGAAAACAATCATGTATTTACCTATGTGTAGTTACTATTTCTGATGTTCTTCATTCCTTTGTGTAGGTCTGTATTTCCATCTGATTTCATTTTCCTTCTGTCTAAAGTAATTCTTTTAACATTTTTCTTTTAGTACAAGTATGCTGGGGATGAATTCTTTCAGCTTTTATATATCTCAAAACATCTTTCCCCATTTTTTGGAAGATATTTTTGCTGGGTGTGGAATTCTAGATTGATAGTTTTTTCCCCCCCTTCTTTCAGTACTTTAAAGATGTTTCTCCACTTGCTTCTTGCTGGTGTTATTTCTCATATGAAATATCATCTATACCTTTTTTGTTTGTTTGTTTTTCTATGTAATGGCTCTTTTTTGTGGTTGCTTTAAAATTTTTATCTTTATTCCTGGCTTTGAGCAATATGATATGATATACCTGATTATAGTTTTCTTCATGTTTCTTGGACCTGGGCATTTGTAGTTTTCATCACATTTGGAAAATTTTCATCATTCAGTGTATACCACCCCCTCCTTTAGAGACTTCAGTTATACTTGTTTTAGGCTGCTTGAAGTTGTCCCACAGCTCACTGATGAACTACTCTTTTTTTTTTTTTTTAAAGTAACCTCCATTCCCAGTGTGAAGCCCAACTCAGGGCTTAAACTCACGACTGTGAGATCAAGACCTGAGCTGAGATCAAGAGTCAAAAGTCACTTAATCAACTGAGCCACCCACGCACCCCTCCTTTTATATTAATCTCCCTTTTCTCTGTTTCATTTTTCATAGATTCTGTTGGTTTGTTTTCAAGTTTACTAACCTTTTCTCTGCAATGTTTAATCTGCTGTTAAACCCACCTAGTATATTTTTCATCTCACACATTATAATTTTCGTCTTTAGGAGTTTAATTTGAGTCTATCTCATATATTGTTTCTTAACTCTTTTAAAGATTTGGAATAAAGTTATAATAGCTGTTTTAATGACTTGGCTGCTAATTCTAACATCTATATTGGTTCTAAGTTGGTTTCATTTTAATGATTTATCACCTCATGATGCATCTTAGTTTCCTGCCTAATTTCTTATTGGTTACCAGACATGAATTTTGATTTATTGGATCCTGGTTATGTTTGTATTCCTATAAACACTCTGAAGCAGTTGCATTATTTGGAAACTGTTCCTTTTGGGTATTGCCTTTAAAATTTGTTAAGCAGGTCTGAAACAGTGGTCAGTTAGAGTTAATTATTCCTACTACAGAAGAAAGATCCTTCTGTGTACTGTACCCACTGCCCCATGAATCTTCAATTTTTCCTATCTGCCTGTTGGGAATGGGCATTATTTTTGACCTGACAGGTGTGAATGAAAGGCACTATTTCTTTCTAATTCTTTCCTGGGAACTCCAGTCACTTGGTCTCCCTGGACTCTCAGCTTTGTCTCTTCAACTCAGAGTTCTCTAGCCTACACTTAGGTTCCCCCTTTCTATGCTGCAGCCTAGAAAACCCTTAAGGACATTAAACATTAAATAGAAAGAAAGAAAGCCCTCAAGGTAGTAATTTGGGCCAGTTTTAGAGCTGACTTTGTTTGTTTCCCATCTTTCAGGCATTATTGTTTTTTGTTGCTTGACACACAATCTCTTGCAAACCACTGTTTCACATATTTTTCGTATTTATGTGTGTTTGGGTTATTATAGGTGGGAGGGTAAATCCAATGCCTGTTACTCTGTCTTGGTCAAAAGCAGAAGTCTGTGTATGAATTTTTGACTCTTCTGTGTTATTCTAAAGTTGATAATAGCATTATTTAGTATAAAGGGATTATATATGCAATAGCTCTTTGGACTCTTCTCACTAAAGGAGGGCATTCCCTGGCCATTCTTTGATATCTCTAGAACATACCTAAATTTGAGTGCAGTCTGTTTTTTGCAACAGCAATCTTGATTTATTGCTTGGTATTGGGGATATTGCTGTGCTATGCAAAATTGGGGTTCTTTTAGGAAGAAAGAAAAAGTAAATCCATTGTGCCTGTCACAAAACATATACAGTTGGTTCCCAATACATGGTGGTTTGGCTTATGGCTTTTTGAGTTTATGATGGTATGAAAGTAATATGCATTCAGTAGAAGTTGTACTTTGAATTTTGAATTCTGGTCTTTTCCTGGGTTAGCCATTTGTGGTATGATAGTCTCATGATGCTGGGCAGCCACAGCTCCCAGTTAGCCATGCAATCACAAGAGTAAACAACTGATACACTTGCAACCATTCTGTACCCATATATCCATTTTATTATTCACTTTCAGTACTGTACTCAATAAATTACATGAGATATTCAACACTGTATTATGAAATAGGCTTTCCATTGGATGATTTTGCCCAACTGTAGGCTAATGTAAGTTTTCTGAGCATGTTTATGGTAGGCTAGCCTAAGCTGTAATGTTCAGTAGGTTAAAGGCATTTTGACTTAGGATTTTTTCATCTTAAGAGAATGTAATGTAATTATAGTATAAGACGTAATTACAGTGTAAGCTATGGAAGATCTTCACTATTGAAGGTTTCTGAGCTAGCAACGAATTGTGTCATTTAGGTTTTTTTATTCATAGATCTCTACATAAATTCACAAACAAGTAGAACTTTGCTCTTTTTATATCATTTTCATAAAAAGATTTGATAAATTTCTTTGTTCGTTAAAGGGTCATAAACTTTAGAGCTATGTAAACATCTCTCTAGTATGTTCTACATGGAGCTATAATCAATCAGAAAGGAAAAATCTTATGGAATACACAGGCAGAATATTGAGCCTTTTATTTCACTTTCAAATGTCTTACACCAGGAAAAATGTTTATTTTGAAAGATTTTGTTTATTTATTTGACCGAGCGAGAGATCCCAAATAGGCAGAGAGGCAGGCAGAGAGAGAGGGGGAAGCAGGCTCCCCGCTGAGCAGGGAACCCGATGCGATGTGGGCGATGTAGGTGATGTGGGGCTTGATCTCAGGACCCTGAGATCATGACCCAAGCTGAAGTCAGACGCTTAACCCACTGAGCCACGCAGGAACCCCCAGGAAAAAGATTTTTTTTAGTCAACTGACAAGTGCTTTTAAAAATGCAGTAAATTCCTTCTTTTTACTAAATTGCTCTTTTTTACCCTTGATTCTCTTATTACTTAACTTCTATTATATACACATTTTTAAATTAATGTTGTCATTCCCTTTAGATCCTCCTTTCTCTGGTTTCCTTAGCATTGCTTCCTTTTCTTGTAGAAGTGATACACAAGAGCAAATGTAAAAGGCCAATAAATTTTATTGACTTCCTTGAGCTGTTAGTTCACATTTGAATTTTATTTTTTTTTAAGATTTTTAAAATTTATTTGAGAGGGAGAGTATGTAAGAGAGAGAGCACAAGCAGGGGGAGCTGCCGGGGGTGGGGGGGGGGAGGGGAGGAGAAGCAGGCTCCCTGCAGGGAGCCCAATATAGGGCTGGATCCCAGGACCCTGAGATCATGATCTAAGCTGAAGGCAGACACTTATCCCACTGAGCCACCCAGGCCCCCCTCACATTTGAATTTTAATTAGTCTGCTCTCTCTTCTTTTAGGTGTCCTTCAAGTAGTGAAGCAATGTGTCCAGATCCCAGTTTTTGTGATGATTCGGCCACGTGGAGGTGACTTTTTATATTCAGATCGTGAAGTTGAGGTGATGAAGGCTGACATTCGTCTTGCCAAGCTTTATGGTGCTGATGGTTTGGTATTTGGAGCATTGACTGAAGATGGAAACATTGACAAAGAGTTGTGCATGTCCCTTGTGGGTAAGAATGTCGCCTCTAGTGATAATTGCATTTAACCCTCCTGATATTGAAAATAATATAACATTGTGTGTCACCTCAGATTTAAAGTAAAGAAAGAAAACGCAAGTTTTTCTGAAAACTGGCTTTTCAGTCACACCTGCAGGCATTTAAGCTAACCCTATTTTAAGCAGTAGTTATCTAGATGTTTGGGGCAGAGGGCATATATGTTCTATATATAGTTGTTTAAGTTGTTATGGATCAAGTTCTGTTACTGTTCCTGGAAGGTTTTTTGTTGTTTGTTTGTTTGTTTTAAGATTTTTATTTGTTTATTTGACAGAGAGAGATCCCAAGTAGGCAGACAGGCGGGCAGAGAGGAGGGGGGAAGCAGGCTCCCCACCAAGCAGAGAGCCCGATTCGGGGCTCGATCCCAGGACCCTGAGATCATGACCTGGGCAGAAGGCAGAGGCTTAACCCACTGAGCCACCCAGATGCCCCTGTTCCTGGAAGGTTTAAGGGAAGTTTACCTTGATTCCTTTAATCACTACAGGAAAAACTTTAAAAGCTATTGCAGTTGGTGAGGATGGGGAGATGTGGAGAGGATAGAAGCATACTACTTATATAACTAGGCCAAAGTCTTTCTTAAAGATTCTCAGAGGGGTGAAAGTAATAGATATAATGCTGCCTTTACATTCACCAGATTGCATAATTTTTATTTGGTCTAGCTAAGGAGTAGATGACCGTTTTTTGGTATGAAAATCAGAGATTAATGGAAACATTGGAATTCTGAAATTGGAAGGCTGCGATTTTGTTATTTTAGTTCACTGTCTTTACTTCCTAAGAGAGGAAAGTATAAAAAAGTCCCATCTAACATGGAAAATTCTGTGTATAGTAATCAGTAATGTTATCTTCATTTATATTGTTATTTGGCTTTCTTTTTATAGCTATATGCCGTCCTCTACCAGTCACTTTCCACCGAGGTGAGTCATTTCCATTTTAGAAGTTCTGTTGAAGGGTGTCAGTTTTCTAATTTCACCAAATGCCGTAACCTTTTAATGGAACACAATACTGGAGTATTACACTATTACGAGTTGTTTTCTTTTTTCTTTTTCAAGATTTTATTTATTTATTTGACAGACAGAGACCACAAGTAGGCAGAGAGGTAGGCAGAAAGAGAGGAAGGGAAGCAGGCTAGCAGGCTCCCTGCTGAGCAGAGAGCCCGATGCAGGGCTCTATCCCAGGACCCTGGGACTGTGACCTGAGCCGAAGGCAGAGGCTTTAACCCACTGAGCCACCCAGGTGCCCAGCCAGTTGTTTTCTTTATCCTGACCTTGGGACAAACTGTTGTAAATTTAGAGATGCACAGTTTGAAGCTTCGTTATGAAAAGTTGTTAAAAGTAAGTGGTAGTGGTGATTGTGGATTATAATAGAGGGAAAGATTAGGAATTGGCTACAAGTATACGTACTTGTCCAAGCAAGAATTTTGAGATTCATTTTTTTTTTAGATGTTTTTATTTTTAAGTAACCGCTATACCCAGTGTGGGGCTTGAACTCACAACCCCAAGATCAAGAGTCACATGCTCTTCTGACGGAACCAGTCAGGTGCCCTGAGGTTCATTTTTATTAGATTGCCTTAGACCATATGCAACCACCAAAAACCACTGTGGCCAATGAAATAGACAAAACCTTTCTAAAAGCTAGTGGTACAGCCAGCTTTCTCAGATGAATATAAGATTCATGGGCAGAAAGGGGGTGGATATCTACATAAGAATTGGATACTATTAGGAAGGAGGAAAGACGGAATAGATGGAGATAGTCAATGAGGAGATGTTCACTGTTGCGCATTAAACTATATTAATTGTCTGCATCAGAATGATTTCTAAAAAGTATCTGATAATTTCATGTAAAAAATACCTCTTACCTATAAATCAGGTAGTTCTAATTTCTGTACACTTTTGTCAAACCTTGGTTGGTAAAATGTAGGAACAAGTGGCAGTTTTGCCTGAAGAGGGCACTCTTATACATGAAAAGAAAGAAGTCTTAAGTCATTTTTTTTTTAACTTGATGATATGTGCTTGAGAAATTGTTGAATGTTTTTCTGGCCTTTTGAGTAAGCATTCAAAGATTAGGATAAGAGTGGGCACTGGCATTTGCATCTATGTATAGAAATTAGAGATAAAACATTTGTTACTCTTGTTTCTTTTTGAAATGAGTAATACCACCAGTTAACTGTTTTCTTGACTTGCTGTTTAGTAATGCTTCTCATAAACTAGCAATAACTAAAAGATGTTAGAGTGTTTAAAATTCAGCACCTTGAGAGTGGCCAATAAGCAATCATTAAATATGAAAAGTAGTTTAAATTAGTAAACATTTATCTGAAAAATATGTAGTTTAAAGTTTGGCATGCTAAATAATTTAAAAAGTAAAGTTGTCATGTAGATGTATTTTTCTCTATTCTTAAACTAAGAAAATCATTTCAGATTTCTTTTCCTTCAATACATTTAACAAACATATTTTCATGTTTTCAAAATTTTACTTTGTCCTGGGTTCTACATTTTTTTTCACTCATGTATTTAATGAGATAGTATGATAGTTTAATCACTGGTGAGGCACTGCTACAAAAAAAGGAAAAACCTCTGTGGTACATTTAGCTGTCTGTAAACACTAAAGGGTAAAGTAAAGGGGTCAAGCACCTAATCCACTGTAGATTAGAACTTCCATATTATGTAGCAGTGCTGAAAACCAAAGCAGTAGTTTCTCTTTTTGAGGTTCCTAGTGCCACTTTCCTCTCTGAGGAGGAGAAAAGCCTCTTAGAAAATAGAATGGAATTGTGAATATAGATAGTCCATTGTAAACAACTGTCCTTATACTGTGAGCCTTAAGTATTTGTGGTAAATGGGATAGCATAAAATATTGTAAATAATGAGAATGTGAACCAAGGCCTTTTTTAGAACTGGTCAATGTAATGTTTGTCTGAGGTCCAGTTTGTCCAGTTTATCTGAAGCCTTAAAACAGAATTTTCCAAATTTGAGTCACTTGTGTATCATATTTATAGTTTTACCATACCTGAGTGCTATGTGGCAAATTTATTTAATAATTTTCTTTAAATAAAATCTTAAGTGAATTATTTTAAAGAGAGACTTTTATAACTCATGAAAAATGGAAATATTTCACTTCAAATCTGTGTTTAAGTAAATACATCTATTTAAATCTGTGTTTATTTAAATACATCTATTTAAAATGTTTACCATCTAAAATGCATACCATTTTGGTATGCAGACTGTGGTATGCTGATAAACTAGTTCTTGGACAAAAAGAGCTCTGATATATAGTATTTGTAGGTTTCTGTGGTTTAAATTGTCCCACCTTAACTGATTTCAAGCTGTCAATGGATTAAAAATGGTGCTTGCAAAACTTCTGAATATTTAACGATTAGCTTTGGCTTACCAGTACAAGCCAAGTCCAGCACACCACTGTGTGTATACTACATTTTGAAAAGCACTGTATTAGAGGATATCTACACAAAATTCAAATCAATTTTATTTATTTCAGCCTTTGACATGGTGCATGATCCAATGGCCGCTCTAGAGACCCTCTTAACCTTGGGATTTGAACGAGTATTGACCAGTGGCTGTGACAGTTCAGCACTGGAAGGGCTACCCTTAATAAAGCGACTCATAGATCAGGTATACATAATTTCTTTCCTTTCTTCCTAACTCTGTTGTGGTTGCTCCCGATATTCTGTTGTTTAGCTAGGTTAGGTAACTAAATATTACTGACTTAATAGTTCCCCTATACAGAAAAGCAATCAGGTAGTAATATATTTATATAATTCTCATTTCTTTAACATAAGTGTTAATTATTTTTTTAAAGATATATTTATTTTAGAGAGATGGGGAAGTGGAGAAGGGGAAAAGGGAGAGGGAGAGAAAGTCTTAAGCAGACTCTGTACTGAGCCAAACACAGGGCTTGATCTCAAGACTCTGAGATCACAACCTGAACCGAAACCAAGAGTCGTATGATTAATCCATTGCGCCAACGAAGTGCCCCTCTTTCAAATGAGTGTTTTTAGTGGTTAAGGCTCTTGAGGTCAAATTACAGATGATGCTTAAGGATTTAACCTAACTTGGATAACCACAGCAAATTTTACCTTTTGTCTGCCATCAGCGTTTCAGTTTTAAGCCATATCATCTCACTGTCAGCCTACATATACTCAGGAGATCCATATAAAATTTGAAATAATTATCATTTGGAAGTGAATTCTAAAACAAAATTGTATTCTTTTATCATGTCTCCCTATCTATCAAGATAGGAAGAAATATATTTTTCTCTTGTATGAATTTCCAAGATGACTTAGCATCATTTGTAGAGCAGGATAAAGGTGACTTTGTGGTATGTCTTTTTTTCTGACACCAGTCCAGCACCATTCTAAGTTAGTGAGTACAGACTTTGAGACAAGAAAATTCTGGATTTAGGATTCAGACGCTTATTTGCTGTGTAATGTTGAGTAGATTATTAAGCCTCTGTTTCCTTGTGTGTGCAACTGAGATAAGTTTATTACTTCCTTTATAAGGTTGTTATGATGATTGGTAGAGATAAGATATGTAAGAGCCTTAGTATAGTGCTTGACGTATAATAGATCTTGCTACATTATTATTACTACTGCTGTTACTAATATTTTTTAGTGTTCCTGTGTAGAAATCTGATATGTTCACTTTCCTATAGCCATGAAAATAATTTTCAGAAATTTCAGCTAAGGATCTGATGTGACTTTGCTAGTCTGAAACTTACTGATTTTGTAAATATTTATTAAGTGTATATTAGCTATAGGGCATTTGTACTATGGTAATGACCATCGTGTGTGTGTGTGTGTGTGTGTGTGTGTCTGTAGTCACTACTCTTACAGTTTGGTGTACAACAGGCACTTTTAATAGACTAGGCAATTCTAATAGAGTGCTATGAAGAAAAGTACTAAGTGGTACCTGGCTTGGATCAGTCGGTAAAGCATGTGACTCTTGATCCCGGGGTCATGAGTTCATGTCCCATGTTGGGGATAGAGTTTACTTAATAAAACAAATTTGAAGATCCTCAGGGAGCACATTTGAGAGATTTGGGCATGGGTTTAGCAATAGTTAGCTCTCCAGAAGAAGACACATCACACACATTGCAGTGTCTTATTCAAGTGATGGTTAAGAGTGATCTATGTAAAAATGGGTAGAAGGAGTAGGTGACTGCTTCATGCAGAAGAAATAGTACATACAAAGGCCTGGAAAAAAAAAGTAAGCGTGACTTCTGACATACTGAAGACACCAGAATGTTGGATACAAAGAAAAGAATACTGTCCAGAGCCTTGAAAACTGTTGAGGAGTTTGGATTTTATCCTTGGGGCAGTGGGGAGGTCTGAAGTGTTTTAAAATAGAAGAGTTGATGAATCAGGTTTTCATTTTGAAATTGTTACTATGGAGGAGACAATAAGGTAGATATAATGCCATAGTTGTGTCTTGCATTTCATAATCACTGTGTTGCATATGTGAATTGTAGTTTATCGTTGGTTGGCAGGAAGCACTGGGTTAAATATTCTCATACACTAACTTTACTTCTTTTTTATAAAATAAAAATTGCGTGTATTTAGGGTATATGGGATAGTTTGATATTAATATTAGTGAAGTGGTTATAGTCAGGCTAATTAACATATCCATCTCCTCATATAGTTATTGTTCATTGTGTGTTTGTATGTGGTGAGAGTACCCAAAATATTATTGTCTTAGCAGATTTTCAGTATTTACTGCAGTATTATTGACTATAGTTATATTGTATATTAGATCTGCAGATTTATTCATCCTGCATAATTGCAACTTTGTATCCTTTGACCAATACCTACCCATATTCCCCACCTCCTCACTCCTGATAGCAGTGTTCTACTCTCTTTTTCTGTGTATTTGACTTTTTTAGATTCCACATATAAGTGAGATCATGCCAACTTTACTTTTTGAAGCAGTCACCTAGGGGGTAATATACTGGTTAAAGCATAGGTTTTGGGATTAGAAAGGTCTGTGCTTAAATCCTGGCTTTGCCACTTATTAACAGTAACTCTGAGCAAATTACCTAACCATTCTAAACTTCAGTTTCTTCTTCTACAAAGTTAGCATATTAATAGCACCTACCTGCTAGAATAGTTGTGGATTACTTCAGATAACAGCACAAAGTCTGATACGTAGGAAGTACTTTACACTGTTAATCACTTTGATAGCTTTAGGTAAGCATATAGTTCTCAATAATCTTTTATGGAAACCAGCCCCCTCCCAAAAGTGGTAGTTTAATATGTTCATGTTTTGGAAACCTTTCACTTGGAAGAAAGAGTTAAATGTGATTTTTTTCTCCTAAAATCATTTCAGTATTCCAGATAGTAATACTTTGTATTATAGATGCTTTGGTTTAACACATTTGAGAATACCAAATGGTCTTATTCTACTTATTTCTCTGAACAGTTATTAAATTCTATGAGTTAGCCCCTTCCCTCTTCCCCCTTTTACTCTCTAATTTTGTTACCTTGCTTTATAGTTTTTTCAATGCACATATTACTACCTAAAATTTTGTTATATAAATATACCTATCTGTTGTCTACTTTCCATGAACATGTAAACTCCATGACAGTAGGAATGTTCTCTTGTTTACCATGTCAGGGAGGAAAGTCTGTTTCTTTGCCTTCTTAGATTTTGTGTTTGAGAGTTTAGGAAGTAAACTGACAAAATACAAAATACAGATCAGTGAGAGAAAAAACAGATTTTAATCAAGTATGTACATGTATTGGAGTTGACAAAGAAATGTGACTCAGAGGTGCTTAGAATTTGGATCTTATATACCATCTTAATAGGTGAAGAGGAGTGGGGAGAAGGGCGCTTAGGAATTTAGAAAAAGGAAGAAGACAAGAGCATTTTTGGGGTTGGGAAGAAAGACTTTTTGGAAAGATAAATAGATGGACCCTAGTGAGAATAAATTGAAGATACTATAGTTTTGTGACAATGTCTGTTTGGATGTGGTACTAATGAGTTGCTCCCAGAGAGGGGATTTTTGACAATTGAGTTCTTTTTGAGTTCTTTTGGGAGGCTTTGCTTTTAGGGCAGATAAGGAATTTCAGGAACTCACATGCTTTCGGCTCAAAATCATTTTTATGACACAGTGGCATATTCTGGGTCCTTTCAACTACAATATTCTCTATACCCAGAACAGTGCTTGATAATGTGGTAGGCACTTAATACATATTTGTTGGATGGATGGATGAGTGAGTAAAGTGACACTGATAAACACTTTTATGATAGATCAGTTTGATCAGGGTTAAAAAAAAATGATCAGAAGGAAGTTCTCTGAAAAATCTACAAAATTGCTAAATAAAAACTTTTAAAAAAATCTACAAAATTGCAGTCTACCGATTTTTTTCTATGGAAAAAGAATCTAATCTTTTTTGTTAACTTTGGAGCTACCTTTCCAAAATGATATAATTCAGCTGTCATGAAAAATTATGTGCTTTTTCAGTGACCAAGGTGCCAGAAGTTGGACATTGAGGTCACTTTTGATTATTTTACTGAATCCCTGTTACTTAAATACTAGTCTGGGGATTCTGATTTCCTCATTAGAGAGTATGAGTTGTTGCCTCAGATCTGCAAAAGAGACTTTTTTTTTACACCTTTAAGTATTGTAATGTGCCACTAATTCATCAGTCTCTATTTCCTTTTTTGTACCAGCGTATCATTTTTTAACTAAAAAAATTTGGAATGCTTTTCACAAGATAAATTGTATAATATATCTAGCTCTTTGGAGCTGTTTTAGAGTATGTTGCTATTACATAAAGATCCTCAAAAATCATAATGAATGCTTATCTTTACACTGCTAGTTACTTAGAGCTCATTAAAATATCTGTAACTTGTCTGAGAAGTATGGGGAAGTCTGTTTCTCTGTCTACTCACAATAATGTCTATCGTCTTCCCTATTTATTACCTTTCCTTTTTACTGTCTTTATGCTACCATTGCTTTTGAGAGTTTCTGCTTCTCTTCCCTTCTTTGCATTTGTTATTTCTGGTGTTGGCTAATTTTTTACTTTACTCCATTCTTTTTCTTCTGTACTCTCATATCCTCTTTTTCCTTTCGTTTTCTGTCCCTCTTCTCACATTGGGCATGCTGCCTCTTTTTCTTTTCTCCCCATTTTCTCTTCCCCACACTAAGTCAATCTTTTTGTTTTCTTATTTGTCCTAACTGGACATGATATAGAACTAAGTATTATCAACATTAATTGTATTTATTGAATATATTAGTCAGTTGTTTCAATTTTTCTATGGAAAAAGAAACTAAGCTATATGTAGTTCTTTATTGAATTTTTTGTAGTTCAGTAGCACCCAGTAGAAAAAAGATTATGTACCCAACCCTGAGAGCATAAGCTGCATAGTTGAGGCAAAAGACTTGGAATTGTTTTGAGGGACAGAATTAGCTGATCCAGTATTAAAGACTCATCTCAAGCATCACACATGAAGTCAAGCAGAGAGAGTCAATTATCATATGGTTTTGCTTATTTGTGGAGCATAAGGAATAACACAGAGGACATAGGGAGATGGACAGGAGAAGGGAGTTGGGGGAAATTGGAGGGGGAGATGAACCATGAGAGACTGTGGACTCTGAGGAACAAACTGAGAGTTTTGGAGGGGAGGGGGATGGAAGGTTGGGTGAGCCTGGTGGTGGGTATTATGGAGGGCACGTATTGCATGGAGCACTGGGTGTGGTGCATAAACAATTCTGGAACACTGAAGAGAAATTTAAAAAATCAATTAAAATTTAAAAAATAAAAAAAAAAAGAAAAAAAGAATCACACATGAAGAAATTCAATTTCCACACAGTTTCATTCTAAAAATTAGTGAGCTTGACATAGTATGTAATTATTTTTAATTTAAATTTTAGTGAACATACAGTGCAATATTGGTTTCTGGAGTGTAGAATTCAATGATTCATCACTTAACATACAATACCCAGTGCTCATCACTGTTTAATACCCATCTAGCCCATCCCCCACCTACATCCCTACATCAGCCCTCAGTTTGTTCTCTATCATTAAGAGTCCCTTGTTTCCCTCTCTCCTTTTTTTCTTTTCCCCTTCCCATATGTTCATCTATTTTCTTTCTTGAATTCCACGTATGAGTGAGATCATATGGTATTTGTCTTTCTCTGACTGACTTATTTCACTTAGCATAATACACTCTAGCTCCATCTGTGTCATTGCAAATGGCAAGGTTTCCTTTTTGACAGCTGAGTAATATTCCACTGTATATATAAACCACATCTTCTTCTTCTTTTTTTTAAGGTTTTATTTACTTACTTGACAGAGAGAGATCACAAGTAGGCAGAGAGGCAGGCAGAGACAGAGGAGGAAGCAGGCTCCCTGCTAAGCAGAGAGCCTGATCCGGGGCTCGATCCCAGGGCCCTGGGATCATGACCTGAGCCGAAGGCAGAGGCTTTAACCCACTGAGCCACCCGGGTGCCCCTAAACCACATCTTCTTTATCCATTCATCAGCTGTTGGATATTTGGGGTCTCTCCATAGTTTGGCTATTGTTGATAATGCTGCAGGGTGCACATACCCCTTCAAATCTGTATTTTTGTATCCTTTAGGTAAATACCTAGTAGTGCAATTGCTGGATCATAGGTAGTTCTATTTTTAAATTCTCAAGGAACCTCCCAACTGTTCTTCAGAGTGGCTCTACCGGTTTGCATTCCCACCAACAGTGCAAGGTTCCCCTTTCTCCACATCCTTACCAACACCTGTTGTTGTGTCTTGTGTTGTTAATTTTAGGCATTCTGACATGTATGAGGCAGTATCTCATAGTGATTTTGATTTATATTTCTCTGATGATAAGTGATGTCAAGCATCTTTTCATGTGTCTGGTATCCATCTGAATGTCTTTGTTAAGGTGTCTATTCATGTATTCTCTGTCCAGTTTTTAAAATGAGTTCTTTGTTTTTGGGGTGTTGAGTTTGATAAGTTCTTTATAGGTTGTGGTTACTAACCTTCATCAGATACATCATTTCAAGTATTTTCTCCTATTCCATAAGCTGCCTTTGAGTTTTGTTGACTATTTCTTTGCTATGCAGAAGGTTTTTGTCTTGATGAAGGCCCAGTAGTTCATTTTTGCTTTGGTTTCCTTTGCCTTCGGTGATGTGTCTAGTAAGAAGTTGCTGTGGCCAAGGTTGAAGAGGTTTCTGCCTGTGTTTTCTGGTACGATTTTGATGGTTTCCCATCTCACATTTAGATCTTTCATCCATTTTAGATTTATTTTTGTGTGCGGTATAAGAAAGTGGTCCAGTTTCATTCTAATGTGTGTCGCTGTCCAGTTTTTCCAACACCATTTGTTGAAGAGACTGTCCTTTTTCCACTGGATATTCTTTCCTGCTTTGTCGAAGATTAGTTGGCCATATAGTTGTGAGTCCATTTCTGGGTTTTCTGTTCTGTTGCATTGATCTGTCTGTCTGGTTTTGTGCCAGTACTATACCATATCAATGGCTATAGCTTTGTAATGTAACTTGGAATCGTGATGCCTCCAGTTTTTTCCTTTTCTGGAATTGCTTTGGCTCTTCAGGGTCTTTTGTGGCTCCATACAAATTTTAGGATTGGTTGTTCTAGCTCTGTGAAAAATGTTGGTGGATAATGTATAATTTTTATTCTGTTGTCACTACCTACCTGTTACTAGTAGTTCTACTAAACTTGCATTTGGTTTATATCCTTTTGACTCTCAGTGATACAGAGTATATCCCCAAAACTTATTTAGGAAATATAATGAACATTTGAATACAAATAAGGGAATTTCAATACCTATCATCCAGAATTATCAAAAATTAATCCATATAGTCTAATTTTATTACTTAAAATCCAGTTAAATTGACTTGTGGCTTTGTTTAACTGATATAATAAGCTAGGGAATTTAGTTGAAGATACAAAATTTGAGGAGGTTGCTTTTTTTTCCCAGTAATTTACTGTTACGCTGTGCTCTTTTTTTTCTGCTGAAATCTTGTTTAAATTCAATTTTCATTCCACTCCGTACCAAGAACTCAGAATTAGTGTTATTTTTCAGTAATGACTTTTCTTAAGGTGATGTGATTGTTCTGTATTTATATTGTAGTCCCCTATTCTTTGTGTTCATCACAGTACAAGTCTTCAAAGCAATAGAAAGAGTTACTATGCTAAACATCTTACTTAATCAATATCCCAAAGAAATAGAGGTGACTATTGAAAGTTAGACACTAGTACTAGTTTTTAAAATTTAATATACTTTCACTCATGCTTCTGTTCTCACTGCCTTATTACCCCATTTGAGAGAAAGATATTAAAATTTGTTTTTTTTTCTTTTTTCAGGCAAAAGGGAGGATTGTGGTAATGCCAGGTATTTAATTATCTATCCATTTGTTAGTATAAACCGAGGTGCAGTGAAAGAACAAAAGAGGCAGGACAATATGGGAGAAAATATTAATACATGGTATTCAGAGAGAAGAATATGTAATTTGATTAAAAATTTAAGATGGGAGATCTGTGCTGGAATTTAAAACTTCAGATAAGGAGAACATTCTACCAGGAATTAGCTCAGAGAGTAGCAAATAAGGAAGTAGATTGTTTGGGATTGGGGTTTCTCCATGTTTGCTCTCCCATAGTATAGAATTTTGTGAATATGGATGTTCATCTCTGGTGAGACACACCAAGTTTGATACTGCTATAATGAGTTAGGGCCGGGGCGCCTGGGTGGCTCAGTGGGTTAAAGCCTCTGCCTTCGGCTCAGGTCATGATCCCAGGGTCCTGGGATCGAGCCCCGCATTGGGCTCTCTGCTCAGCAGGGAGCCTGCTTCCTCCTCTCTCTCTGCCTGCCTCTCTGCCTACTTGTGATCTCTCTCTCTCTGTCAAATAAATGAGTTAGGGCCAAATGTCCTAGTTGTTATCAAGGTGTAAGCAAACTTTTAGGCAATATCTATGGACAAATATAATACTCACTTGGTTCTTGAAAATCTCTGATCACCAAATTCTTCCTTAAAGCCAGAACAGTTGGAGCATATGCTCCTGATGATAACCATAAGATCAACTCAGTGCATACTGGCTCACTAGAGATGAACAATTTTTTTTAAAGATTTTATTTATTTATTTGACAGACAGAGATCACAAGTAGGCAGAGAGGCAGGCAAAGAGAGAGAGGGGGAAGCAGGCTCCCTGCTGAGTAGAGAGCCCAATGTGGGGCTCTATCCCACGACCCTGGGATCATGACCTGAGCCAAAGGCAGAGGCTTTAACCCACTGAGCCACCCAGGGGCCCCTAGAGATGAGCAAGTTTTAAAGAATTAATAAGGAGATCTAGAATCAGAGTGAGACAAACAGAAAGACAATCTTAATTTTTTCACATTAATTTAATCAAACATACAAGAAAGTTGGAGATAGCATAATGAATACTCATATATTCATTCCCCAAATTTAACATTTTGCCACAATTGTCGTTTTTTACTCTTAGGCATTTTAAAGTGAAAAGTGTCATGACATTTTATCTTTACACATGTTAAAAAAAGTCTTTGTTCTTTCAGCTTCTTAGGGCTCAGTGATATTACTGTACCACTAAGAAAAAAGAAAACAAACAAGTTAATGAGTCCAAAAGAGTATATAAAGTCAAGTTACATTAGCAACTTGAATAGTTTGAAATACCAAGTACATATTTTAATCAGTCATTAAAAAATCTTTATTGAATACGTCCTGTATATTAGGAGAGAAGAATATAAAGATGAGTAATTTTATATTTTTAATCTGGCATCAGTTCAGAATGTGATTGTTTATATAAAAATATTTAATTAAGAGATTATTCAACAAAACAAATGAGTCATTACAAAGTACGGATTGCGCAGTTTTACTAAAATAGAATCAGATTCTTCTGTGAAAAACAAAGTTGATATTGTAATGAATAAACTGTGTAACACCTTGCATTACTCCAATTTCCAAAGAAGTCTGTGTGTTCTTGGGCTAAAGAGAGAACTTATGTCTTTCAGACACATCTCTCAGGCTGTGCTTTTGTAGCTTCATCCTCAAATGTATCCTTACTTTTTGTTTTAATTTGATTTTGCTTAAATTGAGGGGGAACAGGGATAGATCACTCAGTGATTTTTCCTTGCCCTAGGACAACGTTTTTAAAGTCAGGATCATATGATATTATTATATAAACCAATGGATAGAAGATTCTATCATACAGGTTCTATGGTTCCATCATAAGGTTTTATGACCTTATTAGTTGTTCTCCAGAACCTGTAGCCTATGTCTTTTATCATTTTTTTCTAATCTCATTCTAGCTTAGTAGGGAGAGAGTAACTCTTGAGTCACTGAGAAATTTTGGTATGGAAATTTCAGGTAGAGCAAGCAGTCACTATTTTCATTAAATTTTATACAGAATTCTGTTTGACTTAATATATTACTTATTCTTCCAACAGGGGGTGGTATAACAGACAGAAATCTACAAAGGATCCTTGAGGGTTCAGGTGCTACAGAATTTCACTGTTCTGCTCGGTCTGCTAGAGATTCAGGAATGAAATTTCGGTAAAAATGTATTCTTTGATTCATACAAGAAGGGACAGATTAATCTTTACATATTCTTAGAGGAAAACCTTAGTTGATGGCATGATTAATGAATGGAATGTTGTGAATAATATGTAAGTATTGCAGTCATTTTTGCAGTTTTTCAGCTGAAAAATGGTTTTATCCTGCCTCACATAAGCAGGCTCTTCTGAACATAGGTGAACTTTATATTTTTAAGTCATTGCTAACTTAGACCACTTAATAATAAACCCTAATTCAGCAGCTGAGCTTCAAATGAGTCAGATATGTATGTATGTCCATTCAACTGTGATTTCCTTTAGCGGAGTTAATAACTATGGTATAAGGATGGAAGAATCATAGTCATTTTTATCCCTCCTACCTTTAATACTTAGTCTTCTCTCACCTTTGCTATTTTTAGTTACTTTGAAACTATACCACCATTAAGAAATTGAAACTATTGAGGATTTTTTAATTATGCTTTAGAAGAATCCTATAATTTAATAGTTAGTAGTTTATTATTTCTATTTAGAATTGGGGGAAATGAGATGTAAAAGAAACAAGAGCCTTAGAACTACGTTTTTAGACATAACATCAAATATATTGTTAGGTACATTTGGTTACTAGATGTTTCAAGTAATTAATAAAAATTATGAAATATGGGGATCCAGGATCTTTGACCTACCCATGTTCTTGAACCATCAGTCTATAAAATGAAGCACCGGTAGGAGGGCTCACTTAACAACTTATGTAATTATCTTTTTATTATTTCTGTTGCAGAAATTTCTCTGTTGCCATGGGAGCCTCTCTTTCTAGCTCAGAATATTCTCAAAAGGTAACAGATGTGGCACAAGTAAGGACTTTGAATGCTATTGCAAAGAATATTCTGGTTTAGCCAGACCTCTCAGGGAGACATGGATATCACAAGATGAAGGTAGAAGAGTAGTCTGTAATTATGACACAGCTTTAACCTTCTTCTCTGGCCAGGAGTGTCACAGTTTGAGTCTCACATGGCCATGGAGAGCGTTTCCAAGAAGACAAAGAATTCGAGCAAAGCTACAACCACTTCCTTTGCTTAATCTTGCCAGCCATCTCTGTTATCATGGTTAAATGTGGTGTATGCTTCTTCCACAGACAGAGGTTAGTCTGTTTTGTGGAATTAATTGATGAACTGGGAAAACTGGACTGTAAGGTATGAATTTAGAGTGTGACTTCAGGGTCAATTTAATAGCAGTATTTTGCTTTTTCATTTGTAAAATAAAAATTTCCATTCTGTTCTGGTAGTGTTTTTTAATTTAAATTCAATTTAATTAACATATAGCATATTATTAGTATCAGAGGTAGAATTTTGTGATTCATCAGTTGCATATAACACCCAGTGCTCATTCCATCAAGTGCCCTCCTTAATGCCCATCACCAAGTTATCCCACCCTCCCACTCACCTCCCCTCCAGGAACCCTCTAAGTTTGTTTCTTATAGTTAAGAGTCTCTTATGGTTTTTCCTCCCTCTTTGTTCTTATTTTATTTTTCCTTCTTTTCCCTTATGTTCATCTGTTTTGTTTCTTAAATTCCACATATGAGTGAAATTAAATAAAGTTCGTCTTTCTCTGCTTTGCTTAGCGTAATACCCTCTAGTTCCATCCATGTCATTGCAAACGGCAAGATTTCCTTCTTTTTGGCACTGAGTGATATCCCATTGTGTGTGTGTGTGTGTGTGTGTGTGTGTGTGTGTGTATATATATATATATACACCACATCCCTATCCATTCATCTGTCAGTGGACATCTGGGCTCTTTCCATAGTTTGTCTGTTGTGGATGTTGCCACTGAATACAGTCTGTAGCCAAATATAAAAGGGAAGATTTTTTCCTTTCATTTTTTCTTTTTATTATGTACTCATTAGATGGGTAAGACACTAGGATACAGAGTAAAATGGTTCAGCATAAAAATTTCAAGATATGGGAAGCAGGATATAAACGTTTTCAGACTTATAAAGGCAGAAGTGATCTCTAGTATTTACCAGATTACTTCTTCCTCTAGTCCCAGATAGAGAAGTGACTTAGCCATAAGGTTCATCTAACAATTTACAACGACCTATAGTAGTAATTGGGGAGGTTATTGATGTTATCAGAATAGCTGTTTCTTTCAACTGAGGCCACAGATAGGGAGAATGGATTCTAGTGATGAAAGAGGCTTTTCCTGGAGTGGGTCCCAAATTGTGAAGTTCATCACTAGCTTTATCTATCACTTTCATATTTATAATCTCATTTTATATTAACAACACACTGGTAATAGAACTGTTGTTTCTATTTTAAGAGAGTAACTGAAGAATAGTATGAAGAACTTGCCCTTAGTCAGAAAGTTAGTAGTGTGGTCTCAATGAATAGTGTGCATAGACTTGGGTACTAATGATTGTGTATAGCAGGAGCTTTGCCTTTATTCAAATGAGTCCCTTACCTCACTTTTAAAACTTACATTCTTTCCCAACTTTTTCAGGTATAATTTCAATGTGGAACATTTGCTGGGTAATTTAAGAAAAAGGAGAGGCAAACTATTAAAAACCAACAATGTGGGGCGCCTGGGTGGCTCAGTGGGTTGAAGCCTGCCTTCAGCTCACGTCATGATCCCGGGGTCCTGGGATCAAGCCCCATATTGGGCTCTCTGCTCAGCGGGGAACCTGCTTCCTCCTCTCTCCCTGTCTCTCCGCCTACTTGTGATCTCTGTCTGTCAAATAAGTAAATAAAATCTTAAAAAAAAATAAAATAAAAACCAACAATGACCTCAGTTATTTCTTTTCTTGCTTGTTCAGACTATTAGTAAAGATAATAAATATTTCAAAAAATAGTTTTCATTATTGACTTTAAATGTTACAGATACAGATACGTAAGTATCACACACACACACTTATAATCATATTTAGTGTTTTGGCCCAGCCCTCCCCCATGCTTGGACTTTACTGTATGATCTTCCAAAGACAACAGCAAGCCATGTTATCATCTCATTTTTATAAATACAGATTAACTAGAGGTAGGATGAATTGCTCAAACATTAAAAAAATCAATATTGTTTATGAGACTTGACTGCTAGGCTATTAACCTTCAGGTCTTCTGCTTTAAGATGTTTCTGGCATGTGGATATGCTACAGAGAGCAATACTCCTGGGAAAATCAGACACATAAAAATCACATAAAATCACACACACTAGATATCCTAGTTCCAGTTTAAGCATGAGAAAGTTGACTTAATTTTTTGAACTTTAATTCCCTCATCTGTAAGTCAGGAATAATAACTAAGCCATGGTTCCTGGTTAAATGATATATTCAAACACCAAATACATAGTGAGTACCATTGAGTGTTCTTTTCTTCTAAAGTTGTTTTTTGTTTTTGTTTTTTTTTTAAATTTGAGAGAGAGGGCATGCAGCAGAGGGAGAAGGAGAAGGAGGCTCCACGCTTAGCAGGGAGCCCGATGCAGGGCTCAATCCCAGGACCCCAGGACCCCGGGACCACAACCTGAACCGAAGGCAGATGTTTAACTAACTGAGGCAGGCACCCCAGTTCTTTTCTCCTAATTTTGCTTTCCAGTATCAGTCCTTGATAGTTTAAAAGCCCTTCCCAGGATTGTAGGCATTGAGTATTGAAGCTAACACTTTGCCTTCTACTATGTGAATATAAAAGAAGTATAAGGTAATTCCTACCTTGATTTTATTTTTCTACACTTTAGTCCTGTTTTTAAATATTTACTGATTATTTCATATGTAGAAGTTTCCTCTCAACAATATTGTAAGTATTTTGAAGGCTAAAGGACCGTGTCTGTATTTTTATCTATCTCTCGTTGCACTCATCAAATTGTATACTCATAGTATTGATTACCTTGCTAGTGGAAAAAGAGTGCTGGATTGGCAGTCCTGACTATATCACTATCTTTGGTAACTATGCTGGGTATTTTTGGTTTACCTTTCCAGATCCACTCTTCTCTTTGTTCTGTAAACTGAATGCAGCAACATAAAAGTTATGCACTGTTACCAAGTAGGATTTATACTAGGAATGCAATGCTAGTTTAATATCCAAAAGTCAAACACCACATTGATAGAATAAGCCGTAAAAATCACACAAACTACTCAACACAGCAAAAGCATTTGACAAAATTCTACATCCTTACATAATAAAAACACTCAGCAAACTTGGAATAGAGGGAACATCCTCACCCTCGTAAGGAGTATCTGCAACAAAACAAAAACACACAACTAACATCATGCTTAATATTTTACTTAAAATAAGAAATAAGGGGCGCCTGGGTGGCTCAGTGGTTGAGTGACTGCCTTCGGCTCAGGTCATGATCGTAGAGTCCCAGGATCAAGTCCCGCATCAGGCTCCCTGCTCAGCGGAGAGTCTCCTTCTCCCTCTGACCTCTTCCCCTCTCCTGCTCTCTCTCTCACTCTCTCTCTCAAGTAAATAAGTAAAACAAAACAACAAAAAAAGGAAATAAGACAAGATGTTCACGTTCACCATTCCTATTCAACATTGTACAGAAGGTTCTGGTGAGAGCTATTAGGCAAGAAAAAGAAATAAAAAGCATACAGATTGGACAGGAAGAGGCAAAACGCTTTCTGTTTTTAGTGACATGATCTTGTATGTAGATAATTCTAAGAGGTACAAACACAAAAATAAAGTTAAATTTGAGTTCAAGTTTGCAGGATATAAAGTCAATATACAAAATCAGTTGTATTGCTATACACCAGCAATTAACAATTTTAAAATGCAATTAAGATAATTTCATTTATAATAGTATTATCAAAAAAGAAAATGCTTAGGAATAAATTTAAAGAAGTGCTGGACTGTACACTAAAAATTACAAAGCATTGTTGAAAGAAATTTAAGCAGACCTAACATAAATAAAAGACATCCCAGGGTACCTGGGTGTCTCAGTCAATTAAGTGTCCAGCTCTTGATTTCAGCTCAGGTTAGGATCTCAGTTGTGAGCTCGAGCCCCAAGATGGTCCTTGCACTGGGTGTAGAGATTGACTCTCTCCCTCTACCCCTCCTCCCCCTCTCCCTATCTTCAAAACAAAACAAAACAAAAATCCCGTATTTGTAAATTGGAAGACAATATTGTTAAGATAGCAATACTCTCCAACTGGTCTACAAATTCAGTGCAATCTCGCAAAATTCCAACTGTGTTTTTTGCAGAAATTAACAAGCTGATCCTAAAATTTATCTGGAAATACAAGAGACCCAGAGTAATCAATCTTGTAAAAGAAGAACAAAGTTGGAAGACTTACATTTTAAAACCTACTGCAAAGCTGCAGTAATTAAGATAATGTGGCACAGATATAAAGATGAATATATAACTTAATGCAATAGAATTGAGAGTCCAGAAATAAACTCTTACAGTCAATAGATTCTTGACAAGGGTGCCAAAACAATTCACTGGTGAAAGTTCTTTTTAACAAATGGTGATGGGTCAACTGGATATCCACATGCAAAAGAATGAAGTTGGACCTTGCTTCACATCAAGTACCAGAATTAACTCAAATGGGTCATAGACCTAAATAAAAGAACTAAAACATAAAACTCTGAGAAAGAAACAGGAGTAAATCTTTGTGACCTTGGGTTAGGCAAAGTTTTAGGTAGTACCTCAAAAGCATAAGAAAAAAAAATGGGTAAATTGGACTTTATCAAAATTGAAAACTTATGCTTAAAGGATAACATCAAGAAACTGAAAAGATGGGGCGCCTGGGTGGCTCAGTCAGTTAAGCGTCTGCCTTCAGCTCAGGTCATGATCCTGGGGTCCTGGGATCAAGCCCTGCATTGGGCTCCCTGCTTGGAGGGAAGCTTCCTTCTCCCTCTCCCTCTCCCTCTCCCTCTACTTGTGTTTCTCTCTCATTGTGTCTCTCTCTGTCAAATAAATAAATAAAATCTTTTTTTTTTTAAAGTGGAAAGAGGCGCACCTGGGTGGTTCAGGTCATGATACCAGGGTCCTGGGATTGAGCCCCACATCGGGCTCTCTGCTTGACTGGGGGCCTGCTTCCCCCTCTCCCCCTCTTCCTGCCTCTCTGCCTACTTGTGATCTCTGTCTGTCAAATAAATAAATAAAATCTTTAAAAAAAAAGTGGAAAGACAACCCACAGAATGGCAGAAAATGTTTGCAAATTGTATCTGATAGAGGGCTTATCCACAATATTAAAAAAATACTTACAGTTCAACAATAAGACAACCCAATTTTAAAATGAGCAAAGGATTTGTATAGACATTTCACCAAAGAAAGTACACAGTTGACCAACAAACAATTACATGACAAGATGCACAGAGTCATTAATCTTTAGGGAAATCCAAATCAAAACCCCAATGCGAGACCACTTTACACCCGCGAGAATGACTATAATGGAAAAGAATGACCATACCAAGTGTTGGCAAGCATGTGAAGCAACTAGAACTTTCATATACTGCTGGTGGGAATGCAAAATGATGAAGCTGCTTTGTAAAATAGTCTGGGGGTTTCTTGAAATGTTAAACATAGAGTTTCCATATGTCACAGCAATTCTGTGTGTAGGTATCTACCCAAGAGAATTGAAAACAGGTTCACACAAAAAGTTGTATCCAAATTTTCATTAACACCATCATTCATCTTCTAGAATTAGAGCATAACCCTTTTGCCATCCTTAATGACAAATCAGTTAAAGACCACCAATACTAAAACCATCAGGTAGGGGTGCCTGGGTGGCTCAGTGGGTTAAAGCCTCTGCCTTTGGCTCAGGTCATGATCTCAGGGTCCTGGGATCGAGCCCCGAGTCAGGCTGTCCACTCAGCAGGGAGCCTGCTTGCCTTCCTCTCTCTCTGCCTGTCTCTCGGCCTACTTGTGATCTCTGTCTGTCAAATGAATAAATAAAATCTTTAAAAAAACAAAAAACAAAAAGCCATCAGGTAAAAGGCTGAGTAGGAGCTGAATATCCCATAGATTATTTGCTACTCACATAACTAGGCACTTAACGTTATAATGGAGCTATCTGGTGGTCATCAACTTAATCCAGTGAACAAACAATAATACTAGTAGTGGGAGAGTGTAGTACTGAAAGAACTTGAGGGGGGAAGAGGTCATCCAGAGTGCCCAACCTATGTTAGGAATGGCAGCTTGGAGGCCTCCAATGTGCCTCAAGGAAGAGCTGGACTACTTGCAAAGCAGCTGTAACAAAGTGAGGTTAGCCGCTGACTAAGCAAGAGTGAACTACATCAGACAACAAAAAGAAATTAAAGGCATCCAAATCGGCAAAGAAGAAGTCAAACTATCACTCTTTGCAGATAATATGATACTATATGTGGAAAACCCAAAAGGCTCCACTCCAAAACTGCTAGAACTTATACAGGAATTCAGTAAAGTGTCAGGATATAAAGTCAATGCACAGAAATCAGTCGCATTTCTTTACACTAACAACAAGACAGAAGAAAGAGAAATTGAGGAGTCAGTCCCATTTACAATCGTACCCAAAACCATAAGATACCTAGGAATAAATCTAACAAAAGAGGCAAAGAATCTATACTCAGAAAACTATAAAGTACTCATGAAAGAAATTGAGGAAGACACAAAGAAATGGAAAAATATTCCATGCTCATGGATTGGAAGAACAAATATTGTGAAAATGTCTATTCTACCTAAAGCAATCTACACATTTAATGCAATCCCTATCAAAATCCCATCCATTTTTTTTTAAAGAAATAGAACAAATAATCCTAAAATTTATATGGAACCAGAAAAGACCTCGAATAGCCAAAGGAATATTGAAAAAGAAAGCCAAAGTCGGTGGTATCACAATTCTAGACTTCAAGCTCTATTACAAAGCTGTCATCATCAAGACAGTATGGTACTGGCACAAAAACAGACATATAGACCAATGGAACAGAATAGAGAGCCCAGAAATAGACCCTCAACTCTACGGTCAACTAATCTTCGACAAAGCAGGAAAGAATATCCAATGGAAAAAAGACAGCCTCTTCAACAAATGGTGCTGGGAAAATTGGACAGCCACATGCAGAAAAATGAAATTGGACCATTTCCTTACACCACACATGAAAATAGACTCAAAATGGATGAAGGACCTCAATGTGCGAAAGGAATCTATCAAAATCCTTGAGGACAATGCAGGCAGCAACCTCTTTGACCTCAATCGCAGCAACTTCTTCCTAGGAACATCACCAAAGGCAACAGAAGCAAGGGCAAAAATGAACTATTGGGATTTCATCAAGATCAAAAGCTTTTGCACAGCAAAGGAAACAGTTAACAAAACCAAAAGACAACTGACAGAATGGGAGAAGATATTTGCAAACGACATATCAGATAAAGGGCTAGTATCCAAAATCTATAAAGAGCTTAGCAAACTCAATACCCAAAGAACAAATAATCCAGTCAAGAAATGGGCAGAGGACATGAACAGACATTTCTGCAAAGAAGACATCCAGATGGCCAACAGACACATGAAAAAATGCTCCACATCACTCGGCATCAGGGAAATACAAATCAAAACCACAATGAGATACCACCTCACACCAGTCAGAATGGCTAAAATTAACAAGTCAAGAAATGACAGATGCTGGCAAGGATGCGGAGAGAGGGGAACCCTCCTACACTGCTGGTGGGAATGCAAGCTGGTGCAACCACTCTGGAAAACAGTGTGGAGGTTCCTCAAAAAACTGAAAATAGAGCTACCCTACGACCCAGCAATTGCACTCCTGGGTATATATCCTAAAGATACAAACGTGGTGCTCCGAAGGGGCACGTGCACCCGAATGTTTATAGCAGCAATGTCCACAATAGCCAAACTGTGGAAAGAGCCTAGATGTCCATCAACAGATGAATGGATAAAGAAGATGTGGTACATATACACAATGGAATACTATGCAGCCATCAAAAGACATGAAATCTTGCCATTTGCGATGACGTGGATGGAACTAGAGGGTATCATGCTTAGTGAAATAAGTCAATCGGAGAAAGACAACTATCATATGATCTCTTTGATATGAGGAAGTGGAGATGCAAGGCGGGGGGGGTTGGGGGGAGGTAGGAAAAGAAAAAATGAAAAGATGGGATTGGGAGGGAGACAAACCATAAAAGACTCAATCTCAAGAAACAGACTGAGGGTTGCGGGGGGGAGGGGGGACGGGAGAGGGTGGTGGGGAAATGGACATTGGGGAGGGTATGGGCTATGATGAGTGCTGTGAAATGTGTAAACCTGACGATTCACAGACCTGTACCCCTGGGGATAAAAATACATTATATGTTTATTAAAATAAAAAAAATTTATTAAAAAAAAAAAGAGTGAACTACAAACACCAGCAGCTCATAGAGTGGCTTGGAATTTTCCAGTTTTAGCATTGAAAAGTCCCATAGCCTGGGAAACTGGGAAAGTTCCGTCACGCTATCAGCTCAGTAAAATTACCTTTGCCTCTTTCCTTCAGTCCTCACATCCCAGCCCCAATCCTGGAAATTAGATGGCAAGGAATTCAATAACAAGGTAAAAATGATAAAAGGAATGACTCTCTCTCTCTGGCAGTCACTGAAGTCATCGAGCCAAGAAAAGAGGGTGGCTTTAAAATGAATGTGAGATTGTTTTGTGGGCGATGATAATGTTCCAAAATTGATTACAGTGAGGTAGCATAACCTTTGAATTGTACGCTTTAAGTGGGTGAATTGCATATAATTTATAACTCAGTAAAGCTGTCTTTTTTAAATGCGAGTTTTAGATTAGATTAACTTAAACATTTTAATGCCTGAAGAAGACCAAAAAGCTGTAGGATCTGCCTGAGATGTGGTCAAGGGCAGGGAAGGAGGTTTTATACAGTATGGTTGAGGAAAACAGCGGAAGCAAAATATTTCTTGTTCGTTTTCTGTTTAGTTTGCATCTTGATAAGCTGGCTACACTAGGTTGAATGGCTTTCTGTACCTGCCACCAAAAGTTGTGGCCAAGACACCTGAGGAATACACATTCCATCTTCCTGTATAGATGCTAAGTTTCATCCTTGGGTAAAAGGACAAAAATTACATATTTGGATTGTGTTGCTCTGATCCCTCATAGAATTTTTTTTTAAAAAAATCAAACCATGTTGGCATTATGCCACTGGTTTATATTGGAGATGTGATAGAAAACAGTTGTATAAAATATTCATATAGGTGTGTTATTGAGGCCCTGGAGGAGACTTTTTTCTCTGTGTTAGTCTGAAGAGTAGTTGGGCTTCTAAACAAATAGTTTGTTCATATTTTATGTATATGGAATCATGTCACTATCAAGACATTATTTTCTTGTTTGCCTAACTCTTCCTTTCTGAAGCTACCCTGGAAAGATGATACTTTCCTGGTGGGATTGCCAATCATATAGTTTCACCTCCCCTGCACGTGGGAGAAGGCACATGACCCAGGCTGGCCAATGGAACGCCTCATTCTTTTGTCCACATGATTGATCCAGACAGAACACAAGGACCATTCAGAATCTTACCAAGGATTTTTTCTGGAGCTCTGAGAAAAGAGATGCTCTCCTTACTTTAGAATTACTGGCTGTAACGACCCTGTAAGCCTAGAGCTTTTGTAGTCATCTTTGCCATCAAGTTTGAAAATGAAACTAACACAAGAGGTCAATGTCCTGAGGACATTGTTTGACTCTCTGGACCATCTGTGCCTAAAGATCGTTCCATTCATGGTCTTTTCTATTAGATAAGCAAATATATTTCCTTTTTAAAAAAATAACAGTTTGATTTGGATCTAACACTTGTAAGCAAAAGAGTTACAGCTAATACGGTTACTAAGTACATTTTTCTCCTTTAATCTACATGTAGGAACCTCAGAGTTAAATTTGCATCCCACCTGTAGCAAGTGGACAAGATAATATTGAATGAATTTTGTGCAACGTGTTTGTCCTTTGTTTCATCTTTTTCTATCCTTTTTTCTTCATTCATTTATTTTATCTTGTTATATTTTATGTATGTCATTTCTCTCTGTGTTTACATACTTTGAAGTAGTCCGTTATTGTTTCTGTGAAGATAAGGCGTTTATAAAGCCATCCTATTTGGAGATCTTTCAACCCACTTACAAGGGTCCATTCACATGATGCCAAAGAGATAGCCCTTCCATTTTTATAGATCAAAGGGAAAGAGTTGCCTGTCATGTCAAAAGTCATTATTATGAGAATGGCAGATTTTATTTATTTAGCCTCTGTCCATATGGCCAGCACTGTAACTCCTGCTCTATAGATGCAGCCTCAACAGTAAAAGAATTTAAAGTTGACATTATGTGATTGAAATCATACATTTTTCCTTTAAATAAAATATGAGCCTCTTCAAACTCTTTTTGCAAAACCACTTGGTAACCCTTCTCAAATATGTCCCCAAACGATAAGTAAAAAAGCCAAGTGTGAATAAAAGCACTCTCCCAAAATTGCTACATGTATATGTGGACATATGTAAACACACAGAGAAATGCATTTTACAGTCTTATAGTAGATTTAAAGGTATTTATCCAGCAAATCTTCTTGGGCCCACTAATTTGGCCCTCTTCATGCTCTCAATTCACAGACCTGCCAATAATGATAATAGTCCAACCATAAATTACAAGAATGCATTTGGTATTATGAATTTAAACAACTTCATAGTAAGAAGGCCAACATATGTTAGTACTTTCTCTTACCTTGATAAGAATAACTTCAGATTTTTCTTATCAACAGTTTCTTTTGATCAACAGATTGCTTTGGTGCTATTTTCAGGGAGCCAGTGTTCTGCAGAATTCAACATCTTATATATATTTTCACTTGTTTCCTTTAGTCCTCAAGTTCTCCTGAAAGCAACCTTAACAATTCCTTGTATATACTTCCAGAAATTTATATAATTTACTTGTATTTAATTGCTGGTAAAGCTATGTGCTTTTCTGTGATAATTACTATTTTTGTCAGATATATTTCCTGTTTGATTGCTTTCATATTAATATTTGTTTTATAAAATTCTCTTGAAAATTAAAAAAAAAGTGATATAAACATTTCTGTATGTTTGGATATCACCTTCCCCCCCCCCCAGGACTCAGAAGAGTATTTTTCTCTCTACTGTATATCTTTTTATGCTAGTCCATTTTCTTTTGTTGTCTTATAACCTACCAAGAATGTATGTTATGACAACTAATGAGTCATTGAATACTACACTAAAAACTAATGAAGTACCATAAGTGGAGTTATTGAATTTAAATTTAAAAAAAGAAAAAAAAGAATTTATATTATGGGATGATGTGAAATAAAGACCTAAATTAATTACTTCTTTTCTTTTTTTTTTTTAAGATTTTATTTATTTATTTGACAGATAGAGATCACAAGTAGGCAGAGAGGCAGGCAGAGAGAGAGGAGGAAGCAGGCTCCCTGCTGAGCTGAGAGTCCGATGTGGGGCTCGGTCCCAAGACCGAGATCATGACCCAAGCCGAAGGCAGAGGCTTTAACCCACTGAGCCATCCAGGTGCCCCTACTTCTTTTCTATACTAATATTCTGCTGTCCAAAAAAAATTAAACAATTCATCCTATTTCCCTCTAGCTTGTCAAAAGTTAAAAGATTATCCTTTGAATTTACTAGGAACATTATTCTGTACCATCAATAACGTTTACTGTTTTTTTAAAGTATATACTGTTTTTTAAAATTATATGAACTTTTTAGTAGTTGATTCTTTTTTGAGGAGGCTTTAAGTCTAATTCAATGAGTTCATTCATTATTTAAATCTATTTGCAATTTGTTTATTCTTCTGGAAGAGTTTTGCTATATTTCAGGTTTTAATAATTAAAAGGAGTATAGGTTTATAATAAATGACGGTATTTTAAAAATTAGTGCTAATTTAATCTTCTGTACATCCTATTTGGTCTCTGGTTATTCTAAAAAGATTTTTGTTTTAGCAGTACAAAAATATACAGATTACCTTTGGTGGGAGAATTGGGGAGTAATCATCTTATTACTTTATAATTATAGCTATTTAGTTTTTGCTATAGGAACATGAATTCCTAGACCACATTTTAAAATATGAAGGAAAAAGCAATCTTTTTACTGTTACCACTTAAATCCCAGTATCTGTTTTAAAACCTTTCTTAAGTTCATCTGTAATCATTAACTAAAGTATATGACTCTTTGCTTATCCTGAACATTGAACTTTTGCATATATTTCAAAATTATGTAATGTAATCATTTATAACTTAACATCTACTTACAAAATAAAAATGACACAGCATTTTTCTTTTTTTTTTTTTTTGGCCAGGTCATTCTGGTCAAACATTCTCTCCAACTGAATTTTCTCTATGCAACGAATTTAGTGTACACACCTTGCACCAGTATTAAGGAGGGCACATATTGCATGGAGCACTGGGTGTGGTACATAATCAATGAATCTTGGAACACTGAAAAACTGAAATTAATTAATTAATTAAATTAAATTTTGGAAAAAGAAGAGGAAAAAAAAGAGACGTTTGGAGACTATTAAGAAGAGATTCAGGAGAGATCATTTTACATAAGACCAGCAGAGGGAAGGCCAGGGTCCAGGTTTCCTGACTGCTTTCCACCCTGCAATCATTCTTAGTACAGTCTTTACACATCAATGATAACACGAAAGGAGAGTCCACAGAACACTCGTCTGATAGAATAGGAGCATCCCTGCAAACTTGCATGTATTGACATATGCAGATCACATCTTCAGGGCGCTAAGACAGCTTGATTTAAAGAAATCCTACAGTGTATCCTCAGGTAAAGGGAATCATCACACTCTTTTTGTCTTTGATGGTAAATTGCATATACATTGTATCATAAAATCTTGGAAATCTTCTAGTCAGACCTTTTCCCCAGAACATATATCTTTTTTCCAGTGTTCCCTACCTCATAAAAGGGTAGAAGGACACCTGACAATGTTTCTACTATACAGCTATGGAACATTATTCTTCATAATAATAATAATAATAATAATAATAATTTTCTTAACCCTTGTGAACATCAGTTTCCTAATTGGTGAAATTGTAATAAAAGTACCTATCTCATAGCGTTATTATAAAGATTAAGGAAGACAAAATTGTTAGTGTCTAACATAGAGTATTCATTATTTAAGAGACATATGTGAGGTTGACATATAATAGAGATTCACTACGTGGGAGTTATCTTAATGCCTGTAAGTCATTGATACAAACGTTTAAGGTGCTGAAGTGACTGCGGACCCTCTTGGCGTGAAAATAAAGCTCTCCCTCAGGTTACATAATTCTGTTCATCTCTTTGAACTACACATTTTGTAGTTGTCCCACAGTTCTTAGCTATTACGTCGTTTCTCAGTCTAATTTCTCCTTGCTTTCCAGTTTTAGCATTCTCTATTGAGATCTCCTCAAGCTCAGAGATTCTTTCCTGAGCTGTGTCCATTCTACCAGTAAGCCCATTAAAGGCAATCTACCTTTTGTTAACAGTGTTTTTTATCTCCAGTATTTCAATTCTTTCTTAAAATTTCTATCTCTGCTTACATTGCCTATCTGCTCTTGTATGTTGCCTCTTTCATCCGTTAGAGCCTTTAGTATATTAATCATAGTTGTTTTAAATTCCTAGTCTGATCATTGCAACTTCCCTGCTGTTTCTGAATCTGGTTCTGGTGCTTGCTCTGTCCTCCAAACCATTTTTTGCCTTTTAGTATGCCTCGTAAACTTTTCTTGATAGATGGACTTGTACTGGGAAAAAGGAACTGCTGAAAATAGGCCTTGAGTGCAGTGGTGGTAAGGTGTGGGAGGAGAGGAAGTGTTCTCTGGTCCTCTGATTAGGCTGTTAGTGAGCCTATGCCCCTGGACTGTGAACTTCACAAGGGTTTCCCAGCCCGCTCCCTTAGATGGAACAAGAAGGGTAGAATAAGCTGGATTTGGGTATTTCTCTTCCCCCAGGTTGGTTAGGCTCTGATGATACCCCAACAGGTTACGTTCTGGTTAAAGAGCATCTCCTGAGAGCAGACCTTGTTAAGAACAGAATGCTCTGGTGTATTTCAAATGGCTTCGGCTCTCCCCCTGCCAGAAGCAGGTTCACTGTGAGAACCTCCGAAAGCTCCTGTAGGTAAAACTCACAGAAGTGTTTGTAAGGTGGAGCTCCCCTCTGACTGAGTCCCCCTGGGTTGTTTTTTGTTTGTTTGCTTTTTTAATCTTTCAGACTTGACTGAGACTTCAGTTGGTCATTAGGCAGACTGAGTCACCCAGTTCTGATTCGTGAACAGGGTCCAGCAGCAAATGAACACCTCCTTGGAGCAATTCACAGAACTGCTTTCTATTGATTTGATTAAAATATTTGATGAAAACGAGCTGGAGTTGCTGATGTGCAACCTTGGCAGTGTGGGCATGAATCACTGGGGACAACATTCTATTTATGGGATAGGCTACTGCCCAAACCCTCCTGACATTCCTTGGTTCTGGAAGGCTGTGCTGCTGATGCTTGCCAGAAGTGTCTCTGGTTACCACAGTGTGTCACAGGGACATCCCAAGTACCTGTCTATGAATTTGCCTCACCCTTTTATCCCAGTGGTTTTCAGTGGTTCACAATAGAGCAATATTGGAGTTCTGAAAAACTTCCCAGAGTTAACACATGCTTTAACTGCCTTGACTTACCTCCATATGAAAACTTTGAAGATTTATGAGAAGAATTTCTCATGGCTGTGGAAAGTGCACAAAGATTTGAAGAGGTCAATAGTACTCCCTGCCTCAGGGTGCTTGTTTATAGAGTGAGTCCTGCTTGGACTTTCGAGCTTGACCAGTAGACTTGGCAGAGACAATGGCAGAACGTTTGCAAGTATGGCTCCGAGAGCAGAGTCTTCCCCCATGCACTTACCCAAGTTCAGATGTGGGAAGCAAGTCATAGGTCATGTCCCTGCATTTTCTACTACAAATTATCAACTGGATGATGTCTACACTAATTACATTTCAGGAGGACTTTGCCTATTTGTGTTGTACTTTTGTTGGCAAAGCCAATAAATATTTCAGTAGCTTAAAAAAAAAACCACCTCTCAGTGACTCCACAACTTTCACACACTTTAGACTCTTATCAATTGGTCAATTATGGTTCAGAATTCTTTACCCCAGCACTGGATTGTGTAGAGGTTTTAGCTCATGGGGTTTTGTTCTATTAAGTTGTGATTCTCTGCATTGGCTTGTCTGTCTTTTCAATCTAGGGGCAGCATTTTGCTGTGTGACCTCACATCTCTTATTGATCCAAGAAGAATTGTTGATTTTTCAGTTTACTAAGCATTTTACTTGTTAGGATGGAATGGTTACTGCCAAGTTCATTTCATGCCAGACCCACCCACTTCTTTTTTCCTTTAATAACATCATATGTTTATTCTGTCCATGTCAGTATATATCCTATAATCTCAGCATTTGTTCTGATGAATATTTAGATCCTCCACCACCTCTTTTTTTGGCTACTCAAAATGTTTTAAGCACAAACGAATGCAATTTCTGCTCATTTAAAAACACGATTATAATTTCTTTTTTTTTTAAGATTTATTTATTTCTTTATTTGACAGAGAGAGATCACAAATAGGCAGAGAGGCAGGCAGAGAGAGGTGGGGGGGAAGCAGGCTCCCCGCTGAGCAGAGAGCCCGATGCGGGGCTCAATCTCAGGACCCTGAGATCATGACCTGAGCCGAAGGCAGAGGCTTTAACCCACTGAGCCACCCAGGCACCCCTATAATTTCTATCAGTTATTTTGTTCCTCTTATTTGCAATAGACATGGGGGGATTATATTTTATCTATAGAAAATAATTTCACTCACACCATACCACTCATTAAGTCCTCTCTTTGGTCTCAATGAACATTTCCAAGCACAGCCAATTTGCTTTCACAACTACTTGCTAGACAAGAGCAGTCAGTAGATCCTCCACCTGCTAGAAAGATAGAGGACTGACGTGGTTGTCAAGGAATAACTCAGACATTCCGTTAGACGTTTGTGTGCTAGTTTTTTCATGCTTGAGGGAGATCATCATTACACTATTGGCAACAAACAAAGGCAAAAGCCAGGACTTAGAAAAAGGAGACAGGAGGGGCACCTGGGTGGCTCAGTGGGTTAAAGCCTCTGCCTTCGGCTCAGGTCATGATCCCAGGGTCATGGGATTGAGCCCTGCATCGGGCTCTCTGCTCCGTGGAGAGCCTGCTTTCTCCTCTCTCTCTGCCTGCCTCTCTGCCTACTTGTGATCTCTGTCAAATGAATAAATAAAATCTTTGGGGGAAAAAAAAAAGGAGACAGGAAGGGAGGAAAACACACAGTCTGGGGAGAGTGAAGGTTTATTCTTGATTAAGCTAATTAGCTGGAGGGCATCACACAGGTCAGTATGGAAAGTCTGGTATGGAGCAGGCCAGCTGGGTCACCAGGGAAAACGATTTTGGATTTTTATGACTTTTCTGAAAAGCCTTTGTTGGAATTTGGCCATGGGGCATGTGTGACCAGTCATCCAATATCTGCCTGTGTACCATTAATATTACTGCTTTAGGTCAGCCAGGTGTGTACTATTTGTTTCTCTCGCCAGAATTTCTCGTTTCCCTGCTTTGGTCAAAGTGGCTTCCCAAAGAATGGATTCAACCATGAGGATTTCATTTTTTTTTTTTTTTTTTGGAGACAATATCAGTTGGATGTCAGCTGGGGATCATGGACATACAACATGTAAGCATTCTGATGTTCAACAGTGGAAGCACATAACAGGTATGAGGATGATCACAAATCCTTAAGAAACATCTCGCATAAAAACCATGTTTTTATCCAGGTTTTACTCATGCTTTTATACATTTATTTGGTAAGTATGGTGATGCCATCTGATTACATAAGAATAGTTTAGAATGTGCACATTGAGGAACTGGAAAATGTTGTTTTTGGTAAACAGTAGCCAGTATCCATCCAAATATAACTCAATTTTAACACTGTTACAGGCACATAGAAAAGTGTGGGAGTTCATCTTATGCTTATCTTCTCATAAGAAGAGAACTGAGTGAATGTCCTAATAAAAGTTATACATCTTTCAGATGTTAATAATTCACAACATATCTGCTGGTACTAGTGAGTAAATGTTACTATCATTTGTGAGTTTAAGTTTACCTATAACTTTGGTATAGTTAACTTTAGGCCAGGCATTAAAGTACACATGAAATATATATGTATATATGTATACATTAAAGTGTACATTACGCTCTTGTTAATTACTCTCTGTAGGTATAGTCTGTCTATAACCATAGAACAAAGAAGTGTTTTTATGTGTTAGTGACCAAAATGGTTTCACATGATCCCCCAAATGATGGCATTTGCACTTTAATATATTGGCAAGCATATGTATGGCTGCTGTTAATTTAGGGTGACCTGATTTTAAAAGAATATTTGTTTTACTAGAGGAGGGAGTAAAGGGGAGTTGTCTAATGGGTATTAGAGTTTCAGTTCGGCAAGATGAACAAGTTCTGGATATTGGTTGCACAACAATGTGAATATACTTAACACTACTGAACTGTATACTTTTAGGAATGGTAAAATTTATGTCATGTATTTTTTACCACAATACCAATAATTGCTTTAAAATATTATTACATAATACATAATAATTATGGAAAAATCAGAAAATATAGACAAGCAAAAATGAAATCCACCCACAATCTTAACAGCTAAGGCTAACACTTCGTCGCATTAAATAAATAAATAAATAAATAAGTAAATATGTGTGTGTGTATATATCACAAGAGATATGCTATTTTAGAACTTGACTTTTTTTTTTTAAGATTTTATTTATTTATTTGACAGACAGAGATCACAAGTAGGCAGAAGCAGGCAGAGAGAGAGGAAGAGAAGCAGGCTCCCCGCAGAGCAGAGAGCCCAATGCGGGGCTCGATCCCAGGACCCTGAGATCATGACCCAGGCCGAAAGCAGAGGTTTTAACCCACTGAGCCACCCAGGCGCCCTAGAACTTGACTTTTTGAAATAAAATTTATACTACTTTTAAGTATATTTTATGTTCTATGGTCTTTTTTTAAAGATTGATTGATTTATTCTAGAGAGAGAGAGAGAGCATGAGCAGGAAGGGCAGAGGGAAAGAGAGAGAGAGAGAATCTCAAGGAGACTCCACCTGAACATGGAACCCTACAAGGGGCTCAACCACACGATCCTGAGATCACTACCTGAGCCAAAACCAAAAGTCAGGTGCCTATTCTGACCTCACAAGACTGCACCACCCAGGCGCCCCTTAAATTCTATGGTCTTAATTTAAAATCCAAAGGAGTAGGGTATTTCACATTCCTATAAATTCTAAGTCCTTAAAATGGATGTGAACCTGCATGTTTAAGGGTACTTGCCCCTCCAAAGATGCTTCTCTTTTTAGGTCATATGTCTTCAAGAGAAGGAATGGACTCCTCCACTCGTGAATTGTCCGCCAGCCCTGCTGACATTTTTCAGTGGTTCCTTTTATGACCATACATACAGAGCCTTCTGGTACTTGGGAAATGATGAGTCTACCTACCCCTGGGGCTCCTCAATTCTGAGTCATGTGTCTCTCTACTGGGATATTGTAAATAAACATCTGAGTCAGGTTAATGAGTAAACTGTTAAGATGAAAGGTCAGGAAACCTGGTTTTATTAGGAACATCAGAACATCAGAAAGGGAGATAACGCATAGCTGCTTGCAGTCCAGCTTCTCTGAGGAAAAGAGTAAATAAAAAACAAGAGTCACAGGAGAGTCTTCATTCCACAAGAGCTCCAGGAACCATGCTGGAGAAGTTCTGCAACTCTACATTTTGGGTGAGGAATAATACTTATTTTCACTGTTGACTCTTCTCAGACTCAGAACTAGTAGGTTAACCTCAGTTGCTACCAATAAGAACCAGAAAAGTTAGATGGGAAGGTGGTCTAAAGCTCAGAGTTTTTTGGTTTGGGTTTGTTGTTGTTGTTATTTAGGTTTTGGGTTGGGGGGGCTTAAGATAAGACATGTCATAATATCTCCAGAGGATATTCTGTGTGGAAGAGGTAACAGATGTATTCTCTACCATGTAGTTATTGTATCCCAGACTCTCTTCTCAGACTGGCTAGCCGTAAAATTGTGTTCTCTGAAGAGAAATGGGGAAAAGGCTTCCAATTTCAACAATGTTAGGAGGGGAAGTTGTTGTTGCAGAGTTTGTGGGGTGGGAGGAAGAAGAGAAGACCCAAGGTTGAGTCTTGCTGATGTTGAAATGAGTATCCTCTGGAGACAGTTCTAGAGGGACTGGCAGTTAGTGGTGTGGAGTGGAAGTTGAGGCCAGGGATGCAGATTTGGGCATCATGAGCACTGAGACAATTTTTGAACCATTAGAGGAGAGAATTTCCAGTCAGGGTGAGCAACAGTACCAAATGGCTTAGCGGAATTGAAAATGAAAAGGAACCTAGATTTAGTGATTCTATGTAAGTGTGGTCTGCAAATGCCTAGCATCAGAATCACATGGAGGGCTTGTTAAAATAGTTTAAATATCTTAGGGAATTTTTCTGAATTCTAAAGTCAAGTAATTTTATGGAGTGATAAGAAGAGTGGGAATGAGATAGCAGAGCAGTTGGTTAACACTTCGCATCCTAGAAAGAACCTGGGCCCCAAGGGCCTCAAGGCTGGGACGTGTTTACCACAGGAAGGTGGGGCTTAATGGGGCCAGGATCTTACCAGGCCATCTCTGGGGAATTCTCTCTGGGAATATCTGACAGATCATCTTGGTCAGGGCGCCGCAATGTTTGCTTTGAAGAGTCTGTGTGAACAACTATACAAAAATAACTAAACAATGTTTATGAGGAGAGAAAAATCTACCCTCACAAGACTCAAGAAATAACTGGTGCTCCCCACCCGCACTTCACAAGACACTTCTATCCATTGCAGAATGTAAAGACTAGTATAGACTTGCTGGGGACGAGCCTTCCTTCCACTGGTGCTCTACAGCTCCTAGGCCCAAGGTCCCCTAGGTTCGAATCACTGTAAGCCCTCTGGCCCAAGGAGGCGAAATGCCATAGTCTGATGAAAGCATCCTGCTGCCTGCATGTTTGAACATCTGTCAGGGAGCATAATTATTGCTAGAAACGAAAATAAGAACATGTTTCTGTATCCCAGGGAACTATTTGAAGAATAGTCTGTCCCTCTTCTTCCCATAACTTGGCAAATGCAGTAGTGAGGTTTACTTAGAGTAGCTGGTGAATGAAAGGTTCATAAAGGTTGCATTGACCCAAAAAGCCACTGTCATTAAATGTTGACTTTATATCCATGGAGATTAATAGGAAAATGCATCTAGGTAAAGGGTCAGGTTGGCTATGGATATAGAACAGAATTAAAATTGTTTGGGAACAGGGGTGGAAGTGGAGGGTTCCCTCATGCAGGTTTTCTGTCTTCAAAAAATGAGTATATTCAATAATCTTTCTGTTTTGGTCCCCCAGAATTCTTCATTCTTGGATAGCCCAGAAGCGGACCTGCCACTTTGTTTTGAGCAAACTGTTCTGGTGTGGATTCCCTTGGGTTTCCTTTGGCTCCTGGCTCCTTGGCAGCTTCTTCATGTGTGTAGATCTAAGATCAAGAGATCTCCTATAACCAAACTCTACCTCGCTAAGCAGGTATGGGGACTCCACTATTTTCTAATTACTTGGTACAGGGTAGAGACATTTTTTGATGGTTAAAGTGTCTGCTTCCCTATCTTTAATCAGCTTTCCTATGACAGGCGGTCACTGGCCCCATGTCATATTTCTTAGTTAAGGTAACTTTAATTTTTGCATAATGATGACTCTTGGGGCACCTGGGTGTTTCAGTTGGTTAAGTGCTGCCTTCGGTTTGGCTAATGATCTCAGGGTCCTGGGATCCAGCCCTATGTCGGGCGGGCTCCCTGCTCAGCTCCCTACTCCTCCCTCTCTCTGCTCTACCCCCTGACTCATGCTCTCTCTCTCCCTCTCTCTCTCTCAAATGAATACATAAAATCTTAAAAAATAGGAGGGTAGTGACACTTAAATCTTACTGATAGCAGATTTTTAAAACACCAATGACAAGTAACCAATCAGTCAAATATTTATTGTCTTTTTAACATTTGAGAAGCAAATACTGGATGACCTGTCTTGAGACTGTTCTAATAACTCAGGAGACTGTAATTCAGTTGGCACCTACAATGAGGTGAAAATAAAACGCACCATTTTCTCTGTACCATTCAGGCAATCCAACCATCATTTATCTCCCATAACTTGGGTCTGAAATAAGGCTTCCATTTTCCCAAAGTCTTCCATGAGTCTCCGGACACTCACAGTAGAATGAGGTAGGGTGAGTGCTCACAGTGACATGCCTGAGTAGGGAAATATGGGAAGGACGGAAGCTGCAGGAGAGGGCCCAAGAGGAACTAGGGGAGGAGCCGGTCGGCCAGCTGCACTGATTAATGCAGAAAGGGTCTTGTGGGAACAGAGACATTCAGCTGAGTTTGAAAATACACCTCCTAAACTCCACCATCTGCTTTTTTCATTACTTTTTTTGTTGTTGGTGGTGATCTATCCTGATCTATCCTGATCTTTAAACTGGGTTTAATTAAGAAGGTTAATTAGATTTGATGTTCTGTGAGTGCACATACCAACGACCTCAGGTTACCTGGAATCTAAACAGAAGGAAGGAACTTGGCTAAATGAAGTGGGATTCTCGTTGACACTCCAAGGCAGGGGCTGGTGGTGAGTGATCTTTGTTAGACCCTGAACAGGAAAGAATAGTCCCTGAGAGTAGGGGCAGGGTCATTGTCTTTGCTGATCCAAGTGCCAAGCACAGGGCTTAACACTCAGTATGAATTTGTCGAATGTTAATATTAAACATACTCTAGAAGTAGAAGTGGAGTCAAGAATGTGTTAGATTCTGAATATTGAACTACATGCTCTAATACCCTTGGGAATGATTTAGAGACTTCCAAGAAAAGGCTGGGTAATGAATAAATCAGTATCCAAGTCTAATCATAGTTCTTAACTAACTATAAGAACTTCTAACTTTAAAAAAAAACAGCTTTAGGGCATCTGGGTGGCTCAGTGGGTTAAGCCTCTGCCTTTGGCTCAGGTCATGATCTCAGGGTCCTGGGATCGAGGCCCGCATCGGGCTCTCTGCTCAGCGGGGAGCCTGCTTTTCCCTCCCCCTCTGCCTGCCTCTTTGTCTACTTGTGATCTCTCTCTGTGTCAAATAAATAAATAAAATCTTTAAAAAAAGCAACTTTATCAGATATAATTCACATACCATACAATTCACCCATTTATTTTTTAAATTAAATTAAGTTAAATTTAAATTCAATTAACATATACTGTATTATTAGTTTCAGAGGCAGAGTTCAGGGATTCATCAGTTGTATATAACACTTGGTACGCATTACATCACATGCTCTCCTTAATGCCCATCACCCAGTTACCCCATCTCCCCACCCTCCTCCCCTCCAGCATCCCTCAATTTGTTTCTTATGGTTTTCTCCCTCTCTGATTTTGACTTATTTTATTTTCCCCTCCCTTCCCCTATGATTCTCTCTTTTGTTTCTTAAATTCCACATAATGTGTGAAATCACATGATAATTGGCTTTCTCTGATTGACTTATTTCACTTAGCATATCTCCTATTTCCATCCACATTGTCGCAAATGGTAAGATTTCATTTTTTGATGGCTGAGAAGTATTCCAGTGTGTGTGTGTGTGTGTGTGTGAGAGAGAGACATCTTCTTTATCCATTCATCTATTGATGGACATCTAAGCTCTTTCCATAGTTTGACTATTGTGGACATTGCTGCTATAAACATTGGGGTATAGGTGCCCCTTAGGATCACAGAGTTTGTCTCTTTTTGGTAAATACCTAGTAGTACAATAGGTAGTTCTATTTTTGACTTTTTGAGGAACCTCTGTACTGTTTTCCAGGGTGGCTGTACCAGCTTGCATTACACTAGCAGCATAAGAGGATTCCCCTTTCTCCACATCCTCAAAAACATCTGTTGTCTCCTGACTTGTTAATTTTAGCCATTCTGACTGGTGTGAGGTGGTTATCTCATTGTGGTTTTGAGTTGTATTTCCCTGATGCTGAGTGATGTTGAGTGTTTTTTCATTTGTTTGTTGGCCATTTGTATGTCTTCTTTGGAGAAATGTCTGTTCATGTCTTCTGCCCATTTCTTGACTGGATTATTTGTTCTTTGGGTCTTGGATTTGTTAAGTTATGTATAGATTTTGGATACTAGCTCTTTACCTGATAAGACATTTGGAAGTATCTTCTCCCATTCAATATGTTGTCCTTTGGTTTTGTTGAAACTGTTAACTTTGCTGTGCAAAAGCTTTTTATCTTGATGAAGTCTCAATAGTTCATTTTTTCTTTAGTTTCCCTTGCCTTTGGAGACTCAATTCACCCATTTAAATATAATTTTTAGCATACTGATATATACAACCATCACCATAATCAATTTTAGAACAGAAACAAACTTCCTATCTCCCCATTCTCCTTAGTCCTAAGCAACCACTAACCTACTTGCTATCTCTAGTTTCCCTATTTCAGAGATTTCATAAATGGAATCTTATAATAATATATGGCCTTTTATGGTTGGCTTCTTTCACTTAGCATAAGATTTTCAAAGTTCATTCATATCGTAGTATATATCAGTACTTCTTTCCCATTTTATGCCTGACTTATATTCTATTATATGGGTATAATACATTTTGTCTAACTTTTACAAATACAAATCTTTATAGACAAAAAGAAAATAAATGTATTGACTTTTTTTTTTCATAGCTAATAATCCACTCATCCTCGCTCATAGTCTCAGGAGCTCCATTCCTAATTTATACTTTATTTTTTGTCCTCTACTGTGAGAGTAACAAGCACAAATTAGCCGCCCCTTAAAATTTTCAAAATAACTGGTCTCTTCTCTAAAAGTAGAAGTATAACTCCTCACATAGTAAAACTTTACTTCTATGAGAACCTTCTTTCGGGCTCATTCCTCAAATTGATTTTATTTCTCCATTTCCTGCTTTTGGGCTGTTTCTGACTTTCCTGAACTGTCCATATTTGTCTGAACTAAGTCCATTTGCTTGACCAAAGTGACAGATTCTACAAGTTTGTTTGTTTAAAGATGCATCCTTACAGAAAGGACCTGATGCACAGTAGGTAACTGAATGAACTGAATCACAAAATAATGAATGAATGAATGAATGAGCTCAATCCCAGGGAAACAAAAAAAGAATTTGGTTTTGGAGGTTGTGGAAGTGCTGATGTTAGAGGACGAAAGATGTGTGGCAAAAATAGACTTGGTGTTGAGCCAGTGAAATGCAGAAATCATCTTTAAGTGATTGCAGAATATAACATAGGAGATTGCGAGCCTGTTCTGTTCGACAGAGTTTCAGAGAGCAGGATCAAGATTAAGTGGGTGGAGGTTATTCCAGGGAAGCCTACTTTGGCTAAATATATTGAAGGACTTTCTAATAATACTGACTTTCTGAAAATAGAATAGACTGCTGGAGGTCATATTCCCTGAAAATATTGATGCTGAAGTTAGACACTTATCTGCCAGGGAAGTGATAGAAATAGACACTCTACAATGGATAGAAGATTGAACCAGAGTGCCTATCACTCATAAAGCTCTGAGAAAAGGAGGACCTTGCAGAGATGGAGAGATATTAAATATGGCCAAAGCACTCTCCTCTCTTTTTTAATACCAATGAGATTACGTTTCCTTAAGAAGTTTAGTGAATTCCATGTGCTCTTGAAGCTCCTCCAATAAATCAGAGATCAAAGACAAAGATTATTTTAGAGCAACCATAATATTTCCCTGACCCTATTTGATAAAAGTGTGTGCATGTTTCTGATTACAAAAGTAATGCACGGTTGAGCGCCTGGGTGGCTCAGTTGGTTAAGTGTCTGCCTTTGGCTCAGATCATGGTCCCGGTGTCCTGGAATCAGGCCCCATATCAGGCTCCCTGCTCCACGGGGAGTTTGCTTCTCCTTCTGCCTCTGCCTCCTGCTCCCCCATTTGTGTGTGTGCGCGCGCTCTCTCTCTCTGTCAAATAAACACAGTCTTTAAAAAAATTAATGCAAGATTATTGTAGAAAGTTTGGAAACTCTAGGGAAATAGGAAGCCAATTAAATCCATTGACCATTGTTATCACCCTGATACACTCCTATTAACATTTTGGTATGTTTCCTGTCACTCTCTTAAAAAAAAAAAAAAAAGCGCCAAGAAACACAAAATGAAAAGTTAAAGTCTCTTTCTTACCCTTCTATCTCCTAGTACCATTCTCCAGAGACCTTTATTTAAAATTATTTTAATGGTTACCTCCATATCTGTAAATAATGTGTTTATACCTATATTTCTTGATCGATCACCTTTAAAAAAGATCTATTTCTGCCCTCCGTGCAAGACAAGGAATTCCGTTCATTGGCCCTACCCTCACCTTCCTTTTCTTCTTCTCTTTCTCTCTGTCTTTTAATTTTGTCTGATTGCTTTCAGTTCTTCTGTTGGTTAGCCTTATTCCTAAAGATAATCTGCCATCAGTTTTAGACTCGACATCTTGATACCCCTTTGCGTAAAATGAGAGAATTTGTGCCTCCACAGTTCTTGGATCTGAAGAAGATCCTCAAATAAAATTTTCAGAGAGAGCAACAGTAAATAAAGTCTCAAAGTCCTTGCTTTCTGCAAATGTTCATCTGGATATGGAATGCTAGCTTCAAACACATTTTTTTAAACTCCAAAGATGTTGCCATATTGCTTCCCAACATCCTGCGCTTCTGAGTTATCTTCTGTAGAAGGCTTTATCTTCTTTTTTTCTTGATGTCTTGAAATTTCATGAGTCTGTTTACATGGGTCTTTTCTCATTCAGTGGGTTTGACGTTTTCAACCTAAAGACTGATGTCTTTCTTATCTCTGAGAAATGTTCATCTACTAGTCTTTTTCCTTCCTTTCCTCCAATTTTGAAATTACATCTCTTCAGAACTTCTTTTAGGTTGGTTTTGGACACTGAATTTTCCTTCTCAACTTCTCTCTTTTTAAAATTTGTTTTTCTCTTTTCACCTATGTTCTGAGATATTCCCCAATTTCTTTTCTTTCAGTCATCCTAAATATAAATATATAAATATAAACATAAATAAAATCCTTTATTTTTGCAAACATGGGTTTGATTTCTAAGAATTACTCTTAATTTCAGAATATACCTTTTTTGGGGGGCACCTGGGTGGCTCAGCGGGTTAAAGCCTCTGCCTTCGGCTCAGGTCATGGTCTCAGGGTCCTGGGATCGAGGCCCGCATCGGGTTCTCTGCTCAGCGGGGAGCCTGCTTCCCTTCCTCTCTCTCTCTGCCTGCCTCTCTGCCTACTTGCGATCTCTATCAAATAAATAAAATCTTTAAAAAAAAAAGAATATACTTTTTTTTTTTAAAACATCAACCTATTAATGGATGCAGTGTCTTCTCAGGTCTCTCTTAAGACATTAATTTTAACATAATTTAGAAGTAACTTCTGTTCATCTAATAATGTGTTTGTTTTATCCCAGAATCAGTTGTTCTGTGTAATTATCTTGGCTATCTTCTTTGCTAGTATTGGTTTTTTCTCCACCTTCTGATGGTTATTACTGTTCTTTTTTGCATTTATAAGCAAAGGACTAAGTTAATGAATAGATGTGATGGGAGCAGACCCCTCTGCCATTCTGTAAGACAGCTCCCCCCGGGTGGCCTCTCCTTGAGGGGAGGACTGCTTTTGAGCTCTGAGTCCTGAACAACTGTGTGGAACTATGGCTTCTGCCAAGAGCAGGAGGCCACGCTGGACTTCTCCACCCTTACTGCATGCCGTACGAAGACTAGTTTCCTCTGGGGCACCAAGACACTCACTATCTTCTCATTCCCCCTCAGGAGAGCATTCTGTTTCAGAGAATTACTTCTGTTTTATCCTGATTGGGGGTGATCGTGGCAAGAAGAGTTTCAGTGGATTTGTGATGATGGGTTGGAAGTGGGAGAAACAAAGAAATGACTGGCCTAACCGTACCAGTTCTGTGCACAGAGCTTCCATTAAGGCTCTGATTTCTGTCCTTTCCCCCAGTCTCACTCTCAGCTGGTGCTGACTATAAGGAATAGATTTCTGTCAGTGGAAGATCTCACTGGCAAGTCACACCTGTTAGCTGAGGCAATAAGGAATTGATTCTCTTACATAACAAGAAGACCAGAGGCAGTGCAGCCCCAGGACTTATTACTTTAGAAGCTCAACAGCTTCTAAAGTTATCAGCAGATAACTGATTATTTTCATCTTTTCCTCATCAGCTCAGCCTCTCAAGCCAGTTATTAAACTAGCACATGATGACAGGGTGGCTACAGCGGCTCCAGGAATCACACCCTCAAGTCAGTGTCCAAAGACAGATAAAGATAGCAGGTGCTCCTATATATCCCTTAAAAAATAGCTTTATTGATATATAGTCTACATACCATAAAACACACCTGTTTAAAGTGTATAATTCAGTGGTTTTTAGTAGACTCACAAAAATGTGTGACCATCACCTCTGTCCAATTCCAGAATAGTTTCATTACTCCAAAAAGAAACTCAGTTCCTATTAGACAGTAACAACCCATTCCCTTCCCCCTCCATCCCTCTCCCCTAAGCCCTAGCAACTACTAATCTACTTTCTTTCTATGGCTTTGTCAGAACATTTCATATAATGGAATTATATACTATGTAGCCTTTAGCACCTGACTTATTTAACATAGCAAAATGTTTTCAAGTTTTCCTCATCTTCTTCTTCTTTTTTTTTTTAAAGGTTTTTATTTATGAGAGAGAGGGAGAGGGAGCACAAATGGGGGAAGGGGCATAGGGAGAGGGAGAAGCAGACTCCTCACTGAACAGGGAGACTGATGTAGGGCTGGATCCCAGGACCCTGAGATCATGACGTGAGCAGAAGGCAGATACTCGACTGACTGAGCCACCCAGGTGTCCCTATTTTCAAGTTTTATACATGTAATGGCATGAATCAGTACTTCACTCCTTTTTTTATTATTATCATTGCAGTAAAATACAGAGAACATGAAATTGACCATTTCATGCAACTTAAAGTGTAAGATGCAGTAGCGTTAAATACATTCACAATGTTCTGCAACCATCACTGCTACCAGTTCCAGGATTTTCCATCACCCCAAATGGAAACTTTGTATCCATTAAACAGTCACTTCCCTGCGCCCTCCTCCTCTTATCCCTTGGAAATCTCGAACCTGCTGTCTGTCTCTATGTCTAGTCTGGATAGTTCATATATAAATGCAGTCATACAATAGCCTTTCGTGTCTGGCTTCTTTCATTCAGTATTATGTATTCAAGTTTCATCCGTGTGGTAGCATATATCAATATTTCATTCCTTTTTATGGCTAAATAATAGAATATTATAGATACATCATGTTTATTTGGGGTGGACACGGATTTTCAATTTTCTTAGTATAAGTATTATACACATACTTAGTGTAAGTATTATATACTTTTATACTTAGTTTAAGTATTAGTATAAGTATATACTTATGAGTAGAATTGCTAAGTCATATGGTAGCTCTATGTTTGATATTTTGAGGAACTGACAAGCTGTTTTCCAAAGTGGCTGTCTCTTTTAAATTCCTGCCAGCAGTGTATGAGGGTTCTAATTCTCATTCTCACCAGTACTTGTCATGGTTAATCTTTTCAGTTATAGCGATCCTAGTTGGTGCAAAGAGCTTACTATGGTTTTGACTAATGACGTTAAGCATCTTTTCATATGCTTTTTGGCCATTTGTATACCTTCTTAGGAAAAAACCTATTCTTTAAATAAACCCTTTGCCTCTTTCTTAATTGGGTTACCTGTGGTTTTTCATTTTTATTTATTTAATTTTTTAAAAATATTTTTAAAATTTATTTATTTGACAGACAGAGATCACAAGTAGGCAGAGAGGCAGGCAGAGAGAGAGGAAGGGAAGCAGGCTCCCTGTTGAGCAGAGAGCCCGAAGTGGGATCCTGGGATCATGACCTGAGCCGAAGGCAGAAGCATTAACCCACTGAGCCACCCAGGCGCCCCACCTGTGGTTTTTTATTGTTGACTTGTGAAGAGCTCTTTACATATTCTGGATCTATGTATCACTTTGATCAGTGAGAAAAACGTTTCCCAGAGTCCCCAGAAACGAGTTCCCCCCTAGCTGTCCCCTAGTTCTCTTTGGCCAGAATTGTGTTGCCTGCCCATGATCCAGGCGGTTACAGGCCAGGAGAATGGGACCATCATGACTGGTTTTAACTTACCTCATGGGGTTGGAGATTGGTCCAGCTTCCACCTGAGCACATGGCTGAGCTGAGTGGAGTAGATATCTTACAAAAAAGGGGAGGCGTTCTATAAGGAAGAAGAGAATAGCTTTGAGTAGGCAACTCTACCATCAGCGTCACAAGAAACAGACGGCTGAGGCCAAATAGGATGTGAGAAGGTTGTATTTACAAGGGAACCTGGAGCTTAGCAGCCAACGGTTACCACTCCAGGCTTGAAGGGATGAGGATGGGGGTGAATCTGGGAGGGGAGCTACAAACACAGCAACGACTATGACTATTGGCATGTTTGCTTTTTGTCTTCTAAAACTTTTCTGGTCTACTGAGCTTGCCCTTCTCCATTCAGACGCTCAGTGCTGTTATGGATTTATTATTTGGATGCCTCTTTACCAGCAGTTCAAAGGGGTAGAGAGGGATGGGAATAAACATACAAAATCTGGCATCTTGAATTGGAAACTCTTGTCTTTGTGCATATTTAAAAACATAATTAAACTCTTTGCATAGGCAATTTTATAGTCTATGCTTTTCACTTAAGATGATATAAAAATCATTTCCCATTGTCATGAACACGATTTTTAAATGTCATTCGGGTGACTACTGTAGGCATGCCGACAGCACGGACTCCAAGTTTGACTCCTCGTCTTGTTCTCTCCTCCAACGCACAGATGGCACCACTTAGGTAACTCAGAGAGAGCCCCTCTGGTGCACAGATGGTGCCCCTTTAGATAACGACCCTGTGACCTCACCGGCGGGCCCCTCGCTCCATAAGAGCTGGGGCTGAGGGTCCCGGATAGTCGCAGAGAGTGGGGAGGAAGGCAGTGGAGAGCCGCTGTGTGGCGCACTGGCTCACCCGCCCGGCCGTCTCTACTTCTTCTGGCCCCGGTCAGTAAGTCACCCCGAATCAAATTCTGTGTAAATGGTATGGAGGGGCTTCCTTCATTTTCTTCCATATTAAAGTGCCTTCTCAGACTGGAGGAACACCCCTGACCCTCCTCCAGCTTCTAACAATTGGCGTAGCTTGTCGGATACAAAAAAAATGAAACAAGCAGGGGTTTTGTGCCAGGGGAAAGCTCGCTGTCCGTGGGGGAAAGCCCAGGTTGGCCAGCTACCTCCACGTGGGCGGGCTTGGTCGGGTTTTTTGAGCATTTTGGACCAGGCTGCGAGTATGGGGATGCCCCCAAACACATCCCAGGGAGTGCTAAGGATCCCATTCTCAGTGGTGTGGAGGTGGTGTGGGGCGGGCGATGTCCTAGGGAGTGTCAGCTATCCTGTTCACAAAGGTGGGGACAAGGGAGTGGGGAAGAGACCGTGCATGAGTTACTGCGGGTTGTTGCTTGGCCATTGATCTGTGCCTTACAATAGGCCACGGAATGAGGGGGGGTAACAGGTGAGAGAATCCTAACAGACCACAGATGCGTTGGCTTTGGAAAAGGATAAATGAGCCACATGTGCCTCTAATACAGACATTATGTTTGAAAGAATTCAGCGTCAGAAGGAGTGGTTAGAAATTAGGATGGCGAAGGTGCACAGGCACAGACTAGCATGCACTGAAGGGAGAACTATTGTATCTTTATTTTTAATAAATATATTTTTAAAATTTATTTAATTGACAGTCAGTGAGAGAGGGAACACAAGCAGGGGGAGTGGGAGAGGGAGAAGCAGGCTTCTGACTGAGCAGGGAGACTGATGCGGGGCAGAACTATTCTATCTTGAGAGAATTGGGCCCCTAAATCTTGGGATCCCTGCGGTAAGGACTCCTCTTTGATTCAGACAAAGACTTTTTATGTGTGTGGTTAAAAGAAATCTTTATTTTACAAAATTAAAAACATAAATGATATATATAGTCCTCTTAAATACCAGCTTATAGTACTTGACATTTCTGAATCATTTGAAATGGAGTTTTCCGTAAGCTTTTATTTATTTTTTTTGAGGAGAGGGAGGGGCAGAAGGCGAGGGAGAGGGAATCTTGAGGCTCCAGGTCCGTCTCATGACCCTCAAATGATGACCTGAGCCAAAATTAGGAGTCTGAGCCACCCAGGTGCCCCAAGTTTTCCATAAGCTTTTAAAATGCAAGACTATTCATCCTCTTCAGTGAGTTACCAGATTCATTTCCACCATTTCACAGGGGTTTTTGTTTTTTCCAAATTGTCCATACTGTAGTCATTCAAAAAAACAATACAATGTACTGGGGATGACCAAGAGGAAATTGCCACTAGCCAGAAAGTGACTGCGGGAATATTCTGCAGCTAAATTAGTGGCGCTAAGGAGCCACTTCAAGGGCAGAGAGAGGGGGTGGCAGCTTGGGAGTTAAAACTGTGGGACACTGAGAGACTGAAAGACCCCGAGGGAGGAGTGCAGGACCTTAGTATCTGTCCTTGTCCATATTAACCCAGTGCTAGTGTGGCTGCCATGGGGCTGACTTAAGTGAAACCAGTTCTACTTATTTGTAGAAGTTCAATAAGAATGTTTTCCTGGGACGCCTGGGTGGCTCAGTGGGTTAAGCCACTGCCTTAAGCTCAGGTCATGATTCCAGGGTCCTGGGATCGAGTCCCGCACCGGGCTCCTTGCTCGGCAGGGAGCCTGCTTCTCTCGCTGCCTCTGCCTGCCTCTCTGCCTGCTTGTGTGTTCTCTCTCTCTCTCTCTCTCTGGCAAATAAATAAAATCTTAAAAAAAAAAATGTTTTCCTTATAACACGACACCATTGGAATGATTGGTTGTATTACCAAGGCTTTGACAGGAGTGTCTTATTTGAGAGGGACCTACATAGACTCAGATATGACCAGACAGCCTGAAAGCACTAAGGCTGACTTTATGGAGCCAGTGAATGCTGTTGGGAGAGGGGGGTGGGAATCAGCCTGTTACGTTCCATATAGGGTTCCTGGGAGACTTGCCAGATAAGTAAGGAAGGTCACTTCCTGGCAGGTTCATGGGATTTTGGGGAAGAGGAAGTAACCCAAATCGACAAGCATCGCAGGGGAGTTAATAGCAAGTATTTGGCTTGGCTACCCATGAAAGCTCCAAATAATGGCTCTGTGCAGGGGTGGGGGTGGGGGTGGGGGTGCTCAACTTCCCACCAGGGAGTATCTTTAATTGGATGTAAGGCTGTTTCTCGTTCTTCATATTCTGATCTACACCCCTTTTCAGTAGGAAGAAGCCAGAGTGGTTGTCACCCCTATCTCTCCGGAATGACGAATGATGAAAAGCCAGGGTGGCACTGGCTCATGGGGCCGAAACAGCTATTGCATTATTGCTGGAATAAAATCTGCCATGTCTATTGCCCGGAAAGCCTTTGGCTCATGGGCTTAGCACAGCTGATGTTCCCTCCTGGTGCATCAGGAAATGTCTTCCTGTCATGGGCTACCTCTTAGGCTGAAATTCACAGTTGCTTCATCTGTTGGGTCTGAGGAAAGGACCTCTTTCCTGGGCCCGGGGGTACCTTGCGTTGCTATTTGTATTGCTGCTGTGACCCAGGAATGCAAGTCACCTCTTGCAATCTGGCTCTGGGGTCATCGTGAAGAATGCTGTGCATAGATGGTGCAGGCCATAAAGACGTTGGGGACGGAGTGTAGGAGTGCAGACGACACTCACTCCATCTCGGGCCCTCCATTTTGTTCTCCCCTCTGGCTACTTTAGATAACCAGTAGAGAGCCATTCTGGTGCACAGACAGTACCACTTTAGATAACTATCCTGTGACCTCACCAGCATGGCCCTTGCTCTAAAAAAGAGCTGGAGATTAAGGTCTGGAGGGCTGTGGAAAATGGGCGGGGAAGTTTGGGGTGGAAAATGGCTGCATAGTCCCCTCTGTTGTGTGTCCGTCCTCCTCCGTGATTATCCCTGTGGGTAAGTTAACTGAGTAAAACTGTGTCAATGGTCTAGAGGGGCTTGCAGCATTTTTGCATTTGAAAGCAGCTTCTCAGTCTGGAGGATACATTACTGACCCTCCTCTGCCTTCTACCAGCTACATAATCATTCATCACATGAGGATACCATAACTTATTTTAACAACTCTTGCAGCATTAATTCCTCCAAACAAACCTCTCCACCATTGTTTTGGGTTATTTTAGATTTTATAAATAATTCACTGCTAAAACTGAGATTCCAGTTAAGATTCTGTGCACAAGTATTTGCCTGAAATTCATTGTATTTCCTTAGAATAGCTTCCTAGGAGTAGAATTACTCTATCAAGGAATATGAGTGGTTAAGGCTTTTGAAACATGGGAAAATTTTTATAATTTAGGAAGCTTTTTGCTGATTTACATTCTCACCTAAGGGGTGTTAGAATTTGTCTCTGCACCTTTGCCAGTACTGGGTCTAAAATATTTTTATTTTATGTGTAAAATGGCATCCTTTTGGTTTACTTTGCATTTCTTAAAGGACTAAGGCAATTGTGTGTGTGTGTGTGTGTGTGTGTGTGTGTGTGTGTGTTTAAGATTTTGTTAATTTTTTTTGACAGAGAGAAACAGCGAGAAAGGAAACACAAGCAGGGGGAGTGGGAGAGGTAGAAGCAGGCTTCCCACCAAGCAGGGAGCCTGATGTGGGGCTCAATCCCAGGACCCTAGGATCATGACCTGAGCCGAAGGCAGACGCTTAACAACTTAGCCACCCAAGCGCCCACAAATGATTTTTAATTTGTTGAGCATATTTGTGAATTGTCTGTTCACACCACTTGCTCATTTTTTAAAATGGGTGTGTTACTGTATTTAACTTTTTTCCAAATATACTTTTTTGATTTACATTCAATTAACATATAATGTATCATTGGTTTCAGAGGTAGAGGTCAGTGATTCATCAGTCTTATATAACACCTGGTGCTCATTATGTCACTTGCCCTCCTTAATGTCTATCACCCAATTACCCCATCCCTCCACCTACCTCTCCTCCAGCAAGCCCGAGTTTGTGTCCTATGATTAAGAGTCTCTTGTGCTTTGTCTCCCTCTCTGGTTTTGTCTTGTTTTATTTTTTCCTCTCTTCCCCTATGATCCTCTGTTTTTTTTTTTTTTTTTTTCTTAAATTCCACATATGAGTGAGATCATATAATTGCCTTTCTCTGACATATTTCACTTAACATAATATCCTCTAGTTTAATCTACGTCATTGCAAATGGCAAGATTTCATTTTTTGGGGGTGCCTGGGTGGCTCAGCTGTTGAGCGTCTGCCTTCAGCTAGGGTCATGATCCCGGGGTCCTGGGATCGGGCCCCGCATCGGGCTCCCTGCTTGGCGAGAAGCCTGCTTCTCCCTTTCACAGTCCCCTTGCTTGGGCTCCCTCTCTATCTCTCTCTCTGTCAAATAAATAAAATTTAAAAAAAAAAAAAGATTTCATTTTTTGATGGCTGAGTAGTATTCCACTGTATTTACCGTTAATCTTTTGAGTAAATCAGGATTACAACTCAAAATTTACAAAAGGTACATGGTATTCTAGTCACTCATTCTTGTCTGAATTAGTAACCACTGACCCTAGTTCCTTGTATATCCTTCCAGAGATAATCCATGCTTATAAAAATGCCTACTTTTCTTTATACAAATGTTAGTGTCTTGTGTTAATCTCCATGTCTTGATCCCTCCATTTTAGCACATAAAAATCTGCTTTCTAATGTCCACTCATAGTGCTGTTATTTGGATGAATCATAACTTATGTGCCTTATGTGACAGAAATTTAGGTGGTTTTTAACCTTCTGCCATCATAGGCAATGCTGCAAAAACAAAACAAAACAAAACAACCAAAACAACAACAACAAAACTTTGTTCCTGTGTGTCTGTAGCATAAATTCCTAGAAATGAAGTTACTGGGTGAAGAGTATATAGACTCAAAATTTTTAAATAGTGAAAATTATCCTCCATAGAGGTTTTTCCTCAGTCTCACCAACTTTTTATCAAACTTTCTGATATTTGCTAAGCAGTTAAGTAAGAAGTGGTATATCACTATAATTTGAAATGGCACTAATTATCACATTAAGCATCTGTTCCTGTCTTTAAAAGCCATATTTTTTCTTTAAACTTTCCATCTTATGCCTTTTACACTGGATTGTTTATTCTTACCTTGAAATGTTTTATAGGAGTGCTTTATAATGTAAGTTGTTCTTTTTGATATGGGTTGCTCAGTATATCTCTAATCAATGTGTAAGAATTTAATATGTGGAAGCCTGTGGCAAGGCCTGCTCTTTTTCTTTGGCCTGGGTAGCTGGTTAGTATTCTCTTCACCTGTTCTCCTCAAATCCTCCTTGACTGGGTTCTCTAACTCCACCTTGCTCATTTTTTTTTTTTTTTTAAAGATTTTTTACTTACTTGACAGAGAGCGATCACAAGTAGGCAGAGAGGCAGGCAGAGAGAGGGGGAAGCAGGCTCCCTGCTCACCCGATGCAGGGCTCGATTCCAGGACCCTGAGATCATGACCCGAGCTGAAGGCAAAGGCTTAACCCACTGAACCACCCAGGCGCCCCTCCACCTTGCTCATTTTTATACCCAATTTACCTAAAGGCTAACATATCTTACCACGTCAAAAGCTGTTATTTTTTTTTTCCAGAAAAAAGCCTGTCTCATTAGGTACTTGAGAAATGCATTCCCTTCATTAACATGTCTTTGACTTTATGCCTTGCTAAATAACCACACTGGTCCTACTATAGATGCATTCATGTCCCTCGTTGGTTGGTTTTCATTTTAAGCAGCTCAGTATTTCTGCCTGAACCATTTGGGATGAATGAGACATGGGAATGAATAGGGACAGATGGATGGGAGTAGGGGAGATGGTCCTAAAGACCCTCATTTTGAGGGCTAAGATTCTGGTGGACCTCCTCTGTGGAAGTAGTAATTTCCCATCCTGATGGGTAGGGGTGATTCTTTAGAATAATACGATGTATAGCATGTCTTATGAACTCGTAGGACAAATATTGATTGGCTTGGATTCCTCCTAGGGTGACATAGTCACAACAGTTTGCAACATTAACTTCAAATCTTGTCTGGGGAAGAGGCTAGGAATAATAACCAAGGAAAGGGAATAGGACCAAGGAAACTGGAAATCCCAATTAGGGTATGGGGGTTCCCTTTTTAAATCTATTTTTTTAGTTACCTATTGTTGTATAAAAAGGTATTCCAAAACTTAGCAATTAAAAACACATTTTTTCTCACATTTTCTACAGATCAGAAATTTGGGAGCCGCTTACCTGGGTTCTGCTTCAGGGTCTCTCATGACATTGCAGCTGATATGCTAGCAGAGACTAAGGTCACCTGAGTCTTGACCAGGGCTGGAGCAGCTAAGTCTAAGATGACTCACTCATGTGGCTGTTGACAAGAGGCCTCCGTTATTTACCAAGTGGATCTCTCCATAAAGCTACTTGAGTGTCCTCTTGATGGCACTAGGAGATTTCCCTGAAGTGAAGTGGGTGATCTGAGAAAGAGAAGGAAGAAGCCATATTGTTTTTTATGAGCTTCTGCCATATTCTGTTCTTTAGAATTGAGTCACGAAGTTAAGTTCACATTCAAGGGAACAGGTACCAAGATCTCCTTTTTGAGGGGAAGAATATCAAAGAACTTGTGAACATAGTTTAAAACCATCACACTCAGCATTCCTCAAAAACCTATCCTGGCCTACATTGAACTTCATTCCATTGCTTGAACTACAGTCCATTGCTTGGTATTCATTGATGCCAGAAGTATTTCTTGTGTTCTCTGAATCTGTGCATGCCATCTTTATTATCTATTATCAGGAACCATTCTATTCTAAAGCATGATATCCTCTTAACAGTGGTCTTTTTCCTTCTCAGGTGCTTGTTGGCTTTCTTCTTATTCTAGCAGCCATAGAGCTGGCCCTCGTACTCACAGAAGACTCTGGACAAGCCACAGTCCCTGCCATTAGATACACCAATCCAAGCCTTTACCTGGGCACATGGGTAAGTCCTACCTCCACTCCTGCCCTGTTTATCTTCTTCTTATTCATAGCTATCTAGTTGAAATGTACTCTTTTGGAATAAAATTAGGTGCAATTTCATTTATCTTTTTTGAGGGGCCTATGATGAGGCAAAATGTGGTTATAATGGGCTGAATCAAATTTTAGTTTTGTATATTCTTTTGAACACTAACTTTTGGATCCTTCTCCCTAGCATAAATACTAGCTTTGATGCCTAAGATATGTATCTTATGCCCTCCTATCCTTCCATCTAATGATTATACATGAGTGGGTGCCAGGCCGAGGCAGAGACCTGCACTCTGGTGGGCCCAGAAGGTCAGCACCATGACCCTGTTCCACTTCTGGAATGGCTTCACCCTGGTCTACTTCCCCCACTTCATCACCTACAAGCACCGTGGCCTGAGTACAGTGCCTTCTGGACATGTGTGCAGGCCAGGGTCACCTACCTGTTTATGCAGCTGTGCAAGATGCTCTTCCTGGTCATGGTTTTTTTCCTTCCTAGGCCATGGTTTTTTCCCACCTGGGAAGGCAGCATCTGTGACTTCATTAGGATGTCACGGAGGTCATAGTGGATGTGCACTTGTTCTTTCTATTATTAATGTATTGTATCACATTGGTTGATTTGCAGATGTTGAACCAAACTTGCAGCCCTGGAATAAATCCCACTTGGTTGTGGTGAATAATCCTTTTGTTGTACTGTTGGATCCTATTGGCTAGTATTTTGGTGAGAATTTTCGCATCTGTGTTCATCAAGGATATTGGCCTGTAATTCTTTTTGATGGTGTCTTTGTCTGGTTTTGGGATCAAGGTAATGCTGGCCTCATAAAATGAGTTTGGAAGTTTTCCTTCCATTTCTATTTCTTGGAATAGTTTCAGGAGAATAGATATTAATTCTTCTTTAAATGTTTGGTAGAATTCCCCTGGGAAGCCATCTGGCCCTGGGCGCTTGTTTGTTGGGAGATTTTTTGATGACTGCTTCAATCTCCCTACTGGTTATGGGTCTGTTCAGGTTTTCTATTTCTTCCTGGTTCAATTTTGGTTCGAATTGGTTCAATTTGGTTCAAATTTGGTCTCTAGGAATGCATCCATTTCTTCCAGATTGTCAAATTTACTGGCGTATTAGTTGCTCATAATATGTTCTTATAATTGTTTGTATTTCTTTGGTGTTGGTTGTGATCTCTCCTCTTTCATTCATGATTTTATTTAGTTGGGTCCTTTCTCTTTTCTCCCATCCAAGTACTAACCAGGCCCGACCCTGCTTAGCTTCCGAGATCAGACGAGATCGGGCGCGTTCAGGGTGGTATGGCCGTAGACTCCTTTCTCTTTTCTTTTTGATAAGTCTGGCCAGGGGTTTATCAATCTTATTAATTCTTTCCAAGAACCAGCTCCTAGTTTCGTTGACTTGTTCTACTATTCTTTTGGTTTCTATTTCATTGATTTTTGCTCTGATCTTTATTATTTCTCTCCTCCTGCTGGGTTTAGGCTTTCTTTGCTCTTCTTTCCCCAGCTCCTTTATGTGGAGGGTTAGGTTGTGTACTTGAGACCTTTCTTGTTTCTTGAGAAAGTCTTGTATTGCTACATATTTTCCTCTCAAGACCACCTTTGTTGTGTCCCATATATTTTGAAGAGTTGGGTTTTCATTATCATTTGTTTCCATGAATTTTTTCAATTCTTTAATTTCCTGGTTGATCCATTCAATCTTTAGTAGGATGCTCTTTAGCCTTCATGTATTTGAGTTCTTTCCAACTTTCCTCTTGTGATTGAGTTCTAGCTTCAGAGCATTGTGGTCTGAAAATATGCAGGGAATGATCCCAATTTTTTGGTACCAGTTGAGACCTACTTTGTGACCCAGGATGTGATCTATTCTGGAGAATGTTCCATGTGCAGTAGAGAAGAATGTGTATCCTGTTGCTTTGGGATGGTATGTTCTGAATATATCTGTGATGTCCACCTGGTCCAGTGTGTCCTTTAAAGCCTTTATTTCCTTGTTGATCTTTTGCTTGAATGATCTGTCCATTTCAGTGAGGGGTGTTAAAGTACCCTACTATTACTGTATTATTGTCAATGTGTTTCTTTGATTTTGTTATCAATTGGTTTATATAATTGGTATATATATATACCATTGGTATATATATATACCAAATAATATAATTGGCTGCTCCCATGTTAGGGGGATAGATATTTAAAATTGTTAGATCTTCTTGTTGGACAGACCCTTTGAGTATGATATAGTGTCCTTCCTCATCTCTTATTACAGTCTTTGGCTTAAAATCTAATTGATCTGATATAAGGATTGCCACCCCAGCTTTCTTTTGATGTCCATCGGCATGATAAATTGTTTTCCACCCCCTCACTTTAAATCTGGGGGTGTCTTTGGGTCTAAAATGAGTTTATAGTAGATAGCATATGGATGGGTCTTGTTTTTTTAGCCATTCTGATATATATTTATAGATGACTGGTGAATAGAACAGAGCCACCCACTTGATTTTGGATGTATTCTGGTCTCTTAGAAAAAACTACCTCCCAAAATTTTAAAGAAAGAAAAACATATATATACAAAAATAAGGGTAAACATGATGAAGGCAAGGACTATGACTGTATAGATGAAAATTCAAAAAGATTTCTAAAAAAGGAATTGATGGTTGGAAAAAGAAAAAGAGAATGTGCTCAGGGTGGAGACTAGAACAAAGCCATGTGCTAGATTTAGGGTATATTTTGATCTATTAGAAGAAATCATATCCCCAAATTTTAAAGAATAAAAACCTATATGTATATAAAAAATAAGGTTAAGTACAATGAAGGGATAAAATATGACTATAACAATGAAGGTTTAAAGATTTTTTAAAGAAGGTATTGTTAAGATAGACTAGTTTAAAAATGTTAAAAGAATAAAGAGGAAAAGTCAAAAAATTAGAATAAGAAAAAAATTAATAAAATTTAACTTTGCAAGACTAAAGGATCATGGGGGGAAAGCCATGAATTCTATGTGTTGCTTTCCCCTAGCTCTGGAGTTCCACTCTTCTCGTTGATCATTGAGCTTGGTCTTGGCTGGATGTTCTTGCTGATCATCTGGGGGGAGGGACCTGTTGCCGTGATTCTCAAATGTCTTTGCCCGAGGTGGAATTGTTCCACCCTTGCCAGGGCCAGGCTAGGTAATCTGCTCGGGTTCGCTCTTGGGAGCTTTTGTTCCCTGAAGGGTTTCCTTAGCGCTCTGGAGGACAGGAATGAAAATGGTGGCATCCCAGTCTCTGGCCTGGAGGAGCCATGAGCTTGGGACCCCACTCCTCAGTGTGCCCTCAGAGAAAAGGGGTCAATCACTCCTGTCTCCCTGGTCTCTGGCCACACTCCGAGCTCTCCCAGCCTGTGACTGAGCATTTCTGTCCCTGGTGCATGGCCCCATTTGGAGTTGCCAAACCTGCCAACTCCTGCAGTGCACTCCTGGCTACTTCTCTCAGAGAAGGAAGGAGGGGATCTCTGTGGATCTGCCACTTGTGGGGTCCCTGCTCAAAGAACACTGGCCCAACTGTGCCATGGATCACAGTTTAAGGTAACCGCGAGCTGAGAGCTCACTCCTGGGCTCTGTCTCTGTAGCTGGCTTCCCCACTCTGATACCTGTGAGCTCTGCCACGCTCAGATATCCCCGGTCTTTCTGTGACCCCTCAGGACCTGAGACCACACTGTCCCCATGAGGGCTCCACCCCCACTTAGCCTCTGGAGTGATGTCCCTCAGTGGAACAGACTTCTAAAAGTTCTGATTTTGTGCTCCATTGCTCTGCTGCTTGCTGGGAGCCGCCCCCCCCCCCCCCATTGGCCTATCTTCCCGTCGCTTCAGATTCACTTATCCACACGTCCTACCTTTCAGAAAGTGGTCGATTTTCTGTTCCTAGAACTTCTGTTCTTCTTCTCTTCTATCTCCTATTGAGTTTGTAGGTGTTCAGAATGGTTTGGTAACTATCTAGCTGAACTCCTGTGACCTGATGTCATTTAAGTCTGCTACACCTCTGCCATCTTGCTACTAAGTTGCTATGCTTTTCAACGGAGAAGATGCCACATAACTATTTGGATTTCTAAGCCTCCTTGAAAAATCAGAATGCCTGGTATCTATGGGTCTGTATCCCCATAGGACAATGGTTAGCCTTTGCGTGTGCATCTCTTCCCAAAGCTGTGCTTAGTGACAGCTTGTTGGGGCCTGAAATCCACCACAGTGGTATTATCTATACCACAGAAATTAACAGATGATACTAATCATGGCTTTGTTTTCAGAACGCTAGTTTACAAGCTCTGCACTGAGTTTAGGAAACCAACATTTAATTATAATTAAGTGAGATGTTACAAGGCAAGGTTTTTTTCTTAATTGCCTAGTTTGATATTATTAGAAAATCCCATAGACAGCTTACACTCATCCTGCAGAAACTCCCTCCTAGGTGGACTACTGCAGCGCCTGAAATTCACTTCCTTGGGTCTTGAAAAGACTTCTGGCTCCCAAACCAACTCCATTATATGCAGAAGGTGACCCTCTGTGTTCTTGGCTAACTTCCCACCCAAGTGTGGTGGGGTTATGGGGTGAGGAGGGGGGTCCCAGGGAGAGGATGGACACCCTAAAAGAGGAGGTTGGACTGTATCAGGGAGGAAGTCTATAACTTGGCATTTGTGTGTTTTCTGCTTGGCCTGATTAGTTCTAACCATCTCCTCCTATAACCCAACATTCTTTCCCTGTCTCTGGCATTTTTCTTTCCTCTCATCCTTGGTGACCGTATTTTTCAGAACTTGATGTGAATTTCTCTTTAGCTCCTGGTTTTGCTGATCCAACACAGCAGGCGATGGTGCATGCAGAAGGATTCTTGGTTCCTGTCCCTATTCTGGATTCTCTCAGTACTCTGTGGTGTTTTCCAATTTCAGACTCTGATCCGGACACTCTTAAAGGTAAGGAGGAAAGAGAGGGTTACTTGAGGAGGTAGCGTGGTGAGCAACTTCTAAGTCAGAGTAAATGGCATACAGTCAGTTGGACTCTGGGATAGAAGTATGTTTAGGAGATTTGATGATAGTCTTTAAGCACAAGCATTGACTTATGTGGGCCATTTAGACTTAATTTGGGAAAAGGCTTATTTTCTGTTTTTGTTGTTGTTGTTGTTTTCTGTTCCCCCATAGGGCAGCAATTCTAATCTGGCCTATTCCTGCCTGTACTTCATCTGCTATGCACTACAGATCCTGATCCTGATCCTTACAGCATTTTCAGAAAAAGATGCCTCCTCAAATGTGAGACTCTAAATATGCCGACCTCATGTATTATTTCATTGGATGGTATTTTGACACGTGTAACTTTGAGATGCCCTAGGCCTTGTTGGGGAGGGGGTCCCTCGAGCCCAGAATATAGCTGTGTGGATCATTAATGGCTTAAGGAGACGAAAAGTGGCTAGTGTATAGAAATACTCTTTTATGAGTCTGGAAATACTTTTATATTGACCCGCAAATCTTCAGCATGGATAATGCATTCATCTATCTATGCCAGAAAATCTGATTTTTACTGGTGAGACTTTAGGGTCTCCAGATAAACCTATGTTGTCCAGTCTACTTCAGTCTTATGTCTGCTTTTTCGCATAACATTATATCTAGAAAAATCACTTTCCGATTTTAGAGTCCCACAAAGTTCCTGTTTCAGGTTGATTTACTTTTTGATTTTTTTTTTGTGTGTGTCTTGCAGAATCCATCATTCACAGCCTCATTTCTGAGTAGCATTACGTTTAGTTGGTATGACAGGTAGGAAATGCCTGGGGTGTGGGTTGTCCATATCCCTACCCCCTCATTCTTCTGAAAGTGGTGGAAATCTTAATTTTAAAAATGCTTCCTGAGGCCTCCATTTCTCCTCTACTTGGAGTCCGTGAATGTTAATTTAACAGATCTATTTATTTCAGCCTGGGATGTGGAGGAGAGGATGTAGGGGGCTTTGCTCTTGGTGGCCTGGAGGTTCACAGGGAAAAGGAAGGATGTTGGGAAAGGTGGAAAGATAAGAAGGGGGCAGGCCATGTGACACCATTTGAAGGGTAAGGGATGAACTAGCTGGCCTGGGCTACCAAAGGATCTGCAGCAAACACTCTTGGCCTTTGTAGTTCCATTGACCACTTGGTAACTGGTACTGCCTATGAATCCCTCCTCAGATCATGTTTTCTGTACATAAAGAAAAAGACAGGGTTACAAAGGAAACCAAATATATTGAAATATATTCACTTAAATATTAAAAAAAAATTTGTGATGTAACACAAGTTCTCCTTTACAAATGTGTTAAATAACAAGATCTAGTGGTGTAGCGATCGGGCTCACAAGGACCACAACCTCAAAGGAGCAATGAGTGTACCCGTGCCACGAAAATGCTGCGACGTCTCTTGGTGTCCAAGGAACGGGTACTCCTGTTTACAACTGCTTGTTTGCTTCTGTTCATGTTATAAGGAAAGGCTAGGTTTCAGTTAGAAGCTAGTGAGAATAAAGATGTAATTTATTTTGTATCCGTGTTCTCAAACACCAGGTGGGTGGTGAGAGAGAGAGAGCAGAGAGGAGGCCTCCAGGGCTGCTCTGTTCCTTAAGGGCATTGAAGGCCCCTCGGGGGGATGCCCCAGTGGCAGAGCGGCAGCCAGTGTTCAAGGAGGAAGGAGCAGGTGGACGTGATGCTCTTTTGGTTTTTCATTCAGTCGCATTGCTCCTCTTGGCCTCCTCCTTGTCTTAGTCTACATTCCATCACCTCTCCCATCCGTTTCCTGCCCTCCCCATGCCTCTGTCAGGTTTAAAGGGCTGGGAGATGGAGCAGTGGCCTCCCTTCCTCTCTCCCTCCATCTCTGAATTGAGGGCCGGGGGGGGCAGCTTTTGTCAGAAGCAGCAGGGGAATTGGCCCTGACCCAGCCTGTAGGGTCTCAGCCTGTGGATCGCTCTGGTTCCAGCATCATTCTGAAAGGCTACAAGCAACCTCTGACACTTGAAGATATCTGGGATGTCGGTGAAGAGATGAAAACCAAGACACTGGTCAGCACGTTTGAAAAACATATGGTAGGAGAGCTGCGGAAGGCTAGGAAGGCACTCCAGAGACGGCAGCGGAGGAAGGCCCAGGGGAGCACTGGCGACGGGCTGCATGGCTTGAACAAGAATCAGAGTCAAAGCCAAGATATCCTTGTCCTGGTAACTTTCCCATGAGTGTCTATGTGAATATGCTCTAGGTTTCAGGCAGGAAGATATCAGTATCCTAGTGATTCTGTCCTATTTTGATAGCCCTGTATATACTGCAGTGCATTTATGGTATTTGTAGTGTTTATAATACTAATAATACCTTAGTGATGGATACGTCTGGGTAGGATGTGCTATTCTCTCTCCTTTAGGGTATATTTGAAATTTGCTATAGTATGTCTTTAATAATAGAAAAATAGGGGGTGCCTGGATGGCTCAGTCCATTAAGTGTCTGCCTTTGGCTCGGGTCATGATCCCAGCCAGGGTCCTGAGATCGAGCCCCACATTGGGCTCTTTGCTCAGCGGGGAGCCTGCTTCTCCCTCTGCCTCTGCCTGCCACCCCACTTTCTTTCTTTGTCAGATGAATAAATAATCTTTTAAAAAATAGAAAAACAGTACCTTAGCATTACCAGAATTCGTACTTTGGTGGGCTTTAGCATAGCAGCTAATCCTCTTATTTTTTCACTCAAAAGTATTAAGTACCAAGTGTCTGACTATTCTGGGCACTGGGTACAAGGAATAGCCTGAAAGTGTCCCCTTTAGAGAGCTGGAAAATAAATAATAAAAGAACACACGTTATTCTTTGGAGAGTGATACATGCTATTAAGAATGTATAGATCCTGTTAAAGTCTTTGAAATGGAATGCCTTTAGGGTCGTAGGAGAGACCTCTCAGAGGAGGTGTCCCTTGAGTGGAGACCCAAAGTCTTAGAAGTGGATTTCCACTTGCAAGAACCTTCTTGCACTTGTTTGTTTTTTATGTGTTCTGCCCCGCTTGGTTGCATGGTTTTTCTCACCCAGACTAGATGAGGAGTATCAGGATAGGGGAGAGGGAACCAGTGATGGCAGCTGAAGTGGTGGATGGTGACCAGGCAGAAAACCAAAACCCGTACAAAGACAGCGACAGGACTCAGGGCCTTAACACTCTGCAACTGAGCAGTGCTAGACAAAGTTTTACACTTCACGGCTCTGTAAGCTCTGTTGGTGTTTGGTTTTTTACCTAGGAAGAAGTTAAAAAGAAAAAAAAGTCTGGGACAACAGAAAACTTTCCCAAGTCCTGGTTGGTCAAGGCTCTCTTCAAAACTTTCTACGTCATACTCTTGAAATCGTTCTTCCTGAAGCTGGTGCACGACCTCCTCATGTTTCTGAACCCTCAGCTGCTGAAGTGAGTCCCGGGCCTTGGCTCTCCCTTGAGGGAAGTCCCCTCTGCCCCTCTCCTCTGTGCTGGCCCCTTGGCTAGGCAGGCAGGAGCTTATTATTCAACCCCCACTATTTCAAATGCTGATGAGATTCTTCTACCTTATTGTGTTGTGTTCCTGAAAAGCACAAGGCCGTTTTCAAGATCCAAAATGCTGGGTCTTAGAGCTTCCCTCTTTTCTAAATCCCTTCCCTCCTAGGAAGCCGGATCCTTGTTAGGAGCTCTTGTTAAACAGAACTGATATGGGAAGAGCCACGCCCAAGAGGCGGGCCGCAGGGTGCAGGACAGCCACGTACCTGAGCTCTGGAGCCCCCGCCCTAGAGCCGCAGGCTTCTATGGGAGGTTCAGTGTGATCAGGACAAGACTTTGCAGCGTGGGGGAATCTATGGGATGAATTCTCCTCTAGGGGGAGTTCGAACTCGCATTGGATACAATTACTTCTTGGGCTTGCTTTGTCTAAGAACAAATCCACTTCTCCCACGCAACCTCTTTTATCAGGGGGTGGGGGAAGGCCAGGCCAAAGCTTTGCAGCAGCAGGTGTAGGGAGCATTTCTTTCATCATCCCTGCTCACAGCCTCGGGCCATCCACTTGGACCTCTTGCTGCTGCGAGGAAAAGCAAGAGGCCCAGCTCGACTGTGGAGTTCTGGTCTTCCACCGGCTTTAGACCATTCTGGTCACTTTGTTACCCACAGGGCAAGGGTAGGGTAGTTGGCCGTGTGTGAGGAGTGGGAAGAGTCCCTGCAGGCCTGATGGGCATCACCGACTCGGTTTTGTTTCGGCAGGTTGCTGATCTCCTTTGCAAATACCCAAGACATGTATGTGTGGACCGGGTATCTCTATTCAGTCCTCTTCTTTGTGGTGGCCCTCGTGCAGTCTCTCTGCCTTCAGGGCTACTTTCAAATGTGCTTCATGCTGGGCGTCACTGTGCGGACAACCATCATGGCATCCATATACAAGAAGGTGAGTGGCTTGTGTCAGAACTCGCTGAAGAAAATCCCCTTAAGTGTCAGCATTGATTCCAAGACTGAGAAAAATTTGATGGAAATGATAACAGATCTTAACACTTGATTCTGACTGGCCAGATAGCCTCCTCTGGATTTTTCTTTGCAAGCTGTGGAAAAGTGGATTCACAGATCTGGGGCATGTGTGTGATCGGGGGACACAGGGGAGGACACACACTAGAGGAAAGCCGGCAGGCTCTTCTCCAGCCAGGATCTGCCTTTCAGCCTCGAAGGCTTGCATACCTGTCCCTCTCTTCTTGCCTCTCTCGACAAAGTGAGAGCACCTTGGGAAAGAATGTAAGATCAGAGTGCTCCCCTGGCAGCGCATATACTAAAATTGGAAAGCATATAAGATCAGAAACAAAGCGCTGGCCCAATGGCAAACTCTTATAACCACCAACATTTAAATTAGCTACTATGTGAAACTGGGTTCATAAGACTTGTGCATCCATCTCGGTGACAATTTTGCCATAGACTAGAATGCTCTGTGGGCCAGCGCTCCATCTCCCCGGCCCCACTTTTGCTTAGACGCTGCTTTTTCTCATCTTTAGCATCTGCCCATCCACTCTCTGCCTGACTCCTTTTTTCATTTTGTAAACACATGCTCTCTGGTTACTGAGTTCTGCAGACTTAGGAAGATTCCCATTACTTTAGGAAGATTTTGCTCATCTTCCCTCTGATGTGTTGCTTTTAACATTTAACTTTCTGAGAGCCACTGTATTTTCTTCGTGTCCCAGATACCAAGGTGAAATCTCATTTTGTCCCTTGAAAATAGAATCAACCCTATCTCAATAAAAAAATAAATGAAAAGAAATGAGAATAGAATAGCTACCGTCAGTGACTACAAGCCTGAGGGAAAAATTCGTACATGAGGAGATAGGACTTTCTATAGACTAGAACATTAAACACCAATTGCTTTTTCTTCCTCTCTTTCTTGGACCACTAGAGCATCCCATAGTGATTTCTCTGTTACAGTTCCTGGTTTTCTCCTTTGCGTTTGTCTCTTAAAACTAATGTGTCATTGTCTCGCAGATGTTGACTTGTCCAGAGACCCAGACAGGTAGTCCAAAATGTCTTTAGATCAGAAGTCTGGTCCAGACTGGAATTTGTCTCCCCCTCAATTTTTAATCCCCTTACTTCTTTTGGAGATACTGGATTTCTGCCCGTTTGCAGGATATGGGGGTCCCTAACCAGGCTATCTCAGCCATTTCTGTGAATGTACACTTTTATAATTGTGGTGATTCATTCCCACTATTTTTGATTCTTAATATAGTCCAAGTTTTAAACTGTTACAATCCATAAAGAATTTATAAAATGGAATCCTTAATAAGACTCTCATTCAAATAAATTTTGCTACTAAGACGGAATTTGAAATTGATTTCCTAGGTTTAGACAATGCTTCATTAATGAAATGTTATGAAATTTTTTTAATATCCATTGTCAGTTCCTGGTCCTGTGAAGTAACTGCATTCTTCCTCTTTCGCAGAGAAGTAAGGCTTAGATCATTTCAATACCTACAATCACATAACCAGGTCTTGCCCTCAGATAAGGGCTATTGGCACTAAACTAATGTCTAATGTCTCTTCTACTGTATTGAAATTTTATAGAGAATAGAATAATGATGACCTTGAAGAGTAATTAGTTTGTTGGGCTTTTGGTTTGTTATGGGAAGGAGGTGTTAGTTTTTGCCCTCCCATTTCAAAGGGGGGACAGAGCAGCAGACTGATTTCTCTAAAACCTTGGTGGCCTAACATTTTGGGGAATTTCCCTCATTTTACTGTATAATCGAGAATCCTATTATGTTCCAAAGAAGCATGTCTTGGTGGATTAAGGTGACAGTAGAGCTTCTAAGACAAGGATGGCTATGGATCCCTAGGACCACCCCTAGCCCATACACTATCTTTTGTGGGAATTATAAGGGTCTCCTTCCTCTAGGAAGATGTAGCCCATGCTAGGTGGTTGTTTGGTGAGCATGGTGTGAATAAGTGCCAAGTCCCTTAGCTGGGTACATTTGTGCAAGGCACTGTTGTAAGTGACAGACCTGTGGAATTCAGTCTTTTGATCTCTCTAACATGAAAACAGAAGCCCATGCTGTATGATTCAGCATCTAGATTTTGCCCACAAGTTCCTGACAATAAGATTGTTTTGCTTCATATGCATGAACCGTGCAGCTTTCCTCTTCGTGCTAAGATCTCTGTCCTTCTTGGAAATGGTTGCAACTTCTGCATAAGAACGTGGCTCCAAGTAACATTGCCACATCCAAAGTCTGAAGAGCCAGAATCAGTATGTGATTCCTCCCTTCCTGTCATCCTTCAGTATCTGATGCCCTACTGTGTGCCATGTAATACAATAGTGAAATGAACAGATGTAGCCCTTGTCCTTACAGTTTACATCTGGTGGAAAAGTAGAAAGGTGAAACAATTGCAGTTCAGTGTGATGAAAGTAATGACAAAGGTAAGCCCAGAATGTTCTGGGAGTACCCAAGAGGTACCAGCATCTAACCCAGACTCAGGAGTCTGGGGAAGTCTTCTCAGAATAATTCCATCTGAAATGACACTAAAGAATAGGCATTTTCTGAGCAAAGAAATGTGTGTGTTGGGGAGGGGGTGGCAAGGGGTTCAGGGAGGTTGGAATAACCTGAAAGAGTAGTTGAGAATGAGAGAACACTGTGTGTAAGATTTGGAGGCAAGAAGGCAGAGTCCCTGGGAAAAGCTGTGTCCATGTGGAGCCCATCCTTCTATTGTGTTCTGACTTCCTGAGATTCCTTTTTACTCCCTGTTGTCCTTGGCCTTGTCCATAGATCCCAATTCCAATCTTTATCTTAGGCGCTGACCCTATCCAACCAGGCCAGGAAGCAGTACACCGTTGGAGAAACAGTGAACCTGATGTCTGTGGATGCCCAGAAGCTCATGGATGTGACCAGCTTCCTTCATCTGCTGTGGTCAAATGTTCTCCAGATTACTTTATCCATCTATTTCCTATGGACCGAGCTGGGACCCTCTGTCTTAGCGGGTGTTGGGGTGATGATACTCCTAATTCCAGTTAATGGGATACTTGCCTCCAAGAGTAGAGCTGTTCAGGTAAAGAAACCAAGTCACTTTCTTCAAAATCTAAAGTCTTGGGCTTACTCTAACTCTTGGGCATTTGGGCAGGCAAAGCTGATAGACATTCTACCATCCCACATAAACGTGGCTTTTCTCTATCTTCCCTTTTCATCTTTCGGCCACTTTTAAATGTACTCCCTCTTTACTCATGTGAGAGGGCAGAGCCTGATTAGAGAGGGGAGATAGTCCCAGGGATCCTGCACATAACTCTTCTATCCTGCTCTGCTGGGCATCTTAAAATTATTCTTAAGTAATGTCTACCCCCAACGTGGGGTTTGAACCCACAACCCTGAGATCAAGAGTCTCACCCTCCACTGACTGAGCCAGCCAGAACAGCCAGGGCTGTTCTTAGAGTCGTGGTGATTGGTCCTGTATCCCTATCACAGCAGGACATACCAGTCATTCAGAGCAGATGCATGAGTGACCCAAATTTAAGCCTAAATCTTGGCAATCAGCCCAGCTACTACCAGGATCAGGGCTCCCCGTGCGTAGTCCTGTGATCTGACAGAAATCCTAGGGCTCCATGGTAAAGGTGATGTATTCACTCATTCACTTTGCCTTCCTTTAGTTACAAAGAATTATTTTTAAAAGATTTATGGTACATACTATTCTGGGATCAGGGCATTAAATTAGACAAAAGCTCTTGGTCTTGTGGAGCTTACGTTCTCTTTGGGGTGGACAGTCAGGCCATCAACGGAAGTAAACAAGAAATCTATCAGGTCATAAATACTATGAAGAAAATGAAATGGGGTGATTGGAGAGCAAGCGAGTGGGTGGTGGTTTTAGATTGCAGGGTCAGGGAAGGGCTGTGAGGAAGGTACCTCTGAGTTCAACTGCAAATAGCAGGAACCTGACTGCGAAGGAGCAAGCCGGGGAAGTACACCCTGGGAAGAGGGCGAGCCAGGCAAAGCCTGTGAGGGCGGAAATGAACTTGGCATGCTTTAAGGATCAGAACGAAGATGGGTGTGGCAGGAGCAGCCTGGGCAAAGGGGGTGGGAGGTGGGGGGAGAGCTGCATCCCATCACCCGGCACCTCCAGTTCTTACCAAGTGACATCCACAGTGCCACCAGCAAGACTTAGCATTCGTGCCAAATCTGAACCTTCTCACGAGGAAGTGTGTTTTGTTTTACTTTCTCTTGGCAGGTAAAAAATATGAAAAATAAGGACAAACGGCTAAAGATCATGAATGAAATTCTCAGTGGGATGAAGGTGAGAAGTGGAGGGGGGAGGGGTGGCTCTCCGTGTAAAATGGCAGCCCCGTGGGGTGGCGGCCTTCACCGAGGCTGTTGGGGTGGTGGACGCCCCCTTGTGGGCCTGAGGTGTGTTGCAGGACCCCTGACTCCTCTGCCCCCAAGTCTCCAGGTCTCCAGGCTTCTCCTAGCTGTTTCAGGCCATCTTTCGAATCTTGATTTCTGATTATTTACCTTCAGTGGTTTCTTCTGTTTTATGTTTTACTGTAGAAATTGTCAAACGCACACAAAAGTAGAGAGAATGATCTGATTAACCCCATGGACTTCTCACCCAAGTCTAGCAATTATCAGCATGATCTAATTAGTTTTGTCTGTGTATCCTCTTCATGCTCACTGGGTGATATTTAAAGCAGATCCCAGATATCTTGTCATCTCATTTGTAAATGCTTTGTATGTGCTTCCAAAAGACCATTTTTGAACATAACCACAATACCATTACCACAACTAAAAAAAAAAGGCCATTTTTTGGGTACAATTAAAATCTTCCCAGGGCACCTCGGTGGCTCAGTGGGTTGAGCAACTGCCTTCGGCTCCAGTCATGATCCTGGAGTGCTGGGATCGAGTCCCGCATCAGGCTCCCAGCTCTGCGGGGAGTCTGCTTCTCCCTCTGACCTCTCCCTTCTCATGGTCTCTCTCAAATAAATAAATAATTAAAAAAAAAATTTCCCAGTTGCCTCCTATGTCATTTGTTTGCTGTGAATTTGTTGGAATAAGGATCCAAAAAAATGTCCACACATGGCATATGATAGTGCTTTTTAAAAAAATATTTTTATTTATTTATTTGACAGAGATCACAAGTAGGTAGAGAGGAGGAAGCAGGCTCCCTGTTGAGCAGAGAGCCCGATGCGGGGCTCGATCCAGAACCCTGAGATCATGACCTGAGCCTAAGGCAGAAGTTTAACCCACTGAGCCACCCAGGCGTCCCAATAGTGCTTATAATCTACAATAGACTCTTTCATTTTGGATTTTTTTTTAACTCTTTGTTAAAAAGAGTTGGAGAAAGGAGGTTGTCTTATTTCCTATATTATAAATTAATAATCAGATCTAGAGGCTTGATTAGATAGGTTTTTTTTTTTGGTTTGTTTGTTTGGTGGCAGTAGGGGAAGAATACTTTCAGTAGTACTCTGCAGGGGTCCAGGTGTGGTCAGCCTGATTCACCCCTTAATAGACTTCCTGCCTTTTCACCTAGAGCGGTCATCTGTGGCTCTGGCAGCACATAAGTTTGTAAAACCCCCTGAGGCTTGGGCCCTAATTCAAACCATTTAAATTAGGCTCCTGGGGTTGAGGCTTAGGCATGTATATGAGTGTGTGTGTGTGTGTGTGTGTGTGTGTATGTATGTATGTATGTATATATTATTTATTTATTTATTTCTGAAGCTCCCCAAGTGATTCTAATATGCAGCCAAGTTTGAAAACAGTCCTAAAAAAGTTCATTGCCAGGCGCCTGGGTGGCTCAGTGGGTTAAGCCACTGCCTTTGGCTCAGGTCGTGATCCCGGGGTTCTGGGATCAAGTCCCACATCGGGCTCTCTGCTTAGGCAGGGAGCCTGCTTCCCCCCCCCCTCTCTCTCTGCCTGCCTCTCTGCCTACTGGTGCTCTCTATCTGTCAAATAAAAAGTCTTTAAAGAAAAAAAAAGTTCATTGCCTTGGGAAGCCTGGGTGGCTCAGTTGGTTAGGCATCTACGTCTGCCTTCGGCTCAGGTCATGATCCCAGGGTGCTGGGATCAAATCCCACATCGGGCTCCTTGCTTGGTGGGGAGCCTACCTCTCCCTCTGCCTGCTGTTCCCTCTGCTTGTACTCTCTCTGACAAATCTTAAAAAAAAAAGTTCATTGCCTTGATCTATTAGTAGGAGTTGCAAAAGACTAAAATTTTAATTCTATTATTCCTTTGGCATTGATTAGCTGGAATTCTATAATGAAGAAGTTATCTTTAATCAACTAGTTGGTTACCCTAAAATAAAGTTTGTACAGGACAGGTGGGGTAAATGCTTACTTCTTTCCCTCCATTTGGCCGGCTTTCAAAATAGTGCATTTCCTCCTGCGAAGATCACTAAGAAGTTATTTTTTAATATTTAAATTTGAATTCAGGAATCTAAGCATTACCCTAAACTTCTTGAAAATGAAACAGAGGCCTCTTTTTTTTTTAATTATGTTCAGTTAGCTAGCATATAGTACATCATTAATTTTTGACGTAGTGTTCAATGATTCATTAATTGCCCATAACACCCAGTGCTCATCACCACACATGTTAGGGTGCAGAGGCCTCTTTCAACTCATATTTCTCTACACAGAGAGATATCATATGCCTTTCTGCTGAATGTAGTAAAATGCAAAGATAGCCCTGGCTTGGAGTCTCAGCTCTAACATTGCTAGCTTGGTAACTTTGGGCAAGTTAAGTAGCTTCTTCAACCTGTTTCCCTATCACTGAAATTGATACAATAATTCTACAAAAGTAGGGGACTCTCCCTGGTTTGCCCAGAACTTTCTGGGGTTAGCACTCTGAGATCCCATATCTTGGGATCTGGGACAATCGATCTCACCAAGGTTGTTACAAGGATTAAGTAAGATAATGTGTATAAACCATTTTTGTACATAGGTTGTCAATAGATATAACCCACCTTTCTATAACCATGCTTTATAATGTGGATTTCTACCCTCTGTCCCCCATTTTGGAGAGCATATCCTAAAATCTGGGCAGATGAGATCTACCTGGTGTCCTTTTAGGGCAACAGTGTGAGCTGTGCTCTTTTCTATCCTATTAGATCCTGAAATATTTTGCCTGGGAACCTTCATTCAAAAACCAAGTTCATGGACTTCGGAAGAAAGAGCTCAAGAACCTGCTGACCTTTGGGCAGATGCAGTCTGTGATGATGTTTCTCTTATACTTGACTCCAGTCCTGGTGAGTAACAGGAACGCCCAACGCCCATAGGCCTGACCCTGAAAGCCAGGGAGCTCCGCCCCCTCCTCAACTTCCCAAAGCTGCTATTCCTACCTCATGCCCCCCAGCTCTAGTTTCACCCTGGTGTACAATTTGGTGGTCTGGCCGCCCAGAGCACGTTTCCAGGATGGTCCACATGAAGGTGGTATCCAGGAATGGTTTGCAGAGCAGGGGGTCTTATCTTCTTGAGGAGGCTGTGTGAGTCTAGAGCAGGAAGGAACACCAAAATGTGAGCCAGGAGACCCGAACTGTGGTCCCAGCAATACTATTAATCGACCTTGTGGCCCCAGGCAAGATATTTCCTCTTCTCTGGACTCAGCTTTCTCGTTTGTAACACAAGAAGGTGGAGATGATCATCCCCAACGCTCCTTCAACTCTGATAGACCGTGTTCCTGAGACTTAGCACAAGACTGCTTGAAACCATTGTGGAATGAATTCCTCATGCCCTTGTTTTTCCAGGTGTCTGTGATCACGTTTTCAGTTTACACTCTGGTGGATAGCAGTAATATTTTGGATGCAGAAAAGGCCTTCACCTCCATCACCCTCTTCAACATCCTGCGCTTTCCCCTGAGCATGTTTCCCATGGTAATCTCCTCCATTCTCCAGGTGGGTAGAATCTCTCCCTGCTAACTGATGATCTCTGGTTCAAAGCCTTACTTTCCAAAGTGACTGGCCTGTCATAGCTCACTTCCAGCTTCTGTGGGTGAACTTTCAATCAGAGATTTCTTTGGTCTCTGGAGACCAAGTATGATCTTATTAAAATCACAAGCTCTGACAGCCCTAGTTTATCTGCCTATAAAATGGGGCGAATCATACCAATCTCCTCTAATCACAGGGAGACAATGGTAGTGAAGGCATTTAGTGAGAGAATGATGACGAGCCCTGGAATATTCCTAAACCTTTTTCCCCAGCCCAGTTTCCCCCACGTTTTTCTGAGGCTTTGGCAGGCGGGGTATTTATACAGCATTAGGGAAATATGGCACAAAGGGAAAGAAAAGATTCTCTCTGCATGAAGCCATGTGGTGGTAAAACTGAACGTAGTTCGTGAGTTTGGAGTTCGAGAGGCCTCAGACGGGCCGGGGGGAGAGTTGGGCTCCTGAAGAGTGAGCACAGTCCTCGAGGTGGACCGGGTGTCAGCCCTCAGGAGGATGTTCGTGGGGGAGGTGGTAGACCAGTGAGGTGGCCAGGAAGATGGAATGTGGTGATGTGCATTGACCTCAGGGGTGGCTGGCTTCAGTCTGTACGAATGACAAGTTTAAGACCTCCCTGTCCCGGAGGGTGTTAAGAAAGGCTGACTAAAGGGCACCTGGGTGGCTCAGATGGTTAAGTCTGCCTTTGGCTCAGGTCATGATCTCCAGGTCCTGGGATCAAGTCCCAATTGGGGTTCCCAGCTCAGCGGGGAGTCTGCTTCTCCCTCTCCCTCTGCGTCTCCCCCGTTCATGCTCGCTCTCTATCTCTCTGTCTCAAATGAATAAATAAGATCTTTAAAAAAAAAAAAAGAAAGAAAGAAAGAAAAAGAAAAGGAAAAAGAAAGGCTGACTAACTTGGCCGATGAAGAAACAGCAGGCTCTTTTTAGATTCAGATGACTTCTTACATGGATCTCAAAAGCAAAATCAAGAGAGGTGTCTGGTCCCTGCGTTCCCTGTCTCACAGGATGACTAGACATGAAGGGGGCCGGCTGATCACGCACCACGGGCAGTGGGGCACTCCTGTCTGAGGCGCTGACCCACACGGCAGCTGCCCTCAGAGGAGGGGGCGAGGCAGACAGTCCTCAACTTCACTAAACCCAGGCGGTAGTGAGAAACCGTCTCCTGGCAGGCTTCCTGGGAATAGGGAGGCAAGTGACAAATGTCCTTCTAAGAGCTGCCGGGAATCCTCCCAAGTTCTCCTGTTTTGGGAGACTGCATGCACGGTGTTCTGCCAGTGCTTAGGTCAGCTGTAGTTTGTTTTGTTTTGTTTTATTAACATATAATGTATTATTAGCCCCAGGGGTACAGGTCTGTGATTCGCCAGGTTTACACACTTCACAGCACTCACCATAGCACATACCCAACCACCCTCTCCCTACCCCCTCCCCCCGGCAACCTGGGTCAACTATAGTTTAAACCTGGGCCGTGTGGACATTTGTAAGGTCTCTGGGGTGCCATGGCCAATTCCTCTATAAAGGGTCCCGGTGGTGGCTCAGTTAGGACCCTGGATGAGGCCAAGGCAGGGACTCCATTACAGAAGAGCACACCAGGGGCCCAGTTACCAAAACCAGACAGAAGTTAGGGTTTTGTCTTAGAAGAAGACAGAAGATGGTTTCTGGAACTGGGTCCAAAGATTGGAGGGATGGCCATAGAGTGGACCCCCGAGTTTTCTAAAGGGCTGAAACAGAACATCTTAATTGCCCTCTGTCTCCCAAGGCTGAGGTGTGGCTGAGTCTTTGGTGGGTCCGAGGCGCCCGCCTTGGCACCTGGCAAATCACCCGCGAGCAGCCTGGCGAGTTGCCGCTCTGCTTCCACCTCCGCGGCTGATGACAAAGTCAAAATCCTCTCCCTGCTTGTGCTTGTCATTGGATATTTTATTCTTCGGATGCTTTGTGTCCTTCCCTAGGCCAGTGTTTCCAGAGACCGGCTAGAAAAGTACTTGGGAGGGGATGACTTGGACACCTCCGCCATTCACCATGACTGCAATTTCGGTGAGGAATTCTGAGATTGTTCCCCACGCTGCTTCACAGCGCTGGCACGTTGATATTGGGGGGCTTAGGGGCCGCCGACTGATTGACAGGGAGAGCTGGGGGTTTACCTTGAACCTACATTTGCCTAATAAGCTTACTGTTTTTACTTCAATTCTGCTTTCATTTAGAGCAGAGTGCTTAGCCAGATTGCTAAACCGAGCTGGGCCAGCTACCGTGGGGGTGAGCAGGGAGTCCTACAAAAGATGCAAAAGTCAGGATGGAGCCAAGCATGTGAACTGGGGAAGGTAGGGAAGAACATACGCAGGTTCTGAAGGTCTGAGGCCTGGGGGCCGCCACGGGCCAGAGCGAGCTGTGTGTCTGGAGTCCAGGGAGGGGCCAGATTTCTGTCTGGAGGTAGAACTTTTTACGAGGACACAAGGCAACAGAGGGCCTGAGAATGTACCCAGGGTGTCTGTAAGTCCGGAATCAGGGTTCCTGACAGGGCTGGAAATCTGAGCAAAAGGGCCTTTGTTGGCCGGCCGCCCTTGGTCTCACCCCGGGAGTTCTCCTCTGCCCCTGTTAATAGGGGAAGCCAGCACCTGACAGAGGTGACCTCAGGATCCGCCGAAGGAAGCGAAGAGGGACCCGTGAGAGCTGAGGAGGGACAGACAGACCCACGGGGATCTCCATGGGACTAAAAGAGAGGGCCTTCTTCTCCACAGACAAAGCTGTGCAGTTCTCAGAGGCCTCCTTTACCTGGGACCAGGACTCGGAAGCCACAATCCGAGAGTGAGTTGCCTCCTTTCCTTATTGTTGTTCTTCGGGATTTCCCTTGCCGGTCCTGTTCTTGGAAGAGTCCACGTAATAGGGCACGTGGGAAATGGGCTATGTGCCCATGTTCAGTTAGAGATCAGTATAGGCTAATCCCTGGAGGGATGAGCTGACGGCAAAATCCTGAGCCTCTTTCCCCGTAACTGCCTCTGACTCCCCGCTGTCTTCCTTGGGACTGAACGCCTCCAGCTAAGAACCCGTGAAGAACTCCAGACTGTGAGTGGATGGAGTGCAGTGTTGGCAAATGGCCAAGGGCTCTGGGGTGGTAAAGGAGACACACGAGAATCCGAAATCAATTTCATTTTATTCATTCATTCAAGAATAGTAATCAAGAATATGGCTTCTTTCCCCCCAGTGAACAATGGGACTGCCTCTAACTAAGCTTCAACTTGAGTTTTACATCTAAATAACCATTTCCACATCCCACCTCCTCTGCCCTAAGCCGACCCTTTCTTGCCATGCTGCTGCTCGCCCAGGAGTTCCCTTATCCACAGTTTTACTCTCCATGATTTCGGTTACCTGCAGTCAACCTTGGTCTGGAAGGAGGTGATCCTCCTTCTGACCAACAGTCCGAAGGTCAGTAGTAGCCTAACGCTGGGTCACAGCCCTGACATTACTCCCCTCCCTTCAGCTCTTCAGGTAGGCCTTGTCTGATCCTGCATCATCAGAAGGAGGGTGCGTGCGGTACCGTAAGAGACCAAGACTGCATTCACGTGCCTTTTGTTACACTATATTGTTCTAATTGTTCTATCTTGTTAGTTATTGTGAATCTCTTCCTGGGCCTAATTTATGAATTTAACTGTATCATAGGGCTGTCTGATAGGAGAAAACACTGTCTACACAGGGTGAAATACACAGCATATACCCAGCTGCACCGAACACAGCACACACGATACCCAGGAAGCCCGTGCAGGCCGGATCTTCCTTCCCAACCCAGCAAACCTTATCTTCTCCCTGTTACACCTAGGACTTGCCACACTTCTCTCTTATTTCTACAGCCTTTCCTATGGATTCTGGAGCCTGCCCCAGGAGGCATCAGGCCAGGAGCCCCTCCTCTGAACCCTCCCAACCCAAAAGCCTTCCTTTGCAGAGAGAAGACTGGACAGAGCTCCCACTTTGAGCTGAACTTCTTTTAGACTTTTACTAGCAACAGGCAGGTTCAGAAAGATTGTGAGCAAGAGCCGTTGTTCCGAATATTCCAGGGACTCAAAAACAGGGTGGGCACAGAGTTCATAGGAGTCCAGGCCAGTGAATGCTCCTCCCCAGCCAGACACAGCCAGATCTCCAGGGGACAGGGCAGGGAATGTGTGCTTTCAGCAAGTGTCCCCCTGAATGGCTATTCTCATTGAATAACCAAGTTTGGGAAACACGTATCTATTCCAACCCCATTAATCCTTAAATGAGGGTCCAGACAAAGTGACTTTCCAAGATCACACAGCTTAGCAGTAGCAGAGTTGAGACTCAAACTCAGGTCTCTAGACTCCCATTAAGGTCTTGTTCAATGGTACCATGTTGGTGCTAAGAGAATTTTTCCAGTTGAAAGCTACAATGGTACAAAGAGCTCATATAGTTGGGTAAGGTAGGGTTCACTCTCTAGCCCTTTAGAGCTTAAAAAAAGAAAAAGTATTAAAGAAGCATTTCAGGGTCTTCTATATCCAAGACAAATTTTCCAATCTTGAGGGGAAGTTTCCTAACACCAGACTTCCCATGGAGAGTCGGAGAAGCAGCCTGAACTACTCTTGAATAACTCCCATCTCCTTCAAATACTCTTCTCTCTTTCAGTGTGAACCTGGACATTATGCCAGGCCAGCTGGTGGCTGTGGTGGGCACTGTGGGCTCTGGGAAGTCATCCTTGATGTCAGCCATGCTGGGAGAAATGGAAAATGTCCACGGGCATGTCACCATCAAGGTGAGTGGATGCCGAGGAGAAGAGTTCTGACATTCGAGCGTGGGCCACCGAGTGCTGCTTTCTTGTTTGGGAGCATGCACTGAGGAGGAGAATCTGCTAAAAGCTGTTGTTGTCTTGCTGTTGGTGCTGTCTTAGGGACATTTGTTAGACTTGCAAACTGTAGATCTTTGCCCTACTCCACACATAGATTCAAACTCAGGGGCAAATTCTGGAAACTTCCGGGGTTTTGTTTTTTTTTTGTTTGTTTTGTGGTTTTTTTTTTTTTGGTTTGTTTTTAAAGATTTTATTTATTCATTTGACAGAGACACAGTGAGAGAGGAAACACAAGCATGGGGAGTGGGAGAGGGAGAAACAGGCCTCCTGCCGAGCAGGGAGCCCTATGCGGGGCTTAATCCCAGGACCCTGAGACCAGGACCTGAGCCGAAGGCAGCCTCCTAACCAACTGAGCCACCCAGGTGCCCTGAAACCTGTGTTTTTAATGAGGTCCCCAGGTGATTGCCATATGTATACTTAACTTTGAAAACTTTATCTGTGTTTTTAGCTTTATCTGTGTTTCTAAAAGCATCATTAAAAATTTACATAACTTTTGGGGCGCCTGGGTGGCTCAGTTGGCTAAGTGTGCTTTCTCATGCCTTCAGCTCAGGTCATGATCCCAGGGTCCTGGGATCGAGTTCCCCATTGGGCTCCCTGCTCAGTGGGGAGTCTGCTTCTCCCTCTGCTTGTGTTCTCTCTCTCTCTCTCTCTCAAATCTTTTAAAAAAAATGTAACTCTGTAACCAGGGTTCCAACAAAACTAATAACAATAATAACAATTAAAACAGCAACATTATAAATTACACTCAGCATCACAGTTAACCCTGGACAGCCTACCTCCTCCTTTGAGAGCTTGGTCTTTGAGGGCACTGCTTCCAATACAGAAACTTGATATCAGGTGTAGATATCTTCATCAGTTTTTTTAAAACAGAGAGGAAATCTTTTCATAGTAGCTTCATTAGCACTCTCTGCTTCCCCAGACAGTTAAATTTAGGGGAAATTATAGGTACTTGGAATCATTTAACCAGTCACTACTTGCATCCCAAAAAAAAAAAAAGTCAATAAGCTTTTTAGCTTTTTTCCTTAAGATCTTCATATATTGCTAAGCATTTCTTTTTAATTAGGAGAGACCTTGCCCCTGGTTGCTTGACACTGACATGCTTAGAAAATTAAGAACTAACGCTTCTTTCACAGTATACTGACACTATTCCCTGGTTTACCAATCACTTATGAGCTAATTTACATTAAATAAACATGCAGTATAGCAGAATAGACTCTATAGATTAAAATCTGTTTCCTAATTTCTTTTTTAAAAAGATTTCTTTATTTTAGAGGGCATGTGAGTGAGCGGGGGCGGGGCGGGTGGAGGGAAAGCGAGAGAGAGAATTTCAAGTAGATTCGCTGCTGAGCACAGGCCTTCGTCAGGCTCCATCTCTCTTTGGACATGATCTGCTTCATGCATCAGCCTGCACCCTAATTCGGATCTCTTGGGTTTCCCTAAAATACCATCTATATTATCTCCTGTGTCAGTGTTAGCCCTCTGTTAGTCTTAGGAAACTCACTGGGGACTGACTAAAAAAACCCCTGTTCTAGGAGCAGCACGTGCATTCATCCCCCAGTCTTTAGGATCATGACTACAAAGTGATAGTAAAAAAAAAAGGGGGGGGGATAAATGAAGACTGGGGTCTCGAATCTTTCTCCCTTGTTGCTACAATACATACAAGCACAGTTATAAATATCAGATGTTCCGTTAGCCTAACATTCATCTTTTCAAATCCAAGTTCTGTTTTTTCTTCCCCATCCTCCCATTCCTTCCTCCAACCCTGCATTTCTGGAGAGACCAGTGTCACGTGCTCTGATCCTTCCTCATCTAGGGCACCGTAGCCTATGTCCCCCAGCAATCCTGGATCCAGAATGGCACCATAAAGGACAACATCCTCTTTGGATCCGAGTTCGATGAAAAGAGATACCAGCAGATTCTGGAGGCCTGTGCCCTCCTGCAAGACTTGGAAGTGCTGCCTGGAGGAGACCTGGCTGAGATTGGAGAGAAGGTACTTGGAACCCCAAGGGACCTTGAAGGGTGAAGAAATAGCAAAGACAAAAAAGTGAGGGTGGTGGAGAGGACAGGAGGACAAGAGCTGGCCGGTTTGTGTAGTTGGGTTGGAACAAATACCAGAAAACATGAGTTTATACAATATTTGAAAATTAAAAATTTGTAGTTGGAAGCAAATATCAAGAGTTGTGTCATCTAAAAGAAAGCTGATGAGGATCTGAGAGGCTAACCAACCAGTGCCTGGCCCAAGGCTGACCTCACAGGGGGAGGAGCAGAGAGGCAGGGCCAGAACTTGTGTCCTAACTCTACCTCTGGATATGACTGAGGCCCATAGAAAGGTCCAATAATCTCCTTCGCACACTTAGAAATTTAGTGTGAATGATTTTCTCAGGTTATTAATGCCTTTCTTAAAAACAGATTCTTAATGACTTTACAGTATCCATTATATGGTCATGGCATAACTGGTTACATATTTAGGGTGTTTTCAACTTTCCTCCCTATTACTAACAATGAATAGAGCAGCCTTTGGGGGACAAGGATCTTCAGATATTAGCAGATTAATGAAGATATGGCTCGAGAATGATTTTGTACATTAATTCAACATACATTTACTGAGGACCTACTATGTGCCACACACTATTTTAAGTGCTGGATTTACATCCATCAGTTAAATAGAGAAAATCTGCCCTGATCTAGTTTTACATTCCCATGGGGATGGATACAAAATTCATAAGTAAATCATATAATAGAAAATGGTAGGTGCCTGGGTGGCTCAGTTGTTAAACATCTGCCTTCGGCTCAGGTTATGATCCCAGGGTCTTGGGATCGAGCCCCACATCGGGCTGTCTGCTCAGTGGGAGGCCTACTTCCCCTCTCCTACTCCCCCTGCTTGTGTTCCTTCTTTCTCCATGTCTCTATCAAATAAATAAATAAAATCTTAAAATAAAATGGTAATTTGGGCCTACATTTAATAATTGGGCCTGAAGTAATGTATTTGAATCTAAGTTACTTACTTATATAAAGGAACTTATAAGATTTTAAAGTCCTTGATAACTTATGGGGGCAAATCTCTTCCTTTCCCCTCCTTAACAAATAGTGTCTGCGAAGGCAGAACTGTGGAGTAGTGCTTACCAGAAATTATTTTATTCTTCAGGGTATAAATCTCAGTGGGGGTCAGAAGCAGCGGATCAGCCTGGCCAGAGCTACCTATCAGAATTCAGACATCTACATTCTGGATGACCCCCTGTCAGCCGTGGATGCTCATGTGGGAAAACATATTTTCAATAAGGTCTTGGGTCCCAATGGCCTATTGAAAGGCAAGGTGAGAAAGTGTTTAAAGCAAAGAAGACATTGGCGTGGGGGGTGGGGTGGGGAGACACATCTCCTTGGACTGCTGCTGTCCTGAAGCAAATTTCCTTACTTACGTGGCTCCTAGGCTGCTGAGGACATACAGTATCACACTGGTCTCCCAGGCGAGGACCCATGAAAGATTCCATCTTGAGTTCATGGCTTGTGCCAGAACTGTCTAATTGGAGCCTTGTTCTGTGGCTCTGACATTGAGCCTCTTAGGATGATCGATTGTGATAGAAGGCTCTCTGAGACCTGTGGTATAATAAGGGATACGTTTGGGTTTTGTCCCCAGGTCCTGGCACAGACCCCCTAACCCTTGGGCTTTGCTGAGTAATAATGCTAGGAGTGGTTTCTGTTCACAAGCCTGAGGAGTGACTTGGGATGTGTTCCCTCTGCAGCTTCAGGACAGGGCTGTTGGAGAGAAAGCCCAGGTGATGGGCCGGTTAGAACTTTCAGCCCCACCTACAAACCTCTGGGGATGGAGGGAGGGCCTGAAGACTGGGTTACAAAAATCTGTGGACAATGGGATTCAAAGGGCTTCTGGATTGGTGTCAGCGCAGCAAAGGTCCTGAGAGGCTGGCCCAGCTGGTGAGAGCAGGGGAGGCCCACAGGTGCTCCCCACACCCCCTTCCGTTGCCCTGTTCACATTTCTTCCATTTGACTCTTCTTGAGTCGTGTCCTTTACAACGAGCTGACAAACCTAAGTGTGTTCTGGAGAATTGTGAGCCACTCTAGCAAGTTATTGTTCACGAGGAAGGGCCTTTATAGCTGGTTGGTCAGAAGTATGGGTGGTGCAAGAATTCCAGCCGGCATCTGAGGTCAGGTCCATCTCATGGGCCCGAGCCCGTAAGCTGTGGGGTCTGCGCTAATTCCAGGAAGTCAGAGTCAGAATTGAATTGAATCGTCTGAAAACCTCCCAGAGGACCCAACAAGTCACCTCACTGGTGGGACAGAGGTCATCCTGCAGGTTTTAGCGCTCTGCTCTATGAAGGCACTTTCCCAGATCCCCTGCAGGACGTAGGAATGCTGTGCCTGGAAGGGATGACTCAACCTGAACGTAAAGAGCCAACATTTCTTGAGTATTCGCTATGTCCCAGGCTGGTGCTAAGCACTTTGATGGCGTTTCCTCACTTGGTTCTCGCAATGCTCCTGAGAGACAGCACAGATGAGGCAGCCAGAACAAGTCAGAAGAGCCCGTGGTAGGTGAAGACTTGGCGTTCCTCACCGCGGGCCACTTAGCACATCTTCCCGGACCGAAAGGGGAAGGAGCTGACAGAGCCCTTCGAGGATTTGAGTGTGTTCCTCACCAGCAGTAAGTGTAGAATGAGGGCTGCCAAGAACAGCTCCCTGAGCACTGGTCAGTAAAACTCCATCTGTGCTTGGCCTGTTTCTTTCAAGACTTTTTGATTGCTGCCGGTCAGGATAGGTGGGCTGCTGTCCCACTGAGGCCCTTTGCCTCTTTGGATCAGCGAGTCAACAGGAGCTCACTCTCCATCTTACTCCTGGTTCTGGCTCCTGTCTGTAAGTCCTCTTTTTTTTTTTTTTTTTTTTTTTTTAAAGATTTTATTTATTTATTTGACAGACAGAGATCACAAGTAGGCAGAAAGGCAGAGAGAGAGAGAGGGGGAAGCAGGCTCCCTGCTGCTGAGCAGAGAGCCAGATGCGGGGCTCGATCCCAGGACCCTGGGATCATGACCTGAGCCGAAGGCAGAGGCTTTAACCCACTGAGCCACCCAGGCACCCCCTGTCTGTAAGTCCTCTTGGCCCCATTTATTCATGAACTGTGTACCACCCTGTGCCTGACTTGTTGCAAAGACTGGGCATGCACAGATGAAAAGGCCTGCTTTCAAGTAAACATACAATCTAATGGGAAGACATACAGAAAAGCGAACGTTAATAATACAAGAATTATTTTAATGGCAGTCTATACAAACTACAATAGAACCATTGGGGGGTACCCAAGTCTTACCTGGGGACTCAGGAAAGGCTCCCAGAAGACTTGGCTTTGAGCTGAGACTGAAAGGGTGAGCATTTCCTGGGTCTTCTAGATATGAGGGATCTGGTCTCTGTGGGGTCATGAGGTAGAGAACAGAGGCAGTGGCTTGGGTCCTCTCTCCAGAGGCCCATTTCAAGCCCATCCCCTGTCTGAAACACATTACTGATCCATGAGTGTTTTTCTTTCTCCAACTGGAGTCTCTGTGTCCTTGGTCAGTGTGGTTCGCAAGTACACAGGAACACAAGGGGTGCCAACTCTCCCGCACCAGGGAGGGCCTGGGCTGAAGACAAAGTTGGATACTCCTGCCGTGTCTCTAATGTGCTGAAAGAACCTGAGCAGCTCTTGTTAGTTTAGTTGGTTAGCTGGTTATTTGAAGGGGAAGTTAGCTAGCTAGTTATTTGGTTTGTATGCATCAGTTATATTGACAGGCTTTGATCTCAAGTGACATTCCTAAGCTCCCAGGAAGCTGGAAGAATGTGTGTAGGGCAAACCGCACTATCACTACAGAAAATAACTGAATATATCCACCTGGGAAGGAGTCTCATCTTACACACAGGGTCTGGTGTTAGGATGAGGTGCTGGAAAGGAAAGAGGAAGGCAAAGAGGTCAAGTGGTCAGGGCTACTTTTTGAAACTAAGCCCTACAGTGAATTAAGATGACTATTTTTCTTTTCTTTTCCTTTTTTTTTTTAAAGAGCAACCCAAGGAAGATGATAGATATTCTGGGTAATTGGAAGTTAGCTACCCACAGTTAGTGGGAGGTTAGTTTCTTTCCTTTTTAAGAGCAAGCCAAGGATGGTGGTGGCCAGAGCATCTCACCGAGGGAAGGCGATGGTACAACTCACTGTTGTTCTTTCAGACTCGACTCTTGGTTACGCATAGCATTCACTTTCTTCCCCAAGTGGATGAGATCGTGGTTCTGGGGCAAGGTACCATCTTGGAGAAGGGATCCTACAGCTCTCTGCTGGCCAAGAAAGGATCGTTTGCTAAGATTCTGAAGACATTCACAAAACAGACGGGTCCTGAGGAAGAGGCCACAGGTATGTAAGGAAGAATGGAACAGGATAAAGCTTGGGTATGGAAAGGGTAGGACTGGTAAACTGCTATCTCCATCCTGAACTATTCAGTATCCAGTAGATTAGATTTGGAAGTGAATTATGCAGAGAGCCAAAATCTGTTTTCTGTATTTTATGTCTCTGTAAAGAAACACAGTCTAGAAACTCTGTGCCTGAGCCAAACGGGGGGCTCATTTTGCTCAGATGGTCTCTGACAGGCAGTCGATGGACACTAGAAGGGTATGACTGAAGATTTAGGGTTATTAGCCCTTGTGGAAGAAACACTAGTGGCTTCAGGGGCCCCCTTTTAGGGATGCTGTGCTTCTATTGATTCATATTACCCATCCCACCCCAGCTACCCTGAATCCACTAAAACCACTTCCTGGACAGCTTCATAGGCTGGTCCCAAGTGTACACAGAATTTTTTTTCAAAGATTTTATTTATTTATTTGACAGAGCAAGCTCTCAAGTAGGCAGAGAGGCAGGCGGTGGGAGGGGGAGGAGCAGGCTGTCGGCTTAACCCACTGAGCCACCCAGGTGTCCCTGTACACAGAATTCTTGATAAGCCCTAACAAAGGCATCTGGACCAATATACCAAAACCACTGGGTGTTTCAACTCAGGAAAAATCATGGCAGGTGCATGGTCTCACAGTGTACCATAGGAATAGCCCCTAATACCGCCACTATTGGGATCATCAATTAGTTCTAGTCAGCAATGGAGCCCTGATCCCTGAGGACCTTCCCAAGAATCTGTCAACAGTAGTCCTGTACATAGTCCTAGGTATCTATTTCCATAGCAGTCACCAGCAGGAGATCAAGCCTGAGAAAGCGAGATCTGGAGAGTGAATTCCAGAAGTCAGTTGGGAGAGGGAGTAGCTACAGAGCCTGCAAGTGGGGGCTCATGCAGGCATTGAAGTCAGGGAATGTGATGGTTCAAAACCACCCTGGGGAGCTCAAGAGATGGAAAGAAAAGCCTAAACCAGAAAGTCTGTAAGTGTTGGAGGGATAGTGTAGGACAAAAAAACAGGATGATATGGGTGACAGGGACTGGCAGCCATCCCAGGAGACCGGGGTAGGGGCACTTCAAACCAGCAGAAAGGAAGAAGCCAGAACTTTCCATCAGCTTTTATGTACTCTAGGGACTGGCCTGGAGAAAACTAAAAGCACCTGCCTGGGGAGCAAAGGTCCCAAGTCAAAGGGCAGTGTCTCTTGATTCCCCTGAGTCATTGCTTAGTCAACCACATCACCGTGACCTGCTCCAACAGTTTCCTTATGCTAATTCTAGCCTTTTCCCCCCTCCCTTTGGCCATGATCTGAGTTTCTGGATTCTGTTATAAACCCCCATGGGTGGATGGCCCCTTTGAAGTATCCTGTCCTTTATGTACAAAGGTCAGTTTGCAAACCAGCTCATCAAGCCTTTGTTCTGGTAAACACTGATTAACTATGTCTGAGTGATGCCTGGCATGCTGCTGCTGTTGGTTCTGGGACTCAAGGTTCAGACGAGTATATGGCAGAATGAAGGGAAGGGCAGGAGGGCAAGGTGACCTGTATCAATACTGGTTTGGTGTATTAGTTTCTTAATTAGCTGGCATAACAAAGAACTACAGACCGAGTGGCTTAAACAACAGAAATTTATTTTCTTATGGTTCCGGAGGCTAAGTCCCAAATCAAGGTGTTGGTAGGATTCGTTCCTTCTGAAGGTGATGGGGAAGGATACGTTTCGGGCTTCTCTCCTAGCTTCTGAGGTTTCTTGGCAATCTTTGGCAGTTTTGGCTTGGAGACACACCACATTGTTCTCTGCCTTCATCGTCTCATGGGATGCACGTGTGTCTCTATGTCCAAATTTCCCCTTTGTATAAGGACATGAGACATAACGGATTAGGGGCCCATCCTACTCCAATCTGACCTCCTCATAACTAACTATGTCTAGAATGAGCCTACTGCCAAATAAGGTCATATTCCAAGTTAGTGGAAGTTAGGATTTCAACACACAAATTTGGCAGCAGACACAATTCAGTCTATCACACCAGTCCTCTGACATACCCAAATTCCTATCTTTCTCATGTGCAAAATACATTCATGCCATACCGACATCCACAATGCCTTAATCATCCCAGTATCAACTCTAAGTCCAAAATCTCATCTAAATGCCAGTTCAAAGTCCGCATATCAACATCTGACTCACGCAAGTCACTTGTGGGTGAGACTTGGAGTCTTTGGGCAGAATTCCTCTCCATCTGTCAAGCTGCAAGATCAGACAGGTTATCTGCTTCAGCAGTGAAACAAGCATAGGATAGACATTCCCATTCCAAAAGGGAAAGATCAGAAGGAAAAAAGGGGTCATGAATCCTAAGCAAATCTAAAATCTAGCAGGACAGATTCCATCAGATTTTAAGGTTTCATAATGATCTTGTTTGGCCCGATGATGCTGTCTGTTGTTTAGGCTCAACCTGGGCTGGTGGTTTCAACTCCTCCACCCCTAGGCAGTGGTCGCACCCTATGGAACTGAGGAGTAGCCAACCCCAGTGTCATTTTTCCCTTTACTTGAATGATAACACAGCTCTCCACAGCTGGATAGCTCTATTGGTACATTTTCTGCCTGTAGAATCCTAGAAGTCTGGCAGCGTTCCTTCGTTTAGTCCTGCCTCTGTCCCCTCCAGTCCAGACTGGCAGCATTTCTGCTAAGAGGGTTGGTTGGGTTAAGTCATATACTCAATCTCCTTAGTAAATCTGCTCTTGAGCCTTGCGGGTGGATTTTTCATTTTCATTACTGTGCTTTTCTAGAATTTCTGCTTTCTTTTTTAAAATTTGATCTCTCTATTGATGTTCTCTGTTTGATGAGAACTCATTCTCATACTTTAGATCTCAGACATAGCTTCCTTTCGTTCTGTGGACATAATTATAATAGTCAATTTCAAGTCTTTCTCTGCTAAGTCCAATGTCTGTGCTTCCATGGGTACAGTTCCTGTTGACTGTCCTTTTTTTTTCCCCCCCATATATGGTCCCACGCTGCTTTCTTTGTATGTCTCACAAATTTTTTTGTTGAAAACTGGTCACTTTAAATAATGCAACTCTGGAAATAAGATTTTTCTTCCTTACGCTGCCAGGATTTGTTGTTGTTTGTCCTGTTTAGTTTCCTGAACTAATTCTTATGAAATATGTATTTTTTGTCCTACGTGGCCGCAGAAGTCTCCGCTTGGTTGGTCAGTTAATGATTGGACAGAGATTTCCTTAAGGGCCTGGAATCAATAAGTCACTCAGCTTTTTCTGAAAGGCTTCATGATGGGAGGGAAGGCATGTCCCTAACACGCCAATAGGCGGTTGACAATTCTGCTTCACCTTTTTTCCCTTCTTGCCCAGAGTCTGAAGGTTAGCCTGGGTGAGAGAATAGGGCCTTTTCACGTCTGTCTTGAGCATGTGCACAGCCCTACCCGTGTGTACAGCATTCTAGATTGCCAGGAATACATTAAAAATATCAAAGATCTCTAAGGCTATCTTCTTGCCCAATTTTCCCTTTTAAGTTTTTGTTTAGCTTATTATTTGCCCTGTTATCATCCCTTAGGCAACTCTGATGTAAACAGTTGCTGCTGATTACTTCAGCTAACTCCAAGTCTGGTCCAATAAAAACAAGCCCTGTGAATGGGGTTTTCTAGAGAACTGCAGACAGGTCAAATAATGACTATTCTCTAGGGATTGAAATTGGTAATCCAAGGATTAATGGGACTAGTAATCATAACTGCAACTTTTTACCTAGGCCTTTTTTATTTACCTTTAAATTCCCCTGACTCTCCCTCTCTGGGGAGGAAAATTTGAGATTTGTCCTCCCATCTCTTCACTTGGTTTCCTCTTGCATAAACCCTTTCCTTGCTGAACCATCAGTATCTCAGTGATTGCCTGTCCTGTTTATTGGGAAGTCGGACTTGGGTTTGGTTCCAGGTTGAGACTTTTGGGAGAGTTTTGAACACATTCTCTTCCCTCCAGCAGTTAGGAGGCTGCTGATTTTTTTGTAGTTACCATGTTTGTGAGGTTATTAGTATTCTAGGCTATAGCAGATCCAAAAGGAAATTAAACTATCGAAAAACTTAATGTTCTTGCTGACATTTAGCCATTTTTCTTAAATAAATGTTCCTTGGATTGTTGCAAGACTGGTTAATTTCAGAGTTATAAAGTTGGTTTTAACAATATTTTGCCATTGGGGCACCTGGGTGGCTCAGTCATTTGGGCGTCTGCCTTCGGCTCAGGTCATGAGCCCAGGGTCCTGGGATCAAGGCCCACGTCTGGTTCCCTGCTCAGCGGGAGCCTGCTTCTTGCTTTCCTCCCTGCTCATGCTCTCTTCTCACTATCTCTATCTTTCTCTCAAATAAATAATTAAATAAAATCTTTTAAAAATATATTTTGCCATTGATTTCATGGAGTTATCAATTTCCAGAGGTCTTTACCGTTACCACTGATGCCCAGGCTGTTTTACATTTTATTTTTAATTTTTACAATTTCTTTCTTATTTGCAGGGTACGTTTTTAAAATGTTTTAAATTCAGGGACGCCTGGGTGGCTCAGTCAGTTGAGTGTCTAATGCTTGATTTTGGCTCAAGTCATGATCTCAGGGTTGTGGGATTGAATCCCATATCGGGCTCCATGCTCGGCATGGGGTCTGCTTGGAATTTTTTCTCTCTTCCTCCTCTCTCTCCCTCTCTAAAAGGGAAAGGAAAAAAAAAAAAAGAATAAAAATAAAAAATGTTTTAAATTCATAAAACTTTGTAAAGTTATTTGAAATTCAAGAAGAACATTTTATATTTACACTCACCTCCTTAGTCAATTCTAGGAATTAGGACTCTTCTGCTTATCTACTCTAACCCTTAAAAAGTTCTTTTCTTTCTGCAAAGAAACTAAGATGCTTCTGGGAACATTTCTCTCCTTTTGACCATTTCTCTTCTACTAGAAACTCCTCTCTCCTTTATCCTGGTATTTCTCAGTGAGAAGGTATACTAATCAATAATATTTTTGGAGCAAAATCACCAGCCTGTGTGTATGTCTAAAATCTCTTGCTGAGGGGCAAGATCAGAAAAGAATTCTTCTTGTTTGTAGAGCTTTGCAGCTCTGTTTCCATCTCCCTAACCTTTGATGTATCTCCTAGTCAATGAGGACACAGAAGAAGATGATGACTGTGGGCTGATGCCCAGTGTGGAGGAAATCCCTGAGGATGTGGCCTCCTTAACCACAAAAAGAGAGAACAGCCTTCATCGAACACTCAGTCGCAGGTTGGTCATCTCGTCAGCTGGCAGCCCTCAGCACATCCATATTTCCACTCGATCATTCTCTTTCTCTCTGTGGGCTTTTCCCAAGGGAGTGGACAACAGGATACTCCTGGCCCTTCCTTTGTTTCTTTGGATGGAGTGGGGGCTGGGGGGTGGCAGGTTTCCCCCAGAACACTTCAATGTAAGCAGAGCGACAGTGACCCGTGCTTGCTTCTTGACCTTGGGGTGCACCTGTGTGCTCAAGAATGCATCCCCCCTCTCGATTTCTCAGTTCTAGGTCCAATAGCAGGCATCGGAAATCCCTAAGAAACTCTTTGAAAACTCGGAATGTGAACACCCTGAAGGAGGAAGAAGAAACAGTGAAAGGACAAAAACTAATTAAGAAGGAATTCATACAAACTGGAAAGGTGGGCACCACGATAAAAAGTTCCATTTGAGGTGATACAAGGCTTGGGATCTGAACATTGTAAAGTTTGATGATTTGACTATCTGTCTATAAGAGGGATAAGTCTTGCAAATCATTAAATTCATCATTGAAATGTTGGTGGAGGCTTTGGGCTTTCTATCAAATCATATTTCCAAGAATGACAGGTTTCCCGTGTATATCTTCCTAGCACATTTCATGAATGATTCCATTCTGATATGGGGAGAGAACAATAAAACTGCTTTGAGATGCAAGTCTTGGACCCAGAGAACACTAATAAATCAATCTCAGAGCACACGATTCAAGTTAGTAAAACTTAAGACCTTAAACCTAAGACCTTGTTTTTAACTTAAGTCCAAATTAATAATTTAACTTAAGTTAAAAACTTAAAGTTAAAAAAGTTAAGGGACGCCTGGGTGGCTCAGTTGGTTAAGCAGCTGCCTTCGGCTCAGGTCATGATCCCAGCGTCCTGGGATCGAGTCCCACATCAGGCTCCTTGCTCCGCAGGGAGCCTGCTTCTCCCTCTGCCTCTGCCTACCACTCTGTCTGCCTGTGCTCGCTCGCTCGCTCGCTCTCTAACAAATAAATAAATTAAAAAAAAAAAACTTAAGTTAAAACATAAGTCCAAATTTAAGTCCAAATTAATAAGTCCAAATTAATAATCCAAGGTCTACAGTATAAACCCCATCCCATTCTGGTGTGTGTGTGTGTGTGTGTGTGTGTGTGTGTTGTTGTCGTCGTCATCGTCGTCCCACTCTGTTTTTATCTTTCTCCCTTAATTGCATCTAGAAGCTCATTAATAATGTGATGTTATTTCCCCTGCGCTGTATTTCAGCATTGATTATGATCCTGGCCCAATGCAGAAATAGACCACAGATGACCAAATCTTGCTACCTGCTATCCACTTTTCCAGGGGAGGCCACTCCCCCTTGTGATTGGTATTCTAGGTAATTCCTCACCAAACGCCATTAGGATTTCTAACACTGAGGATGGGGCTTTTCAGGTGAAGTTCTCCATCTACCTCAAGTACCTAGGAGCAATAGGATGGTATTCGATATTCTTCATCATCTTGGCCTATGTGATCAATTCTGTGGCTTATATTGGATCCAACCTCTGGCTCAGTGCTTGGACCAATGACTCTAAAACCTATAATGGCACCAACTATCCAGCGTCTCAGAGAGACCTGAGAATTGGCGTCTATGGAGCTCTGGGATTCGTGCAAGGTACTTCTGATGGTGATGACAGCCATCTCTTAGAGAATCTGTCTCGTCTGTGTACTTTGCCTAGACCCAGGGCAAAAAAATGCCCTTGTGTCCTTGGCACAAGTCCTGCGGACCGTGCTGACTAAACAGTTCTATTTCTAGGTGCATTTGTGCTCATAGCAAATCTCTGGAGTGCCCATGGTTCCACTCACGCATCGAACATCCTGCATAGGCAACTGCTAAGCAGTATCCTTCGAGCACCCATGAGTTTCTTTGACACAACGCCCACAGGCCGGATTGTGAACAGGTTTGCTGGGGTAGGTACCTGAATGGCTGTGTGATGTGTTTGTATGCTGAGGGTGTTTCCACTCTGACAGGGACAGAATTCTCCCAGGGCTTGTCGAGGCAACGCCATGCCGTTACAGTTCCTCGGTCCACTTAGCATGCACATGCTTCCTGCATACCCAGGATGAGGTCCCAAGGATCCTGGAGACACAGAGATGAAAAGTTCTGGCCCTTTGAGGCGCTCACCATCTAGTGAGGGAGACAACCAAGGAAATAAGAGGAGTACGACGGAAGACAGTAAAACCAGTGACAGCGATGTGTGTAGAGTGGTGTTCTGGGAACACAAAACAGTGACAGAGAACAGCAGTAGTAGCTCAGCCTGGGTGACAGGGCGGGAAATGTCAGAAAACATGAGACTTAGGTCCTAGAAGAAACTTTCTTAGCCAGGGAGATGGTGGAGCCAGGGGTTGGCGGTAGAAGCAAAATGAGAAGGAATATTCTGCCGAGGGGGAAACACAAGTAAAAGCACCATCACTGGCTAGAATGGTGAATAAAAGGGAAAACAGAAAAACCCTTTGCTTGGTCTATGTTCTGTACCTGCTTCTATCTTTGCTACTTTAAGAATAAACTGGGTCTGAACTATGGAAGAGAGCCACCTATAATTTAATTTAATTTAATTTGATTTACTTTTAAAAAAGATTTTATTTATTTGACAGACACAATGAGAGAGGGAACACAGGCAGGGGGAGTGGGAGAGGGAGAAGCCGGCTTCCTGCTGTGCAGGGAGCCCTATGCAGGTGCCTGATCCCAGGACCTTGGGATCATGACCTGAGCCAAAGGCAGACGCTTACTGACTGAGCCACACAGGTGCCCAAATTTTAATAAGGTTCTAAAACCTGGTCTCTACATACTGCAGATCCTGGAGCCCTTGGCATTCACTCATTCCACAGCACTTCTCAAGCACCCAAGAGGAGCACTGGAACGCTCACTAAATGTTAAGATCGTAGATGGCTCTCTTCCAAGGGCCAAACCCAACTCATTCATTCTCAATGCATAGGAGATAGTAATTTCAGGAACAGAGGAAGAAAGCAAGGAATTCTGAGTAACAGTCAACTGTCATCAGCACAGTTTAAGTCCTCTGTTTGTAGAAGAGGGAGCACGTTTTTCAAAATGTCTGAGCAGCTACGGGCCCTTCCTGGTTTTGTCTTGGAGCAGACAGAAGAAAGGCCAGCCCACAGCCAGGTTCTGGGGACACAGTGGCTGCTTCAAAAGTGTGCACATTGATTGATCTGCATTTATCACTTTCTTCTAGGACAAAAATGGTACCATTTTTACAAAATGGTATCCCCAATGATATCATTGGGGACCACTTCAATAGGTTTTCTGCTCTTCAATAGAACCTAAAATAGCATACAATTTTATTGTATGAAGATTCTCACGGGAATTTTGCAAAAATTGCACACTTTTCTTATGTTGCAAAATATACATAATTAATCTTCTGAAAAAAGAATGCAGAACTCTTACTGTGAGTTAGTAAGGCAACTGTTCTATTTTGCTCACTACTTTTGCATGAAAAAGGAAACTCGTGTTTGATTATACGGTGAGTTAAAGGGGAAGGTGGCCCATGCCTATAAAGGAAAGTTTGATTTAGAATCCTCTAGGATTGATAGCTGAGCCCCTAAGAAGAGGTGAAGGGAAAGGGTAGAAGAAAGAAAGCTGGAGAATCTGTGCCAAGTAGGGGTAAAAAGTAACCTACATAGAACTCGTAGCCTGTGAGGATTTCTTTTTTTCTGCCAATCCTGGACATAAAGTTATTTGCATCCTGCTATGACTTTGGGAAGGTAAATTAGACTCAGGAGTCATTCAGGACTCTCTTGGGAAACTTACCCTTACCCAGATTGGGACACTCCAGAGATAATTTGAATTTGCCTTGATAATCACATATTACTAATTGTAGAATCAGCAATATCTAGAAATAATTGGTCAGGGAAACCCAAAGTGTAAGTCAGCCTTCCTTGTACAGTATACTAAACCATTATCCATTTATCCACCTGTCCAACTGCTCATCTATTCAGCATGACATGAAAGCAATATGGCAGTAAGACCCATTTTCACCTCTGGGTTACTCCGTTAGAACACTGGTCAGGCAAGGGTCACATTCAAACTCCTCCTCCCTCTCCCCTTGAAGCTCTGTGCGTGGTGGAGAAAACAACTTTCCAGGTAGAGGATGGTTCTTTAGTCAAGTGGGGGTGACCAGGCTTGTTAACTGGAGCCTTCATACGAATTGAATGCTGGTTATGTGCCAGGTTCTGTTTAGGCACTCAATGGAAATAGGCCCCTTGTACAGTTAGATTAATTGAATTGGTTTGGTTATAGGAGGATTTACCTGTAAAACTCTATTAGCTTACAATGGTTTAATAAATTTGAAAACCTTTACCAAATCTATTGAAAAAGGTGACGGGTGACTGCCATATCTGTTTGGAGGGATTTAGAAAGATGAAGAAATTACAGAAATGAGATTGGTTATTGGGAGGAGCAGAACAGTATATTGCAAATGAATATCATGAAATGATTAAACGAAGGAGACACAACCCAGAATCAAACACATTCTCTGCTGGAATCAGGAAGATGGAAAATGGGGCAGAAATCCATTAGTATACCATTCTTCTAATTCTGTGTTCCTAGGATATTTCCACAGTGGATGACACCCTTCCCTTATCCTTGCGCAGCTGGATATTGTGCTTCCTGGGAATAATCAGCACCCTTGTCATGATCTGCACGGCCACTCCAATCTTCGTCATCGTCATCATTCCTCTTGGCATCATTTATGTGTCTGTTCAGGTAGGTTTGGAAACAGCTAGGTCTCCTCTCTACTTATGAAAGCCCAGGCTCTTTCCTGAGAATCTTCTGTTTTGTCTATTGCTAATCACTCAGTCCTGTTCGGCTTCTTTGTCATTTAGTCCTATATTGATATACCAAGGAGCCATAGGCCACTGTCTAGAGCTCAAACATCAATACCAATTCGTATATGGTTCAGAGAAAATCTCACCTTAGCTTCTGCCCCCCAGAAGCTTATATGGGGCAGATTTATGTTTGGATCCAAGACTACCTTGAGGTAGTCAAGCCATCCAGAGGTTGGCTCTGGATGATCTTGAAGTTCGGTAAGATCCCCCATAATCGTTAGGTCATTGGTTGCTTCTAGAAGGGTTATACCATGGCTGCTTCCTTGACTGGCTTAGGCTTATCTTAGGCTTATCTGCTGGGAGATCTCGGCAGGAGCTAGATCTCTTCTCACTTCAGGGTAGTTCTAGTTTCACTGGGATGCCTATGGATGATGGGATATCTGTAGGCTCAATGTCAGTATGTTCTTGAGGGAACCAGTGGCTTGAAAACCAATTCTCAGGAAAAAAAAAAAAAAAAAAAAAGAAGGGACTCCATTCCCATATTAAAAACTGATGAGGGGAGGCAAGCTGTGGAGAGAATTCCTTAGGATGATCTATTCGCCTTGGGAAAACAATTCCGAAAAACTTGCATTCAAGGGCAGCCCTGTCACCTGTGGTAAGGTGATACCCCCTGGTATTTGTGTTAAGTTCCTCAGGTATATTGTTACCTCAATGACAGCCTCTCAGCCATTAAAGAAGCAGGATATTTAAGGAAATTTCCAGGTATAACATTTTGAATTCTGACACTCAAATGCCCATCCCTTTCCTGGTTTCAACAAATCTCCACAGATCTCATAGCACCACAACCTCATCCTTCAACCCTTGTGTCTCAAAACCAAACTATACACTTTTAGTTCTAGTTCTTAGACTCTTGGCACTCCACACATTTCCAGAACTACCTCTATCTTCACACACCGTTGAAGCACAGTGTGGTCACTTACCTGACTGTTCAATTTTTATCTAAACCTTAGAATGCCTTTCTCTGGCCATTTCCTGCCCATCTCCACTTTCCGTGCCCCTTGGGTCCCAACTACAATTTCAAAATCCATTTGGAGACCATTTTTCTAGCTGCTATAAAAACTGTCACTTGGACAGTGTATGCAGATTCTTGGGAGAATATGGATTAGGCTGACAAAATTCCTCACGTGGTTATAGTCTCCTCACCTTCATCATCTTCTGTTCCCCACCAACCTCTTCCTTTGTGCCTCTCTCATCATTCCTCTAGCCAGAGGGGAGGCTGGAGGCTTCTGTCCTGTTCAAATATTGGCTGTGCCCATCAAGGTGAAGGACACATGCAACATGATTGTGTGACTGACTCTTTACTTTTGGGGTCCAGATATTTTATGTGGCCACTTCCCGCCAGCTGAAACGCCTAGACTCTGTCACCAGGTCCCCAATCTACTCTCACTTCAGTGAGACAGTGTCAGGTTTGTCCGTCATCCGCGCCTTTGAGCACCAGCAGCGATTTCTGCAACACAATGAAATGGGGATTGACACCAACCAGAAATGTGTCTTCTCCTGGATTGTCTCCAACAGGTGAGGCTGCTCCTGTGTATTTACCGAAATATGCACTTTGGGCTTCCGTGTGTTTATTAGCTACGGGAGGGGAGGTGTAGGCAGTGATGTGAATTTCACCGTGGCCAAACATGGCTGTCCCGTAAGTAGGAGAAAGTATGGGCTTCAGGGTCAGAGACGGGGTCCCTCTGCCTACTCTATTTACCAAGCTAGGTAAAATGCCTTGACCTTCTAAAGAAAATCTCACTTCTTGTTTTTACAATGACTAGAACACAACCTATATCATAAGTCAAATGACTTCTATAAGTATTTGATATCCCAGGTACCAAACAAGTGGGGTGAGCTGGGCATTCGTAGTTGGCATCCCTGAGAAGCAGATGTGAGATTCTCCACAGGCAGGACACTCTTTGTTGGGTGGCGAAAGAATCTTGCTTGCTTGGTAAAGCATGTCACTCGGCCTTGGGGTTGTGAGTTTGAGCCCCATGTTGGGGGTAGAGTTTACTTTAAAAAAAAAGTGAATTCCTGAACTCCACTCCAGGCTCCCTGAATTTTCTTGCATGAATTTTATATTTTTAATAATTACCTCAGACAATTCTTCTGCTTTGGCAAGTATGGGAGACCCTGAATCACAGGATTCCCTTCATGTAGCAAACTTCCCTAGTACCTTTAAAATGCCATTTATTTTCTAAAACCTAATTTTAAAAGACTTTAGGAACATATGATATAGTCATATTGAGGCATCTTGTGAGAACACAGCCCAACCAACTCAATCCCTCCCAATGTTCCATGGACATGTAGGTTGCTGGTTAAGGTAAGGAGGTGAATGTCAGTGACACTTTTTCTCTGCTGCTGTTGCTCTACAGGTGGCTTGCAATTCGTCTGGAGCTGATTGGGAACCTGATTGTCTTCTTTTCATCCCTGATGATGGTTATTTATAAAGATAACCTAAGTGGAGACACTGTGGGCTTTGTTCTGTCCAATGCACTTAATGTGAGTATGAAGGTTGGGAGGTAAATTGATGCACTTATTCTCAAACTGAGTCTAGAGTATACCATGGAGTTTGTGTTCTTGATTCCTTTCGAGATCCAGAGGGACTAGGGAAGACTGAGGTTCAATCCCTGGCTCTGTCTCTTACTAATTGTGTAACCTATCGACATGTTCCTTACCCTTTCTGAGTGGGTACCAGTGTCATCTGGAAAAATGGACAAAAATTTTGTTGCCCTTGGAAGTTAAGAAAGCAATGTGAGGGGTGCCTGGGTGGCGCAGTGGGTTGAGCATCCAACTCTTGGTTTCGGCTCAGGTTGTGATCTCAGGGTTGTGAGATAGAGCTCTGTGCTGGGCTCCATGCTGCTCAGTGTGGAGTCTGCTTGGGATCACCCTCTGCCCCTCCCCCTACACTCGTGCACTTACTCTCCCTCTCACTGTCTCCCTCAAATATTAAGACAGCAATTCAAGATGACTTGATCTGATAGTTCCCTGTCTCTTTGCCTCTTTGCCTGATTCTAGTCAAAAAAGAATAAATGAGTTTCTTTCCATTTATTATTATTATTATTTTTAAAAAGGCTCCATACCCAACGTGGGGCTCAAACGCACGACCTTGAGATCAAGAGTCACAGGCTTCACCAACTGAGCCAGCCAGGTGCCTTCAGTTTCTTTTCCATAATATAGCAGTAACAGAAAGTCTTTTGAATATCTTCCTCTATTTTTGTTTTTCTTAAATCACAGAATAGAGTTAATTCTAATAAAGAATGTAGTCCAGTAAAGCTATATAATGTATCCCCAGTATGACTAGGTAATACATTATTTCCTAGTGCCCAAGGTTGTGGCTGACACTACAATCTGTGTTCACTAAAGGATACTCATTTAATGAGTCATTTGACCATCTTTCATGATATTTCGGGAACTAATATATTGGCTTACATTACTACCAGTCAGTTCTGTATGGTGCTGTGCTCATTTGGAGTTAATAAGGCCTAAGGCAATCACGGTGGGGCCCTGAAGAGAACTCTCTTGTTCACCAGAGTTATTCAGTTCCTTGTGCCACTGCTCCTTCATTACCCCCAACCCCATTTTCAGGCTTATTAACCTCGGGTAGATGGGGCAAAGACAACAATTAGACTAAATGAAAACAAAAACATTCAGATATCAACAATTCATTTCACATGGTTCGACCTACACAAAGTGGTTACTCTTCTCTCCAACATCCTGTACTCTCCCTCTTTTTAACCACCATTTGCTCAAAAAAGCACAAAAAAACCCCACACAAAACCCTGGTCTGAGTGTATGTGTGAAAGAAGCTTGCATCTAAGTAATCCACAGATTCCCCAGGCTCTAGACTGGCACAGACTTGGACAAGCTCTGACTGCTGGTTACACATGTTTCTGCAGGCAGGAGTTTACTGGGGTCAAGGAGGGTCCTTGTCGATGCTCCACCCTGAGCCTTGGGCTCTTGTTGAAAGCAGAGAGAGGAAGCAGCTTTTTGGAAAGCTTTCTCTTATGCTTTCCCCATTTATAGAATGCCACCCACTACTCCTTCCGCAGAGAACACTGGGCTTCCAGGCAGGAGATTGGAGTTCTGGTCCCACTCTACCACCTGCCAGCTTCTCCAACCCCAGCTTAGCCCCAGCCACTCTGGGCTCTGTTGTCTTTCATGTGCCATCACACAGTTGAGCTCTTAATTGTCTTCCAGACCATACTGGTCTCATTGCCTCCCCAGGGAGGTGAGAATTGTCACTGACACCTTTCCCTGCTCTCTCGAAGAGCTCAGCATAGTGCTAGTACGAAGTGGCCACTGGATTGACCTTATGGTTTGACTGAGTTGGTATCTGAGCCAGAGGTGATCTTTAGTTTTCTGTTCTTTTGTTTTTTTTTCCTGTAGATCACACAGACCTTGAACTGGCTAGTGAGGATGACATCAGAAATAGAGACCAACATTGTGGCTGTTGAAAGAATAAATGAGTACATAAAAGTGGAAAATGAGGTAAGAAAGATTTAGAAGAACCTGGGGACAAGGCAAAAGAAAAATGTTCCCCTCAAGAGCGCATCTTTACCCTGTCTAGCGATTTTACGTGGAGTCAAAAAGGTTCTTCTAAAGTTTGCCTTGCTCTAATTCAACCCAATTTCTTGAAACTTAAAATAGGAAGTGGTTTAGGGGGAGGTGAGGTCTTGGAATGCACCAGGTTAAAGGTGTCTTCATTCTGGAAGTCCACAGAGCAGCACCGTGGAATGGAGTTTCTTTGACTGAATAAGGCAGGAACCTTCTGGGAGTACTGGTCTAATTCATTCTAGTCAATACAGATGCCCACAGGTGGCTAGGACACTGCTATCCTCCTAGTCTGTGACACGAGACCTGTGGGGACTATTCAGTGAGTTGCCACCACGTAAAGCACTTCTCTTCCTGTCTCTTTGCCAGGCACCCTGGGTGACTGATAAGAGACCTCCCCCAGGTTGGCCCAGCAAAGGGGAGATCCAGTTTAACAACTACCAAGTGCGGTACCGGCCGGAGCTGGATCTTGTACTGAGAGGGATCACTTGTGACATTGGGAGCATGGAGAAGGTAGGTGGAGCTGAAGAAAGGCCTGAATGTGTGTCCTCGTGATCAGGACACAGTTGGACACAGGGGTGGAAAGCAGCTGGGCTCTGTTTTCATTATTGGGCTGGAATGAGAGGGTCAGGGCAATCTACTGCCCTGGGAAGGTGCAGGGACACAGTTCCACCACCAGAGGGCAGGATATCAACAAGGGATCAAACCGACTTACTGGGGCTGGAAGGGTTTTCTGCTCAGCCCTTCCCTGTCTCCCTGCGGGGCACCGGTGGCAGCACCATCTTCTCCTCTGGCTGGTGGGGGCTCATTTCCTGTAAGGGCCATGTCTTGTGGAGGGGAAATCAGGAAGCACCCCCTAGGGAAGGAACTGGTGAGAACAGCAATGTGGAGGTGGTCCCGGCAGAGAGAATGATTTAGTTCTCTGGTCTGCAAAGTCCTGCACCTTCCTGTGGTGCTCCTGTTCTCAAGGACTTGGGGTCTGATGTAAAAACGTAGAAATGTTAAAAAAAAAAAAAAAAAAGTAAAAAAGTCTGGGTAAGGTTGCTGATGAGGTTCTCAAGTGATGTGAGGCCTGACTTTCCCTTTTCCTCACTTCTAGACAAAGATTTTTTTTTAATAAAAGAAAGAAACCAAACCTATAGTGTCCAGTCATAATTATAACAGCTGCTGATGTGTCCATTTCCAACAGTCATTGTAGTTCTGAGCAACAGCAATTGAGAAAGTAGAATGAGAAGGCCTCTTTTTCTGACATCTGAGCCCATTTTTATCACCAAAACCAAAACTAGTAGAATACCTTTGAGATGGAGGAGCCAATCACTGCCTCTTTCCACCTGGGGTTATGAATGGCCCAGGCTAAAATCGTCCCCCCCAGAGAAGTACATGGTGAACTAACGTGCAAAGGAACTGTATTTACAGATTGGTGTGGTCGGCAGGACAGGAGCTGGGAAGTCCTCCTTGACAAATGGCCTCTTCAGAATCCTCGAGGCTGCAGGTGGCCAGATCATCATTGATGGAGTAGATATTGCTTCCATTGGGCTCCATGACCTCCGAGAGAAGCTGACCATCATCCCCCAGGTGAGCTCTAGAACTTATTCTGTACCAGCAGCAGGGGACAGCTTTCTATACAGGAAACATGCGCATCTTCTTCTTGATGTATATTCACTTAGCAGTGTCATTTCTGCAGGCTACTCAGGATATCTAAGCCAGTTCCCTAAGACACATCCTTTCTAGAACTTAAAAATAACGCGGGCATTTTGTGGGGATAGGCTTGTGTGACTGCCAGCATCTAACCGCTAGGTGGCAGGAACACAACAGAAGTGAAATAGAGCAGATGATTATTTAGCATTTCTAGAGCCCATCCTGGGTTCACAAGACCATTGCAATCAACATTTGCAGTTTTGCTGCTGAAGCTTGAAACCATTAAGCTTTATACTCCCCATTTGCTATCGTTAAAAGACAGCGGAGGGAATTTGCTGCAGGTTTTTGCCAGCAAGTGGAACGCTTAGTGTGCATCAGCAGAAAAGTCTTCCTTTGGCTTCCTCTGGACCCTCCAAATAAGGTCTGCCTTGGAGGCGGCTTGGCCTGGGGGGAGGGGGTGGTATGTGGGTCCTTATTAGAATCATTCCTCCTCTATTATTGTAGCCAAGTCTCTGGGGATGGTTTTGGTTTGTCCGATGTTCACTCAGTTTGATGTAATCTTTTCTCCAGCTTCTTCAAAAGCTTAATAAATTCTTCCATGACTGTACTGTCCCTTCCCCGGCCCACCCCTCATCTCTTCACTTCCATACCCTGAATTTTCATTTGAGGGTGTGGAACATTCCTCTTACCTTCTTAAGATATGCTGAGGCAAACTTGGAAATCCATAAATGAACCTCAAAATGAAAAAACCAAAGATTCCCCTTTACCCTGTGGAAGCCCCTCTAGTCTCTGCAAGAGCTTGACCACTAATGAGCTGTGCATCTCGGGCCCATCCTGTCTTCTTCTAGCCACAAATAAAACCTGCCAGACCCTTTCTTGTCACGAGCTTCAAGAGCCCCCCTCCTCCCTTGACTCGCAGGATCCCATCCTGTTCTCTGGAACCCTGAGGATGAACCTAGACCCTTTTAACCACCACTCAGATGAGGAGATTTGGAAGGCCCTGGAGCTGGCTCACCTCAAATCCTTTGTGTCTGGCCTGCAACTTGGGTTGTCTCATGAAGTGACAGAGGCTGGTGACAACCTTAGGTAATGTTTCCTAACCCACTTCCCCCACAGGCGGTGGGAGGAGGTGGGGGGAAGCACCCCTTTGTTCCTGGTGCTAGTAGTAGTCTGTGGGATCACAGAATTACTCTGGTCCTGGGTGCCTTCCGAGTGGTAGGCATGGCATGGACCCTGAGCTGAGAAGCTCCCAACAGAAGGGTGGCCCAGTAGCTCTGGCTTCCCTTGGGAACTTGTTATGAATGCAGACTCTGACGCTAGACCGACTCATCAGAATGTACGTGTTAGCATGAGTCCCAGGTGATCTGTGTGTATATTACAGCTTGAGAAGCACTACCTAGAGCAGGGAGTCTTAGCGAGGCTACGCACTAGAATCCCTTAGGGAAATATTTAAAAATCCCAATGCCCAGGTGGTGCCCCCAGACCCACTGAATCAGGGGCCCAGGTGACGTCAGTGTGTAGCCTTGATACAGAATGCCATCCCGTTTGTTTTCCGTCAGCAACAGATCTAGGAACTAGCAGGACATAAGTGGGTCTTCAGGCCTATGCAAAAGACCCTTCAGTCCACAAATATGTACTGATTGTATAGAAAATGTCATGTAGCAGATATGCAGCCATGAGGGGCTGTGGGGGCCCCTCTGGCAGGATATGACACGGGGGCCTTGCCACATCTGGTTTGTGAGAACGTCCATGCTGGGGGACACCTGAATGGCATGACCAGGGCCTTGATTTCAGACCCGGGTTGGAGGGGTTGAAGCCTCCATTTCTCTGGTGAGTGATGGGAGGTGGGTCATGTGGAGAGAGCGAGCGACTGAAAGCCAGACTGGCACCTGGGCCCCAGCCTGTTCTAGGAAGCCCCCCCCCAGGGCCAGGCAGGAGGGCATGAACCGAACTCTAGTCTTGCCCTGTCTCTGTGCGGACACTACAGTGGAAAACTGGGAGTTCATCTTGGGTGACTTCTCATCTCCAGCAGAAATTTTCTTACGGAGAATTACAGAACTTTAGCCTAGCCCCCCTCTGTTTAATATGTTCCCTAATGGCCACAGCAGGAAAGAGCAATTAGCGAATTCCCGAATATTTCCTCCACATCATTTCCCAAAGCTGCTTTATGTAAGTAAGAGGTCCAGCCTTCATTACTGGCTTTTAGCAAATTAAAGCGATTTGCATTTTACAAGCATATTTGAATTCCACATACACTGCATCTCACACCAAGACACCATGTTCATTAGATAGCTACGTCTCTAATCAAGGCAGAAGGCCTTGAACAAATAATTAGCCTTGAGACTAGAATTACACATTAAAATAATGAATGGATTTGCTGAGGCCGCTAAGAAACGCCACTGGGACATTCTGATGCGCCGTCACCCTATATTAATGGTGTCGGGTCAGATACGGCTGTGGTGAACTTGGTGACCTCCCATCCTATTTTGGCATTGCTGTTGATGTGCTGGGATATCACCTAGGGATCCAAAGAACGGTTCCCCGGCTACGGTTTTCCAAACTCATGAAACATGGAAATTGCCTGGGATATTTATTAAAAAATACATGCCCTGAGGCTCCTCCCCCTTGTGTTTGAGAAGAGCAGGACCCAGGCCTATGAATTTTTAAAACTAAGCACCTGCGGTAGGAGAGTGTGGAAAACCTCATCTTAGCCTCTTCTGTGAGGTGTTCGTTCTGGGGGAATTTAGGAGTTGGGGTTTCAAAAGTCGGATCTGGAATGTGACCTACCCAGTCCCACATTTGGCCGTGGCTCCCAGGGGCTCGTGCTCACTTTGATCCCTTGGCTGCAGCGTAGGACAGAGGCAGCTGCTCTGCCTGGCCCGGGCTCTGCTTCGGAAATCCAAGATTCTGATCATGGACGAGGCCACCGCTGCAGTGGATCTAGAGACTGATCGCCTCATCCAGACAACCATCCAAAAGGAGTTTTCCCACTGCACCACCATCACCATCGCTCACAGGCTGCACACCATCATGGACAGCGACAAGTGAGTTGGTGACAGCTTGACAGACACCACCGGGCCCTTGAATGACAGAAACAGCATTAGTCATAAAATACCCCACAGCTGAAATTCTAACCACCATCATTTTACTGATGAGGAAACCGAAGCTTCAAGGAATTTGTCCAAAATTATACACCAAGCTAATGAAAGCCAACAGGGTTAAGGGAATGGACTTGAGGGCAAAATGGGCAATTGTATATGATTGTTAATGGAGTGTGAGGAGGTGGAGACCCTAGCCATGAGGGGCAGGTGTTAACCACAGATCTTCTCAACCCCCGAACCATGACTAGATGCTTCCTGCTTTTTCCAGCTCTGGCATAGTATGTTAAAAATGGGGGTAATGTCAGTAATCTTGGAACCTGTTTGGAGACAACAGGCTCCCTTAAACAAGGTCTATCTTTTAAAAAAAACTTCTGTAAAGGGATGACTACTGTATTCTTCTACTACTTGATTCTTTGGCCATATATATGGAACCCACCTGTGTCAATGCAGACAGCTGCGGTCCATTCGTTCTCACTGCTTTGTAGGCTTTCATGGATGAATATACCACGACTTAGTCCTGATTGTCCTTACAAATGCCAAGATGTAAAATGACTGTGACACCTTTCTTTCTCCTTTGTTTCAGGATAATGGTCCTAGACAACGGGAAGATTGTAGAGTATAGCAGCCCTCAAGAACTGCTGAGAAAATCGGGCCCCTTTTATTTGATGGCCAAAGAGGCTGGCATTGAAAGTGTGGACAGTACATCATTCTGATAGTAGGTCCCATGGGTTGGGAAAGGACTATAGGGATCATGTCTGATTTTTTGTGAGCGCAGTCACACAGAAGTGTGTAAAATGTACATTCTAAAGCAGGATCATATTCTATCCAGCCATAGTAGGAACCCTCCAACCCCAATCCCATTTTGATTATACCTCCTTCCTACTTACCTTCCCAGAGATAACTCCTATCCTGAATTTTGTGATAATCATTTTCTCTTTCTTTTCACTTTAGTTTTACTACTTGGTATGTACCCTTAAACAAGGTTATCTTTTAATTTATGTAAATGGCCTGACTCATACTTGACATATTCTTCTCTGGCTTTTGTTCGGTATTATTTTATTAGAGATCCATCTGTGTCGATGCACACAGTGAGGCTGGTTCATTCTCTGCAGCACGGCAGGGTGTGAATATGCCACCATGTATCCATTGTCATGCTGCTCAGTAGGGTTATTGCTCGGGGTTTTCTCCCATTATGAACAATACTGCCAGGAACATTCTGGTATATTACCCCTGAGATACATGTGTAAAAGTTTCTTTAGGATGTAGTGTAGGAATGGGGGTTAAGCACATGCTTACGTGCATCCACTAGGTAACGCCAAACTGAGTGCCAATTCAATACACTTTTTTGTCAGTTTCCCTGATTACTACTGAGATGTCTGCTGGTTCTTATTCATGGTCCTTTGTTTCCTTGTGTGCCTTGTGAATTTTGACTGTGAGCTGCTCACTCCCAGCATTTTATCTGTGGGCATTCTTTGAAAGCTGAGCTCCCTGGGAAAGCGTTTGCCTGTCCCTTGGTTGCATTACCCAGAACCGATATGAATTAAATTCTCTACTAGGGGTTTCAGACCATATAGTTAGTGGGACTTCAGACCATAATCTGGCACAAGAACCAACCTGTGGTTTACAAATTCCAAAGGTAGGTTCCTCCCCTTGCCCTAGTGTCTTGCTGGAGATAGACACATTGCCTTGTTGACTCCTCCTACAGGGTGCGGTTGATTTCTCGGTTACCTGCGTTACTACAGATAAAGGCTTATATAGCTTCTGGGTCCAGGTTTATCAGAGGGTCTCCTATTACACTCTTTATCTTGACAGGCCTTGGCTTTATCTCTTGCCTTGGCATCCTGTATTGTCAACGAAGGTCAAAGTCTTCAGGCTTCAGAAGTCACCCTAAGCTTGGACTCTTCTTATCTTCCAGGGGTTTTTTTTGTGTCCCATTACTTTAGGTTCAGTATATTCTTTACTTCCATTTCAGTGATGAAATTATATTTTTCTTCATTCATCATGTTGGCTGTTGAGTGAGATGCTCAGAGACTGAAACGTCCTGTAGGAAGAGCAGAATAGCTTCGAGCTGGGTGAGGAAGGGGTTTTTCCTATTCACTTTGTTCAGCAGCATCACCCTGGCAGTGTTGTCTGCAGGGCAGGTCATAACCGGCAGCAGCGCGGATTTCAGTTTGTCCTGTGCTTCTAGAAGCAGGGTCACTGTGCTCCTCAGACACTAGCAGCTCGCCTTCTCAGAAGGCTGGGAGTTGGCTCTGTGAGGCCCTCCTAGGTTTTGTGGGAATGCAGACCTCTCTCATTTTGTTCTCATAGACTTCCAGTGGCAGCTGCTTCTGGAAGGTGCTGGCTCTCTGACACTTATTTTCCTTTGGTCCTTTCTTCAATGCCTACTTAATTCTTTATATGATTCTGTTAAAATAATATAAGGTTTCTGTCTCCCGACTAACCCAGCTGATAGAACCCTTGGAGATGATCAGGTTAAAGTCTCTTGTTTTTCAGAAAAGCACATAACCTGCGGAAGGTTAGAATATCCAAAGTCAAAACATGGGTGTTTCTGGCAGAGCCTGGACCAGAAATCAATTTGCTGATTTTTTTTCCTTCAATGGCAAAGGGTTTTTGACCTACCTACTCCTACTGATGCAAATAAAGAGAAGGTAAAGGTCATTCTTTTCTCAGAAGTGATGACTAAGACAGGCACTGAAGCTGGTGGAAACCAGAACCAGCCTGAATCTAAAACTTTGGTGATGACTCCTCCCATTTCAAATCTTGTTGGCCCAGACCCTGGATAACTGAATCCCCACTCTGGGCCACTTACAACATGATTGCTCTTTCCTACTTTTCTTCCGGAAGGTCCCCTTCTTTCACTTGCCCTTGAAACATTAAGATATTCCTATGTTTTGGTCCTTGACCTCTAGCCCCTTCCTCCCATCCAGTTTTGACATTCATATGTTCAACTCCCTGCAGATACTCATACCTGAATATTCAGGCATCTGACACTCAGCTCACCCTACTTTGACAGATGCTTCTACTCCCTCCACTCAAACGATTTTCCCTCTACTTACCTCCAGTGATGACCTCATTGTTTATTCAGTCCTACAAAAGGAAAACCCTGGGCATCACTCTTAACTTTTTCCTTTCTTCTCAGATCACATTGACCACCCTGCCCTTCCAGTTTTCTTTCTTTACCCCTATCCCTTTTGCTCTAATTCAGATTCTCATAATGTCTAAGGGCGTAGGTATCCGTGCATCCTGTGTTGTTTTCTTAAATATATCCCCTCACGTCTATTAGAGTGATCAGATATGCAAAACTGCCCAGGTTACTCTTACTCTCCAGAGTAAAGTTAGAATCCTGAGTATGGTATAACAGCTCCCCAGCATCTGGTCCAATCACATTTCTTCTAATTCCTGTTAAAGAGACAAGAAGCCCAAAATGGGGTCACTTATGCTAAGCCTCATGCCACCAAGCGGAGACTTAATACTTACTTTTTAGTTTCAGCCCTTCCCAGGAATCGAATCTTAAACCAGTCAATCCTACTGAGGTAATCTGCCTGACAGACCCCTGTGTCCCCTAAAGGAAGGTGACCTGGCCACAACCACTGTACTTTTTGCTAGTATAATTTCTGTGTCCCATTCCCTTCTGCCTATAAAAAAAGTCTTTCCATTAATCAGATACGTCAGCACTGGGGACACCAAGGCAGGGACGTCACAGTCGCAGCTGTGACCATCGCAGCTGTTCTCTGTTGGTGGGGGTTCTGGCACCAGGGGCAGGGATTTGGCCTGATACTGAGCATCCTTCCTGGGTTCAAAGACTCAAATCAGGCTTTCTTCTTCTCCCGGAGAGTCAGTGAGCTAGCTGCTATCATTTGAAAACTTCCTTTCTGCTTGAGTTTTACCAGAATTGGGAACTGTCGTTTACAACTCAAAATACGCCCCAGCTAATTTATTATTACTATATCACTTTGTCAGATAATTTTCTGTTTGGATCTCCCTCACGAAGCTGTGAGCCTCTTGAAAAGTTTTTTCCAGTGTTCCAAAAAATCTTCATAAAAAAAGCACACATTTTCCCCAGTTGTGTAACAGCGCAGCAAAAGGGAAAGAAGAGTAACTCCACGTTGGTACATTGGCATGAACAGGAAGAATAAACATAACGATCAAACCTTAATTTCTTGTGGGCTGGTTTTGTGTAAGTGCCTTTTGAAATGCTCTCTGAAGAAATTTATTCCATTTAGGTCCTAGGATGAGCACATTTAATCACAAATGCACATTGTTCATGACTTTACTAAAAAATTTGCAAACACTGTTGTGAAAATATTGACAGTTAAATCTTCAAATGGCTACAACTTCGTAAGCAGAACCAAAGTTAGCTCTAATGTGCAGTCTTCCACATAGATACTAAACTGTTTTTGAAAGACGATGCTGCTGAACAGGAGAGAGGGGAAAAAAGTGAAAATAGACTAAGGGAACTCAGTGACACCATGAAGTGTGATACCACTCACATTATAGGGACCCCAGAACGAGAAGACGGAAAATCTATTTGAAGAGATAATAGCCAGAAAGTTGCTGAATCTGGAGAAGGAAACAAATCCAGATCCAGGAGGCAGAGAGCCCCCAACAAAATCAACCCAAGGAGGTCCACACCAAGTCCCATAGTAATTAAAAGGGCAAAAAGTGTGCTAGAGAATTTAAAAGCAGCAAGAGAAAACTGTTACATACAAGCGAAACCCCATAACGCTGTCAGCTGATTTTTCAGCAGAAGGTTTGCAAGCTACCCCAGAGAGGCATGATCTATGCAGGTGCTGAAAGTAAAAAAACAAAACAAAATAAAACAAAACAAAAAACCCCAACCCTGCAAATAAGAATATTCTATCCAGCAAGGCTATCCTCCAGAATGGGAGAGGGAAAGAGTTTCCCAAACAAAGGAATTCATCACCCTTCAACCAGCCCTCCAAGAAATATTAAGGGGACTCTGAGTAGAAAAGAAAGACAAAAAGTAGAAAACACGAAGGCAGGAAAATTAAGTATATCTATAAAAATCCAAGAAGTCACAAAAGAAGAATGTAAAGCATGACACCATATACCTAAAATGTGGGGAGAAGAGTAAAGAATGGATTCAAACATAAGTGGCCGGCAACTTAATGCAGACTATAGTATGCATCTTAATGTAGACAGCTTAATATGCTATATATTATATATATATTATATATATAATATAGACTGCTATATATATATAGGTTATATATAAACCTAATGGTAACTACAAATCAAAAACCAGTAACAGATATGCAAAACATAAAGAGAGGAATTGTATCATTAAAGAAAGCCACCAAAGCTTGAGAGAAGACAGCAAGAGAAGGAAGACACAGAAAAGAATTCCAGAAACAACCATAAAGCAAGTAACAAAATGGCAATACACACCTATCAGTAATTACTTGAATATAAATGGTCAAAATGCTCCAATAAAAAGACCTGGGGTAACGGAATGGATAAAAAAGCAAGACCGAGCTATCGGCTGCCTACAAGAGACTCATTTCAGACCTAAAGACACATGTAGATTGAAAGGAAGGGAATGAAGAAGCAATTATTATGCAAATGGATATGAAAAGAAAGCTGGGGTAGCAATACTTCTATCAGACAAAATAGATTTCAAAACAATACAGGGAACAATCCAATGAGATACAACAATTGTAAATAGTTATGCATCCAGGGGAGCAAACAAATATGTAAAGCTGTAAAAAAGAAAAAAAACTAATTGATAGTAGTACAGTAATACTAGGGACTTTAACACCACACTTGCATCAATGGACAGAAAACCGCCAAGGAAAGAGTGGTTTTGAGTGACACATAGGGCCAGATGGATTTAACAGATATAGTGAGAACATTCCATCCTAAAACATCAGAATATACATTCTTCTCAAGTGCACAGGGAACATTCTCTAAAACAAAATCACATATTGGACCGTAAAACAAATCTCAACAAATTCAAAAAGACCAAAGTCATACAGTGCATCTTTTTTAACCACAACACTAGGAAACTAGAAATCAACCACAAGAAAACATCTGGAAAGAGCACAAATACATGGAAGTTAAGTAACATGCGATACTAAACAATGACTGGGTCAACCAAGAAATAAAAGAGGAAATTTTTAATAAAATACATGGAGACAAGTGAAAATAGAACAATGGCCCAAGAGCAACAAAATTGATAAACTTTTAGCCAGACTCCTAAAAAAGAAATCAGAAATGAGAAACAACCAACACCTCAGAAATACAAAGGATTGTAAGAGAATATTATGAAAAGATGTATATCAGCAAATTGAACAACCTAGAAGAACTGGACTAATTCCTAGAAATACATGACCTCCCAAAATTGAATAAGGAAAGAAAGAGAAAATATGAACAGGCCAATTAGCAGCAATGAAATTGAGTAATTAAAAAATTGAGTAATTAAAAAAAAAAGCGCCCAACCAACAAAAGTCCGGGACCAGATGGTTTCACAAGGGAAGGGAATTCTACCAAACATTTAAAGAATTGTTAATACTTGTTCTTCTCAAACTATTCCAAAAAAATAGAAGAGAAAGGAAAGCTTCCAAATTCATTCTATGAGACCAGCATTACCCCGATATCAAAACCAGATAGGGGTGCCTGCGTGGTTCAGTGGGTTAAAGCCTCTGCCTTCAGCTTGGGTCATGAGGGATCGAGCCCCGCATCGGGATCTCTGCTCAGCGGGGAGCCTGCTTCCTCCTCTCTCTGCCTGCTTCTCTGCCTACTTGTGATCTCCGTCTGTCAAATAAATAAATAAAATCTTTAAAAAAAACAGATAAAGACAAGACACTAACAAAAAAGAGAGCTATAGGCCAATATCTCTGATGAATATAGATGCAAAAATCCTGAACAGAATGTTAGCAAACTGAATCCAACAATACTCTGAAAAGAATCGTTCATCATGATCAAGTGGGATTTATTCCCAGGATGCAAGGGTGGTTCAATATTCACAAATCAACCAACACGACACATCACATCAATAAAAGAAAGGATAAAAACCATAAGATAATTTTAATAAATCAGAAAAAGCATTTGACAGAGTACAACATCCATTCGGGATAAGAAAACCCTCAGCAAAGTAGGTTTAGAGGGAACATACCTCAACATAATAAAGGCAATATATGAAAAACCCACAGAAAACATACTCAATGGGGAAAAACTGAGAGCTTTTCCCCTAAGGTCAGGAACAAGACAAATATGTCTACTCTCACCACTTTCATTCAACATAGTCCTGGAAGTCCGAGCCACAGCAATCAGACCACAAAAAGAAATAAAAAGCATCCAGATCAGTAAGGAAGAAGGAAAACTTTCACTGCTTGTAGATGGCATGATACTATATATAGAAAATCCTGAAGACTTCACACACACACACACACACACACACACACACACACACACACACACTTTTACTAGGACTGATAAGTGAATTCAGAAAGGTTGAAGGATACAAAATCAATATACAGAAAGCCGTTGCATTTCTATATACTAATAATGAAGTAGCAAAAAGCAAAAGAAACAATCCAATCTAACTCAACATCCCAAGAACAAACAATTTGGTCAAGAAATGGACAAAAGACATGGACAGATATTTCTCTAAAGAAGACATACAAATAGCCAAGAGACACATGAAAAAATATTCAACATCACTCAGCGTCAGGGAAATACAAATCAAAACCACAATGATATACAAATCAAATACAAATCAAAACCCCAGACCAGTCAGAATGGCTAAAATTAACAAGTCAGGAAACAACAGATGTTGGCAAAGATGTGGAGAAAGTGGAACCCTCTCACGGTGCTAGTGGGAATGCAAGCTGGTGCAGCCACTGTGGAAAACAGCATGGAGGTTCCTCAGAAAGTTAAAAATAGAGCTACCCTATGACCCAGCAACTGCACTACTGGGTATTTATCCAAAGGAAACAAACAGTGATCCGAAGGGGCACGTGCTCCCAGGTGTTTATAGCAGCTACGTCCACAACAGCCAAACTATGGAGAGAGCTCAGATGTCCATCAACAACAGATGAATGGATAAAGAAGATGTGGTATATATACAATGGAATATTACTCAGCTATCAAAAAATGCAATCTTACCATTTGCAATGACGTGGATGAAACTAGAGTGTATTATGCTAAGCAAAATATGTCAGAAAAAGCCAATGAGCTCACTCATATGTGGAATTTAAGAAACAAAATAGAGGATCATAGAAGAAGGGAGGGAAAAATAAAATAAGATGAAATCAGGGAGGGAGACAAACCATAAGGGACTCTCACCTACAGGAAATAAACTGAGGGTTGCTGGAGGGTAGGTGGGTGGGTGGGGGTAACAGCGATGGGCATTAAGGAGGACACTTGATGTAAAGAGCACAGGGTGTTATATGCAACTGATGAATCACTAAATCCTACCTCTGAAACTAACACTGTATGTTAATTAAATTTAAATTAAAAAATTAAACAAGGGAAAAATGCAAAAAAAAAACCCCACTCCAATCCCATTTACAATTGCATCAAAAATAATAAAATATCTAGGAGTAAACTTAACCAAGGAGGTGAAAGACCTATACCCTGAAAACTACAAAACACTAGTGAAAGAAATTGAAGATGACCCAAATGGAAAGATATTCCATGCTCATATTGTTAAAGTGATCATACTACCAAAGGCAATCTACAGATTTAATGCAATCCCTATCAGAATCTCTACAGCATTTTACTCAGAACCAGAAACAACAATCCTAAAATTTGTACAGAACCACAAAAGACCCTGAATAGCGAAAGCAGTCTTGAAAAAGAAAACTGGAGGTATCACAATCCCAGATTTCAAGATATAGTACAAAGCTATAGTAATCAAAACAGTGTGTACAGGCATAAAAATTGACGCATAGATCAACAGAACAGAAGAGAGACCAGAAATAAATCCACAATTATATGCTCAGTTATTCTTGGATAAAGGAGGAAAGAATACACAATGGGAAAAATTCTGTTCAACAAACAGTGTTGAGAAACCTGGACCATATTCTCACACATTTGCAACAATAAACTCAAAATGGATTAAAGACATAAATGTGAGCCCTGAAACCATAAAAATCCTAGAAGAGAACAAAGCAGTAATTTCTCTGGCATCAGCTGCAGCAATATTTTTCTATATATGTCTCCTGAGGCAAGAGGAAAAAAAGCAAACTATAAACTATTGGGACTACACCAAAATAAAAAGCTTCTGCCCAGCAAAGGAAACAAACAAAACCAAAGGGCAACTTACTGAATGGAAGAAGATATTTGCATATATATATACATATATATGTGTATGTATGTATAAATTTTATATATAAATGCATATATATACATATGTGTGTATATATGTGTGTATATACACACATATATGTGTATACATACATATATGTGTATATGTATATATACATATATGTGTATATATACATATATGTGTATGTATGTGTGTATGTTTGTACACATTTATGTATATATACATATATACATACACACACATATATATGTATATATGCATTTATATATATATAAAATTTATACAACTCAACATAAAAAACCAAAGAATCCAATTAAAAATAGGCAGAAGACATGAACAGTCATTTCTCTAATGACAACACACAGATGGTTACCAGACACATGAAAAGATACTCATTATCATCATCATCAGGGGAACGCAAATCAAAACCACCATGAGGTCCACCTCGCACCTGTCCGAATGGGTAAAATCAAAAACAAGAGACAAGTGATGGTGAGGATGGGGAGAAAAACCTCTCCCACTGTTGGTGGGAAAGCAAACTGGTGCAGCCACTGTGGAAAACAATATGGTGGTTCTCCAAAAAGTTAAAAATAGAATTATCATATGATCCAGTAATTCCGCTACTGGGAATTTATTCAAAAAAATATGAAAACATAAATTCAAAGGGATGCGTGCACCCCTATATTTACTGCAGGTTTACAACAGCCAAATTATGGAAGCAGCCCAAGTGTGCATCAGCTGAGGAATGAATAAAGAAGATGTGGTGTGTGTACACAATGGGACATTACTCAGCCATAAAAAAGAATGAAATCTTACTATTTGCAACAACAAGGATGGACCCAGAGGATATAATGCTAATGGAAATAAGTCAGAGAAAGACAAATACCAGGCACCTGGGTGGCTCAGTCATTAAGCGTCTGCCTTTGGCTCAGGTCATGATCCCAGGGTCCTGGGGTTGGGCTCCCTGCTCAGCCAGAAGCCTGCTTCTCCCTCTCCCACTCCTCCTGCTTGTGTTCCCTCTCTCACTGTGTCTGTCAAATAAATTAAAAAAAGAAAAGACAAATATCATGTGATTTCACTCATATGTGGAATTTAAGAACCAAATGAACCCGGAGGCTCAGTTGGTTAAGCGTCTGCCTTCGGCTCAGATGGTGATTCCAGGGTCTTGGGATCAAGCCCCGCATCTGGCTCCCTGCTCAGTGGGAAGCCTGCTTCTTCCTCTGCCTCCTGCTCCCCCTGCTTGTGCTCATGTACTGTCAAGTAAATAAAATCAAGTAAATAAAAATCTTCACATATATATATGTATAATATGTTTTTATATATATATATGTGTGTGTGTGTGTGTATATATATTATATGTATATATATACACACACACACACATATATATGTATATGTATGTATGTGTATATATATATATATATATATATATATATATATATATATATATAATCTCCAATGAACAAAGCAAACCAAGAAACAGACTCTTAACTCAAGAAAACAAACTGCTGGTTGGTCACCAGAGGGCAGGTGGACGGGGGGATGGGTGAAACAGGTGGAGATTAAGAGCACACATACCATGATGATCACTGAGTCGTGGATAGAACTGCTGAATCACTATAGTTCATTCCTGAAACTCTTAGAACTCTGTATGTTAACTATACTGGAATAAAAATTAAAAAATAAAAGGCTTTATGATGCTTGAAGATATTGATGGAATTGGCTATAAGAAGCAGTTCATTTCACCCTGAAACAAATCATACAGTATATGTTAATAAAAAAATAAAATAAAAATAAAATCATGAAAATAAAGCAGTTAACAACAACAAGAGAAGCCATCCATTTCCAACGTATTCCTTTTTACTTCATAGGCAAGTAATAGATTAGGCTGTAGAATTTAACAGCTGCGGTGTAAAAAGCAGTCACTTAGGAGAGAAATTGCAAAAAGAAAAAAACGGGGTAGGGTTTCTTTTGGGTAAAATGAGCAGAAAAATAAAGTTTCAGGAAGAAAAGTTACTTAAGACTAGTTTAGTTTTTACTAAACTTGAAAAAAAAATGAACTAATAGTATAATAACTCCCTTCTTCAGTCAAGTCCTTGATCACCCTATTGATTAGTAAACTTGGTCCTTGCTGTGACAGCCTCTTCCTGACAACCACTGTCACTGATCTCAGATTCTCTTACCCTCTTCTTGGCTTCCACTGTAATGACAGGCTCTGCTGGAGCACCAATCTTTGGGACATTTGCTGCTTAAGCTCACAGTCACTCACTCCTCTCTGGGAAACAGCTTGGTTGGAATCCTGTAGAGATTGGCAAGTTATCCACTGATTGTACATCTAGACACAGATTTCTCTCCCAGACCTAGTATTCACAACATTGCCTGCCGGCTCTTCTGTTGTTAGCACCCGTTGCAGGGAAACTGTGATCTGGTTTGTTAGGGTTTACATTCTGGTATCATAAAGACACCTCCTGGGGCCCCTGGGTGGTTCAGTGGGTTAAAGCCTCTGCTTTCGGCTCAGGTCATGACCTCAGGGTCCTGGGATCGAGCCCCACATCGGGCTCTCTGCTCAGCAGGGAGCCTGCCTGCCTGCCTTCCTCTCTCTCTGCCTGCCTCTCTGCCTGCTTGTGATCTCTGTCAAATAAGTAAATAAAAATCTTAAAAAAAAAAAAAAGACACCTGCTAGCCCCACGGATATTTGCGTGACTGATACATTAGTTCCCATCTCTACATCAATTACGCTTTTGCTAGCTTTTCATTTTCCTTCCTCAAAAGGTCTCATTTTCCTGCACACTTAACTTCAATGTTAATGGGTGACCCAAATCCTTTTGCTGTAGCCAGACCTAGAGGAGGGGTATGTCTCCAGGGCCAAATCTGGCTGGCTGTTTTTGTAAATGAAGATTTACAGAAACACAGCCATGCTCACTTGTTTCTGTATTGTCTATGCCTGCTTTTGGGTTACAAAAGCAGAGCTGAGGAACTGTGACAGACTGGATGGCCTGCAAAGTCTGGAATATTTCCTATCTGACCTTTTCCAGGAAAGCTCTGCTGACCCCTATTCCAGAATCACCAGTGTAGCCACAACTGGATCATGTTTCCATTTTCAAGGAGATCATTTGCCTCAGAAATATCATGTGGCTTCGTACCTGCAGCAGATGTAATAATGGGCCCCAAAGATATTCATGTTCTAATCCTCCAAACCCATGAGGATTTACTTGCCTTACATAGCAAAAGGGACTTTGCAAATGTGAGCAAGGATACTGAGATGACCTTACCCACACGGGCCCAATTTTCAAAAAATTCCTATACGAGAGGCAGGAGGGTCACAGTCAGAATGATGATGGAGACCCTAGGAGACATTATGCTGCCAGCTTTGATGTCAGAGAAAGGGGCCATAAGCTAATGCAGGCAGATTCCAGAAGCTTGGAAAGGGCAAGGAACCAGATTCTCTACTGGAGCCTCTAGCAGGAACCAGCCCTCCTGCCATGGTGAATCTAGCCCCATGAGCCTGATTTTGAACTCTTGACCTCCAGAATTGAAAGATAATAAGTTTGTGTTGTTTTAGACCACAGACTGTAGTGATTTGTTGTAGCAGCAGTGGGAAACCAATACAATACCCTGAGTCCAAGAAGCTCTGATAAAATTGCTAGTATTCTCCAATATTGTATATATGCGAACAAGAACAAAACTGGAGGTATCTTAAGTATCTGAAGTCATACCGTCTGGCTCCAGAACAAGGTGGAAAGACTCAGCCAGAGAACCCAAGACCCAAGTTTCATCTTCAATGAATCCTGTTGTCTGAATTTGTAGGTTTATGCCATCTTTTTAGCCCTGCTGAAATGGGTTTCAGTGCTCATGCCTGTCACCCCTTATAGCAAACTGTGAAGATCTTATTCAGCTTCATCATCTTTGGGAGGTTTTCTTGATCTCAGCCGAGGGGTTGAAGGAAAGTCCCTTGTAAAGTGAGACATGATGATTCCTACGACAGGAGGCGGCTGTGGATGGATCAGCAGTCGCATCCCTGATCCTGGACCTGAGGAACAGCTGTCATGGGAACGGTTTGGAGCTCCAAACTTGGTGTCTCAGGGACAGGCGGTACTCAGGCAGGGCCTTGTACCATGGTCTAAGTCTGTAGACACCCCTGATCGGTAGTGGATTCCCATGTGTCTCCATGCTCCCAATCAACGTTTCCTGAATGAATACCCCACTGTTGCCCTAACTGGAACATTCATTCCCTCCCACCACACTATCGGAACTTCTGGGAAGACACTAAATTGGCTCCTTTCTCTTTGAGGGTCACCTTGGAGGGATATGAAGGATTAGATGGCCCTATGTAGCTTTGCAAGGCCCCCAATTTGTGGTTGAACACTCCCTTCTCGATATAGGCAAAAGACTAATCCTGATCTTCATTAACAATTGTGGGAAGATTCCAGTAGGCTGGGTGAGGTAAGGCAAGGGCTCTGCTGTACTTGGCAAAGGTGTGACAGTAAAAACTCCATCAATACAATATATTAACAGGCAGAAGAGCTTGAAATCCCCAGTTGTGCAAGTTGTGGCAACTACAGAGAGGATTTAGAATGATGTGTCAACATCTTGAGGTATCTTGGTCCTTGGGTCTAAGGTTCGCCACGTGAAACAACCATGTTCTTCCGGGGACGGTTTGAAATCCTGATCCTGAAACAAAATCCACATAGCAGAGTCCTAGTTTCACAATCTAATTAAAACAGGGTGATACAAAATTCAATCCTTACTAGAACCATGTAGTTCTAGAGCTCACATTGCACAAAAATTTACACGTCATCTTATTTGGTTTTCACAATGCTCTTGAGATGAAAGCCAGAAATCCAGACTTTATAGATGGCAGTCCCCACCACTGCTCTGTTCTCCTAGGACTCTTGGATAAAAGCACAACTGAAGAGCTACTTCCAGGCAGGAAAGGGAGAAAATGCATGAGTTGAAGCAAGCAGACAAGCCAGATTTAGAAATTTTCTTCAATAACATTTCTGAAACATCCGATACTCTTTCCTTCCATGGGTTTTGTAATTCTTACTTTTCTGACAGTAGAAAGTTCCATTAAAAAAATTGCCTTGGGGGGTATCTGTGTGGCTCAGTCAGTTAAGCAGATGTTTAAGTTCAGCTCAGATCATGATCTCAGGGTCCTAGGATTGAGCCCCACCTCGGGCTCCCTGCTCAGCGGAGTCTGCTTCTCCTCCCTCTGTGCTCTCTCTCGCTCTCTCAAGCAAATAAATAAAATCTTTAAAAAATTGCCTTGACAGATGGTTCTCAAACTGTGCTGTGCACATAAATCACGTCAGGATCTTAAGCCCTGGGACGCCCAGGAGGGGCCTGCATTTCCATTAATTCCCAGGTTGCAGTGATGCTACTGGGCTGAAGGCCACACCTGGAGGAGCAAGACAGGCAGACATCTAGTGTTTAATATGACAAACCTCATCTTTTCATAAGCCTGCTCCCATCCCAGTGATCTCCCTTTTGCCAGTGATTCCATCATTTCCTCAATTTCAGTCTTTATAGAATGCTTTTTTCCACTCTCAAGCAATCTGATGCCCAAAGCAGTTAACTTTTTCCCAACTAATAGATTTTCTTGCCTTTGATCTGTCCTCCCTCTCAATCATCCCCTTAACATTTAGCTTTCCTAAAACAGGCAATCCATTTAAGAGCCTACCAGCGTTTCTTACAACCAGACTCATCAAATTTAAATTCCTTGACTTGGACCCCAAGGGCTCTCCAATTTTACTATGCATCAGGCAGTTCCAGGACTCTCCATGCACTAACTCATTCAATCCTTACAACAACCCATGATGCGGATAGTATTACCACCTACTTTAGATGAGGAAGCTGAAGAATGGGTTGGGTAAGTTGCTAAGGTCACAAAGCTCTTAAGTATCTGAAACCAGACCGTCTGGTTCCAGAACAAAGTGGAGAGACCCAGCTAGAGAACCCAAGACCCAAGTTTCAATTCAGGATCCATTAAAAACTCAAGGCATGGCTTGGGGAAGTCACAATGTCTCTAGATCCCATTTTCCTAGTCCATAAAGTAAGAGTTGGCCTAGCTGACTGATAAATTTCTTCTCAGAGTCCACCTATCCCATCGTGTTTTCTCTCCCTTCACAGTATCAGGTAATTGCTTCACGGTCCAGGGTCTCCCCTCACCCACAGTGCCCCCCCCAACACTCGGCAGCCAGTGCTCCTGCTACTTCTGCCCCTACCGTCCCCAACCCTCGCGCAGCTGCTACTCCGCGCCTTGTTACTTCATCTGTAGGGTGTCAGTTTCCACCTCTGTGATATCAGCAAAGTACTTACCTTATAGGGTCTCCAGTTTCAAGCCTTCAGTTCTGTTCCACTAGCATTTTATAGTACAAAACAGCTTAATTAAAGAGGCGATCACCTGCAACATGGGCATCTTTTGAGAGTATGGGAATTCTGTTGAAATTATATTTGACAAAATGGATTTTTGACTGGAATTTCTTCAGTTAGCCTCTCTTATTGTCTGGAATCTCACCATCGTTTTGAATTGTCAAAAAGGTACCTTCAGAAATCCGACAAGGTTCAGGCTAAACACATGGACGGAAATCAAGAAAACACACTCACGGCCCATAGAAATGCTTTTATTTATAAAATAACTACTTAAATATAAACATCTCTAAATATAAACACTATTCACAAGAGACTCGCATTGCTGCCTTCTGACCGACCTGCAGACACACAAGGCTAAGGGACCCATGGGTGCCTCCCAGTTCATCAGGATTTTTAAGGCCAAAAGTGCACTTGAAGGAGCAGGGGGGCTGTCAGGTGTTCTTAATTCCCTTTCTTGAGACAAAAGTCATAGTTTTCTATTCCAAGGTAGGCCTCATATCTGGGGCAAACCTTAAGAATAAGAGCCCTGCTTAAATAGAATAGTCAGGGAGAGATTCTTTGTGTAAGGATTAGCAGAGATCTTCCTGAGGCCAGATGGAGGGATGATCAGGCACTTTAGAATCTGTCTGGCTTAGACTATGGTCTCTGAAGCGTGAAGGTTAATGGTGAAACAGAAAATGCTTATTTCCAAGTCTTGGATAAGCTACCTCTGGGACCACTTCTCATTCATACAACACATGAGCCTTAGGATTTCTGCATCTGTGGACAGTAGTGTGGATGAAGGAGAAAGGCATCCAGGCTTCCGCCAGGCCAAACAGGTTCAGCTCACCGTAGGGCGAGCTCTTTCCACGGGGTGGCTGAAGCTCTCACCTTGTTCTCCTAGGAAAAGCTATCTGTTATTGGGTTCTGGGTGAAGGGCCAGGAGACATCACACATGGACTTGATAAGGTGCAGGTGACTGTCAGAAAGGGGTAGACGGTTGTACATCTCAAAGGGAAGAGACCCAGTCACAGAAAGGATGAAGGGAAATGAAGACCCTAAATGCTTTTAAAAAAGAGAACACAACTGAATGTTGCCGAGCCAATCTGGGAATGCAGTACTTGAAACAAATAAGGTTACAGATGGTAGTATTTGAGGGACTTTTGGAAATTAGGGGTGGGGGTGTATGTATGAATGTGTACTAAATACGGAAGCGTTGAAATACTGGATTTGGTACAATCTCAACAAACTTCTTGCCACGTGCAGAGGCGCAGTCTATAAGGGCTCCCAGAGAATTCTCTTCATCCAAGTCAGTATCTGGTCATTTGTTCACGGAGCATGGGACCACCCCAAACTCAGTATGGTACAACCCACACTCACATCTTCTCAGGCTGGAGTGTGTTTCCAGCATATATCTGATACTGGTCTTCCCACGGGAAATTTCTCACTTCCAAAGGCTGACCCGAGACATGCCTTTCTTCTCATGGTCACGGAGTAATTCACAAGCCCTGGGGTCCATTTCAAATTCTAGAAAGTCTAGTGAGCATCAAAGTTGACAACCCAATGGCGGGAAACAAGACTCATCTTGTGTCCTGCACCATGCCGTAGTTAAACAGTACGGATGGGGCCGGTGTCCCAGGAGCAGGTGCCCTCTCTCGGGGCCACCAGGACCCTTCAGCAGAAGGAAGTGAAGGCAGCAAGGTTGAGTGAGAAGGAGAATAAGTTCAGGTATATTCAGCTTTGCGGATATAATTGGATGGGACATAGCCCTTCTTCCCATTAACTTCGGCTAACCACCACTCTGTATTTCCCATAACATCTTTAAACTCCAGGATCTTGAGTCTCTGATTGGCTGACACACTCAGCTCATTTGGATTCCGTGCCTTGAAGGTATACACAGCAAAATAGACCTATGAGAGGGAGAGAAAGTGAGTTGGGAAACGGGATATTGATTGGAGCAATACTGTCCAGCAGGACTTCTGCGGTGATAGGAATGTTCTATACCTGTGCTATCCAATATGGCAGCCTCTAGCCACATGTGGCTATCAAGCACTTGAAGTACGGCCAGTAAGACTGAGGCACTTAATTTTAAATTTTATTTAATTTTAACTAACTTAAATTTAAATAGCTACATAGACCTGGTAGCTACCATAATGAACAGGGCAGATTCAAAGAAAATCAAAATTTATATCCTTCTACTCTTTCAGAGTAGCCTTAAAAAGTGGAAGAAGGAAATTTCAGCCAATATGGCTGATAGGCGGTGCTCAGTGATCGGGAGGGGAAGCCACGAAGCCCAGGGAGGCACAAGGATGAAAACATACTCTTAGGACTTGGAGGAGTCGATGAAGCGAGAAGTGAGCTTTTTAAATAAAATCAGAATTTTAAAAAAGGGGGGGCCATCTCCTCCTTCCACATGTCTAGGAAAAGTGTCCACTGACAGGCCCAAAACTTGGATGTCTGTCCTGGGCAGTGGGCAGTAGCAGAATCACTCGAGGAACAGGCAATTCCCTAAGCCCATCTGTATTTCGGAGGAATGTGACATAGAAAGACTGAGCTGAGAAGCTTGTGTTGAAAACTGGTCTTTTGGAACCCGGAGCTTGGCAGAGGCAAATACCTCTACAACCCAGGACACGTCTGAGTCTCTCAAAGGCAACCCTGCTGGAGATGAGCTCACAGACAGATGGTCTAAGACACACATGGAAAATCCCTGATGCAAGAGGGAGAAAAGGCAACAAGTGGGTGAACCAGGGGTTCCCCAGCCACGAAGGTGAAAGTGACCTTAAAATAGGTAGGTTTAATATGTTCAAGATACGAAAGCTTATTCAAATTCATAAAGACAAAAATAGGCCATTATAAAAAGAATAGAAAAAACTGAGAATATTATTTCTAAATTCCAGGGGGAAAACACAGAGCTATTTGAATAAAAAACCAATAGATGGGATAAATGGCAGACTTTATACAATGAGGGATTATGAGCTGGCAGAGTGGAAAAGGTTTTCGTTGTAACACCTTGTAAATGCCCAATGACACAGCAGAAGGGGCCCAGAAATAGCCCGGGAAGTGTCAGCCAACCTGAAGGCGTGGAGGTGCTCACTCCTAGAGCGAGTTTCCGTGTGTGCTTTATAAGACTTGTCAGTGAGCTCAGCCCAGACCACCACCCAGGCCCTGGGTGTGCCCCGGACTCCCCCGCTCCTCCACCTACCCCCCAACACTCCCGCCACGTCTGCCACACAGCGACCAGGGAGCACTTGCCTGGTTGCCTTCTGCCTCCCTGCTTTCTGGCTCTTCGTTTTTGTCTTCCAGAGACTGGGATGTTCTCGTACACCCTCTCATGAGGTCTTTTCCCTGCCCATTTCGTCCTGGTAGGGAGTAACCGACCGTTTCGGGATGCCTGGAGTTCCTGCAGCTCCTGAGGGCGGGGGCGGGCGGGTGAATGTCTTTGGCGGCCTCCAGGAGGTCCCATGACCTGGGCTGGGAGCTGGGGTCTGGGTCTGTGGGGCATCTGGAGGGACTGCTCTCTGAACAACCCAAATTTAAGGACGCACTGAGAGCTTCTTGGTCCAGTTCCTTTAATGAAGTGGCATCTTGAGGCTGCTTCTGGCAAGACCCCGAGGTGAAGGACACGGCCATGCTGCTGGGATTGAAGGTCAGGGTGCTGCTGCTGTTCTGCCGCGGGAACCTGGGGGAGGAGCTGCCCAGCTCCGACTCGGTGGACGAGTGGCTGCCCACCGAGGCGTCCGAGTGGCTGCGGCGCGCGTTGTAGGGCTTCAGGAAGGAGCTGTACACAAAGCCTTTGGTGACTACAGGGAGGAAGAGTCAAAAGGAAGTGCTTTTAATGGAAGGGGTGGTGGGCAGAGTCAACGAAGAAAAAACTACGGTTGAAAAGCGAGGGCAATAGTGAGAGACACAAAATAAGATGCTTAGGGACAAAAAAGGTGGGACAGTCAATCCCAGGAGACACAACCCTGTGGCTACCTGCCAGGGCAAACTTACTACCACTGCTTGAAAGGTGAGTGGTGGGAGTCCTTGTGCACATTTAAGGGGACAGTGATACAAGTGGCCATGTGCTTGAGAATGAGCAGATGAAGAAACTCAACAGGGTATCTACATCATGGAAACAAAGGATAGGAGAGATTTAACTAAGGATGTGCTCAGATACATGGAGTATGGAAAAAGGGATTTTAAAAACCATCCTCCTAGTGACTGAGCCGCTCGGAGATGGCCGCCGGCCCTTTTTCCATCCAGGGCACTTGAATCTCCACGTGTGGTCTGCGAACGTGGTGGACATATTGTGAGAACAGGCTAAGGCAAGAGGCGGTCTATGGGGGTTTGTGTGGACGCAACACGGGCACAGCACGTGATCACTTTAATAAATGTCCTAAGATAATGACAGAGGGGCCCGCAGCTCAAACTTTGCAACATATAAGACTGAAATCCTTGATCCACAGGTACATTTTTTATAATACTAAGTAAGAAAGAAGGATCTGTCAAGGGAAGCACCCAGAGCATGCGACCAACAGCCATCTCCCTCTTCTTCTTCAATGTGTTTTTGTTACATCTGCTGTAACGGGGGCGGAGGGAGTGGTTTCCCTTGGGCAGATGGTGAGGGGTAGAGGGTCTAACTGCCGATCCTAATACTGTGGGCTTCCTGCCACCACTCACCGGGATGGCGTAGATAAAAGCCCCAGGGGTGGAACACCTTCTTGAACAGCCTGGATGGTTACTGGGAACCCTTCTGTGAACCCATCAGTGGCTTCCCCGGCCCATCACCCTCCATCCTTGCCTTCCTTTCCCACTGCCAATCTCCATCCTTTTGGGTAAGCAGGAAGGATGGGCAGGGGAGGAGATCCACAAAATACTTTCAAACTGAGAATGTCACAATTTTCCATTCCAGTGGTGTGAACAGAGAAGTTTATTGTATAGACCCACAGTCCTTATTTAAAATGCCAAGAGCCAGATGGGTTTTGGGATTCAGCCTTTTTGAATTTGGGAAAAGGAATCAGGTCCGTATATGGTTTATGGCATGACATCCCCAGCGGGGTCTGGGTCACCGCCTCAAAATTAAACCCACTGATGTTTCTATAATGTATGACTATTCACATCAAAAGAGAGGAGTAACAATTATAAACAGCTTCACAACACTTTGCTGGGTTTTGCTACCAAATAAGTTCAGATCAGGGAAGGTTTTGGCAAGTGAGTCCTGGGAAAAAAGCCCTTTGTTTTTTAGAGCTTTTTGGATTTTTGGAATAGTGGAGAAATGACATGGATTATTTTTTTTACTTTTCTTTAAATTCTGTACCCAACAAACCCCCTAGCCCCTGCCACCACCCCTGCTAGAAAAAAGCTGTAAGCTATTTTTAAAGCTATTCCCTAGTCATGAGGTAAAACCCGTAAAGCAAACAAAAAACCCTTTCCTACAAGTTCTAAATTCACACACTCTCAAAACCCATTTCCAGAGCTTGGAAGAGGGCAGCTTATTTTGTGGTTCACTTGGAACAGGTTGAAAGGGCTCGGGTGCCGGTAAGCATGGCCTGGAAGAGCTCTGAAGCTTGGCAAGAGCCTGCAAAGATAAGAAATGGAGCCCCTTCTGGAATTTGTGAAAACAAAACCAAAACCAAAGACAGGTTTTGTTTTGGTAATGACTTGGGCACTGCACTCTCCCAAGATGGACAGAACTAGTAAGGTTATTTTTCCCCTTTAATCAAAGACTCTCTCTCTCTCTTTTTTTTTTTTTTTTTCTTTTTTGGCCTAGACAAGATTTGGGTACAGCCAGAAATAACTTTCTCCTCATTTAGAGTTAGAGTAATCTGAGGTCTAATATTCCTACCTCCGTTGTCAATCAGCCAGCGGTTCTGACTGCCCATGGGGTCCTTTTTTTTGATCACGCCCACCAGGTCCCCTTCCAGAAGTGAGACATCCAAGTCTTGAGCGGCATTGAAGTTCCGTTCTGCTTGGAAGAGTTTCTCAGGGGGGTACCTTGCCAGAAGGGAGGCCCGGAGTTCTTCCGACTGTAGCATGTAACTTGGCTGGAAGGCAACACAAGAGATGCAGTGGACAAAAGTCCTCCCTGGCCACCAGACCAGTGGCCACACCTAATCTCAGCTCACAGTCTGAGTCTCAGAAATGGCAATGACAGCCTGCCCCTCGCTACTCCCATCGGATGTTTTTGAGCCTGGGACAGTCCATGCGGCTGGGTAAAAATCATGATCTTGGCTCATGTTGTATGCCTTGGTAGCTATTAAGAAAATTTAATGTCCCATCTTAGTGTCACATCTGTTTATCTTGTGACCAAAAAATGCGATTTAAGTGTCACATGGGGTGCCTGGCTGGCTCAGCCGGTAGAATGTGCAACTCTCGATCTTGGGGTTGTGAGTTCAAGCCCTACATGGTGTAGAGATTACTTAAAAATAAAAGTTTAAAAAGAAGTGCCACCAGAAGAGTCAAACTATATAAATAATATTATAAGATCTTCTGTTTTGCTATATGAATTTGAACAAATGAGACTTTCCCGGGGGCGCCTGGGTGGCTCAGTGGATTAAAGCCTCTGCCTTCAGCTCAGGTCATAATCCCAGTGTCCTGGGATCGAGCCCCACATCGGGCTCTCTGCTCAGCAGGGAACCTGCTACCTCCTCTCTCTCTGCCTTGCCTCTCTGCCTACTTGTGATCTCTGTCAAATAAATAAAATCTATAAAAAAAATTAAAAAAAATAAACAACTGAGACTTTCCTTATCTTGACTTCCCCATCTATAAAAACAATTATGATTTGTAAAAATTAGAAAAAAATAAAAATAATAATAAATTTGATTCTCCCTTTTAAGGTAATATAAATTAATGCCTATGAGATTATATGGAGCAATGTGTTGTCAACAGAGATCAATAATCTTTCCGATTATGGCCCCATATAATCTGGTGTATCTCATCCTACTTTGGAAATGAGTTCTAAAAGAATGTTACTCCGGGTAGAAAAGCAGTCAGCCATGAACAATTTGGTCATGTAACAGATAATTACTTTTTTTTTTAAGATTTTATTTTTATTTATTTGACAGAGCACACAAGCTGGGAGAGCAGCAGACAGAGGGAGAGGGAGTAGCAGACCTCCCGCTCAGTGGGGAGCCTGATGCAGGGCCTGATCCCAGGACCCCAGGATCATGACCTGAGCAAAAGGCAGACGCCAAACGGAATGAGCCACCCCGGTACCTTTTCCAGTACATGATCAATCACGGGGAAGCCTGGCAGAATTAACATATCCTTAAATCAGTTTCCTTAATTAACTGATCAAAGTATTAACATTAGTCCTTTGCAAACTCCATTCACTGGATAGACTAGATCTGAGAACGCTTTTCGGAAGCTGTTCTGACGGACATATCGAGTGTGAAAAAGTTACTGGTGGTCACTAGCCTTACCTGCCCTGATGCTCAGGGACACTGCCTGCAGGAGCCCACACAGATGCGAGAACTCCATGACCTTTATCCTCCATTATGGTAAGATTAACTTAAACTCCTGTGAAAGCGCTCCTCTGTGGCCGCAGCTGGGTGCATCAGCAGTAACAATGAAGACAGCCTCCCTGTGCCGTGCTCGCTCCGTGCCAGGCCATTTCTAAGTGCTTTACGCATATGAGCCCGTCTGAACCTCATAACAACTCGTTGATGTCAGTGTGATACCCGCGTCCGTGAGCTGAGAACGGGGCTAAGTGGCCTGCTCCGGGACACCGTGGGGCGTCACCGACCAAGCTGGGCCCGAACCCCCCCCCCCCCCCCCAACTCACCAGGCCCAGGAGCGGCTTCCGCGCCGACTGGCGGTCCATGGTCTTCCTCTCAAAGGGCTTCCTGGCGGCAGGAAGTGACTCCGGGAAGAAGGTGAAAACCTGGAGCTGCTGCAGGACCCTGCTGTGCTCTTCGTGGAAGATGGCGATCAGGTTGCCCTCTCTGCCGGCGACTTTAAGTAACTGGAGTTGGCGGGCGGGGCAGAGAGAAAGAGAGAGACACCACAGATGGAGGACCCAGGCCTGACCACGGCTCCGGCTCAGCTCCCCCTCAGCAGGCGCCAAGCAGGCGAGCGGGGGGAGAGACGGGACCAGCTTGGGGGTGTGGGTCCCGCGGCCCCGCCAGCAGGCCCGGCCAGTGGCTCTCCATGGCTCCTTGGCTCTGCAAGGTGGAAAGAGCCGCTTCGAAGCCCCAGGGACAGGCAAGGGCAGGAAAATTCCAGGTGGGACGGGCCTGACCCAGGGCCCTCTTTAATTTCTCCAGCGGGAAGACTTTCTCAGGCACCCCACATGCGCACTCCCAGGACACCACGAGAGCCTATGACCCCTCTCCCTAGCCAGGGGTTGGGGGCGGGACACGGACGGGAGGGTGGGCGGTGCACGCACCGACAGCAGCGGCTGGAGCTGCTCCAGCGCCCGGCGCACGAAGTCGCAGTGGGCCTGGGCGTAGCCGTGGACGCAGTTGGTGAGCAGCCCCCGCGCGTACTGGTGGAACTTGGGCAGCTCGTCCAGGAGCTGCGCGTTCAGGGCCTCGTAGTTGTTCCGGGCCGACTGCAGCTCCTCCAGGGTCTTCTTGTCCTTCAGCTTCTCCGCCCGCTCGGTGCAGTTGTAGAAGTCCAGCAGCTTGTCGAAGCGCTTCTGCACCAGCTTGTGCGGCCCCGTGAACATACTCAGCAGCTGATTGAGGGGAGAGATGACCAGCCGCTCTGTCCTCTCCTTCTGTGGGGACAAGACAACCACAGGGCTCAGTCCTTCCGGATCCCGTATTTCTGGTTTTAACCCACCATCAGGTTCGGGCAGACAACGTTTGTATTTACTCTGTAAATTGTATTTACTTTGTATTTACTTTGTATTTATCCGGGTTTGTATTTACTGAGGCTCCATCCGCACAGTAAGTCCAGGGACCACCTGTCACCGTGGATATGTGTCCTTCCCTGAAACACCCGTCGGGCTGATCTGTGATATCCTGCAGCGCCTGCTTTGCTCCTCACGCACAGTGGAAACCCACGCAGGTCCAATGTGTTCTACTTACCCAACACCAGACAGACTCACACATTTTATAAAAACTTCTCAATGTATAACCTTCACTAATCATATGCACTCACCAGAGTCTGCAAAATGTGCTGAGCCCACCTTAGCGCCACTGTGGATAATGGGCCGTCTGCCGGTACCACTCTTAGTACACAGGTCTACACAGCTTGAATTTAACCCAAGAGGTACTTATTGCAGAAGTCTGAGGCAGAGAAGCCTTCATACGCCCACCATACCTTTTCTAATCATAACTACTTGTTAACACCTGCTTCTACTTTTCAAAAGATTTTTCTCTTTAATTTGTTCTAGAAGGACAGACATCGAGGGGCAGGATATTGTCACGTAAAGAACATAAATAGGGACTTAGTATGTTACTTTTAGTAAGATGCTACTGTTGTAAGAACACCTGTAAGTTCCTCAAATGTGAACGAATGCTTTCTTCAGCCTGAAGCCATCCAGAAATTTCCAAGAAACCTTCGAACCCCACTCATCTCTTTCTCCTCACCATCAAACAATCCCACATCTATATTTAGAATTGCTGGAGCAATTTGGCCTTCAGTTCCATCTTTATAAGGAAGCACCTGTCATTTCAAAGATCTGCTGGTTAACTTTGAAACTACTAAATATTCCTTTCTACAGGAAAGGAATGTAGCGCTCCTACAGTTGTCTTCTTTCTTCAGAGTTATCAACAGTGATACAAGATGAAATTTCCCAGTTTGCCTCTGTCTCCTCAAACCAGACTGATCACAAGCTATTAAAAAAATCTCTTTGAATACCAGAGGCCCATCCTGTCCTTTTAACTAATTAAAAGCCATCGTTCTGAATATAAAACCCCGATATGGATGGAGCCAGAGGATGACTGGTATTCCTGAGGCACACGGCATGTTTCTGTGGAATTAACTTTTCCACAGAGGGGGTGCTCGAGAACCCTGGGAAGAAGGCCACCCTACGAAAGAGGGTTGAAGGAAGAGTCACTTACGAAATTTGTGAAGAGCTGGTCACTGATGTAGCGATGTACCTTCTCAAACTGCTCCAAGTCTCTGTGTCCCTTCTCCATGCACACATCCCACATGCTCACGGCAGCCACCACTTTCACGCACGCCGATTCCTGGAGCCAGTTAGAAACAAACGCGATAAGACAGGCAGAACTTTCTAGCCTTCACCATTCATCCCTGTTAGCAGAACGGGACAAAACTTAATTTAAAAAACTAAAAATTTTCTCTCTAGCACAGTATTTTAGCTTTGAAATAAGGACACTCTCATCAACTGTGATTTATGAGGCACAGAGAAAAGCCTAAGACTCTTACTTATAGAAAAAAATGGTGACGGTTTTTCAGCTCTTTAGCATTCCTTTATGTTCCCATCTTGAGCCCAAAATGATTCCTGCAGGATCGTGGTAAGGAGCAATCACCTCTCCTCCTGCAAGCATTAGCTCATGGTGTCACCTTCTCCAACAGCTGGCCAGGACCCTATGCAGATTACAGCCCCACTTCCTGCACTCAGACACACCTGACTGCTCTGTCCTTTGTCGCGGCAGACAAGATCACTTACTAGTGTTTGCTCACTGACTCTATTTTCCCCCCCACAACCCCCTGAAAATACGTAAGCTCCAGGAGGGCAGCGATTTTTGTCTGTTTTGTTCGCTGACTCAATTATCACTTGCTGAGTAAATGAATAAATAAATAAATGCAATGGTAAACCGTTCCTGATGGATCCTGACACGTTTTAAATCCCAGGCTGTTTTCTCTGGCTACTTAAACAATGCTGGGTTCTCTCCTTTTTTAGTTGAAGTTAGGGGAAGGCCTATTTCGATGTTAACCCAAATAAAATCTAAATGTACCCAAAGCTCCCATTCATAGATTTCAAGGGCAAATAAAGTCCCTAAGCGCAAAAACAGCAGTGCCTCATACATCAGTTTGACTTTACATTTTATTTTATGACGTTGGCAGACCTCTTGTCTTTAAGTCCTATGCCTGTATGTGTAGACATTGTGTTTCGTCAGAAGGAGAAATTGTGACATCTTCCTAATTCCTCCTGAGTGGGAGAATAAATGTGAAAAGTGATGTCCTCTCATTTTCTTTTAAAAAATGCTGAATGGGGCGTCTGGGTGGCTCAGTGGGTTAAGCCTCTGCCTTCGGCTCAGGTCATGATCTCAGGGTCCTGGGATCGAGCCCCACATTGGGCTCTCTGCTCAGCAGAGAGCCTGCTCCCCACCCCCCCACCTCACCTGCTGCTCTGCCTACTTGTGATCTCTGTCAAATAAATAAATAAAATCTTAAAAAAAAAATGTGGTGAAATCTCAAAATAGTAGACTACATGCCAAGGTAGATACCACATATAGTCAATGTCCCTCAGCTTATGTTCTTGCCAGCTTGCTCTCTCTCCCTGGATCCAGCTAATTTTATGCGGCAGGGCTTTTCATTTTATGTCAGTGATAAAACCGCTCGACGTCTTCTCCCTTCATTTCTGGTTAGCAGTCAGAACCAAACTGACCTGCCTGTCAAATGGCTGTCTTTTCCATTATGTCCCACCCACTGCCATGTAGATAGGCCTTTTAAGAGCTGGGGACTTGGGTATATGCTTGCTACACACTTAGAAAACATGGGGCGTGGGGCACCTGGGTGGCTCAGTGGGTTAAGCCTCTGCCTTCGGCTCAGGTCATGATCTCAGGGTCCTGGGATCGGGCCCCGCTTTGGGCTCTCTGCTTAGCGGGGAGCCTGCTTCCCACCCCCACCCCGCCTGCCTCTCTGCCTACTTTGATTTCGCCCTCTCCCTGTCAAATAGATAAATAAAATCTTTTAAAAAAATAAATAAATAAAATAAAACATGGGGCGAAAACGCACAATAGGAGGGTACTGAAAGTAGAGGACCTGTAAGGCAAAGTCCTAGACCAGGGACTATACTTGGGAGTTGTATCAACATTGTTTTTGCCAAATCTCTCACTTTAAGCCAATGTGCTCTTAAAAAGTCTTATAAACTCTAATTTTTACATAATTATATACTTAAAACATTAAGGGAGAGAGTTTGCTACTTAGGGGCATGTAGGAAATGTAGGGAGCATTTCAAATCATAGGGATTATTTAATAAATGATGATAACTGGAAAAGCAAGTGGGGAAAAAAAAATCACACTGGATCCCTACCTCAACCTTTTTTTTTTTTTTTAAAGATTTTATTTATTTATTTGACAGACAGAGATCATAAGTAGGCAGAGAGGCAGGCAGAGAAAGAGGAGGAAGCAGGCTCCCTGCTGAGCAGAGAGCCTGATGTGGGGCTCGATCCCAGGACCCTGGGATCATGACCTGAGCTGAAGGCAGAGGCCTTAACCCACTGAGCCACCCAGGTGCCCCCCTACCTCAACCTTATACACTAAATTCTGACTAGATCAATGACTTCAACTTAAAAAAAATGAAATAATAAAAATACTAAAACCTGGGAGACACTTATTACCTAGAAGAGGAAAGAACTTTTCAAGTATGACATAGATCTACGAAGCCATAAAAGAAAAGTTCAGACCATGAAAACCTAAACATTTTCAACATGGAGAAAAGATTTAAGCAAACTCAAAAGTCAACAAACTGAGGGAGAAATAGTGGTAAACCATCATCATACACAAAGGGCTCTTCTATTTTCTCCAACAATGCAGAAGTACTACCAATCAATAAGAGAAAGATCATCAAATAAATAAATAAGGGCCTCAAGATACAGACAAATGAACAGAAAAAGGAATATAATGACTTAAAGATAGGAAAATATCCTCAACTTCATTCATAAGGAATGCAAACTTAAACTATGTGGAAATAGCATTTTTAACCTATCTTGCAAAGAGAAGACATTCTGATTTGGTAACACTGTGTGTTAGTAAGGGATGGGGAAATCCTTTTATGTGACCAATAGGGGGTCTTCCCTGGTACAATGTGTACATACGCTATGATTCCGCTCAGCACATCTAGTCCTCTGGTCCTCAGATATACTCTCACAGATCAGAAAATGATGTATCTACAATGATGTATCTTGGGCCAATATATCTAATAGTTTGCCTACTACAAATAAATGTCCATCAATGGGAGACAAGTTAAACATGTTGTGGCACACCCATATCATTAAATACTATGCAGTTGTTTAAAAAAAAAAAAAGGCAGTTCTGTGTGCATAGGTCTAGAATGACTTCCAAAATACTATTATGTGCAAAACCCAAGATGCTCAACAGTGTGTACCTTTCCCTTTCTCTCTCTCTCTTTCTCTCTCACACACACACATGATTATCTCCAATGAGAGGAGAATCTGATAAATGCAGATTGTGTCTCTAGAGGGTGCCTAGGAGACGGGTTGGAGGAAGAACTATTTCCACTTTTTACTTCTCCCTTTGGTACCTTTTGAATTTGTACGATTTTCTTGAATTTTTGTTTTTGTTTTTGTTTTTAAGCAAGCAGAGGATCTCTCTTTAAGAAAATGGTTTCATAGGAAGAGATGTCATGTGTGAAGGACAGGGGTACATGATATGCTTATATAAACACCATTCTGTGAAGCCCATAGGAGAAGGAGAGACCTGAACAGAAAGGAGTCTAGTCCTGCCTCTGACTGAGAAGCAAACACCTCCTGACCTCCTCAGCCCCTCCAGCTCTCCAGACCCATTCATGATTCTAACAGCTTTGGAGGCCTCGTATACAGCAACTACCTTAGACAGAAATTAACACTATTATGAGAACACATGCCTCCAATGGGAACCATTCTCGTACTATTCGATCTTCGAAATGATCTTGACAAAATGAACTTGTGACAAGTGCTTTACAAACAACTGGACAGAGGGAATGGTAAGAAAAAGGTGGTGGGGAGGTCGGTGAAAGCGAGAGGGAGGAAGGAGCAGCCTGCTCTAGAATTCAGATTCAGCGTGCTCATCTTCCAAACGCTGTCACCTCTTAAATAACCTACAGGACCCCCGGGAACAAGTATGTCAGGGGACAGTGGTCGTGTGAGTCCAAATTATTCAACACGCATCCCACAGTAGGCTGACAAGCAGGAAAACAGACAGAATTCCAGCTTGTGTGATTCTAAGCAGAGCAGCGCCTTCTCTCACCCGGATATGCTGCAGGTAGAGAGACAGGTCTCGGATAAAAGATTTGATCAATCTTTCTTGCATTCGGAAGTTCTTTTCTGTTTCTTCAAACGCTTCATCTTTGATCTGTTCAAAATAAACAAGTGCTATTAGGCGATCTGGATTCTCCTTCAATCTATCCTATTGGCAAAAGTATCTTTCTTAAAAATATCTTTTCTCCAAGTTTCAAGCCTTTGATGTTTCCCCGAATCATACTTGAGTTAAATACCTCTACGTGACCTTGAAAGAGCGCCAAAATACACGTGGGCTGTCCTGCCTTCTCATCTTAACTCCTTCTGCTCCTGATGGGAAGACGTGCTTTGCTCTGGTCAGGGTGCTCTCTCCCTGCCCCAGTGACCACATTCGTTCACCCCCGTGCATTGTCTCGAGCTGTCCCCTTGCCTGGAATGTCCTCTCCTGTCCCTATGCTAAAGCCCCTTTCTTTGAGCTTGGATTAAATCTCTTGTCCACATGAAGCTCGCTCTCCCACAACTCCCGTCTTCCTAAGTACTAGGGCATACCAAGAACACACTGCAACACTGGGCAACTGATTGTTTTCTAGCCGCTGCTCCCCACTGGCTGCGGGCTGCACGTATGCTGGAGAATGAAGCATGGTGATGCACTCTCAGTGATGTGGACAAATGTTTCCAAATGACACAATTTCCCACACTTTACATTTTTAAAATTTGTGACAGTTGTGTGGAACTACGGTGATCTCTCAAATCCCTTCTAGCTTCATGTCTCCAATTTGGTCTCCCCAAATACATCACAAGCTCCTCCTGGGTGTCTAAAACCACAATGACTATTATACCATGACCAACTAGGCCTCCCGGTTAGCCTTGGCGCACACTGTAAGCCGCTCCCCACGGCACGGGGGCAGGGCTGGGCGGGAGGATTCCCATGCACAGGAGCTGCTGGGCCCTGTATCCACCCGAGGACAAACACCGAAAGAGGTACTAAGAGGGGAATCATGCCACATGACACCATGCAGGAAGCCCACGATGTGGAATCCCGAAATGCTGCTGAAGAAGTGCCAAGCCTTCAACGGTGGGAATCTCACCTGCGGAGCGAAGCCGGTCAGGTGCTTCAGGTGACTGCTTACGCGGTTGGATTTCTTGATGATGGAATGGATGTTCAGTTTGGAAATCTTCTCCATGAGGCTGTCTTCATCACCCTTTCGGTACTTGAGGACTAGGGAGTGAGTCAAGAAAGCCCTTCTCTGAGCATGGACAGACTACAACATGAGCCACAAAATGAGATCAACAACCCAAACTATAGCGAGTGCCCGTTTTCAGTGAGCTTGTAGCTGAGTAGAGACAACACATGAATGCAAGTCACCATTATGGAGAGACAGGCTACTTGACAAAGCATAGAGAAGGTGCAGACTAGAGGTGGTTAGGAGGAAAGGGAGCAAGGGATCGGGAGAAGAGTCTAAGATCTGGAGTCCAGGACACCTTTGAGCTCAATGCCTGGGTCTGTCATTTCATCAAGGTGTGGCCTCCCATAAGTCACTTAACTTCTCTGAGCATCATTTTCTTCTCCAATGAAATGTAAGAAGGAACATTACTTGCTTTATAAGACCATCTTAAATGGTCTCATGTACAAACAAGATATTTATATGCAATTGTCTCGCATAGCAAAATGTTATACGGGAGTCATGTGATCAACTACTGTGTCATACCTTAGGCACAATCTCTAGAAAAGTCTGGAGACATCAGAAGGGTCACAGGGAGAAGACTGGGTGGCGCTACAAAGGCACACTTTGTTGTTGTAGGAGATGAAGACGACATCACATTAGGAGATACAAACCAGAGAAGGAGACAAACCACAGAAGACTCCTAATTTTAGGAAACAAACTGAGAGTTGCTGAAGAGGGTTGGGTGGGGGGATGGGTAACTGGGTAATGGACATGAGGGAGGGTACCTTTTTTTTTTTTAATTTTTTAAAAGATTTTATTTATTTATTTGAGAGAGAGAGATCACAAGTAGGCAGAGAGAGAGGGGGAAGCAGGCTCCCCGCTGAGCAGAGAGCCGGATGCGGGGCTCGATCCCAGGACCCTGAGATCATGATCTGAGCGAAAGGCAGAGGCTTAACCCACTGAGCCACCCAGGCGCCCCAAGGAGGGTACTTGATGTCGTGAGCACAGTGTATTATCACTGAACTCTACCTCAGAAATCAGTAATACACTATATGTTAATTAACTGAATTTAAATGTTAAGAAAGGGGGGCGCCTGGGTGGCTCATTTGGTTAAGCATCTGCCTTTAGTTCAGGTCACAATCCCAGGGTCTCCGGATCAAGCCCCACATCAGGCTCCCCACTCAGCGGGGAGTCTACTTCTCCCTCTAATCCTCCCCACCTCATGCTCTCTCTCTCTCAAATAAATACATAAAATCTTTAGAAATAAATAAATAAAATAAATTTTTAAAAGGTGGGGGGCAAAAAGGAGATAGGAACCAAGACAAAGGGCTAGCAGGCCTGAGGGTTTTAAGAGCACAGTCAACACTGCATACCAATGTGGGCGTCGCGGTGGGTAGAAGGTAGAGAAAGAGGTTATACTATATTATAAATTCTTTGAGGGTGTGACTAACAAATCAGTTTAGCATGGTCACCATGCTGTACTCATCGGGGGTTCAAATTAGAGCTTCATGAGAGGTCTGATGAAAGAGAAAAGATATGGTTCAGTTCCTTCCACATTATAAAGAAAGCGCTGGGTGGTTTGCAACTGACTACACAGCACTGGGGGCGGAGCTCAGGTCAGAGAGGTGTCATAGGACCCAGAGACTGGGCAAACTGGGGTTTCCTGAAAGAAGAGGAAAAGTCCTAACCTGAGTGGATGTAGTAAAACATCCAATACAAGATGCAGGAAAACAAGTCTAAGCATTGAAAAGGCTTGCCTTCCATGAGTGGAGAAAGTACTCACCAGCGCCTGAATGAGCCACTCTCCGTATCCTTCGGAAAGACTCTCATTCCTATGATTGAGGTGCCTCACTTCCAATATTCCACAGCTGTACTTTATGTTCGTGCTTGCTTTTCCAAGCCCATTTCCCCCCATTCTGCCACCGTTTCTACAGCAGAGCCCTATCACCAAGCCCCTGCCTTGCCCATCCCTGGTGAAGGATTAATTCTTTTGAGGAAGAGAGCATGGTCAAGGGCATACCTTCTCCTCAGCAAGTATGTTTTTCTTACCCAGGTCCTTGCGACGTTTATATTCATTAATGTTCACGTTGATCTCCTTGACCGCAAGGACTGCACTGGTTAAGGGCACCTTATCGGGGTGGGATTCTGGGGTGGAATTCAGCAGCTCCATGAGCAGCAGGGGGTAGCGCATCACTCTCTGAACCGGTTTGATGAGGAAGGAGCCCAGATTAATGTAATTTGTGCATCCCCTGATACAAAAGGAAAAAGACTTTTAATCAAATGTCAATAATACAGGGCCTATTGGTAATGGTCGTGATTCTTAAATATAGCTCTGTTCTCTCGCTCTCCATTTCCAATCTCATTCATTCAGCAAATATTTTCTGGGCACCTAATAAATACCAGGTACTGTGGTAGGTGCTAGGGATTTAGCAGTGAAAGGAGACAGGCAACAAGCAAACATTGTAGCAAGTATCATTTTGTGGTAAGCGCTATGGAGAAAAATACAGCAAAGGTCTACTCCTAGGTTTCTGTCTATAAGGGAAGAAAACAAAGAAATGAGCTTACCATTCTGTGTACAGGCTCCTACAGGGCAGCGAGCATGAAAAAAAAACAGACAACTGCTTAGAGGGAATGCTAAATGCCGATTCTCACATTCTTCAGACAATATATTAGTTCAAGTAATGCCTATTACTTGGGCAGACAAAAAAAAATCACAGGGGATAAAGGGAAATCATGAATATCTATGGAGGCATATCTAGTCCATTAAAGAGTTATTTAAGCCCCTAACTTCACTTTGATCTACTCAGACATATATTGAATCCTTATAACCTAAGTCCAGGAGAATCTTACCTGAGGGTCAGAAATAGGTGAATTGGGTCTTCTTACCTATGTTCTTACTTGTTTGGACCAACTATCTCCCTGGCTGCTGCTTTTTTTTTTTAAAGACTTTTTTATTCATTTGACAGACAGAGATCATAAGTAGGCAGAGAGGCAGGCAGAGAGAGAGGAGGAAGCAGGTTCCCTGCTGAGCAGAGAGCCCGATACGGGGCTCGATCCCAGGACCCTGGGATCATGACCTGAGCTGAAGGCAGAGGCTTTAACCCACTGAGCCACCCACGTGCCCCTTCCTTGCTGCTTCTTACCTGAAATGCTAACTTAACACTTTGTATCTACAGATAGGAAGTGGGAAGCCACTGAAGATTTTCAAGGGAAAAGGCAATATGATAAGAGCAAATTACATAACAGGACCTATAATAACATATCATTTATGATTAAAATAAGACAGATGTCATAAGAAGTCTAGACCTATGAAGAGACTGACTTCTCAAAGACAGAACTAAAGAATTATGATGGAAGCGTAGTGGGGTCAAAACTCCTACTTGAGATCTGCCAAGGAGTCCTGAAGATGCTTCTGGATCTTCTCATCCTTCTCGTAGATTTCCAGCAGTGAAATGGCCTCATCATGATTCTGGCAATAAACCTTGTATGTTCCCTCAAGCTCATCCCGGTGATCGAGAAACACAGGCCCTTCGGATTATATGTAAACATAGAGTGTTTTTAGTAACTTTCTTCTCAGTAGCCTCCATGCAGGCTGGATAACCAAACTTTTATCAATTAAATCCTATCACAAGAAACGATAATGAGACTAATCACCCAATTTATTATTTCCATGAAATAGCTCAAAATCATATTTATTTAAAGCAAAATTTCAGAGAACCATGTCATCACGTATTTATTTTTTAAAGCACACACACATACAGCTGGTCCCAGAAACCGTCTCCAGTCCCTTCTCAGTCAGGCACAGGTGTCTGCAAGTGCTCCCCACATAAGATCAGAACTGTAAGGGCCCCTCACTCTCTAAGCCCCAGGGAAACCACAGTGAGGAAGAGAGTCCTTCCACAGCTGTAGTTTCTTACCTCTTCTTTGTGCATGAATTAAATACACAGGACAATAAATGAAGTTTATTACATTAAAATACCTATATTAAAAAATTCCAAATCTGTGACAGTAACATGTGTATTTCTTTATAAAGCATTAAACAGCAAAACATAGCTATAAACTAATAATCACCATAATGACTCACAATTCCTTGGTCCTTCCTGCTTCAGCCTGTACTGCTCCTCAAGATCCGCTCGCCCTTGAGATCCTCTCTTAAAACCTGATCCCACTTAGCGAGCCTGCTAACCCTGTCCTGCTCTGGACAGAAACCCCCCACGGAACCCAACTGCTTTCTCTTCAATGTCACCCCCGTTCTCTATGTGCTGTCTTATGGAACGCTCTATTTTTGCGTAGTTTTCATTTACATTAAATCTATGTCTTTAATTACTGCTTCTTCCTGTGAGAGAAACTCGACTTCTCCCATAAACATCCCTCTCACGCTGCCCTCTCCGGGGCAGCCTCACTTCTGCCTGTTCCCGCAGCTCAGCAGGCACGGCAGTGGACAGGGCTGGCTGCCTTCCTGACCTTCAGGACACTTTGGGAGCCCCGACCTCCAATGTCTCCACATCGAATATCCGCCTGCCTTCTTCTTCTGCATTATTCCTTTGCACCCTTTCCGCATCGACATTTCCAGAACCATTGTGATCGTGCTGCTGCTGACGTGTGCCCCTCCACTCACTGCACTGACCTTCCCTGTAGGGCCCACTCTACACCAATCACCAACTAGCCAACCTACATCTTTTTTTTTTTTTTTTTTTTTTTTAAAGATTTTATTTATTTATTTGACAGAGAGAGATCACAAGTAGGCAGAGAGGCAGGCAGAGAGAGAGAGAGGGAAGCAGGATCCCTGCTGAGCAGAGAGCCCGATGCGGGACTCAATCCCAGGACCCTGAGATCATGACCTGAGCCGAAGGCAGCGGCTTAACCCACTGAGCCACCCAGGCGCCCCACCAACCTACATCTTAATTTCCAGTGTCCTTCAAACTGTGGGTCACAACCCATAAATGGGTCATGTGATCTGCTGTGTGGGTCACATTCAGCACTTTGCAGAAATAAAATGGCACAGAAAAGAAAATCTCAGGCAATGTTGGACACAGTCAAAGCACAGACATACACACACGAATCCTGGGTCATGATGTAAAATAGATTTCTTTCTGTGAGACAGGTGTAAAATAATCTAAACCACCATGTACCCAGAATCTCCTGGTGCTTTTTTCTCATCTCCTTACTCAGCCAAGCCCCGTTCTTTCCTCCCTCACCAGATCCTGTTCTGCCTGCTCTAGAATCCTTCCCCAGTCAGACTACTAATGTGAATTCTGCGCTGCTTTCGCCAGCACCCAGTATTACCCTGATTTTTGGCTGAGTTCTCCCCATCTCTGTATACTTTTTCAATTTCTACTCCTGGCTCATAGAACTGCTTGGAAGATACATTGTTGTTGGGGGGTGAGGCTTACTGTAGAAGAGTTTGAATAATTCCCTACTACCTGTGTGATTTTTAAGAAAAAAAATGGAGGCTGGGGCCTAGAGTAGAGAAAATATATATGTAATTGTGGGTATATGATAAACTCTCTGGAAGGCAAGAGAAGAAAACTAGTAACACTGGGTGCTTCTGGTTTGAAGAGCTGGTGGCGAGGGAATGGGTAAGAGCCTTTTTCATTAAGTTGTTCTTTGTAACTCTCTATGTGCAGTGGGAATGTATTAAAAATAAGCTAAATTAGAAATATATTCAAATAAAAAACAAAGAAATATATTCAAGTAAACCTGACTTCCCCAAAAATTGCTTATGCAATTCATGCCAAATTTGCCCTTTGCTAGTGGGTCACCAAAGCTTTAATTCGCCTGCATTCTGTTCCTGTGGCCATTCCTCTCCCAGGTGAGTCAGGTGAATAGTACCTAGTTTAAGCCAACATTTAAGCCAATGGTCACATTCTCCTTTCCACGGATCAGCTTAATAAGCATATGCATGTGACCCAGTTCTGGCCAATGAGAAATAAAGAGAAATCTGATAGGAGAGCACTGGGAAAGCTTGGCTCACTCTTAATGACACAGGGTTACTTTTCCCTTTTGCTAGATGTTGTCATGTGTGCAGGGGGATGGCTAGAACTGCGGTAGCATCTTGTGACCATAATTCTAGGAAAATAGCAAAATGGTAGGATGTCCTTCCGATGTTGTACCAGAGCTGGTGTGTGTGACCAACAGAATATGGCAGAAGTGACAATATGTCATATCCAGGATCAGGTTAGAGAAGACTCTATGGGCCTTCCATCTTGAGCCTTCTCTCACTCTTGGATCACTCACTGTTGGATCACTGTTCCTGAGGACAGTCCATGGAGAGGCTCAAAGGGCAAGGAACTAGGGCCTGAAGAGCTGAGGAGGCTTCCTTGGAGTAGATCCTTGAGCCCCAAAGGATGGCAGTCCAGGCCAATAGCTTGACCACCAACTCAGGAGAGACCCTGAGCAGAGCTACCCAGCTAAGCCCCTCCCGGATTCCTCAGCCACAGGCACTGTGGGGTAATACATGTTTCTGATTTAAAACTGCTAAGTTTTGGGGCAGCTGGGTGGCTCAGTGGGTTAAGCCTCTGCCTTCAGCTCAGGTCATGATCTCAGGGTCCTGGGATCGAGCCCCGCATCAGGCTCTCTGCTCAGCAGGGAGCCTGCTTCCCTTCCTCTCTCTCTGCCTGCTTCTCTGCCTACTTGTGATCTCTGTCAAATAAATAAAATCTTTAAAAAAAAAAAAACTGCTAAGTTTTGGTATAATTTGTTACACATCAATAGATAACTAACACAGTTCCTTTGTTGATTAAAAACAGATGACTGGGGGCGCCCGGGTGGCTCAGTTGGTTAAAGCCTCTGCCTTCGGTTCAGGTCATGATCCCACGGTCCTGGGATCGAGCCCCACATTGGGCTCTCTGCTCATCGGAGAGCCTGTTTCCCCCCATCTCTCTCTCTCTCTGCCTGCCTCTCTGCCTACTTGTGATCTTTGTCTGTCAAAAAAATAATTAAATCTTTAGAAAAACAAAAAAAACCAGATGACTGTTTTTCAGTTTTGACCAAGACCCACATGACAGACAACATTTTAAATCATGACTCAGCATACTTATATGTAAAGTTGAAGTAAGTGTCAAAAAACTGTAGCTGTGCTTATTCTTTACAGTATATTCTGTATTTTCTATTTTATTTTATTGAAAAAAGTAGATACTGGGTGCAACATGCTCTAGTGATCTCAGGAGTGTCAGTCTGGAAAACCCACGCTACATGACATCTAAAATCTCTTCTATTGCTGACATCACCTCAATGTAGGCTGTAGATAAAGGAGAACAGAGGGCCAAGTGACCCCTGAACTAGGTAGCTAGAATCTCATTTTCCTGCTCAGTACCAGCAAGGCTGCTTCTCCTCTTACCTCCTACCCATGAAGTTTAACAAACGTGGTGGTTGGGGGGTAGGGGGAGCTGCTTCTGAAGCAATGGCAGGGGCTCATACCTACAGCATCGCTGATTTCCAGATCTGCCAATAACTGCTTTGAGGCCTTAATCACCATCTGCATATTTCCAAAAAGTCCTTCAAAGTCAATGTTTGGTATCTGAGAAGGGAGACAAAACGTAAAGATGCATGGAAATGAAATTAATGGCACGCCGTTCATACTAGGAACATCTCTTCAAGGATGGTACAAAACTGTTGAAGGTCATCTTCACTTGCCATCACCAAGATTCCAGAAGAGAAGCGTCCCAGCATTGTCTTTAGTGTCACTCTTTGTCCCTGACCCAGTTATTCTCGGCTCACTCCCCGCCCCCACTACTTTCATAAAAGGACCATGTTACCAATTTGGTCTAGAATTATATGGGGATACAAATTCCCATGCAAAACCCAAAATCTGATGGCAGTGCCCACTTCCTGTACTAGCTCTTAGGAGTGAATGTTCCAGAAGTACAAACCCAAGCCAGGCCCAGATGGTCAAGTAACAAGCAATATGGACAGTAAATCCCCAGGAGGCTGTTAACCTTTCTTCCCTACCTCCAGCATCTAGACAAGTATCTGGCACACATGTGAAGGTCAGGGTTTCCTGAACAAATGCTGTACCATCAGGTGCGAGAGCCACCGAACCCGCCATCCCCAGACTTCATTATTATACCACTTTCCCAATGCAGCAACCATTCACCCTGCCTGGGAGTGTCTTTAGGAGCCACAGAAGCAGGGAATGTCCCAGGAGCTACTACAGCAAGTCTGGTAAGTTAACAGCGGTCTTGGGAAGTGACAGGACACTGAAAGCGTAAGTTGATGACACACACATGTGGGGGCCCTTCAATTAAGAGCAGGAGCAGCAGTCACAACCTTTATTTCAAACCCAGTAACCCTTGTGGTGAAAGCACCCATAACCTAATGCTCCAGGCTTGGAGAATCACATTTGGGGAAAAGCAAACTTTCTCGCACAGCTCCCACCTGTGCCTGCTGCAGGGGCACCATGATGTGCTCAATGCACATTTCCAGATCCCGAACGTAGTCTCTCTCTGTCTGGAGAAGTTCTTCTATCACCTTGGTTCTCTTCTCCAGCATCCTCTGCTCTGGGTTTTCAGTGTACACAGACCCAGGAGGGGCCACCGGTGAAGAAGACTGGGAGGAGAGCAGCGTCATTTCTAGAAGGGAAGAGAGAACCGGTCAGCAGCTCCGGGTGTGGAAGCAAGACTCTTCAACAGTTCAGGCTGAAAAGAACACATTCCTTGAGAATCAAAGTCTCATTGCTGTCAACCACCAGGCAATCTGATCACACGTCAGTTCCAATTATGAACAGATGAAGGGCAGAGAAAGTCGTTTCTGCAAAGACAACTTCTCTCACCGGTGTGATAACATTTCTAGAATTTGTCCTAAAAAAGAGAAGCTTGGCCCACTTCAAGAGGGCAAATCAGTGTCCAAAACCTCTTGGGAAAGAGGCTGAGAGGGGCGCTGTTCTTATAAAGAATTGCTTTCACTCAATTAGGTAAAAAAAAAAAAAAAAAACCCAATGCATGAGGTCAGCAGCAGAAATACCAAACTGGAAGTTTAAAACACCGATGGAGCACATTAAAAAGAATATTAGGGGAACATCATGATGCCAATTAAGGAGAAGATGAGAGTTAGATGGGTTACCTGTTGGAGAACTGGGTGACTTACACGGCCTACTGTGTTCCCGTCACCGTGATGGAGGGTGAACATCCACAATGAAATATACAAAAATTATCTAATTCTCCCTACCGAAACATTAATGAAGACATGGGCACCTTGTTATTCCAAATGCCCTAGAAGTTACAAAAGTACTAGAAAGATGAAGTTCTTTTTAATGGTATTTTCAACCAAAAGAACCTCTGTAGAACCACACTGCATGAACTAAAAACGAAAACAAACATGTACCTGGTCATTAGCTTTTACAGAAACCCATTATTGGCTGCTACACATGACGGTTAGCTACACATGATGAGATTTATAAAGACGGGATGGCATTTCTTCATTAAAAATAAACATTAAACACTAATATAAACATGAAAAAAATTCGACAATCAAGCAGACTCTACTCAATTTATTTAAAATTCCTTAAAGATCCACATTAAAAAAACTACGAATTTGGTTGAGTAAATATACTAATCTGGGTGTGATCACAAGAATATTTTTAGCAGATCTAAGAAGCAAAAACACACGTGTTTGTACTATTAATGGAAAACGAGGCTTTCACATCAGATTTTAGTCTTCAAAAATCTTCCCCACTGCCCCTTCTCTAGGAATTCCAATGTTTTAAAAAGAATGCATCCAGATTCTGGCTTCTAAAAACCACTCTCCACTAAAAGAAACCAGAATTCTTTGGAGAAATAACTAAGATTGGGGCAAAGAAGGTACACGTGAACTGGAAAGTTCAGAAAGTAAGAAAGTGCCCAACAAAATGATGAAGGTATTTCCAAAAGGCATGGAGGTGGCTTAACGCGGCTCCCACTGGCCAAATCTGGTATAATTTGAGTATCAAAGTAAATAAACTATAGACTATAATCCACTGACTAAAATAAGAATCCATTATAATGGATTGACTAAAATAAGAATCCATGAATTCATATCGATAACATATAAGTATATAAATAGGGAGAGGACAATGTTTTTGCTTATGGCTTAATGTCAACTAACAAATACAGAAGAAATGATCGGAATTAGAAAACCAGCATTTTGCAACGATCAGAATAAAATGTGGTCCAGGCATAAATCATCAATGGGTGATTCTGGTGTTGATGGTGGGGGTCTGATGATCAGGATACTTGCAGTTTTGAGATCATTATTACAAATTACTTATTAATTACAAAAATGAAAAAATAGTGATTATATACAGTGGAGAAAGGGAGAATATGATCACTGAGTAAACAAAATTCACGTCACCAATAAGGGGCAAACAGACATCATGTTTTTCCATTTGTCATATCTGGAAACAATACATATCCCTTATGTGGTATCCTTGTCAAAAATGCATAACCTGAAACAAATCTTGAGGAAACAGTGGACACATGCAAACCAAGGATGTGCATTCTTCCAAAATGTCACGTTATGAAAGACAAGCAGGGACTCCCCAATTGGTGGAGCCTTGATCTGGGGGTCATGAGTTCGAGCCCCCCACTGGGTGTACAGTTTACTTAAAGCAAGCTGGCAAGCAAGCAAGCAAGCAAAGCCTGAGAGAGAGTTCCCAATCAAAGTGACTGAGAGGATATATAAATGCCATGTGTGAATATGAATTGGGTCCTGATCTGGGAGAAAAAATTACTACAAAGGACATTACTAGGGCAATTGGTGAAGTTGTAATATAGACTGTAAATTAGATAAACAATTAAATCAGTGAAAAATTTCCTAAAATGGCAAATCTATGTGGTCAAGTATGACATCCATGGTTCATACAAAATGCACACAAGGAAGCTTACAAAAAGACACAATGTATGCAACCTACACTCAGTCAGAAAAAAAGTGTGTGTGTGTGTGTGTGTGTGTGTGTGTGTGTGTGTGTGTAGAGAATGAACACAAAAACCCAACAAAATATTAAACACCAGTCGAATGTGAATAAAGGATATACAGGAGGTTTTTGGTACTACTGCAATCATGTAAATTTTATATTATTCAAAATAAAGTTTAAAAAGACATAATTGGAAAATATCTTTCTTGAACTTTTTTTGGTAAAATGAATGACAAAAGTTCAAGCATAACTCTTATTTCACAAGAGTGCTAAATCATAGGCCCAAATTAATTGTAGCATATGTAAAATTCATTTTCAATAGCCTTGTTTCAAATTTTCTTTGCAATTACAAGCAATAGGATCTCACTCCCAAATATGGTTCCATAAGTGGCAAGTTGAGAAGAGAAACTCATTTTTAAAATTTATTATCTTTTTTATTTAGGAATAATTGACATGCTTACTTCAGGTGTACAACATAATTATATGTTATTTTTAGAAGACACTCATTTTTAATACAGGACAAAAAGCTCTGAAAGGGAGAACATTTACTGAATTTCTACCAAGGGCAATGCACTTTACCTATTTATGTCCCCGAACTTATTTAATATTCATGTCAAAACTCTGAACTTATATTATTATTTTATTTATTATTACTTGATTTAATAGAAAACATGGGTTTTGAGAGGCTGACCGACTTGTCCCAGGTTATGTAGTGAGTAAACGGCAGTGCTGAATTTTAATCTAAATATATTTCAATCTAAATCCTATGCACTTAACCCTGTACCAATTTGCCTCCCTAGACTGGAATCTCAACTAGAAAAGGTCAGGGCTTTATTTGCTTCAACTCTTGAAAATTCCCTGGAAACTATTCAAATCTCAGGAATCAAAGTTCTATTAATTATAATAGTTGAAAGCTTAAGTGTATTCATCAATCAAAAGCCAGCAACCGACACTAAGAAACTCAGATTTTTATTTTTATTAAGGGACAAATGAAATGGTAACAATTCTTTTAAACTATCAGCATGATGCTTCCTTTTTTCCTTTTTTTTTGGCAGGTGTATTTATAAACTCTTGGACCGTCTTTTAGAGAAAACCAAGAACACTTTAGCATGATTTAAAAATCCTCGTAGACTGTATCTGCAATTTTGACAAAATTCTACATGTTTCTGAAGGTGTAGGTGACCCTCAAGCGCTACACACATATTAATTCTCAAGATTAAGTCAAACTAGAAATATCTGGCTTGAAATGACTCCAAATGTAAACCCCTTTTTCCATTATTCCACATATTGCCTAAGGAAAAAGTTCTGATGTAAAATTTTAGTGCCTGGGATGACCGAGTGAGAGAGGGGGGGCCTCCTCGCTCAGCAAGCTGCAGTGTGGACAGGCTTGGAGCCCTGCTCTTCCCTGCTCCATCTGGGCATCCCCGGCAGAGGCCACTTTGACCTCTGGGTCTCAGTGTCCTCATCTGTAAAATGAGGGTAATCGTGCCTGCTTTGCCAGGCTGTTGAGGGAATAAACAAGGCCATAACTCGACACAAGTTCGTTCTTTTCCCACTACGGGCCAGAATGTGTTCTCTGCACCAGATTTAGGTAAAATGCACCAAGTCAAAATGCTCTGTCTATCCAGATACTGGAACACTCCACTTTTCTCTCAAAACAATAAAAGCTGAGGAAGCACATGGAGGAAGCTGAGGCCAGTACCAGCCCACACTGCCCTGTGCAGACCAGCTCCCACCTTCTTCCTGGGATGGCCCTAGAGGAATTCAGGGGCTGGAGCCAAAGCTGATTGCACAAAATTAGTCTCTCTGATCAAACAGTTCGTGCGGGGTTGTTTCTTTCCTTTTGTTCCCCTTCCCGGTCCCACCACCTGCACAAAGTCCCCATTCCAGACGCTCTCAGGACCCCCACCCCGCAGGTTAGCTTGTGTCACCAAGCTCCTTCCTCGGTGGGGTAAGGAGGGGGGTCCAGCAACCCCGCAGCTTCCCTCAACTCTACAAGCCACACTTGTAAGCAGGGTCACAGAAAAAAGCCACTCACTTCTGGCTTCCTCTGCAAGTTGGCTCTGGGTTTGGTGGGGAAAGTCTCTGACCTGCCGGCAAGGTCCCCAGCTGCTCAGGCTGCCCCACCTGCTGCCGCGGGCTCCTGCGCCCCGGGACGCACCTGCGGGGCCCGAGGGCCGCAGCCAGGGGGAGGACGTGTGGGTCCCAGGGTAACAGGCAGAGTAGAATCTTCCCAGAGCTCTGGAATGCTCCGCAACCCCCAAATCCTTTGAATAGGGTAGGCATTTCCCCGAGGCTTTCCCACATTAACATATGAATCGCCCGAGTCCCCCAGGCTATCACGGCAGGGCCGGTTCTAAAGGACGGAGCTGGAATTCTCCTGGGGAACGAGCTGCAGGGTGAGGCCCAGCTTTGCTCAAACTCCACACCTTCCTCTCCCGCCTTCCTCTCCTGCTGCTGAAACAGTCACAGTTTCACTTCAGGAGTTTTTAATCCAAGAGTATTGCCTCTCACTTTGCCTACCCTTACTATGCTTTGTTTTGGGGGGATGCTTTTTAGGGAAGAATTCTGAAGACCCATCCAGCTCTCATTTAAGAGGCCATGCTGTGAAGTGGGTGGCACTTGTCTACTCTGTCTGCCTTAGGACCTGGCTTTCGGCAGCACCCCCTCCTCCCCGCTGGCCAGGGCTCTGTCCAGGGACCCAGCCCTCTCACTTTGGGGCCTTACCCTGTAGCCAGCAGAATGCAGATCCCAGCGGGCTGGGCCCAGCACAGCAAGGAGAGCTCGGAGGGATTTACAGGGACTGGGAGCCCTGCTCACAGCTCTCAAGCACTCACACTTTGAAAGAAACCAAGGAAATGAAAGCTGCAGAAAAAGAGGCCACTATGTTAAAAAAAAAAAAAGAGAGAGAGAGAGAGAGAGAGAGAGAGAGAGAAGGGAAAAGAGCAGAAAAAAGAAAACCCGCATCAGGGCAGGAGCTGGCTCTGGGGCAGAAGGCTCTGAAAGTGCTGAGCCCGCACTTCTCCATCGCACCAGAATCTATTAATGTATCACCAGTAATTGAAAATCAGGTGTCACGCTAACTAAGAAATGTCCCTGTTGGTGAAAGTTTGAGCAATCTCGGAGGTGACAGCTTTCGGCGTCTGGAATGGCAGCTCTCTCTGGGAGGCTCCCCAGGGCCGGTGAGCCCGTCCTGGCCTCCCTCCACCCGCCAGCCCCTCGGAGCTTCAGGTTTTAACCAACACTTACAGGGCCCTCACGGAGTGCATCAAGCACGGTTCTCAGCACTTTACAAACACCAGGGTATTTAATCCTCCTAACAACCCTACCATATCCTCCCCATTGCACGGGTGAGGAATGAGGGGAAACTCCGTGAACCGGCTCAGTAAGCACAGCCCGGGACTGGAGCGCGCCTATGGCCCCTGACCCACAGCTACTGTGTCTGCGGGCAAGTCAGGCCAGCGGTGACCCAAATCCTACCTGGGGGGTTTGGCGGCCACAGGGGAGCCAATAGTAAAGCAGAGCGGCTCTGAAGCACCCACCATGAGCAATTACATATGTAAGCACATCTGCATATCTTCATGTGAGGGTATCTGTAAAACCCCATTTGGCAGAATCAATAATCCCTCAGCATCCAATCTAGTGGTGTCAAGCACAGTAACGATTCCACAGTTCTGATCATTTACAGCAGAACACACGTGAAACCAAGGAAAAGGCTTATTTTATCCTGTCTTCTGACAGCTTTCTGACTTACACAGTCATCATCTTCCTAAGGGAAGGGGGGAGGCCCCCCTTCAAGAACCCTCAGCTCCTTCTTGTCAACTCTGACAGACATGGCACCTCAAGGGGCAGGTAATAACTTGTAATACTGTTGTTTTGTTTTGTTTTAAGATTTTCTTTATTTAGGAGCATCTGGGTGGCTCAGTTGGTTAACAGCCTTCTTCAGCTCAGGTCATGATCCCAGAGTCCTGGAATTGAGTCCAGCACTGGGCTCAGTGCTCAGCGGGGAGCCTGCTTCTCCCTCTGCCTGCCACTCCCCCAGCTTGTGCTCTTTCTCTCTCTCCCTCTGACAAATAAATAAATACAATCTTTAAGAAAAAAAAACTGCTTCAAAAAAAGATTTTTATTTATTTGAGAGGGAGCGCAAGAGAGAGAGCACGAGCAGTGGGGAAGGGTAGAGGGAGAGGGAGAAGCAGGCTGCCCACTGAGCAGGGAGCCCAACACGGGGCTCAAACCTGGGATCCTGGGATCATGAGTTGAGCCAAAGGCAGATGCTTAACTGACTGAGCCACCCAGGCGCCCCTACTTTCTCTACTTCTTAAAATAAAAAAAGTCAAACCTTTTAAGTGAGAAGTCTACCTTTAGGAAGATATTATACATCAATTGTTGGACAAATGCGCAAGATGCATAGGCGGGGATGTTCTCCAATGTGTAAAAAAATTCAGAACAACCTAAGCAGAAACAGCCAAACTTTCTCCCCCAAAGGAACTGGTTAAATAAATTATGGCATATCTGTATGACAAAATACTATTATAGCCACTGAGATACAGATTTTTATTTAACATGGAATGCTGTCTGTGTGTGGTTAAATGAAAAAAGCGTGTAACAAGAGTTTATGAACGAATTGCGATTCTGTTCAAAAGGGAAAATACTTTCAGTGCGTATATCTGAAAATGAGAACGTCTTGGTAGAGATGGAAATGCTGATTTTTTTTCCTTTCTTGGGCTGTATTTTCTAGTACTTCTACAGTGAACATGTAACGCTGATATGACAGAGAGTAAAAACATGGGAGAGAGAACATTTGCTATAAAATGAGAATATTCTAGGGGCGCCTGGGTGGCTCAGTGGGTTAAAGCCTCTGCCTTCGGCTCAGGTCATGATCTCGGGGTCCTGGGATCAAGCCCCACATTGGGCTCTCTGCTCAGCGGGGAGCCTGCTTCCTCCTATCTCTGCCTGCTTCTCTGCCTACTTGTGATCTCTGTCAAATAAATAAAATCTTTTTAAAAAATGAGAATATTCTAATGCCAACAGTTCTCAATTACTCTGTTAATCCATTGCAAACTCTTTCTTCACTTTTTAATGATCTGAGGTCTCTTTACTGGTCCCATCCCTGTAGACTGTGGAAGACAGTGGGTCAGGAAATGCTGCTGAAGTAACAACATGCCAGTCTCCCAAGTAAGCTGTCTTAGTAAATTTGCTCATCTTCCCCAGGCCCAACTGGGGCAATCAGAAATCCTGGTTTTCCGCATTTCCCACCGCTCCAGCCAGGCCATCCAGCCCCCACCCTGTCTTTACCTTTAGCACCTGCAAGACTCGGGCCACCAAGCTTCAGAGAGGAATCAATCCCGTTTAGGTCCTAAATCTCAAAGGCAACTGAAAAAACTTTCCCTGTGGCTTTTGCTCCGTAACTGCCGCCTACTTTGGCAAGTAGCCTCTAGCACAGTCCCTGCTGGGAGGGTTTCCACCAGGGGGAACTCAGCTCAAAACTTCTCATTTGCCCCTTCCTTTTTCCAGGCCCTACCCGGGTCTTCGGAAGAGCCAAGGAGTCAGGTGCACCGTGTCCAAGTCTGCAATTTCCTATACTGCTAGGCTCGTAAGTTTAATTCTAAGATCAACTCAAGCACCATTTTTGAACACTTACCAAATACACATCACTCCTAGAGGGGTGTGCTGCTGGTGGGACAGCACTATTGTTACTTAATCTTTAGGCAGCAGAAGTGGAATTATCAAGAGAGCAAAACAGTTTTCATAAAATAGCCCGCCAAGAATAAATTATCAGCTGAGTAAGCAGATTTTGATTATAATCAGCCAAAAAAAAACTCTATACGAAAAGCTTTATTATCCAAACACACACGCACCTGATGTTATATTTACCAAGTCTCTTGAGGGAAGTTATTATTGCTCTCATTTTACAAATGAGGAAACAGGGGCACAAAGCAATGACATAGCTGGTGTGTGACCGCAGGGCTGAGACAGCTGCATATTCAAACCCAGCATCCACGGCCTGTGCTTCCCATGAGGGGTCAAGGCCTGTTCTGGATTATAGGACTTCTCCGTATGCACATGGCCGTGCCTGGCATTATAGTTCCAATTTTAATCATGACACCACGGTGATGTTTCAAAATTTGCTCATGTCTGTGCCCCTCTGGCTATTTTTCTATCCTACCCTATAAAACCAGACTTTTTCAGCTTCTATGAGGTAGTTAACTTTTATTCCTTCCACTTGCTCTCATAGTATCCTTTATAAATGAGCATTCCCTCCAAAATCAATTTCCCTGAATCATAATCCTATTCAAGTTCTAACTACAAAACTGTATGAATATTTAATAGGGAGCTACCAAGCAGAGTGGTAGGCCATTGGGCAAGTAGAAAAAGTTGAAATGCCCTCAAAAGCTTTCCTTAGTCTCATTGGGAAAGTTATGTCATCTCAGGAACAGCAAACGGGATAGGGTTAAACCAGTGGTATTTAAAGTTACTCCCACTTGATCTAATGAATCTACTTGAACAGGCAAAACATAAATTCACGAAACAAATGAATAATGCAAAATAGAATCGACTTAAGCATTCAGGGCTTTGGTTATATTTATTAGAATGAACCCAATCTCTCAAAGATTCTTTCCAAGTGTGATCCGATATTTTGATGGTAAAATCTCATTAAACTCAGGATATCCGACATTATATACTAGTATCTGTTTTCTAGCCGAAACATGGAAAAAAAAAAATAAAACCTCAATACAAGGGAAATATAAGTCAGGTTTTCCCTGGGAACCCAATCATAAGTACTGTGTTGGTTTAAACAAGCTCTGGGTAGTAGAGAAGGAGAGTAGTCCCTCTCTCCTTCTCTATCTCCTCTGGCTTCCATTTCTGAGCTGTAAGTGGAGCTGCTTCTAAGATCTTGAGAGGAGAGCAGGTATAGTGAATAAAGTACTCAAAAAAGCCCTGGGATCTAGCCCTGCCACCCCTCCTTCCTGTGTGATCTCAGACATGTTACAGGACCTCTCTGGGCTGTTGTTTCCATATATATATATATAACAACGCTGGTCACTTCCAAGATCTAAACTCTTCCATGACATGCTACCCTATTACTTCATTTCCTCATCTCAGTTTGGAGGAACCACATCAACTACTAACTAGTCCCCAAAGCAGTGGCACTTGGTATGTAAGGCCTCTTTGGACCCACCCAGGCAGCCACTTCCTCTCCTCAAGCCCTGAGGACAGGGTCCTTGCTGCCGTTATTATGGAACTCAGTGAAGCCAACTCCCAGTATATGTTCCCTTCCTCATCCTTGAACATGACAAGCCCAGCTTGTCTTTCTAACTTTCTCCTCACCTCCTGTCCTTTAAGTCCAGCTAGATGAAAGCCTCTCTAGTCCCTGCATTGGTCTTTTCCCTAAATTCCCTTCTTTAGCAGCAATACAAAATAATACGTACCATTTTATCTTTTTTTTTTTTAAACATTCCCAAGTCATATTTATTCTAGGTGTGTGATGCCGGTTCAACTTTTGAAAATCAAACAATGTAATTCACCACATCAACAGGCAAAAGAAGAAAAATCATAGGGCCAAGTCAATTGACAGGGAAAAAAATACATTTGAAAAAAATCCAACATCCATTTATTGTAATAAATAGGAAAAATCGGAATAGAGTGCAGTTATCTCAACTTGGAACCAAACATGTATTAAAACACTACTTACTGGGGCACCTGGGTGGCTCAGTGGGTTAAAGCCTCTGCCTTCAGCCCAGGTCATGATCCCAGGGTCCTGGGATCGAGCCCCGCATCGGGCTCTCTGCTCAGCAGGGAGCCCACTTCCTCCTCTCTCTCTGCCTGCCTCCCCGCCTGCTTGTGATCTCTGTCTGCCATATAAATAAATAAAACCTTAAAAAAAAAACAACCCTACTTACTGTTTAGTGTACCTATTCTGTGCCCCAAAATAGAATATTCCATTTGACATTTGACAATATTCCATTTGACATTTGACAATACACATTCACTGAGCACCTATGACATCCCAACTTATTAGGTTCTGGAAATACTCTCTTTACCACCGTCACAAAGCTTAGATGCTACTGGACTTCTGTGCCTATTGTATACCTAATCCATAGGATTTAGCACAGCAAGTGGCACTTAATAAATGGCAACAATCATTGTAACTTAGAGTGCCCTGAGCATTACTCTGCTATTGTTGGGCTATAAGACATTACCCAAAGATTTTTAGAAATCATGAACTATCCTATGTTTTATGAAAATTTTAGTTAAAATTTGGGACCTGTGGCACTGGGGGTAAATCAGGTTTCAATCCTCCTCTAAGCGGGTCAGAGACTGGAGACCAAAAAAATCGAATTTCCTATCTCCAAATCACCGAGGAAAGTTAGAGGAATTCTACCATATTTTTCGTCTAAGTATCGCTGTGAGGTCAGCACTAAGTAGAAACATCTTCACATTTCAGTAGATGCTAAGATGCACTTTTTTTTTTTCACATTTTAACATCTCTAAAAGCAAGATGTGTTTTCCAATAGTGTGTTAAAGTTTAATTAGATGTTGTCTTTTTAATGGTACCTAAACTTTTTCAGTGTCTTACAATAGATGGTGTTTTAGAGTCAATGAAACATAATATATTCCATCAGCCTCCTCTCAGTTCACAATTAGAAGATATGGGTTTCTTGATATGGTGGGATGAGGTCCACTGTGGAACTGTGTATGCAAACATGTCCCTTCCCACCAGCAATCACTGTGCGTGGACACCGTTACAGCCTGATGGTCATGCCCAGTGTGGGCACTGCCCGGTTTCTCGGGAAGTATCAATTTGGAAAATTCTGGGGCATCCACTGTGTGGGTGAGTCAAGTTCCTGGGTTCTCACTTTGACATCCTATTTAACACCAGGCCTGCCGTGGTTTTTCAAGTTAGCTGCTTTGATTCACCCATCCTCCCACTGCACCCTCTAACATCCTGTGGTCTGCATGAAAGACGGTCCTCAAGAGCTCTTCTTCCTATCCACCCCCAACAGCCTGCCTTTCCTTGAGATCTCTTGCTTTTACAGAGACCTGCCATCTTCCTAGGCCAATCTTCCTATGTTGCTGATGAAACATTCTACAAAGACAATTTAGGGGACGGCTTGTGGAGAAAACAAACAACTTAGCTTGAGGATACAGCTCCCGATGCCAGGGCAAGGTCTCTGGGTTTGGTGGGAATCTACCAGACTGGATCATTCCAAACTCAGGATGGCCTTATTTCCTCTCAGGCTTCAGTAATCTCCTAACCTTTGGGGAAATATGGTCCTCCAGATATGTCTTTTGCCTCCACATATTTACCCTTTCCTTCTCCTTTCCCTCCTGCCTACCCATCTGTCCTCCAATAAGCAATACCACCCCGATTGTAAAAAGTAAGCACAGGAAAGCTTTGTCCAACTCTGTGACCCCTCAGCTACAGTCACAGGTCTTTGATTCTTTTTGCCAAAGGTCTTGAAAGACTGATCTTCATGCGCTCCTTCTATGACCTCATCCCCCATAGAAATCCTCTGAAAGTAATTCCGAGTCATCACTGTTCCATCAATATTGTCTTTTCAGTCAACCAATGACCTCCTCAACAAATCCAATGGCATTATCCTTAATTTCCCTGGGGCTCTTCAAAGCATTGGCCATTCTCTCTTACTTTAAATTCTCTGGTTTTCCATCACCACCAAAGGCAAGCAAAAATGAACTATTGGGACTTCATCAAGACAAAAGGCTTTGCACAGCAAAGAAACAGTCAACAAAACCAAAAGACAACTAACAGAATGGGAGAAGATATTTGCATATGACATAACAGATAAAAGGCTAGCATCCAATCTATAAAGAAGTTATCAAACTCAACACCCAAAGAACAAAGAATCTAATCAAGAAATGGGCAGAAGACATGAACAGACATATGTGCAAAGAAGACATTCAAAAGGCCGACGTGTGAAAAAGTGCTCAACATCACTTGGTATCAGGGAAATACAAATCAAAACCACAATGAGATACCACCTCACACCAGTCAGAATGGCTAAAATTAACAAGTCAGGAAATGACAGATGCTGGCAAGGATGCGGAGAAAGGGGAACCCTCCTACACTGCTGGTGGGAATGCAAGCTGGTGCACCCACTTTGGAAAACAGCATGGAGGTTCCTCAAAAAGTTGTAAATAGAGCTACCCTACGACCCAGAAATTACACTACTGGGTATTTACCCTAAAGATACAAATGTAGTGATCTGAAGGGGCATGTGCACCCCAATGTTTATAGCAGCAATGTCCACAATAGCCAAACTATGGAAAGAGTCCAGATGTCCATCAACAAATGAATGGATAAAGAAGATGTGGTATATATATATATACAATGGAATATTATCCAGTTATCAGAAAATGAAATCTTGCCATTTGCAATGACATTGATAGAACTAGAGGCTATTATGCTAAGCAAAATAAGTCAATCAGAGAAAGACAATTATCATATGATCTCACTGATAGGAGGAATTTGAGAAATAAGACAAAGAATCATAGGGGGAGAGAGGGAAAAGGGAAACAAGATGAAACCAGAGAGGGAGACAAACCATAAGAGACTCTTAATCACAGGAAACACACTGAGGGTTGCTGGAGGGGAGGAGGGTGGGAGGGATGAGGAGGCTGGGTGATGGATACTGGGGAGGGTGTGTGCTATGGTGAGCGCTGTGAATTGTTTAAGACTGATGAATCACAGACCTGTACTCCTGAAGCAAATAATACATTATATGCTAATAAAAAATACACATATTGAAGGTAAATTCTCTGATTTTCTCCTGACCTCCTCACATGATCTTGCCCTATCCCTACTCTGTCTGCCCCCAAACTGTGGCTCGGTTCTCAGACACCGGCTCTTCTCCCCAGTCACTCTTTGCCTCACAGAAGCCATCTACGCAGAGTTTCAGTGATTACATCTGAGAGGATGACGCACCCCATGCACACCTAGCCCACCTTATTCCTCAAGCTCTGGTCCAAACTGCCATCTGGTTTCTGAGACTTCAGTACTCCAGTGCTCCCCACACTGTGTTTCTCTGTCACCACAATTATGTACCCTTGCTCATAAAGTTTCCCCAACCAGGAATGCTCCCCCTGCTTCTCTCTGCCTAGGTCAACCTCCATTACTCTCTTCAGCTTTAGCTCAAGTTCAAACATCTTCCTAAAGCCTTCTCCCCTAACTCAGATAAGGACTGAGCTTTCCCCTTTCTGACTGTCCCTAGCATTCACTGTCTGGATGGTATACCTCTGTACCATAGTACATGACTTCACCTGGTCTGTAAAGTCCTGTGTGTATAGTGGGGGTGGGGGACACCCTTCTCTGGATACCCCCTGATGCTTGGTACAGCGCTAAGTGCAAGTACTGGCTACTAAATTCCTGTTGAACTGTAGTCAAAGGGGATGTGGGATCTCTGTGCTGGTGAAGCGACGGTGGCGGCTTATGTTTATTTAGCATTCCCACCCGCCAGGCTCTACTGGACTGTTCAAGGTACGTAGATATCTATAAACTCACTTAATCTTCACAATACTGTCATGTAGGCATATCAGCTCGTTTTATTGATAAAGAAACTGCGGCTCGTGAGATTAAATGCTTTACACAAGGTTACACGGGTAGTAGGGCAAGTGGGGGAAAGGTATCTAACAGTTCCCCTTAAGGGACTTATAAAATTGTATTTTTAACTATTTGTTTATATGCTGTTTTCTGTTCAAAACTGCAAGTGCCTGAAGGCAGGCACAAGTCTTATCTCTCTTCTCCAGTGTCTCAGTGGGGACACAACTGGCACTCTGGACAGGACAATTCTTCATTGGATAGGACAGGTCCACACACTGAAAACACTTTGCGTCCCTGGTCCTTGCCTTCTAAACAAGTAGTTCCCTGTACCTGCCACTGTGACAGCCAAAAGACACCTCCACCCAGTTCCAAATGCAGGGGTTGATGTGGGCCAGCCACGCCTCCAAACCGGGGCACTCCAGAGCTCACTCCATCCCAAATTGGCAGGGTCAGCAGTCCCCGTGGCAGTGATTTACACCAGGTGACCCCCAACCCAGACACACCTCTACCATTCTGGGCCATGGGTTTGTACCTGATCAATGAATGGTTGGTTCATATGATGAGGAGGAACTAAAAAACACCAGCTGAGTCACTTGTACTCATTCTCCCCGGAATCTGAATTAGGGTATCAGGCAGATCAGACAGAAACAGAAGCTTTAATCATGGCCCAAGGCAGTGGTGGGACGAGAGTCTGGTTCTGTGTAATCTAAAGTGAAGCGGGAGTAGAAACTATGAGTAAACGGGAAGTGTGGGTCTGCAAGGAGAGGAGAAGCAGACACTCAGAGAAATGCAAAAACGTCAAGAGAAAGACGGTCCCTGGAGGAGAGAGAGAGAGAGAGAAAGGGAAGAGCTAGTCCGGAAGAGGACATCTGCTTCCAGCCAGCTTGCACTGGAGCAGGAGCCCCACCCCTCCTCAGGACTGTCAGGCAAGCGAGGTCTAACCAGAATGTAAGTGTTTGGGACTCAACACACTCCTGTGAGGTAAAAATTGGGGAGCGGCTCATGCTTATAGTAACAGGATGACATTAGAGGGAGCAGCACAAAGTGCCCGGAGAACAGCCAAGCAGGTGAGTTAGAGCGGTCCTACCGCCCCTACCTGCATTACTGAGCATGGAACACCTGCATTACTGAGCATGAAACCTATGGTCTGTTTTGCTGGTCATTTGTGACTCGGATGGGTATGCCCCTCATGGCACCTGCCACACTCACGGCTTTCAATCAGCATATGACATCAGCCGGGATGAAAAGCTAATGTCTTGGACTGACTGGCAGACATTTTATTCCAATAGTTCGAATCCAGCCTGAATCCAGTCTACAAAGATATCATGTTCACACACCTACAATGAAAAGAAACCTTGCCCCACAGAGTCCTAAAACCTGAACTATGTGTGAACACGGGCAAAAGTGCCTTCAAGTCTATGCTGCTTTTTCTCACCTTGGGAGAAAACACACACACACACACACACAAGATTTTCCTGGATTCTGTTGTTCCACTACAATTACTGTCCAAACTTTAAAGGAATTGCTTCTCTATCTTCATCACCACTTCCCTCCTAAACTCCTTGTAATGTGCTCTGGGCCCTGCTGCCACCTCTTCCTCACTCTATCCACCAAATGCAAGGTCTTTCTTTGGTCCGTACCCCTCCCCTATTTTTGCAGCGTGTCACTCTGGCTACGCCCCCCTCCATTTGAAGTGCCTCCTCCAACACCCCTCACACAACATTTTTTCTGCTTTTCTAAGTTCATTGACGTGGAAGGAACTCATAGCTGTGCTTCTGACTTCAACCCTGAGAGCACTGGTCTGGGCTTCAGGAGACCCTGGTTCAGTTCCTGAGCTAAGGATTGACTTAGGACAGACGTTTCAATTTCTCTGAGCTCCATCTCTTTGGTTACAGAAACAGTGGGTCAGCTTTAAGTGTTTTTCAAACATTTTTTAGCTGTTGCTGCCACACTTTACACTGTGACTCAACATATACATAACACATAAGATATGTGTGTGTATGCATACACTCACAAAAGTATGACATACATGCATACTTTTACTACATCAGATGTGCTATGACATTTTCTATTTACTTCTATTTTATTTTTCAAAAATGCTAGTTGAAACCCACCAAATAGACTTTAAGACCCAGTCGTGGTGGTTACCCATTATTTATAAAACACAGGACTTGCTGATGTGTAGTGATACAGGATCCGACTGTGGCTCTCCAACCCTGGACCTCCAAGCCTTGACTCTCACCTGGATTCCAATGTCCTATTTCTCTCTGGAAAAGTCCTTCACTCCGATATCCTAATATCACATAACTCAGTTAACATGGAATTCAAAGCACCAAGTCCTTTCCCCATCATAACCACTTCTGTTACTAGCAAGTGTAAAATCTTCCTGCTGACTCTTGGTCTAGCAATGGGAGCACAGCTTACATTGTTACCGACCTCCCTGTTGAGAACTATTAGCAACTCTGGGTAAGGCATTTTTTAAAGTAACTATGTGAAAGGCACTGGAAAGCAACCAAAATCAGGCCGAAACTAGAGGAGATAGGACTCAAAACAAGCAAAGCAAACTAGGTAAGATCCATATTTACCCAATTCTTATCCCCTGAAGTCAATCCCTAGTCTTCCAGAATGTGGGGGGGATAAAGCAAAAATGTTAAGTCAACAACTGGCAATTTTCTTGGGCTGAAGAGTCAAAGGCTCACATGTGGGGCTATGAAGTGTTTAGATATTATGGGAAGTCTGGAAAAGTATGGAGCCACGCAGACAGCAGCCCAAGATCCGTGCAGAAACTCCCCTCAAATCCCTGAATGCTGCCTGCAGGTGCTGAGACTCCAGGAAGCCGGCAGAAAGCAGTACCAGCTGGACGCCAAAGAGCCCAGCAGATACTCATTCACAACTGTCTGGGGCTGAGAAGACGCAGCCTGAAATTTGAGTCCCTTCAACTTAGTAGGCTCAATAAACACTCTGGTTTTCCACGGAAACCTCAAAAGAGCCATCCCTTAGGACTAAGGCCCGCCTCCCAGGACGAGGAGCCGCACCCTAGGACTAAGGGCAAACAGACCTGCCCTAACAACACGTAAGACTGAGGCTGTCATAGGAGAATGACTGATAAGGCAGGTGAGGGAAGGGACACAACCTGATAGAAGGACCTGGTTTCTAGCTCAAGAGACAGGCTGGAACAGCCATTAAACAGGGCTTTGTTTCTCAGATGGAGCAGGGGGAGGCGGGGGAGAGTGGAAGAGGTGGAGGGGATGGGGCGCTCCCCTTGGGTAATCACACCTGCAGACACAGAGTCTGAGGGCAGATGTCCCATGGTGGGGGGGGGGTGTCCATCTGGATCTCAGGAGAGAGACCTGGAAGTGATAGGCTGGCGGAGCAAATGATAAGGGGGAGGGGAGGTGGGTCACCAAGAGACAAAGAACTCATAATTCATGAGCACCTACTATGTTCCAGACATGTCATTAAGTGCTTTATTTATGTTCTCACACCAACACAAGGTAGTACTATTCTCATTTTATAAATAAGGAATCCAAAGCTCAGAGAGGTTAGGTAATTCACCTGAAGTTACATTATTAGTAAATGATGGGGCTGAGATGTGAACTCAGGGCAGAAGACAGACTCCCACACTTGTCTCTTTCTTGAATTACATGTTGTAACTGTAACATTCAGGAAGGGCAGTGGTATGTGTGTGTGTAAGACAGCCAGCAAAGTATGGTAGAAAGCGAAAGGGTTTTCGGGCAGACTAAGATTCTGTTACAGGTCAAGGAGGATACTAGAGGTACAAAAAAGGGGTGTCAACTGAGCGAAATACGAACACACCATCAAAACTCCAGTCCTTGAATACAGAGAGAGTTCTAAAACTGGAAATGACAGAAGGTGGGACTGAGCTACTGTTAGAGAGATCACAGGGCAAATTTCACCACTCTGGAGAGAAGGGTTTGACTCTCATTAAGTCAGAGAGTAAACACACTTATTACACTTAAGAGGCTTAATACAATAAGGAACTAAAGATAGGAAACAAAGTTCATCTAAGGAACAGATGTGGGAAAAGGGAATAGGACCAATACAAAAACCAATGTAAGGAATCATAGAACCACTGTGTGTGTGTGTGTGTGTGTGGTGGTGGTGGTGGTGGTGGTGGTGGTGGTTTTGAGCTGGAAGGAATTTAGAGGTCATTCAATCCCTATCATCTCAGAGCAAAAATGCACCTAGAAAAAGTGGCTAGCTGCTAAATACCTCGGTCTCCCAACTAAAACCGGGTTCGGTTTCATTCTTATCTTTACAAATGCAGGTGGAGAGCCTGATTTATCCAAAACAATGTCCTGGAAATTCTAGTTTAGTCAAGCCTGTGCTGGAAAACCACAGGATAAACCACCAGCAGTTAGGGGATGTCAAACCAGGGACATACCACGCCCCCGCCAAGAGTGAACCTATTCTTAAGATCTTGGTGAGAGACTTTCCACTTAGGAGGAAGTTGTGCGATAGATTTTCTAGATCCTTCACATTTTCTGACTCTAACCCTTATCCTCTGGTCATAACCTACACTCCCCCAAATTGGCAACCAGAAAGTTGGCCTGGCAGGAGAACAGCACATACGTAATCAAAATAAAGGTTTAACAGGGAGTCCAGAAATTACAAAAAACAACAACAACAAAATAAAACAAACACAGTTCATTTCAGAGACCTGGAGAAGATAAGCTGGCAAGAAAGAAAGAACCTCTACATTACAAAAGACTCAATTAATACTCACGTTACAGATAACTCAGTTTAGGGCTAAAGGAGATGGAGTAATTTGAATATACAAAGCATTGTGTGCTTGAACAAAGCACTATGCAGAATATAATCTTCTGATTTCCAGAAGAGTTGTAGTGCTCATCATTCACGCAAGATTTCTGAATGTCAAGACATGAACACTCTATAAAACAAGTTAAATCTTCTTTTCCCTAATGTCTAAACTATAGGGATTGAGAGAAGGAACATGTCAGGAAAATAAATTATCTCTTGGTGCCTCGATAATGAACTTGCCATCCCAGAAGACCAAAAAAAGTTACAGTAAGAATGGAAAGATATTTGGGATTAAAGATGCCTGACAAAACTGAGAATGGAAAGTTCCCATGAGAACAGGGTCTCGTTCTGGAGGCCACGGTGCATATGTATAGCACTGTATACAGTCTTGCTCCATGAAGTGCCTCCCAAAAGGATTAAATCTCTAAGGCTGTTCTCATTCAAGACACACTTAAATAAGAATTTCGAGGGTCAGTTTCCTTAAGTGGATGAGTGTTCCTAGTACCTGGTATAACCACCCCTTTTATCTATTTTCATGTTGTATCCTTCTCAAAAGGATGGCTGAGTTCATACCTTGGGTTTTCTTCCTGTTTTGAACAAATTCTGAGCGCCTCAGGCTGCTGGGGGCTGTGCGGCGGTAGCAACTATTCCTTTTCCAAGTCTCCAGGCCATTTTTCTTCTCTTCCTCAAAATGCCAAGTATTCTTCCCTAACCAAGGGCCCTGAGAAATGCCACCATGGTGTCCTCCCGGGTCCCCTCTCATCTGCCGATCCTGCAGACTATCCGGGAATGTGCCTCTGCTCCCAAGCGCTGTCTTTCCTGCTTTGTCAATGTCATTATCCTCCCAATTCTTCATCTGATGCACAGAATCTGTCCCTCTGTAATTCTGAAATTTATACTCACAGTTTGCAAATAGAGTATCGTAGCTTTTATTTTCCATATCAAAGTCACTCTGAGCCAGCGCATGACTCTTTGCTTTGGGACAGATTTTACCATTTTGATAAACCTTTCTGTCCCTTTCATAGTACTTGACAAATTCTTTACCTTCATTCACTCCATCCAAATCTAGGAAGTCCACAGACCGACCATTAGTATAATTCCCAGGAGCCTGACATAAATTGTTGCGGTTTCTATAATAAAAATTAGCTTCTTCACAATCCTCAGGATTATAATTAAAATTCCTGTGGTCCATGTGCCACTTTTCAGGTTGACCACAATTCCCCCCAGAATCATCCAAACCACTGGGGCGAGTGCACCATTCAGTTTCTTTGGAGTCCTCAGGATCACCATTCAGATTCTGACCATCTGTGTGGCCATTCACGTCCCCATACCCTCCAGCTTTCCAGCTTTCTGGGCTGCCTGTAAGCCAGTTACCCTTAGTCCCCGGGCTCAGATTCCCATAATCCATGTTTTCTGAGTTCTTGTAACCATCACAACTCTGAGCCGTACTTCCGTAGTTCATACAGTCCTTTCTACTTTCTTCCGCTTCCTCACAGTCCTCGTAGCTTGGTTCACTCTGCTCAAAAGCCCAGTATCCACAATGCCTTTTTCTGTAGGGCCGATTCTGCCCCAAGGTCCAGTGTCTGGAATCCAAGCTGCCTTCTCTGTAAAGTCGATCCAGCCTTGTAAGGTCCCTCTTCTGTAGACTCCTGTGGTCTTCATACTCCCAGCTGGAGCCCCAGTGCCCTTTCTTCTCCGCTTCTCTTTCTTCTCTAACTTCATGGGTCTCACACATGTTTGGTGTGTGTAAAGACGGGCGTTTTACTTCCTTCTTCCATGGGCCTGGGCGGGGCTGAAATGTGGACAGGTGCAGGTTAGCCTAAGGCTGTATCCGTCCTTCTGAAAATGTCTCCCAAGGTGTGTGAGACACTCTTCTTGCTCCTCCAGCTGGAGCACAGAGAGATGTGGAGCTATTTCAACCTCAGGATCCAATCAGGAAGCTGCTATATCTTTCCCCACAGAGGCCAGAAGATAATTAGTAACCAGTGTTCATGTGATTGGAGTTGGCAGCTTTGTTCGGTGTTTCCCTCAAGCTGGTCAAACTGGCTTGGCTGCTTTCTATGCTGAAGGTAGAAGCACTCTGCTGTTGGAAAGGTCTTGCAGAAAAACGCAGAGTGAGGGAGAACAGCCCCCTTTAAAAGCCCAAGGTAAGGTCCCATAGCTCTTCTGCCTCTTTAGGTATTTCGGTCATCAACCAGTGGTATAAATCATGTTTTCATACACAGCTCAGCACAACATGTGGACGTTCCCCATCCTCCAAGTTGGGCTTTCTACTCCCTGGACGTTTGAAACTCTGTGGATCTCCCTTAGTGAGAGGCAGAACTCTTCCTCCTTTGAGAGTTTGCTTTTATGGGAGTCAGGTTACAAATCAAATCACAAGTGGTTTCCACTCCCACCTGCAGACACACGGGGACATCCCACTGGAGCAAGAAAGAGAACTTCCTTTTTACTCCGATCGGGTGTATGGGTCATTTTCAAACTGTCCCCTAGAAGAACGTGGTTACGTAGGCTTTCACACTTTCCTTGATACTTGCCATGGCAGAGAAGCATGAAGACCATTTCCTAAAAATCTCTTTCCTATCCAATCATCCAGCATATTCAGGAACTGGGGAAGAAGGTTAGAAAGCAGAAAGGTGCAGATAAAAATACCTATTTGAATCAAGAAACATTAGCTAGGCGCCCATTATAGGTGAGGTATTGTAGAAGAGAGAAAACATGGGCAAGTTAGCCCCTGCTTCTTGCAATGCAGGAGCAACACTCAAAGGAAAATCCAATGTGACAAGTTCTATAACAAACACAGATGGCTTTGGCGAGGGAGCAGAGTCCTGCTGGGGCAACTGGAGATTTCGCAGAAGGGGTGGCTTTTGAGCAATGCCTTCAAGCACGAGCAGAATTTCCACAGAATTAGGAAATGGGGAACAGTTTGAAGGACAGAGTAAGTAGAAAAAGTAACAGAAGATAAGGCCGGAGGGGTTGACTGGGGCAGATCCCAAGGGACCTGAATGCTGTTTACCTCATTCAAGGGGGAATACCAGGCTCAGAGCCAGGCTTTGGTAAGATGACTCTTCTGGCTACTGGGTCATCTACTGGATGCCCAAGAATGATTCCCTGAACCTTCGTCTAATCCCTATTTGTGAAAAAATACACAACATAACTGTGAGGAGACCAGGGTTATGCCCTTTGTCAATAATGAGATGTTTACTCTTGGACAAACCACTTACTCTCCCGGGGACTGAATCTACCCATCTGTAAAATGAGACAGCTGGTCCCCAGGACTCCCAATTCTTCCAGTTATAAAAAATCCGTGGAGCTGTTTTCCTCGATACTTCTTCTTCCTTTCCTCAAATACCTAATGTGCCAGTAGGCACCTCTGGTCAGGTGCCCCAATGACAGTCTCTGCTTCCTGCAGTTCTTGCCATCTTCCAGAGCAAATCTCTCTCTCATCTCACCCATGTTACTTTATTACAGTTGTTTATCTCCATTTCTTACACTGAATGCTCCGTGCAGGTGGGAACCATGTCTAATTTATAGGCACGCGCCAGAGGCCAGGAGAGGGCAGGCTAGCTTAGGAGTTAAGAACACACCTCTGTGAGCCCTGGGTGCGAGTCTGACCCTTGCCACTCACCAGCTGGATAATCTTGGGGAAGTTACTAAACTCTCTGAGCCTGTGTTGTCATGTTTTCATCTTAAGCGCAGAAGACAAGACATTTCTGTGGAACATGATTAATTCTAAAAAGTATCATTATTGAGGAGTTCTCACTACCTGGAATTTGAGACACTTTTGTTCTGCCTCCCATATATCTCACGCAGGAACAGTTTACAAGTGTATCCCAAAACCTAAAAGTACGGAAGGCGGTGGAAGATCCTGGAACTTGCTCTGGCTTTGGGGATGTGGCATTGAGCCGAAACTCCCTTAGAATTCCTCTTCAGACACTCTGAAATCATCACGGTATCTGGCAATCCCCCAGGACTTCAGGTACTCATCTTCAATGATCATTTCTTCAAATGCCACCTTTCTTTCTTTTTTTTTAAAGTAAACTCTACCCCCAACATGGGGCTCAAGCTCACAACCCCAAGACTCTCCTGACTGAGGCAGCCAGGTGCCCCTGCAAGATCCCCTCTCTGAGGACGGGCCTCGGCTCTCATCCTCATGCTTCACTTCGAGGGTAACTGCGGCCACCGCCCCCATTCAGCGCAGTGACGGGGCGGCGGGGGGGGGGGTGCTCAGGGGGTCCCCTCATTCATCACACCCATTTGCTCCAGGAGCCCCTCCCGCTGCGCCGCCGCCCAGTCTGCAGTCCCTCGCACCCACGCCCACTTGCACAGTGGTCCTCTCCTGAGCTCACTGCAGGGACAGGTCTCCTCTCGTTCACCCTGTCTGCTTTCCAGCTTTCAGAAAATGACTCCATCTCTGGCTTTGCCAGAATACTCTTCCTCGCTGGGATTTCTGTTTCCAGTCACGGTCAGCGGCCTGAAGCAGGGGGGAGGGAAGCGGGTGGAGCTGGCCGGCCATTCTCCTGCTCTTCTCTCCCCTTAGCACCCTGCAGGCCCTGCAGCCACAGATCACTGGGGCTGTTTCCTCTCCTGACCACACGTGGGGTCGGAGCTCTCTGGCATACCTGCCCAGTGACATGGCCGTGTGTCCTTGGGTCCTAGGCTGCTGTGGTACCTTGCTTTCTGCCTTTTTCCTCTAGAAATCATTACCGGTTCTTCATCCTTTCCCTATCATCTACCATCCTAGTGCATTTGTACCCATACACTCTGCCTTCCCTCCTGTTCAAATGGAGAAACGGTCTCTGCTCCGACAACAGGCCAGTCTCTCCGCTGGTTCACTGGATCCCACTCCTGCCCAGCCCCTCAACAGTTGGTGTTCCAGCAGTTCGCCACCCCCCCCACTTCTGCTTCTTCAATGCACCCGCTCTAATGGATCAGTCCTGCTCACTCGACTACCTGCTTCTCCTTGGCTAGCCCATCTTCCTGTCCTGCCACTCGCAAACACCAGCGTGTCCCGGGGCTTCTCCTAGATCTGCAATCACCTGGCACACAGCAGGACTTCAGGGAGCCTGGATTTGACTGGAAATGTGGTTTCCACCCTTATCCAGTACAGCTGCCTCTTGGCCTAAGGAAGAGCTGTCAAGGAGACAGCTCTGGCTAAAGCTACTCAGAGGGCGTCCGTGGTGCTACAGCCTCTGGTGGTGTGGACAGAGGGCCTGCTAATGAAGGAGAGGAAAGACCCCTAAGACCTAAAGGTAAGCTCCCTGACAGAGGCAGGAAGGAAGCACTAATGAAAAGAGACAACTGGGAGAAGGAAAGGCAGGAGCAGGAGTCTGGGAGCACTGTAAAAGGCGAAAAAGGCTGGAATATAGGAAAATAAGAGGTGTTTGGGGGAAATCTGATATGCTTTGAAAGGTGTGTATGCTCTTAATGTGGCAGGCTGTGAGAAGCATTTAAGATGCCTCAGGCTTTAAGCCTGGTGGTGAACTTAAAGGGCTAGGAGTTAGGTGAGGGTTCAAATAGAGAAACTGGAACCTTGAGCAGCTTGGGGATGTGGCTAGGATGAATGGGTAAGCGTTTTGGAAACTCGCGCAACTTCATGATAAGCTAGCCATCAGAAGTGGATCTGCAAGGAAGGGTTAAATATTTTTTCAAAGCATATCAATACATATATGCTCTTGTAGTTTTCAACAAATGAGAGTACTAAAAAATGTTATGCTCGGCATATGTTATTTTGGAAGTTGGCAAGGGCCACTCGGGATCCCTCCTCCATGAGCACTTGAATTTCTGAGTTTTTCAACTGCTGCGTCCTACCACCTGCTCTCAGAGATGGAGCAGTCTCTCCTTAAGTTGAAATGCACGGACACCACAGTGGGGCGCAAGGACAGCCAGGGACAGAGCACACAGCCTGTTTAAGGAGACTGGCCTGAATTCGAACCACAGCGCGACCGCTGACCAACTGTGACACTCTGGGACAATCTCGGCTTGCCCATCTGTCAAACATGGGCAATGTAGAGGATTAGAAAAAGTGCTCAATGACCCAGCATATTGTCTGACAAGTAGTAAGTGCTCAGTTAATTCTAATTACGGTTAATGCCTTACTCTTCCAGTTCCTTCTACTCCTGGGGAAGTTCAGTGCCTGGGCCGCCTTTTTCTCTATCTACACTTTATTTTTAAAAATTTTTTAAAAAAGTAACCTCGTTAAATGTCTCTTTAAATAATATCTCTGTGCTGCCAAAATGTCTTTGTCACTAATGCACGTCTCCAGCCCTCACCTCTCCCCTGAGCTCAGGGCTGTTATCAAACTGCCTAGGGAACACTTGCACTCAGATGTCTTACAGACACCACCATGTGACCAAAACCGAGCTCCTGACTTCTGTCTGCCCTGTCCTACCTCCCCCAGCAGCCAGTGTCTCCCGCTGTCTTCACCATGAACTGAGAAATTACTGGCAACTCCAGTCCTTCCAGTTGTCCAACCTCAGGGTCATCCTTGACTTTTCTCTCACACCTCACACCCGACCCACCAGCAAGTTCTACAGGCTCAGACTCAAAATGTCCCCAGAACCACGCACTCTGCATCATCCCTGGTCTACTGTCCTGGTACAGGCTGCCCAGAGGGACTCTAACATTGTACATCAGATCTCACCACTCCCCTGCTCTAAACCTTCCCATGGCTTCTCATCTTACTCTCAATAATGAACCATAAAACCCACACCTTTACTCTAATTGAACTGCCCTCCTTGCTGTCCCTCAAACACTAGATGCACTCTGGTCTTTGCTGTCCCATCTGCCGGTGACGATTACCTCCCCTCCACAAAATGGCTTGGCTGGCTTCCTACAATCATTTGGATCTTCACTCAAATGTCACTTTTCGGTGAGGTCTTCCCTGATTTCTTAGCTTCTTCTGCCTTCTAATTCATATACATGTTTCTGCTTGCTTACTGTTTGTCTCTCCCCTCGAGGGCAGAGATCACGGCTCGGAATACAGCAGGAACTCAATACTGGCTGCGTAAATGACTGCCCCAGAGTCTTTCTGGGTCTTGCTACGTCTGGGAAGGAGAAGGGTCAGAAGTGGCGCACTCAGGCGGCCTCGGTGTGGCAGGAACGCTCACTGCAGAAGGTCCCATGCTGGTGGGGGGGGGGGGGGGCGGGCAGGCCCTTTCCCAGGTCCAGCAAAGCCTCAGTGAAATCTGAAACTGACACTTAAAATCTCTGGATGTAGTCCAGTTTCTCCACCCCTCTGCCCGGAGCTGGGGGTGAGGAAATGTTCACAAAGCCGTACTGCAAAGTTAAGAACAGTGATTCACAGGTTACTTATAACTAAGTTAACCATTTCAAGCTACATTTCTTGATGTACGTTAAAAGACCTGTCGTAAAAGGAAAAGCAGTTTCAGTCCTAAATTCACATAGATTATTAATGCCTTCTGACTCTGTTTGCTGTTTTATACCAAGATAAAATCCATTACAAGTAATGGAGCTAATTTTTACTGAGCCAACACCCTGAATCAGATGTCACAAGTCAAGGAGACTTTTTTCCTACGTACTGACGAACCAGAAACAAAGGTTATTAATCCTTTCACATAAACTTTTATATCTTGAAAGACCACAAATGTTTTGGCTATTTAACTCCCTTATCTTTTACTAGTTTGAGAATAAATTTTTTTAAAAAATATTTTATTTATGTATTTGACAGAGATCACAAGTAGGCAGAGAGGGAGGTGGAGGTGGGGAGAAGCAGGCTCCCCACTGAGCAGAGAGCCCCGATGCGGGGCTTGATCCCAGGACCCTGAGATCATGACCTGAGCCTAAGGCAGAGGCTTAACCCACTGAGCCACCCAGGTGCCCCTAAGAATGAATTTTTAATACCTGAAGCATTTCAAGGAATCTTCAGAATAACAAATTGCTCCCGTATGTAGAAAAACTAGACTTTCAATTTTTTAAAAATCTGGCTAGAATATATTACTTCAGTATAAAGATCTTATTGTTCCATATCAGCAATTTTCCTATTTGTTAACTGAATGGCTCTCTTTAGTGGGCCTTAGATCTCAATCAGTATCTTGCTGAAAATGTTCCGTTCCTAAAAAAACATGTTCTGATTTGATTTGCAACCGTCTTTTAAAATTATCCTGAGAGTCTCTGGTCAACATCCCTTTTCATAGTACCTTAAAGGGAAGAGAAGCTTAGGAGCAAGGTTCCTGATGTGGAGGAGACTGGCTCTACACCTTACCATCCACTGCACTGATTCAGAATGTGGGGTCCTTGCTCATAAGAGAGTAATTACGGCCATGAGTCAGAGGCAACAAGACAAACAGTGACCTCAGTAAATACAGAGGTCAGTATCCCTAGATCACTAGAGTCTGAGAGCTACAGGAACATGAATGATACTGTGACTACAGCCTTTTTATTAATCAATGGATAGTCAGTGCCTGCCTCCTAGTATGTGCTCTAGAAGTATTTGCTGAGTAAAGAAATGAATGTACTTGTCCTTTTGAGGCAAGGGAACCACTCCTAGAGATAGAACAGAACTGTCACATGCTGAAATAAGATTCTCTCAGGGCTACAGGATATAGTCCTAATTAGGGGCTCTAAAAGTGATGTGTACTGGTCTAGTTATACCATGGGGTATTACCCACCATCAAAGAGAATGAAATCTTACCATTTGCAACGATGTGGAGGAGGCTAGAGGGTATTATGCTAAGTGAAATAAGTCAGAGAAAAACCAGTACCATATGATTTCACTCATATGTGGCATTTAAGAAACAAAACAGATGAACTATAGGGGAAGGGGAAAAAAAACAGAGAGGGAAGCAAACCCTAAGAGACTCTTAACTACAGAACACAAAGAGTTGATAGAGGGAGGTGGGGTGAGATGGGCTGAAAGGGTGGTGGGGATTCAGGAGTGCACTTGTGATGAGCACTGGGTATTGTATGTAAGTGATAAATCACTAAATTCTACACCTGAAACCAATTTTATGTATGTTATGTATGTATGTTAACTAACTTGAATTTAAATGAAAACTAGAAATAGATCATACAATAAAAATTAACAACTAAAAAACATAGAAGTATGTACTAGGAAATCTGAAAGTCTGTGGGTTAACTCTACGCGTTTCCACTGCTCTGGAAGTCAACCCATTTATCAGATTTGAAGGTACTGTGTTTTAAATATAGACCTTAACTTATTAACCAGCAACTCGTTTTGACTAGAAGCTCTTTGAGGGCAGAGAGCAGATCCTTGTTTATTACCCTGCCCTTAGCATAGCGCCTGGCGCACAGCAAAAACTCAACCAACATTTGCTGGGCAAATGAGAGACTGAATTGAATGCCATCGTGAAGCCTGCAAAATGGCATCTCGTTCCCCAAAACACTTTAACCAGAGACACCTCCTGCTCTTCTACTCTGACTCTATGTGCTAATTCCAAATTTGAAACTCCAAATTCTCAGAGCCAAATAATGGCTTATCTGAAACTATCAGGGATTTGTGGGGCTCTGGGAGGCTCAAGTCGGTTAGGGGGCTGCTTTCAGCTCAGGTCATGATCCCAGAGTCCTGTGATCAATCAATGGCTCGAGCCCCCATCAGGCTCCCTGCTAGCGGGGAGTCTGCTTCTCCCTCTGCCTTTGCCCCTCCCCCCGCCGGTGAGCGTGCTCTCTCTCTCTCTCTCAGATAAAAAAAATCTTTAAAAAAATGACACAACTATTGGGGCTTTTTAGTTCTAATAATTGAAGTTTGGGTTATTTGGGTCAATCCTCTCACAGAAAAAAAGTTTAAAAAGTTGGAGGAAATATAAAAAAAATCTTAAAGCTATCAATACACTGACAAGATGGTAGTGCACCAGACAAACTGAAGGAAAACTGGAATCCAGACAGGTAAAAAAAAACACAGAAATGGCACTGCCCTTTGGGCATTTGTCCATCCCAGAAAATGGAACATTTGTTTCAGTGACCCTCTCAGGAGAAGGGGTCAAAAACTCAAACCCCAGGGCCTATCCGAGGAGAGAAGTCTAAAAAGAGACCTTTTGCTAGAATAAGCTGGTAAGATTCCAAAGGACTCTTGAGAATGCATCAGAATTAGAACAGCCCTCCTGCAAAATTATAGTTGGGGTTCCAAAATCCTGGTCGTCCCTGGAATTTTAAGCCTTGAAATCAGTTTCAGGTAACTGAGCTGGGACTAAGCAGTGCTTCCCTGTGGGAATACCTCCTCAGCGTTTCTTGGGAAATGTGTATGTCTTCCTGAATCCAAAGAAAAATCAGTCAAGAAATGTGGAACATGAGAGAAAATACTATAATTCTCCTGTGAGAAAAAAGCCTAGTAATAAAGGTAGACACGTTACTGGTTCGAAGGAATCCACCGACATCAAGTTGAAAGCAAGAGCCGAAAATACTGACACACATAGTAAAAGATTAAGGTTGACCAGGAGGACAGTACCAGGAGAGAATCGATCAGTTAGATCTAATCAGTTAGTTTTGCTTGTAACTGTTGCTACGCTATGAGTGTGTTTATAAGTGTTTGTGTTCGTGGCCCTGCGTCCTGCTGACAGTGAGTCATGCAAATCAAATAAATATTAATAACCTTATTTGTACAGCACATTTTATACAAATCTTATGAAGTGACTGTCCAAGAAATATCAAGTTTTAGAAGCAAAATAAGTCCTTAAATTGGCAATCCTGACAAATGATTCTGTGTAGTGTTAAATCTTGCTCCGAGGGGTGAATAATGTTCCATTATTTGAATACTTGAAACCAAAAATGTTTACCCAGTGTTCTCCAGGGCTTAATATTTGCTACAGTTTATAGTTCTTTAAAATATTTTAACAGAAGATTATAGAGAAGATGTGAATATTAATAGTGAATCATTATGTTCTACACTGATATATATCAATTATACCACAAAAAAATTTTAAGATATGAATATTGCCAAAATTTATTGTCTAAATTTTGAATTAGCAAAACAACATTTATTTCAATAGGGAAGTAAAAATCAGAGCAAGTACACAAAATATTTTCATTGTTTAAAAAAATGAGCTTACCCGAAACAACATATACCCTAATGGCCCCATCTAAAGATGCTTTTAGATACATTCTTAACTCAATCAAAATCAATCCAAGATGGGAACTCTGTCCTATGCCTAGAACACTAACAAAATAAAGATCAATACTCTTAGGGCAACTAAAGCTTTGTGTATTTAAAATCTTGTTTTCAGAATAACTTTTCAATACTAATTGTGGGATTATTTTACAGTTTTGATCACAAGTAGGCAGAGAGGCAGGAAGAGAGAGAGGAGGGGAAGCAGGCTCCCTGCTGAGCAGAGAGCCCAATGCGGGGCTCCATCCCAGGACCCTGAGATCATGACCTGAGCCAAAGGCAGAGGCTTAACCCACTGAGCCACCCCTATTTTACAGTTTTGAAATTTTTTGTCTAACTTTTATTTTATGTGAATATGTCCTTTTAATGTTTTCAAATGTTTCGTATTTATTTTCTGATTTTGATAAATAATCTATAGTTATGTAAGACATTAAAGTAAGGGGAAGCTGAGTGAAGGGTAAAGGAGATCTTAAATTTTTTGCAACTTTTCTATAGATCTTAAATTATTTTATATTAAAAAGCAAAAATATTTTAAAGATTTATTTATTTATTTGAGAGAGAGAGAGAGCGCGCACAAGCAGGAGGGGCGGAGAGAGAGGGACAAAGTATCTCAAGCTGACTCCAGACTGAGTGAGGAACCTCACACAAGGCTCGAACTCACGACCCTAAGATGAAGAGTCACTTACCCTACCAACTGAGCCAGTCAGACACCCCTAAAAAGTATCATTATTGAGAAATTCCCACTATCTGGAATTTGAGACACTTTTGTTCTGCCTCCCATGTATCTCACGCAGGAACAGTTTACAAGTGTATCCCAAGACCTAAAAGTACAAAAGGCAGTGGAAGATCCTGGAACTTGCTCTGGCTTTGGGGATGTGGCATTGAGCCGAAACTCCCTTAGAATTCCTCTTCAGACACTCTGAAATCATCACGGTATCTGGCAATCCCCTAGGACTTCAGGTACTCATCTTCAATGATCATTTCTTCAAATGCATCTTTTTTTTTTTTTTTTTAAGTAAACTCTATCCTCAGCGTGGGGCTCAAGCTCACAACCCCAAGACTCTCCTGACTGAGGCAGCCAGGTGCCCCTGCAGGATCCCCTCTCTGAGGACGGGCCTCGGCTCTCATCCTCATGCTTCACTTCGAGGGTAACTGTGGCCACCGCCCCCTGTTCAGCGCAGTGACCGGGGTGCTCAGGGGCCTGGTTCCCCTCATTCATCACACCCATTTGCTCCAGGAGCCCCTCCCGCTGCGCCGCCGCCCAGTCTGCAGTCCCTCGCACCCACGCCCACTTGCACAGTGGTCCTCTCCTGAGCTCACTGCAGGGACAGGTCTCCTCTCGTTCACCCTGTCTGCTTTCCAGCTTTCAGAAAATGACTCCATCTCTGGCTTTGCCAGAATACTCTTCCTCGCTGGGATTTCTGTTTCCAGTCACGGTCAGTGGCCTGAAGCAGGGGGGAGGGAAGCGGGTGGAGCTGGCCGGCCATTCTCCTGCTCTTCTCTCCCCTTAGCACCCTGCAGGCCCTGCAGCCACAGATCACTGGGGCTGTTTCCTCTCCTGACCACACGTGGGGTCGGAGCTCTCTGGCACACCTGCCCAGTGACACGGCCGTGTGTCCTTGGGTCCTAGTCTGTCGTGGTCACCTTGCTTTCTGCCTTTTTCCTCTAGAAATTATATCTTATGAGAGTTGGCGAAGACGAATGAAGTCTCCTGAAGCTGGTCATCCTTAAATTGAGGGACAGAATTCAAGTTTCTGAATGTGCAAGGTGGGAAGCAGTAAACCGCAGCAGTTAAAAACAGGAGCTCCCAGCTCTGTCAGTAAGCTACTCCATCTCTACAAATCTTACCTGCCTCATCTATCAAGCAGCCATGTGAATTATCCCAGTACGTTTAGGGTGGGTGGGAAGATTATTTGTGCAAGCAAATGGTAACACGTCCTCACTATGAACAAGTTAATAGTTATTAGCTCTTATGTTTATTATTGAAACCTAGACCTTGGGGCGCCTGGGTGGCTCAGTCATTAAGCATCTGCCCTCGGTTCAGTTCATGATCTCAGAGTCCTGGGATCGAGTCCAGCATCTGGCTCCCTGCTCAACGGGGAATCTGCTACTCCCTCTGCCTCTCCCCCTGGCTTGTGCTCTCTCACTCACTCTCTTTCTCTCCCTCCCTCAAATATACACAATCTTTAACGAAACCTACACAAAGATAAGAGGCATAGTTTTCTTCATGAATCTTCACCTACAAGTCTTTAGTCCTTACCAGACGCTGGTTAGAGAAGGCCGTCATAGTCAGGGACTTCCCATCTGCAGGACCGCTATGGAGGTCTTAGCACAACGGGTGGTATAAATGTCCATGAGGTTTGAGCTGCCTATCTGAGCAGCAAGTGAAGACAGGAGGCTCCAGTGGTCAGAGGATATACTGGGACAGAGCAGTCCAATTGTGGTGACAGAGTAAGAAATGAGGTAATGCAAAAGCAAATCATTCTTTGTCAAAGATGGTAACATCTCTCTTAAAAACACGGGGAGGCCATTACATGGACTGGTAGATGTCAAGAAACGCATATCTATTAATTCCCCATCACTTACCTCTGAGTTGCTGGAGTTCCATATTCAGACTTTCAATGTTGCTTTCATAGAACTCAAGATCCTCAAGAGTTTCTGCCCTTAATGGTTCATCCTGCTTCTCGTCCAGCATTAGGTTGAGCTCTTCTTGAGCCCTGCTACCCACATCTGAGTCCTGTTCCATTTCCTGAACCCTCACCAATACTAAGGGACACTGGGAAGTCTGGTCCAAAGTCTGGTCCACACTCTCAGGGCTCTCCTTCTCTGGGGTCTCACAGCTGAGTCCAGTCCAGGGCAGGAGCCTGGGGGATGTGGGAGCCCCTCTCTGCTGTGCTGAGGGAGGCAGGGGAGCCGGGCGAGAGGGTCGCATCGCCAAGGGTGGTTCAGGCTTCAGGTTCTGGTCAATAAGCACGTGGGGAGAAGTGGATGCTGGAGTACAGGGACGCGGTGGTGGGGGCCTTCGGGCTTTCCTTCTCTCAAGCGGCTCCTGCTGGGTGATCAGCTTTGAGGAACCGCGGACAACGTCCTTCTCAGAGTTAAAGTCCATGATTGAAAAGTGACGCAAAATTCTGTCTGGTTCTATGCCGGGCCCCGACAAGCTCTTTTCAAACTCTATCAGCTGTTGTGTCAACTTGGAATCCAGGTCAGTGTCACTTTCTCCCTGTAAGAGTGCCATCGCTTCGGCTGCAAACACTTTGTCCGACTGACCCGGCTTCACTCCCGATCTCTCTGGTGTAGAACAAAAGCTGGAAGTGTTGTCCTTGGACGCGTGATGCTTTCTAGCACATCTCACCAGGCCCCGGAGTGGAGAGCTCAACTGGCTGGGTCTGACTGCTGGAGGGGCTAGAAGACAGGAGCCACCGTGAGGAGGGGGCACTGGTTTCTGAAGGATTTTTGGTGGGGAGGCCATTCCTCTGGGAGGTAGGCTGAAGTCATCTTTAGTCCTCACTTCGAAGGGAAGAGGGTCAGAGTGCTGCTCTGAGCTGAGGTGGCCCCCTCCTGTTGCAGAGTAACACTGGTTTTTCTGCCATCTGGGAGGAAAAGGTACCTGAGGTTGGGAGGAAACCCCATTGACTATCTCTGAAGGATCCTCTGCAGAAGAGTCTTTGGCAAGAGGCTGTTCGTGCCCCAGGCCTGGGCTTCTTGGGGGCTCCCCTGAGGTGCCCTCATCCTGACAGGAGGTTTTGTTTACTTCATACTCAGAAGTCAGATGCTCCTGGGGAGAAGCAGATGTTTCCGAAATAGCACAGTTGGACTTCTCTGCGTTGTACTCGGGAGATCCGGGTCTTCTTCCCTCCACCACCACCAAGTTCTCCGGGCAACCCGGAGAAGTGTCAGCGGTCTCAGCAGGGCTGCTTTCCTGTGGCAGACCCACGGTCTCCTCTGCTCTTGTTTTAGAAAACAGCTTTACAAATCGGTAAGGAAAGATGCCTGTTCTGCCCTTCAGCAATCCTTCTAGCCACCCATCTTCAAGCGTTCCCAGAATTCGGATTTTATCACCTACCTCAAAATCCAACTCATTCGGCTCCAGGGCTTGGAATCTGTAGAGGGCGATTCCATAGGTCCCCTGCTGGTCCTCATCCTCTTCTGGGCCCCTCTCTTCTTCTCCTGTAGGGGTCTCTTTTTCACCATTAATAATGCAGTCATTATGATTTTCAGAACTTACCAACTCATCCACAGTCCTCAGGGGCCCCAAAAGTTCTACAAAGCCTTCTGGAAAAATGCCTCTTCGACCATCTAATTCCCCTTCAAACCAGCCTGGTTCAGGAACTCCAATAATGGTAATCACATCCCCTTCTCTGAAGTCTAACTCCTCATCCAGCTGGGCTGAAAGCCCCATCAGCGCCCGCGCTTGTCCCATCGAGTAGTCAGGAATCTGAAGCAAGGCACTCTGTGAGTGCCACCGCCGGCTCTGCGAGGACAGGCAGAGCTCCCGAACACAGGATGATGGGAAGAAGCCCCGGGCACCCCAGCAGCTCCGGCCCTGCAGCCAGCTGGCCGTGGGGGCACCATCGAGAATCACTAGGTCACCTAAAGGAAGACAAGCAAAGATAACAACCTGAGTCATCACCCCAAAACAACATTACCATGACTAAATAGTGCAATTCATCATTACAAACATCTATCAGATTCAGGGAAGTGTACCTCTGGAGTTTAAAGGGCATGAAAGTTTCAACAATTTAGTGAACTAAGTGACAATTTAGTGAATTTTGACAATTTAGTGACAACACAATGCACAGTCCTGGAAAGCAGTGCTTTTCAACGTGTGGTTGTACATGGAATCCTGGGGAAGCCCCAAGATCCTTCCAGAGAGAGTCTGCAAAGTCCAACCTATATTTTCTTCATAGACTTTATGTACTTCAGTTAAAATAACATATCACATTCATTTGAATATAAATACAAATATAAAAGTCTATCTTTCTTCTATTCAAGCAAATTATTTTTAAAAATATTTTATTTATTTATTTAAGGTAGAGAAAGAGCAAGAACAGGGGGCAGAGGGAAAAGCAGGCTCCCCGCTGAGCAGGGAGCCTGATAAAGGGCTCAATCCCAGAGCTCTGGGATCATGACCTGAGCTGAAGGCAAACACTTAACCGACTGAGTCACCCAGGAGCCCCTATTAAAACAAATACTAAAGAGATTTGCAAAAATATAAATCAATGATACTCTTTTCACTAAATTTTTTTTTTAAGATTTTATTTATTTGACAGACAGAGATCACAAGTAGACAGAGAGGCAGGCAGAGAGAGAGGAGAAAGCAGGCTCTCCACGGAGCAGAGAGCCCGATGTGGGGCTCGATCCCAGGACCCTGGGATCATGACCTGAGCCGAAGGCAGAGGCTTTAACCCACTGAGCCACCCAGGTGCCCCGTAAATTTTTTTTTTGTTTAGAAATTTTTCATTAAAAATATGCTATTTATGTTAATACGTAATAGGTTTTTTTTTTTTTTTTAAAGATTTTATTTATTTATTTGACAGACAGATCACAAGTAGGCAGAGAGGCAGGCAGAGAGAGAAGGGAGGAAGCAGGCTCCCTGCCGAGCAGAGAGCCCGATGCGGGGCTCGATCCCAGGACGCTGGGATCATGACCTGAGCCGAAGGCAGCGGCTTTAACCACTGAGCCACCCAGGCGCCCCACGTAATAGGTTTTTAAAAAATGAATTGATAAATGTTTTTAAAATTTCTGTTTTAATAGCAGATATTACAAATATCAAAAGACTCACATAAGCAAGAGCTCTTTAGGGTCTCAATAACTTTTAACAGTATAAAGGGCTCTTAGGACCAAAAAGTTTAAAAAATGCCACTAAACACTGTTCTTACTTTCTGTGCCATTGGATTAGTTTATAAATGACAAAGAATATACACATGTCTATTATAATCCTTTGAAAGAGGCTTCCGATCTCTCACACTAACTTTTATTCAATATCAAATATAGAACAACAAAAGAAGTCTTCAGGAATGGTTTCTTTTCTTCTTTTTCTTTTTTTTTTTTTTTAAGATTTATTGATTTATTTGAGAGAGAGAAAGCACGGATGAGCGGGAGAGCAGAGTATCTCAAGCAGACTCCATGATGAGCTAGGAGCCCAACTCAGGGCTCGATCCCACAACCCTCAGATCAGGAACTGAGCCAAAACCAAGAGCTAGGTGCTCAACCAACCATGTCACCCAGGCACCCCTCAGGAATGGTTTTGTTGGAGGTACAGTGTACGAGCAACAAGCTCTTCATTTACTTCCTCCAGGGGCCTTTTTGAATTATCCTTACCCTGTCAATACATTATAATGAAATCTTAAAAGCGTGTGCCAGCACTCAGTACTTTTGTGGGGTTTTTGTTGTTGTTGTTTTTTAAGATTTATTTATTTGAGGTGTGCCTGGGTGGCTCAGTCGGTAAGCGTCTGCCTTCGGCTCAGGTCATGATCCCAGGGTCCTGGGATCGAGCCCCACATTGGGCTCCCTGCTCAGTGGGAAGCCTGGTTCTCTCTCTCCCACTCCCCCTGCTTGTGTTCCCTCTCTCACTGTGTCTCTCTCTGTCAAATCAACAAAATCTTTTTTAAAAGGATTTATTTATTTGAGACAGAAAGAGAGAGAACGCACACACACACAAACTGGGGGGAGGGGCAGAGGGAGAGGAAGAAGCAGATTCCTCGCTGAACAGGGAGCCCAACTTGGGACTGGATCCTCATGACCTGAGCAGAAGACAGATGCTTAACCGACTGAGCTACCTAGGTGCCCCAGCACTTTTGTTTTTGAAAACAGATTCGATGTTTCAGGTTAACTTTACAAAATGTAAGCTGAACAGTTAGCGTCTGCCTTACTGTTGCAGAAGGTGAGATAAAGAAAAGATAGGAGAGGATAGCACAAGTGATTCTGGGGAAAAAGTCAAGCTAAAATTTGGTCTTAGTGGACTTGCCCCAAATTAAAGAGTTACTCTATACTGTACTAAATTGTTTTATAACAAACTCTTTTTTTTTTTTAAGATTTTATTTATTAATTTGACACAAAGAGATCACAAGTAGGCAGAGAGGCAGGCAGAGAGAGAGGAGGAAGCAGGCTCTCTGCTGAGCAGAGAGCCCGATGTGGGGCTCGATCCCAGGACCCTGGGATCATGACCTGAGCTGAAGGCAGAGGCTTTAACCCACTGAGCCACCCAGGCGCCCCAGTTTTATAACAAACTCTTAATTACCTGATGATGAACTGCTCGTTTTGTGGATTATCAGTTTCAACCTTTTCTAAACTTCCCAATCCCTTGACACTTGGTCAACTTTACTTTCATCAGCAGAGGCGATCAAGGAATGTAACCAGCCCAAGTAAGTAAGACCAGGAGAGCAAAGCTCCTGAGTCATGTCAGTCATTTTATAGTCAAGCTTATTTTGAAACTGGATTATCTTTTAGGGTATCAACTTGCATGCTCTTGATTAACAAATTAAGTTAACAAATTAGATTAACAAATTGAGTCTGTCCTATCTTCCCACTGAGTGAATTACATATTCCTTAACAGCGGGTACCACTTTTGTATTTCATGAGTCAGATACAACGCCTTTTGCACAGCAAGCAGTCAATGTCCATTTGATAATGACAACGATTTTCCAACTCCAACTCCCAAATTAATTATATCTTCCCTCCAAAACTGGCTTCAAGCTGCTAGCTTCCCTTTTCCCTCTAATAGCCTCTTGTAAGCCTTTTTTTAAAAAAAGATTTTATGCATTTGAGGACGAACTAGTGAGAAAATGAGAGTGAGAGAGAGAGAAAATGGAGCAGCAGGGAAGGGCAGAGGGAGAAGGAGACTCCCCACTGAGCAGGGAGCCCAGCACAGGGCTCATCCCAGGGCTCCAGAGACCATGACCTTGAGCCAAAGGCAGACACTTAACCAACTGAGCCACCCAGGTGCCCCTCCCTCTAATATCTTCTTGCAGAAACTACTTCCTCTCACTACTTGCTCTTGCTACCACCATAGTCCAACAATCATCATCTCACTCTCTTAAACCTTGCCCCAGACTTTATCTCTTCCAAATGATTCATGCCAAACTAAAATGAGAAATGGACCAATTTTACCACGTTCCTCCCCTGCTCAAACTTTTCCCTCAAGTCATGAAGGCATCTTCCTACTCCCATAGGATTCTTCTCTAAAAATTCTATTCTTATTAACTGAAATATATAAAAAGTAAGTTTGCTCTGGACACTCTCTAAAGATGTTTAATTACTAAACTACCAAAACACTATTTTTATGTTTTTACCTCTGTGCAACCAGGCACCTATGGCCAGTCATACCCTCCCCGCCCCAAGCCAGCCAATACTATCTCACCTATGAGACCCTGTTCCACACAAGGTCACTTTCATTAGCTCCTCTACAAGCCTGTCCATCTAAAACCCTAGCATACTTCTCTAAAGGACCTAGAAACCCACATTCCCCTTGGCCATTTGTAGCCTACAGAAGAAATGATCAACATCACTCATTTTGACACTTGTATTTTTATAACTACACGGCACCTCATGTAAGCTTTTGTACTCGGTGGTAGGTACCCAATACATTTTCACTGATTTGATAGGTTTTACTTAGATATATATATATTTTTTAACCTAGATATTCTTGAAAATTGGGGTCTTGGCCCTCTATTTTTATATTCCTTTAATTTATGACTCAATATCCATTGGTTGGAGCTCAGGGTCCTGAGAGTGTTATAAGTGGTATTCCCCCCCCCCCCCCAACTCTAAGGCTCTTCCATCAGAACCCCGAGGGAGGGGCACCTGGGTGGCTCAGCGGGTTAATTCTCTGCCTTCAGCTCAGGTCATGATCCCAGGGTCTTGGGATTGAACCCTGAGTTGGGCTCCCTGCTGAGCAGGGAGCCTGCTCCCCACCCCCTCTGCCTGCCTCTCTGCCTACTTGTGATCTGTCAAATAAAAAATAAATAAATCTGTCAAATATAAATCAATCAATCAATCAATCTATCTATCTATCTTTAAAAAAAGAAACAAAACCCCAGAGGGAAGTCTTCGGACATCTGACTATCTTCCAGGCACAATGGGCCTTTGGGGAATAAGAACAATAAAAGCTGGCCACAACTCCCACTCCACGGGCTTGGAAATGAGCTGGCTTTCCTAAAGCTGAGGAATGACAGTATCTTCCTTGCTTTGCCAGATCTCCCGGAAATCCTTATCATAGGGCTTGTTTCTCCTATTTTCAGCCAGGCGACTGTTTTGATAAGTTTTATTACCTAGCAGACCAGGATAGCTCTGTTGGCTACTTCTATATTAAAAAAAAAAAAAGGTGGATTTTTTTTTGAAAGTCAGAATTTAGACCCTGAAAATCACTTTAGAGATAATTGAGCTCAACGCCTTTATTTTGTCGCTGGTGCTGAGGTTTTTGCACGAGTCTCTGGTTTTCATCGGAGTCATGCAGCTCTTCCCCTGGCACCCCAGGTGATTCCTGAGGAACGGAGGCTACCTCAGGGTCATTTCCAGACTTCTGAAACAACAATATGAGCAACGGCTGGAGGAGAGTGCCCAGATTGCGCAAACGGGAAAATAGGAAGTGTGGTGACCCTCAGGGTCAAGCTGAGGCTTTCACTCATGCACAGTTAATCCCAGCACCCGGCTGCTTGCTTCTTCTAGTTGGATTTTTTATTTCTTTGAGCAGGAAATGCATTTAGGAATAAGATAGGGCCACCTGGGTGGCTCAGTCGTTAAGTGTCTGCCTTCAGCTCAGGTCCTGATCCCAGAGTCCTGGGATCAAGCCCCGAATTGGGCTCCCTGCTCAGCAGGAAGCCTGCTTCTACCTCTCCCACTCCCCCTGCTTGCGTTTCCTATCAAACAAATAAATAAAATCTTAAAAAAAAAAAAAAAGAAAGAAAGGGAATAAGATGGTAAGAATAAATGCAAGTCTTCCTAGAATCTGAATATAAAAAGCCTAACTGCAGTATTAGGTCCCCCCCAAACTGCAATACCCAGGAGACTGTGTGCTTTAGGTAGACTGACCACACATGTTACTTAGCCTTCCAATGACCCATGTCAGAACCCGACCCCCATATGTCACACACATGGCATCACAGACTTATGGCACAGGGGCTATGTCATTCATCAGGTTATTTATAAATAAATTTATCCAATGAATTAAAACTAGAACTACCCTATGATTTTTTTGCAAAAAATCCAGTAATCGTACTATGATCCAGTAATCGCACTACTGGGGTATTTATCCCCAAACTACAAAAACATTAATTCAAAGGGATGTATGCCCTCCTATGTGGGTTGCCGCATTATTTACAATAGCCAAATGATAGAAGCAGCCCACGTGCCTGCCCATTGATACATGAATGAATAAAGATCTAATACACACACACACATATACACACACACAATGGAATATTACTCAGATTCAGCCATAAAAAAGAATGAAATCTTTCCATTTGCAACAACATGGATGCAGCTAGAGAATGCAATGCTAAGTGAAGTAAGTCAGTCAGAGAAAGACAAATACCATATGATCTCACTCATATGTGGAATTTAAGAAATAAAACAAATGAGGGGCTCATTTGGTTGAGCGTCTGCCTTCAGCTCAGGTCATGATCTCAGGGTCCTGGGATCAAGCCCTGAGCTAGGCTCCCTGCTTCCCCCTCTCCTTCTGTCCTTCCCTCCTATCCGAGCTCATTCTCTCTCTCTCAAATAAATAAATGAATACATGAAATCTTTAAAAATAAAAAGAAATAAAACCAACCAGCAAAATTTTAAAAAGACAGAGAAACGGGTGCCTGGATGGCTCAGTTTGTTAAGCAACCGTCTTCCATTCAGGTCATGATTTTGGAGTCCTGGGATCAAGTCCCGCATCAGGTTCCCTGCTCTGCAGGGAGTCTGCTTCTCCCTCTGACCCTCCCCCCTTCTCATACTCTCTCTCTTTCTCTCTCAAATAAATTTAAAAATTAATAAATAAATAAAATAAGGAGAGAGAAACAAGCCATGAAATGGACTCTTAACTGCAGAGAACAAACTGATGGTTCCCAGAGGGGAGGTGGGTTGGGGATGGGTAAAATAGGAGATGGGGATTAAGAGCACACTGACCAGGAGCTCTGAGTAATGTACACAACTGCCGAATCACTACATTATATTCCTGAAACTAATATAACACTGTATGTTAACTATACTGGAATTAAAATTAAAAACTTAATTTAAAAACTATCAATTCATTTTTTATTGGTCTTTTTTGAGGGTGGGAGGTGCCTAAAAACCTAAGGTTGTAGGCATTCTGTGCTATGTGAGGTCATTATTAGTGGCATTTCATTACTCCCACCAACTTTCCTCTCTCCTCTTTCTCTGTATTTTCCTGTCACACTCTCATTCTTGTTTTTTGCCCACCCCCCATCTTTTTTTCTCCCTCTGTTCATTTTTAAGACAATCAATGGCCCCTGGCCACCTGCATGGATCCTTCTGAGAGAAAACCTTGTTTTTCTCTTTTTAAAAAAATGTTTCTATTTGAGTAGAGTTGACACACAATGTTACATTTATTTCCAGCATCCAACACAGTGATTCAACTTTTCTACATACTATGCTGTGCCCAGGCATCGCTACCATCTGTCACCATACGCGGCGGTTACAGTACCACTGACTCCATTCCTCATGCTGGGCCTTTTAGCCCTGTGGCTTCCTCATTCCATAGCTGGAAGCCTGCTCCTCCCACTCCCTTCATGCATGTTGCCCATCCCCCCACCTCCCCACCCTTCTGGCAACCACCACTTTGCTCTCTGAATTTAGAGGCCTGATTCTGCTTTTTTGTTGTTGTTTATTCATTTGCTCTTTTAGATTCCACATATGAGTGAACTCATCTGGTATTTGTCTTCCGCGGTCTGACTTATTTTACTTAGCATAATACTCTCTAGGCCTATCCCTGTTGTCAAAAACGATACAACCTCATTCTTTCTTATGGCTGTGTAAGATTCCATTGTATATATTTACATGTTCCTTATCCATTTATCTATCAAGAGACACTTAGGTCGCTTCCATATCTTGGCTATTGTAAATAATGCTTTAATAAACATACAGGTGCACATATCTTTTTGAATTAGTGTTTTCAGGGTTTTTTTTAAAGATTTATTTATTTTAGAGAGTAAGCATGCCCATGTGCTTGCACATGGGGGAAGGGGGAAAGGAGAGAGACTATCCCAAACAGACTCCATAACGAGTGCAGAACCTGACTTAGGACTTAATCCCAAGACCCTGAGATCAAGACACGAGCTGAAACGAAGAGGCGGACATTCAAGCTACTGAGCCACCCAAGAACCCCATTTTCATTTCCTTTAGGTAAATTATTGGAATTACTGGGTCATATGGTATTTTCCTTCCTTTTGTCCTTCCTACCTTCCTCTCTTTCTCTATTTATTTTGAGAGAGACCATGTGTGTGCGCCTGAGTAGGGTGGATGGGGAGCAGAGGGAGGAGGAGAGAGAGAACCTTAAGCAGGCTCCATGCCCAGTGTGGAGCCCCTAGCCTGATCTCACAATCCCGAGGTAAGACCTAAGCCATAACCAAGAGTCAGACACAACCGAGTCAGCCACACAGGCACTCCTATTTTTAATTTTTTGAGGAATCTTCATATTGTTTTCCACAGTAGCTGTACCAATTTACATCCCCACCAACAGTGTACAAGAGCTCTTTTTTTCCTACATCTTCGCCAACACTTTTTTTTTTTTTTATTTTAGCCATTCTGACAGGTATTAGGTGATATCTCACTGTGGTTTTGATCTGCATTTCCCTGATGATTCGTAATGTTGAGCATCTTTTCATGCATCTGTTGGAACTACATCAAAATAAAAAGCTTTTGCACAGCAAACAAAACCATCAACAAAATAAAAAGGCGAGCTACTGGATGGGAGAAGATACTTGAAAATGAGAGATCCAGTAAGGTGTTAATATCCAAAATATATAAAGCACTTATACAACTCAACACCAAAAAAACAAACAATCCAATTAAAACATGGGCAGAGGGTCTGAATAGACATTTTCCTAAAGAAGACATACAAAGACAGCCTTGTCTTTGAGTTTAAACAACTAAAAGACAGGAACGGTCCATAACAACTGGACAGCTTTATGGAAAGGAGAAAGGGTGACACCTGCTGGAAGGACTACTGGTGATTCCAATTCCAGAAAGAATCTGGAAGAATGTTCACACACACACCTTCCCGGAACAATCAGGAAACCAGGCCTCCCAAAGCACATCTATGAAGTCCAGGAATCCTAGGTTAAGAATAATAAAGATAGGGGCGCCTGGATGGCTCAGTGGGTTAAAGCCTCTGCCTTCTGCTCAGGTCATGATCCCTGGGATCAAGCCCCACATTGGACTCTCTGCTCAGCAGGGAGCCTGCTTCCCTTCCTCTCTCTCTCTGCCTGACTCTCTGTCTACTTGTGATCTCTGTCTGTCAAATAAATAAACAAAATCTTTTAAAAAAAGAATAATAAAGATAGCTCATCTTTACTGCGTATCTACCTTGTGCCAGATGCTGAACATGTACAACCTCTTTCAGTCCTCACAACCAGCTGAGTTAGGTATTATTATCCTACGAGGCCGAGAGAATGCAAGTAACCAGCCTAACATCACAGCGATAAGTTGTGGAGTCAGATTTAAATCTAGGGCCGTCAGAATTCTTATCCCCTAAGCTATGCTGCCTGCTCTACATATATCTAAATACATATATTTCTTTAATAATATAATTTTACAATTAAAATATATCATTTTTCCAGGGTGCCTGAGTGGCTCAGTTGGTTAAGTGTCTGCCTTCGTTCGGGTCAAGTCAAGGTCCCAGGGCCCTGGGATCAAACCCCATTTCAGGCTCCCAGCTCAGCAGGGAGTCTGCTTCTCCCTCTGACTCTCTCCCTTCTCATGCTCTGTCTCTCTCCTTCTCTCAATTAAATAAATAAAATATCTAAAAAATAATTTAACCCCAATGATATTTCTGAAAGATAAGCAGGTAACAACTAAAGGCAGTCTGATAAAACAAAACAGGTCTCAAACATCATCCCACAAACTCTCAGGGTTTTCAGATCCCCTCCTGACATATTAAATCACCAAAAGTTTCATTTACACAGAAAAGGAGAAGCTTCACTGCTACACAGAATGTACTAAGGAGAGACAAGGAAACAACAGGATTAATAGTACTAGAAGACAAAGATACAGGAACGTAGGCTACTCATGAGCTGGGACACTGACCTAATGGAAAAAAAACCATTTTCAGTCTAAGAAACAGAAGGGCCATTCCAAGCACTAGACTTGAAAATCAGGAAGTGTTGACTCAAGTCTTATAAACTGTATGTGGTATAAAACAATACTTTCATTTTTACTGTGTTTCCAACTATTATTATCTGTTAATGTGGACTGTCACGTATAGAAAACTAGAGAAGTCAATTATCATTTCTGTGTCTCATGCTCAACTTCCCAGAAAAAGACAAACTGCAGAGGTACATCAAAATTCCCCATTCTCAAAGGCTTATGTGTTCAAACCAGAAGACACAGAGCTAAGAAAGATGTGAAAAGCTCAGAAGGAAAGAGAGCTAAATAGTCAGCGCACTTACTGGCAGGAGAGCATCAGGGAAGACAACAAGATCAAACCGCCGGGAGTTAGCATACCTCTTTCTGGTCGCTTCCTAAGGATCGCCCCTGCTGCATCCTCTTCCTTTGCTTAAAAACTAGTCACGATAACATCTACAGATTCCAGGACCCAGCCTGAGCCTGAGTCAGTCTTGGCTCAGGAGGCTCATGGGTGAAAGGTCCATGCTAGGGTCTTCCTGAGAAATCTGGTTGGTGGCCCTGGGATTACTGACGTGGATTTTAACTTCAAAGCAAGTTCAGAAGAACCCATGAGACCAGTCATCCCAGAGAAGGCATTTAGCAGAAAATGCCTCTTTTTAGTGTCTAAAGCTTGGCAACACAAGATACAATTATGAAGCAAAAAATGCTAATTCCAGAAGCTACATCCGCAGGTGCCCCCAAATGTCATAGACATATTGCATATTCCTAGAGAATTTTCTTACACCCACTATTTGCTCCATGAACCAGATGTAGGAAAGGACACATCCATGCCACCCACATCCTCTGCACAGCTCCAATGGAAGCCACCGTGCTCTGGGGTCCTTTCTCCATTCCCGCTGGTCTGACATGAACTACAGCCCCAGGGCTGTGAGTAGGGACAGATCAGAGTTCCCTGCTCTAACATCTTCATCTATTTCTCTCTGCCTTCCCAACACCGATTAATCAGGAAGTGTTCAGAAAAGAGGTAAAGGGTCAAGTGTGAAGTGAAGTGCAAGAAACTCTCAAAACAGATTTTGAGGATGAAGATCCAAATCCAATATTCCTTCTTCTCGTGACTATGGGTTAGGGAAGTTGGCTAGGCTCCTCTCTTTCCCCACCTGTGCCCTGTCTCTCTCATATGTGCATGTGATTTAAGAAATTAAGCCTATCCCTTTAGGGCCATACTCAAAAGAACAAGTGACAATAACATGCCCAATAAATTCTACCATTTGGCTGGCTGTCCTAAGTCATCACAATATCGCACTGATCGTAAACGTCAGTTTGCAGAACAGTACTGGTTCCTGTGCTTATGCAGAAATGTGCAGACTTAAGTATATTTGTTGAAAGGGTTTATAGTCCGTCTTTAGAAGTTTCTATACCGGGGAGACAAGATGGCGGGGAAGTAGGAGGAGGCGCCTTTTCAACCTGCACCCTAAAGTGAGCTGATTACCTACCAAAGAACTCCGATCACCCATGAAATCAGCCTGAGATCAGAATTATACACGTCTGGATCTCTACGGGGGCCAGAAGACGCCAGTGGGCAGGTAAAGTGGAGTGGGAACGTGGGACTGATATCGGAAGATAAACAAAAGGGGGAGGGAGCCACCAGAGGCGACCGACTGGAAAATAATACCCCAATACGAGAGTGCCCGGCATCTGGGGACCAGCATTAACTTGGAGTCTTGTTGAAAGCACTCAAAAGAGCAAAGACTCGCGCGGGGAAATTGTGGGAATCGGGGCGGATAGGGATAGGGGCTTAAGTCCCCAGACCCAGGGCAGCATCCCCTGGCGCTGAGCCGGAGAGTGCGGCGGAGAAACCTGGTCTTTGTCCCGGAGCCGACAGTGCGCCCGAGAACGGGTGGAGTCCGGCTCCCGTGAGGGGCTGGGAGCCACACCAGACGGCAGAACGCGCACCTTACTGGAGATGCTCGCGTGCCTCAACCTCCCCTGAGAGAGGTGCACGAACGCCCAGCCTGGTGTTCTGGGACCCACGCGGTGATAGACCCACGCGGCGATAGAGCCGATAGAGCTGGAGGCGCTGCGCCCCAAACCATCCCCTGGGAGAGGTGCGTGCAAGCCCTGAGCTCTCAGCCCCAGCCAGCGGGAAAATCTCAGTGTGCGATTGCTGCTTGGAACCTCTCTGGCGGTCTGGAGCTGCCCAGACAGCACAGCTGCCTTGGTTTTGCGTACAAGCAGGAGATCCTGCGTCCCCAGGGACCGCGACTCAGAACCTGCTCTGCCAGCGGCCCAGCGGCTGCAGCACCTGCAGGGGAGCAGACTGAGGCTTCTCTCTGAGAGGGAGGTTGGGGTGCAGTTTTCTTTCCTCTAAACCTCCAAAAACCATCAAAAGCTGTCAAGGCGAGAGAAAAGAAGTGAACAAACATAAAAACCTCCAGAGAACAAAAACCTGAAAAAAAAAACGTTTTTCTCAGAGCCCACCCCCTTGAGGGGGTCGGGAGGACTTAACTCAGGGAACATCATTGACTGAAAACCCATGTGGCAGCCCCCTCCCCCAGAAAACAAATCAGGAAAAAAAAAAAAAAAAAGACTACAAGAGAACAACCACCACTACTTCATAGATACAACTTTTATTTTTAATTCTTTCCCACTATTCTGGTTCATTTTTTTTCTTTTTTTACATAGATAACTTTTTAACCTATTTACCATCACAGTGAGATGTCCAGTACATCAAATTCCATGATAAACTTCTAACCTGAATTTTTTTTGATACATACACATGTGTTTTTCTTTTGCTTTTCTATTTTCTTAATTTTTAAAAAAATTTTTAATTTAGTTTAGTCCAGTTTATTCCTTTTTTATTTTTATTTTCTAATATTCATATAGAGTTAAACTTCAAGGTAACCCCCTTTCTCCAAGCAATGCTACCCCTATAGGTGAACCAATTTTTAATCCCCCTTTTTCTTAGGAAAGTTGAGTCCTTTAACAAAGATATCAAGATACATCCAGGAAGAATCAAAATAACCTTCCTCGCCCACACCGAGAATCTATAACCATGCTCCCATCTTTTTCTTCTGCCAGTGTCTCTGTGTATTTATGTTTGTCTGGATAGTATATAAATCTTATACTTGGGGTTCTTCTTGACGAGGCTCCTCCTTTTTTTTTTGCTTATATATATATATTTTTTCTCTCGTCATATACTTTTATCAGTCTTTTTGTTTGTCTGTTTTTGTTCGTATACGTCATAAACCTTACCCTGGGGCCCATTTGGGCTGAACCTTCACTTTTATCTTCCCTTTTTTCCTGTCTCTCTCTCTCCCTCTTTTTTCTTTTTCTTTTCTTTTTTCTCTCATTTGGGTGGGGAATCCTGAGTGCTCAGAAGCGTTCCAGGGTGCACCTTGACTGCACCACGGTCAATACATCCAGCTACATCTGTCCAGTCATCTCTCACCAAAATGACTAGGAGGAGGAATCCCCAACAGAAGAAAAATACAGAGGATGGGCCTTCTGCAACAGAGCTAACGGCTATCAACATAGACAATATGTCAGAAAGAGAATTCAGGCTAACAATTATCCAGGCAATAGCTAGGTTGGAGAAAGCCATGGATGACCAAACAGAATTGATTAGGGCAGAATTGAAAGCGACCAGAGAGGAGGTTCATAATGTTAGGGCAGAGCTGAAGGCCACCAGGGATGAGGTTCACAACGCTCTCAATGAGTTCCAATCTAATCTAAATTCTCTAAAAGCTAGGGTAACTGAGACAGAAGATAGAATTAGTGATCTGGAGGACAAACAAATAGAGAGAAAGGATCAGGAGGAAGCCTGGAACAAATAGCTTAGAAGCCACGAAAACAGAATCAGGGAAATAAATGATGCCATGAAACGTTCCAACGTCAGAATTATTGGAATCCCTGAAGGGGAGGAGAAAGAAAGAAGTCTAGAAGATATAGTGGAACAAGTTTTTCATGAAAATTTTCCCAATCTTGCGAATGGAACAAGTGTTCATGTACTAGAAGTAGAAAGGTCCCCCCCCAAGATTATAAATTCAAAAAAAACATCCAGGCACCTCATAGTAAAATTGAGGAATCATAATTGTAGATACAATCTCTTGAAAGCCGCTAGGACAAAGAACCTCCTTACATACAGAGGAAAGCCCATCAGAATAACGTCAGACCTGTCCACAGAGACCTGGCAAGCCAGAAAGGGCTGGCAAGATATATTCAGGGCACTAAATGAGAAGAACATGCAGCCAAGAATACTTTATCCAGCAAGACTGACATTCAAAATGGATGGAGAGATAAAGAGTTTCCAAGACCGGCAAGGCTTGAAAGACTATGCAACCACCAAGCCGACACTGCAGGAAATATTAAGGGGGGTTCTATAAAAGAGGAAAAATCCTAAGAATAGCATTGAACAGAAATATAGAGACAATCGACAGAAAGAAAGACTTCAAAGATAACACAATGTCAATAAAAACGTATCTCTCAATAATCACTCTCAATGTGAATGGCCTAAATGCACCCATAAAACGACACAGGGTTGCAGATTGGATAAAACGACAGGACCCATCCATATGTTGTCTACAAGAGACCCATTTTGAACCTAAAGATACACCCAGACTGAAAGTGAAGGGATGGAGAAGCATCTTTCACGCCAATGGGCCTCAAAAGAAGGCCGGGGTAGCGATTCTCATCTCAGATAAATTAGATTTTAAACTAAAGACGGTAGTCAGGGATACAGAAGGACACTACATCATTCTTAAAGGGACTATCCACCAAGATGATCTAACAATTGTAAATATCTATGCCCCCAATATGGGAGCAGCCAATTACATAAGAAAACTATTAATCAAGATAAAGAGTCATATTGATATGAATACATTAATAGTAGGAGATCTTAACACGCCTCTCTCAGAAATAGACAGATCATCGAAGCAGAAAATCAATAAAGAAATAAGAGCATTGAATGACACATTGGACCAGATGGACCTCATAGATATATACAGAACATTCCACCCTAAAACAACAGAATACTCATTCTTCTCAAGTGCACATGGAACCTTCTCCAGAATAGACCACATACTGGGTCACAAATCAGGGCTCAACCGATACCAAAAGACTGAGATGATTCCCTGCATATTCTCAGATCACAATGCTTTGAAACTGGAGCTCAATCACAAGGAAAAGTTCAGAAGGAACTCAAATACCTGGAAGCTAAAGACCACCTTGCTTAAGAATGCTTGGATCAACCAGGAGATCAAAGAAGAACTTAAACAATTTATGGAAACCAATGAGAACGAAGACACTTCACTCCAAAACCTATGGGATACAGCAAAGGCGGTCCTAAGGGGGAAATTCATAGCCATCCAAGCCTCCCTCAAAAAAATTGAAAAATCCAGAATACACCAGCTGTCTCTACACCTTAAAGAACTGGAGAATCAACAACAAATCAAACCAACTCCACACGTAAGAAGGGAAATAATCAAGATTAGAGCAGAGATCAACGAGGTAGAAACCAGAGATACAGTAGAACGTATCAACGAAACTAGAAGCTGGTTTTTTGAAAGAATCAATAAGATCGATAAACCATTGGCCACACTAATCCAAAAGAAAAGAGAGAAAGCCCAAATTAATAAAATTATGAATGAAAAGGGAGAGATCACAACTAACACCAAGGAAGTAGAAACAATCATCAGAAGCTATTATCAACAGTTATATGCCAATAAGCTAAGCAACCTAGATGAAATGGATGCATTCCTGGAAAACTATAAACTCCCAAAATTGAACCAGGAAGAAATTGACAACCTGAATAGACCGATATCTAGTAACGAGATTGAAGCAGTGATCAAAAACCTCCCAAAAAACAAGAGCCCAGGACCTGACGGATTCCCTGGGGAATTCTATCAAACTTTCAAAGAAGAAATAATACCTATTCTCCTGAAGCTGTTTCAAAAAATTGAAGCAGAAGGAAAACTTCCAGACTCTTTTTATGAAGCCAGCATCACCCTGATCCCCAAACCAGGCAAAGACCCTACCAAAAAGGAGAATTTCAGACCGATATCACTGATGAATATGGATGCTAAGATTCTCAACAAGATCCTAGCAAACAGGATCCAACAGCACATTAAAAAGATTATCCACCATGACCAGGTAGGATTCATCCCTGGGTTACAAGGATGGTTCAACATTCGCAAATCAATCAATGTGATAGAACAAATCAATAAGAGAAGAGAGAAGAACCACATGATCCTCTCCATTGATGCAGAAAAAGCTTTTGACAAAATCCAGCATCCGTTCCTGATTAAAACGCTTCAAAGTATAGGGATAGAGGGAACATTCCTGAACTTCATCAAATCTATCTATGAAAAACCCACAGCAAATATCATCCTCAATGGGAAAAAGCTTGCAGCCTTCCCATTGAGATCAGGAACACGACAAGGATGCCCACTCTCACCACTCTTGTTCAACATAGTATTAGAAGTCCTAGCAACAGCAATCAGACAACAAAGAGAAATAAAAGGTATCCAAATTGGCAAGGAAGAAGTCAAACTCTCTCTCTTCGCAGATGACATGATTCTTTATATGGAAAACCCGAAAGACTCCACCTCCAAACTACTAGAACTCATACAGCAATTCAGTAATGTAGCAGGATACAAAGTCAATGTCCAGAAATCAGTGGCTTTCTTATACACTAACAATGAAAATACAGAAAGGCAAATTAGAGAATCGATTCCATTTACTATAGCACCAAAAACCATAAGATACCTCGGGATAAACCTAACCAAAGAGGTTAAAGATCTGTACTCGAGGAACTACAGAACACTCCTAAAAGAAACTGAAGAAGACACAAAAAGATGGAAGACCATTCCATGCTCTTGGATGGGAAGAATAAACATCGTTAAAATGTCTATACTGCCCAGAGCAATCTATACTTTTAATGCCATTCCAATCAAAATTCCACCAGTATTTTTCAAAGAGCTGGAGCAAATAATACTAAAATTTGTATGGAATCAGAAGAGACCCCGAATTGCTAAGGAAATGTTGAAAAACAAAAATAAAACTGGTGGCATCACGTTACCTGATTTCAAGCTTTACTACAAAGCTGTGATCACCAAGACAGCATGGTACTGGCATAAAAACAGACACATGGACCAGTGGAACAGAGTAGAGAGCCCAGATATGGACCCTCAACTCTATGGTCAAATAATCTTTGACAAAACAGGAAAAAATATCCAGTGGAAAAAAGACAGTCTCTTCAATAAATGGTGCTGGGAAAACTGGACAGCTATATGTAGAAGAATGAAACTTGACCATTCTCTTACACCGTACACAAAGATAAACTCGAAATGGATAAAAGACCTCAAGGTGAGACAGGAATCCATCAGAATCCTCGAGGAGAACATAGGGAGTAACCTCTTTGATATCAGCCATAGCAACTTCTTTCAAGATATGTCTCCAAAGGCGAAGGAAACAAAGGCAAAGATGAACTTCTGGGACTTCATCAAGATAAAAAGCTTCTGCACAGCAAAAGAAACAGTCATCAAAACAAAGAGGCAACCCACGGAATGGGAGAAGATATTTGCAAATGACAGTACAGATAAAAGGTTGATATCCAGGATCTATAAAGAACTCCTCAAACTCAACACACACAAAACAGATAATCATATTAAAAAATGGGCAGAAGATATGAACAGACACTTCTCCAAGGAAGACATACAAATGGCTACCAGACACATGAAAAAATGTTCATCATCACTAGCCATCAGGGAGATTCAAATCAAAACCACATTGAGATACCACCTTACACCAGTTAGAATGGCCAAAATTAGCAAGACAGGAAACAACGTGTGTTGGAGAGGATGTGGAGAAAGGGGAACCCTCTTACACTGTTGGTGGGAATGCAAACTGGTGCAGCCACTTTGGAGAACAGTGTGGAGATTCCTCAGGAAATTAAAAATAGATCTTCCCTATGACCCTGCAATTGCACTGCTGGGTATTTACCCCAAAGATACAGATGTAGTGAAAAGAAGGGCCATCTGTACCCCAATGTTTATAGCAGCAATGGCCACGGTCGCCAAACTGTGGAAAGAACCAAGATGCCCTTCAACGGATGAATGGATAAGGAAGATGTGGTCCATATACACTATGGAGTATTATGCCTCCATCAGAAAGGACGAATACCCAACTTTTGTAGCAACATGGACAGGACTGGAAGAGATTATGCTGAGTGAAATAACTCAAACAGAGAAAGTCAAGTATCATATGGTTTCACTTATTGGTGGAGCATAACAAATAATATAGAGGACAAGGGTAGATGGAGAGGAGAAGGGAGTTGAGGGAAATTGGAAGGGGAGGTGAACCATGAGAGACTATGGACTCTGAAAAACAACCTGAGGGTTTTGAAGGGGCGGGGTGGCAGGGTGGGGGAACCAGGTGGTGGGTATTAGGGAGGGCACAGATTGCATGGAGCACTGGGTGTGGTGAAAAAACTATGAATACTGTTACGCTGAAAATAAATTAAAAATGGGAAAAAAAAAAAAAAAAAAAAGAAGTTTCTATACCTATCGGAGCGAAGTGAGAAATACTCGGAATGTCACTGAGACATGGCTATGACCATTCACTTTAAACCATGTCCTTTTAAACTGGATCTGATGAAGAACTTTAAGGTAACATTACCTAATGGCTGGGAGTGAAATGGGGCTGTTTTGTATTTGTCTCTTAATCTCCACACCACAATTCCTCCTCAGCTCTTACACATTTATCGTAATGTTGCTAGCAAAGTTGTATTAGTTTTTAAGGGGAAAAAGCTAAAGGTTGTCTGAAGTGTGGCTATAATATGGGGCAGTGGAAAGAGAATGCTGAACTTATAATCAGGTGACATGATTTTACTTTCGGAGGCCAAAAGTTTGAATCTCATTTTCATTATTTATTAAATGCAATTAATAATATCTACTTTGCTACCTCCCAAAACTGTGGTGAGGATCAGATGAGAGTGTATTTGTGATAAAATACTATGGAAATTCTAAAATGTTATGCAAATGTAAGACATTATTATTGTCAGCACAATCTTGCTATTACTCCCCAGAGGCTAGCCACTTGTAAAATTTCAAAAAAAGGGGGCTAGCCTGGGTGGCTCAGTGGGTTAAAGCCTCTGCCTTTGGCTCAGGTCATGATCTCAGGGTCCTGGGATCGAGCCCTGCAACGGGCTCTCTGCTCAGCGGGGAGCCTGCTTCCCCCTCTGTCTCTTCCTGCCTCTCTGCCTACTTGTGGTCTCTGTCAAATAAATAAATAAAATCTTTTAAAAAAATTTCAAAAATAAAGACCTAGTTGTCAAAATGGGGCAACTCCACTAAACCTATTTTATTTATTTTTTAAGAGAGAGAGAGAAAGAGTGAGGGCACAAGTGGGGAGGGGCAGAGGGAGAGAGAGAAACCCCAGCAAACTCTCCACTGAGCACAGAGCCCGAAGTGGGGCTCCATCCCATAACCCTAAGATCTGAGTTGAAATCAAGAGTCAGATACTTAATTAAGCCACCCAGGTGCCTCAACTAATCTTATTTTAAACTTTTTTTTTTAAAAGATTTTATTTATTTATTTGACAGACAGGCAGCGGCTTTAACCCACTGAGCCACCCAGGCGCCCCAACTAATCTTATTTTAAACAATCTACCCTTGGGGTGCCTGGATGGCTTGGTCAGTTAAGCATCTGTCTTCAACTCAGGTCATGATCCCAGGGTCCTGGGATGGAGCCCCGCATCAGGCTACCCTGCTCAATGCGGAGCCTGCTTCTCCTTCTGCCTGCTGCTCCCCCTGCTTGTTCCCTCTCTGTCTCTCTCTCTCACTGTCAAATAAATAATCTTTTGAAAAAAAGTAAACAGTCTACTCTTGAATGGCCAACTTACCTCGATGGAGGGGAAGACTATTCAGTTCTTGGGATGTAAATTCACAGATACAGACAAACAGCCTCTCTCCTTCTTTTAGACTGGGAATGGTCACAATTTCCACAAAACTGCTGGGGAACTGCCCTGAAAATAAAGGCAAACATTTCTAATATTGAAATTTCATTTTCTGTCTATATACCAGGACAAAGTAACTTTTCTTCTGAGCCCATTTACAAACACTGAATTGAAAACCAAGTACTCATAACTGGAGAATCTCTACAGAACAAGCACAGCCCACACAATCTAAGGCATGCAGGGCACAGGGAATGCAAGTCGACCTGATTAGCACTGATCCAGTGCCCCTCAACACAGGGTGAGCTGCAGAGTGAAAAAATGGGTAAGACAGTCTTGGCTCTCAAAGGTCTTAAAACCGAATTGAGACATAAGCAATAATTCCATTCTGAAATCTAGTGACACAATAGAGGTGTACAAACTGCTGTGGAAGTTAGGGAAGGCAGAAAGGCTTTCAGGAAGAACAAGAAAAATTTTATGAAAAAGCTTGCATTTGAGTCTGAAGACAGGGTTTTAATAAAGTGGTTGAAAAGCATCAGAAAATTTAATGGATCCCATCTTCTAGAAACCTCTTGTATCCTCCACTTATCTCCAGACCCACCACCTTGGTCCAAGTCAGCAGCATGTCTCATCTGGGTTATCGCAACAACCTCCCAGTAGGCCTCCCTGCCCCTGGTTCTGCCCTTTCCTGTCATTTTCCAAACTGTAGCGGCGAGCTTTCTCAACTATAGATCTGACTGTGTGTAAGGCATCTGTACTATACCCCATTCTGTAACTCCTTACCATGGCATCCTCTGTCCTCTATGGTCAAGCTCCTGCTGCTCTGCCCAGCACATTCTGCCCCCCTCAACCTTCCACACTACATGCCTGGCTCAAATCTTCTCGACTCTCCAAGTTCTTTGTCAGCCCACGGCCTTTTCTGTCTATCTTCTTTGCCTTGCTAACTCTTACTTGTTAGCAAGTTAGACTTGTTTTTGTCTTAGCTGAGCTATTATTTCTACCGGGAAATAATGTATTATCTCCCAAGTGTGTGGTAAACGTCAACAGAGTCTGTTCAAAGGACTATATAACAAACTGCAGGCCAGACTTCTGTAAATACATGCAAGTTAAGGACTGGATTTAACACAGGCGCACAGTGTGGGGTAAAAACTTCCACCCTACCCTAGGCTAATGAAAGAAAGAAACAGGTGCTGACATAGACTTTAAAGACCAGAAGAAAGGAAACCAGGTGCATAAGAAGTGGGAGGTGGCTGTGCCGAGGGCAGGTGCAGCTTTAATAAATTTGGACCAACCATGGATCTGGGAAGAAGTGAACAGAATGCATCACGCTCCCTTGAAAACAGTGGGAGAAAGGCTAGAAAATGTTTGAGGAAGACAACCAGAGAAAACATGGGGGAGAGTGACTTAAGGTCCATAAATCGGAGATAAAGGCTGGTAGTGAAAAGTAAAGGCAAGCAACAGGATTCTGAATAAAGAAGGAACACCTGTTTTCAGAAGGGAAGCAACGGCGGATAAAGGCCCAGGAAGGGGAGGTAAACACGTGAACAGACAACAGGCTGGGGACAGCTGGTATCAAATCATCTCCACCTTTGGAAGGAACCCATGAGGAGAGATGGAATGATAACAAACATTCTCTCCTCACTGGTAGAAACCACAGTAAAAACATAACAAAAAACACAAAGGATTCTGAAATTTTCGACTTGGGCTTCTCATTTAAACTTTGTTTTTAGTATGGAAAGAAGGGAGGGTTGGTGGTCTGTTTTGTACCCAAGGAATTAGGTAGGAGCCTCTTACCTGTAACATCCTCTTTCTTTCCTAGAAGCCAAAATTCATCCACCACTGCCAACACCTCGATGATATCTCCCACGAAGAGCGGTAGTTCTTCAGATACACTAGGGCAGAAGTCAAAGATGGCACGAACCACTGAGCCAGCCTCCATGTTTTTACAGCCTGGAAAGACAGGTCAAAAAGAAATTGGAAATCATAACTATTAAAGACACTGGAATATAGGTCAATATCTTGAGAATGATAAAGCTTAAGATAGACACTTAGAATCAAGGCAAAGCCAAGCAAATAAGAAGTTTGTACTTCATACTTTAAAGAAATTAAGGCACTATCGCACAAAAATAATAATTTCCTCAAAATACATTTTTCATTTGCTTCTCAAGGCAATTCTGGAATTGGAAAAAAAAAAGTGACCTTTACTTATGAGTGACAGAAAAGGTACAAAGATGGAAAATGTAGACCTCTCAATACACCTGTAGAGGACAATAAGGAAATTAGTATATTTCAAGTACTGGCAATATGGTACTTTTAAAATGTGGTATTTAAAAAGTAGGGATTTTAAATACGGCATTTCATTTATGTCCCTAGAACTGTCGTAAAGATTAGGATACTTATGCTCAGCAAGTTGGAAAACTTAAACTGTCTAAGATCACAGAGTTCATAGCAGCAGGACCAGGATTCAGGCCCAGGGGATCCTGGCTCCTATCCACTACAGAAAAAAAAAAAAAGAAAGAAAAAGGAAAAGGAATGTGGGATTACACCTCAAAGGCAGAGATTTAAAACATACTGAAAAGTAAAAACCCAAAAAATGGAACAAGACAAGGTGATAGAAAAATGACACCTCCAGACAAGATCTAGTACATACACAACACCAGATCAAGAGTGTGTTTTCAGCTCAAAGACACCTAGGCCCCAAGTCTGCACAGTATCCTCACACTGTTACGGTGTCTGTGCTATGCTAAATGGTGTGTTTGTTACCTTGACTCATGTGCTTGGGGAGCCTAAGTAAGAGTTTAAGCAACAGAAAGGGAGGAACCCATGGGCATGTGCTCACCTATAAACAATCAGCCATGATTAGCAACCTCCCTCCCTAGGTCTTCCTCCTGGAGCGACTGACTCTCTCCAGAGTGTCCAGGCCTCAAGCCTATTCTCCTTTACTTACCTCAAGTATCTATTTGGTGTCGTTAGCGACAAGGATTCTAACTTTCATCTCACATATAACTATGATGACATCAAAAAGCACTAAATGCCTAATTACAAAAAAAGACCATGGTTAGAGTGCCATTGATTTATTACTATGAAAACAGGGATGTGGCCAAACATGTTGGGCATACAATAATAAATAATTGAGCATATCAATGTGGGGTACCTTTAAGATTTTAGTGAATCATGCAACACAATTCACACTGCACATTTCATTTGTACTGTTGAGTGAAAGGAGCTTATTTTTGTGTTACTGGAACTTTTTTCTATAATGATATGACTTGGGTCCACAGTGGAAAAGAGAAGGGGCCAGGAACGTTCCCCACATCCTCTGTCCTTTCCTGCCATGTATTTTCTTTAGTATAAAAGTCTAATTATAATCACATGCTGAGGAGACAGCTTAATGTGAATGCAAAGTAACCAGGGGTCTGGAGTCAGAGACCAAGGGTCAAATGCCAGCTCCACTACTAGTTATTTCACCTTGGACATATTCCTTAAACTCTCTGTGCTAGCTTCCTATTCAGAAAAAGAGGGATAATTAATTATGCAGTCATAATCATCATCAAGAGGATGATGATAATGATCAAAATTATTATAACAATGCCTACTATTTACTGAGCATTTACTATGTGCCATGCACTGTACCATGTACTTCCTTCATTGAGTCCTCACAACAATCCTACCATGTATTATTGGTTTCATTTTGCAGACACAGGCTCAGAGAGGTGATGTAATCTGTCCAAGGTCACAGTAAGTCAGGGATGGAATGGAAATGGAAACCCAGATCTGTCACCAAAGACACAGGATGCTGCTAGTGCGAAATCCCCTAGGACGGGGCTGGTACAGGAGGTACGCAATGTTAGCAGTTATTACTAAACATTTCCATAATCAGCTACAAGCTCAAATCTGTCTCACTGATAAATCATGACCAGAGAATGTGCTATTTCAAGTACAGAAACACCACAGAATTGGCCGTTTTAATATGTCGAAACATGGGTTAGCTTTGACCACGTTTAAAAAATAGACACTTTATATACCTCTCTGCCTTCTGCAACAGGAAGATACTGAACCTAATTTACTCTTCGACTGACGGATGCAAGTTCATTATGAAGACCATACATGACTATACTGTGTGGTGACGGATAACAGCCGTACAATGTAACTTTTGGGTCTTCCTGCTACAGTCATCTCCTCTGTCAGCTTTTCTACCCTCTTTCTAGATCACCGTTTATACTCTGCTGGGGAGAGAAGACCGCACAGACACCGCCCAAATTATTACAAGTTCTCAGATACATAAAAAGTCAACAAGCTCCAAAGGAAATGCTAACAAACTCTTCTGTGGTGGCAAACTACATGTGTTAGTTAGCTAGTTTTTTTCAACAGTTAGTTTTCATGTGCTCTGAGGCCCCTTTCTTATTTTCTGGCTGTCCTCCAAACAGTCAACGTTGCCAGATGTCAGATTTCCGTGTGAGGGTGGTGTCATAAATATTTTTTTTAAACAAGCGTAATATTTTGCAAACCTCTTAGCCATCGATATATTATTAACACAACTCATGGCTGGGCCGTGGTGGATATTATTTTCCTCCTCCTAGTACATGTTCCCAAATTCCATGTCACTCGCAGACTAAATATGTACCTCATTATCTGAAATGTCAGGGAAAGAATTAGCATAAGCTCTGTGGGATGTGAAAGAGACCCTGCCACACTGAGGAGTGAGCTTTGAGAGGTGAAAGAGTCAAAGCTTCTCCCTGAGAGCCTTTCAGCTGCACCAGAGAATGACTCAGAAGCAGGGGAGGGACTGGCTCGGTGAATACTTTTGCTGTGAATACTTTTGCTGACTGACCTCCGACCCTGCTGGAAGGAGTGCGTAATCGCTGTGCAGCACACACCCTGCGAGGGTGCCGGAGTCTGGGCCTGGCTGGAGTGCGGGACTTGCGTGGGACAGGGACCAGAACGGAGGTGTCCGTGGCCCCCTGGTTTACGTGGCACCTAGTGTGTGCTCGCTTCGGCAGCACATATACGTGGCACCTAGTGAATTTCAGCCCCGTCTTCTCCACCCTGGACACCCTGGGAGAAGCAACTGTTAGTGCTCCTGTCTGGGCCATTGTAGAGCCCTGGACAGATACTTTGAAACTTAATCACAAATAGCTTATATAAGCTGTTCCACCAACTCCAGATGGAAGGAAGAAGAACAGCAGAGGAACTCTGAGCGCAGCTGGGCTTGTGAGAAAGCAGGGGAAAGAGCAGCCCGTGCAGCAGGATGTCAAGGACCTCAAGGAAGTTGGCTGTGGAAACACCATCCTCCTCACTCGCTGGTGAATGCCAGCATTTCCGTTCTGCATTTGAGATACAAAGGTCCTTAATTCTTCAAACTCTTTTAGAACATAGGACCCAACGAGGGAAAAGATCTGGGTCTGTTTTGCTCACTGGCCTAGAGCGGTGCTCAGCATATTAACATGCTTTTAAATTTTGGGTAAGCAAATCATTCATCAAACTTTCAAAAAACATACAAAACTGTTAATATCAAAATCTCTACTTCCACGTATCTAAAACGAAATTCACCATCTCTTCTCCACACATGGTTTGACCTTCCAGCTTGTATAACGGTGTCCTCTAAGCCTTCCAGATCAAATACTCCCGTGGGCTTCTTCATCCTCTAGAGCCGATGATAACGCTAATAGCAACAGCTACCGTTTGAGAATCTACTGTGCGCCAGACACTGAGCTAGAAGCTTGAATCGTGGCTGCATTGCAAGGTAGACAGGAAGGCTCTAAAGCCTGGGTGCCCAAAGTTCAAATCCCAGTAGCACCCCCGGATAGTAGAGCTAAAATCTCTCGCGAATACACAGCTTAGCCAGAACCAGAACTCAGGTCTGTTTAACTCCAGTGCCCGTGCGTTTGCTTTGTTTTGTTTTTACTACAAGCTACCCTTCTCTTAAACCTCACTGGGTTCTTCCTTCAAAATCTTCTAGACTTCCATGTTCCTCTTTGGTTCTCCAACATTTTCTTTTTTTTTTTTTTTTTCTAAAAATTTTATTTATTTATTTGACAGACAGAGGTCACAAGTAGGCAGAGAGGCAGGCAGAGAGAGAGGAGGAAGCAAGCTCCCCGCTGAGCAGAAAGCCCCATGCGGGGCTCGATCCCAGGACCCTGGGATCATGACCTGAGCTGAAGGCAGAGGCTTTAACCCACTGAGCCACCCAAGCGCCCCACTCTCTCCAACATTTTCTTATAACATTTTTCCAACAGCGAAGTTGAAAGAATTTCACACACAAAACCTAGAGTCTACCATTCACATCTCTGCAGTTCGTCATCACACAACCTCTCCCTTTATCCATTTATCAATCTATGTTGTTTTTTGACACACTGCAATATTTATTTTATTTTTGATGCTTTTCCAAATAAACCACAGACTTTACCCTCCAGCACTTAGGCATATGTATCTTAACGAGGGTCGTTATCTGTTTACATTTTGTTCTTGTTGTTTTTAAGAGTCATTTTCCTCTTTTCTCAGCCAAAGGTACAATTCATTTCTCCCCATTAATCTGTCCATGAACCTGGTTAATCTTTTAAACGGTTGATTTTTACATATTGTTCAGATGCTAAAAAATTCACCAGGTTTTTCCATTTTTGTATAATTCATTCACATATTTAGCAAATATTTATCAAGCCTAATGGACTCAATCAAATTCTGATGCAGGTTGAACCCACTCTTCTTTAAATATTTATTCTTTAATCCTGTTGGTGGCTGACAGAAGCATTCAACTCTCTTCTATTGTCCTAAACAGATCAACTCCTATTCCAAAGTATCTACCCCACCTAGGGAAAAATAAAACCCTGCAGAGAACTTGACCATTCATCTCAGGAGGAGATACGCAGCTTTATCTTTCGGTTAGACAGCAAGAGAAAAAGAGAGAGAGTTTCTTAAATCTATAGTGACATTTTTTAGTGACTCAAGGATATTTTAGCACTTTCTACAAATGATATCTGTGGCAGCTGCCTCTTAATCCAGTGTTACTCCTATGATGTACCAAAGAACATTCAAGATACAGTTCCTGCCCCCCCGAAGCTTAGAATGGTCCCCACTATTTTCCCAAAACATGTTCTCTCGCTCTCAAATCTTTTTTTTTTTTTTTAATGACATCTTTCCATTTGCCACAACATGGATGGAGCTAGACAGTGTTATGCTAAGTGAAATAAGTCAGAGAAAGACAAATACTGTTAAGATTTCACTCGTGCGGAATTTAAGAAACAAAACAAATGAACACAATGGGGGAAAAAAGGCAAACCTAAAAACAGACCCTTCACTGTAGAGAACAAACTGATGGTTACTGCGTCAGGGGGTGACACAGGTGATGGGGACTGAGGAGGGCACTTGTGATGAGCACCAAGTGTTCTATGCAAGTGACAGATCACTAAAGTCTACACCTGAAACCAATATCACACTGTATGTTAACAAGCTGGAATTTAAATAAACTTAGGGGAAAATGTGGTACATACATACAACAGAATATCATTCAGCCTTAAAAAGAAATTCAGTCTGACACGTGCTAGAACGCCGATGAACCCTGAAGACTTTATGCTAAGTCACAAAAAGGCAAATATTGTGTGATTTCACCTACGTGGTGTTCGAAGAACAAACTCGAAGAAACAGAAAGTAGAATGGTGGTTCCCAGGGACTGGGGAGAGGGGGAAACGGGTCCAGAGTTTCAGTGTGGGGAGATGAGGAACTTCTAGAGCCATGTGAATGTGGGGCGTGCCGCAGGTCTGCGCACTTCATGTGGGTAAAATGGTATCTTTTATGTTACATATATTTACCTCAGTAAACAAGGGGTTTTTAAAATGTATGTCATTCAAGCAAGAGGACGTGAAGGAAGGCCTGGGGAACTTCAGTCTGGACATACTTATTGAAATCTCCCAAGATACAAATTATAAACGTTTACCCTGATAGATGCTGATATTACGCAGCTTAAAAAGTCATTTCAAAAAAAAAAAAAAAGTCATTTCCAAAGGAGTCTTTGGAGAGAAGAGCTGAGCCTGGTACAGATGGAGGACACTGAGCTATAAAGCATGTGCTAGATGTCTCGAGTTTCCCTCCTGGGCCTGTCCTCCACCTTCTTCCGCCCTGCACCCTTCAACAGTGCCCCTCAGAGCCCACCCACAAGAACTGCATGGAGGCGCCCTCTTGCCTCTGGCTTCCAGTTGGGTTCAGCCAACGGGTGGTACGGCAGAAGAGCTGATGGGAAAAGACCGGTAAGCCTGGGGTGTTCATTCCCCTGGCTCCTTCCCTGCTGGGCTATCCGTTGGCTCCCGGTTCCCTGCCCCTTCAGGCCTGGGGTGGCTCTCCTGCTAGCCTGGGGTAGTTATATACCCCAAACCTGTCCATTCCATTCTAAGTTGGACTTCCTCACGTGACCCAGCTTGAGCATGCCTTCCATATTCTGCCTGGCCCCTGATGGGTATATGCCCAAAGGGACTTTTCAGCATTTCTGAGAACGTCTGCATGAAAAAAATGGGAACAAAGAATACAGGAAACTATAAAAATGAGTTTCCTAAAACTACCATTATAAATCCAGGTGAGAGATAAGAGCTAGAGATGTAAATTTTGAAGGCTTTAAAAAATATTGATGAAGATACTGATGCCTGCATTACTCCACTAAAAAAAAAAAAATCGCCCCACTTTTGATGGATTTGGTGCACGGGACCCAAACTCTAAATTCTCATTTCGAAACTCTGAGCCATCTATTTTACTACCAGGAAAGCAGGTACGAGAGGTTTGGAAACTTGTTCTTTGAAAAAGCGCTGGTGACACTTCCAATATTCCTCCTAATATTTCCCAGTTCATAGTAGAAGTCTACACTCTGGGATTCCAGAACAAAATTTCTGAAGGGGTTTCCTTAACAAAGACCTCCTGTTTCTCCTTTCTTGTTTGCTCCTGCAGATGGGGAGCCCTGGCTCACACCAGCACCTCTCTGCCTACCTGACAGGAGCAGGGCAGGGGGTCTTCATTGTTAGGACTCACCAGTATAGTTTCCTTCAAAGGAATATCCTTTCATGAATATGTGGAAACTTCTTTAGGTCTTGCAACTGACTTTCCTGAAAACATTACCTTTTGGGAATGGGAATCCATTTTATAAATGTCAAGTCCTGGCAATGAGAAATAATATTTAACTTCAAAAAGCAAGTGCGTCGTTCTCTTATTCTTGACAATACAGGGCTAAAAAGAATAGTCTCTTTGCTTTAGTTGTGAGGGGATCAGAGGTGTCAGAAAATGAAGTTTAAATCTGTTTCAGGAAGGAAATGAGAGAAACTAGGAAAATAGCATTTCCTCTTCTGGTTTATGTCACTGGAGTTCATTTTGGACAGAAGGTCAATAGTCACTGCCAGGTGACTCAGAGAACCGGCAACGAATGAAGAGGAAAAGCAGAATACATCTTGATCATGGCATCCCCCATGGGGCTGAGTAGCATAGCACAGACAAAGGTCAACATGTCCTCCTACAACAGAATCTTCTGCCTTCTGCTCTTCTGATGACAACAGCACTGACTCACATGTACTTGGGTAAAACAGGCTATATGGAATGTTGGACTCTTAGGGGAAAAAAATGAAAAACCTGCTCTGAATCAGGGTGATCAGAGTAACAAAGGCAGAAAAGCAATTTGCTATCATAAACTAACAATTTATATTACATTTTGCTTATTTCAAATTGGTCCCCCGTTGGAAGGCAGCAACCTTGGCAGATGGACAGGATATAGACCAGACTTTCTGCCAATCACGGTCCACCACGGCATTTAAACAAAAACACTTCTCCTCTAAAACAAAGTTGTAGCTACTTTAAAAAAATGTGCTCATCTATCTCTACACCAGTTTTGTCTTTTTAACAAAACTGCACTGGAGCAGGAAGGTCCCAAGGTTAACATTTCAGGACCTGCCAAGTTTAAAGATATTTCCATTAAGATATATTTTCAGATGGGTCAACCTACGCATTCCTGAAGTACTCTCTCAGGTGCCCATTCCTTAAACCGCACATGAATCTCAATTATGGGTGGAAATTTAAGAATTACTGACTCATAAGTAAATACACTGGACATGTCTGAGCTAAGCAACTGAGCAATACATTAAAATTCACAGCTCCACTGTGCTGTGTATGTAAGAAATGCCCAGATAATACATCTGATAGCAGTTGCAGACCTGCAGATGAAGATGAAACTGTAAAATGAAATTTTGGGTGAGGCTGCAGATAACAAGAAGCACCACGAACATGCGAGAACAGGCAGTTTTGAGGACAGTATCCAGGGAACGCCAAGAAAATGTATTAACCCAGTGTTCCAAACTGTGAGGGTAAATGTTACAGAGATCTGCAAGGTAGGCATCTTGTTTCTTTCCCCTATCTGTTTCAAGTACAAGCTAGTTTTTTGCTGAAGACAAAGACTTAAAAAGACATGAGGAGTTTCTCAGCCTACTTTATAAAATATTCTTGGTATTTTTGAAGGAAGGGTCAGAAAAGGAATTCTAAAAACAGAAAATTCTGAGGAAAAAAAAAATAGGGGGGAAAGAAAGGGTCCAACCGGAGTTAAAAGTACCTGAGGTTGGGTGACTTACCTCATTTCAAAGAGCACCACCAGCCAAACACCATGGAAAACAGACTGGCAGCTTTATACAAACAAGTAACAAAAACTAATACTTGTCATTTATAGAAGCTAAAGCCACTAAATTTGAAAGGAAAATGTATATATGGAATCTTCTGGTACTGTCTATTTAAGACGAACCTGAGAGTAATGCCAAGACACAGCAAACCCAATGAATGGCTGATTCCTTAGTGTCGATGAGAAGGATTTAATGTTCTAAATCAGGATGTTCAAACCTTAAATTCAAGGTTCCTCTCGTGTGAAAAGATCTCTGACAGGAGAGGAGGGGACAAAAGTAGGATATGTAAAGAAAATAATGTATCTAAATGGAAACCTTGAATCTGGGAGTGACCAGTTACAAATAGGAGCTGGGATAAGATAAATGGAGAATGAAACAGGTGGGAGATTTATATTACAGACTCCCATAAAAGAAAACAAAGATGACATTTTAATAAGAAGGTTACAAAATTGCTACAGAAACTAACAGCAGCGTCTGGTAGTTGATACAAGCTGGAATGCTAATTCCCTAAGAAATAGAAAAGGCATACAATCACAGGGCAATTGATTAACTATGTCCTAGAGATCACACAGGGTCTTTTTCTGGGCCTTCTGGGCAGCTAACATGTCTGATCATTATGATTCCTGCCAAAAGAAATGAAGGGCATGGGGCACCTGGGTAGCTCAGTGGGTTAAAGCCTCTGCCTTCGGCTCAGGTCATGATCCCAGGACCCTGGGATCGAGCCCCGCATCAAGCCCCGCATCGGGCTCTCTGCTCAGTGGGAGGCCTGCTTCCTCCTCTCTCTCTGCCTACTTGTGATCTCTGCCTGTCAAATAAATGAATAAAATCTTAAAAAAAAGAAAAGAAATGAAGGGCATGGTTCAGAACTTTGTTTCAGTTGTGCATACCATTTTGTTTTGCCCCTCCTTTTTTTAAAGTCATGAATAAGTGAGTTTTATCAAATGCTTTTTCTGTATCTACTGAGATAATCATGTTTTTTCTCCTTTATTCCATTAATGTTGCAAATTACATTGATTTTTCAGATGTCGAATCACCCTGCATTCTTCGAATAAACCCTATTTGCTTATGATGTATTCTTCTTATTTTTTAGTTATCTCTACACCCAACCTGGGGCTCAAACTCACGAACCCAATATCAAGAGTCGCACACTCCTCGAACTGAGTCAGCCAGGTGCCCCTATTGTTATTTTTATACGGTGCAAATTTCAATTTGCTACTATTTTGTTGAAGATTTTACACCTATGTTCCCAAGGGATTAGTCTGTAATCTTCTTTAAATGTCCTTGTTAGATTTGGGTATATGGGACAGGCTAGCCACATGAAGAATGGGTAAGTGTTCTTTCTCTATTTTCTGAAAAAGTCTATGTAAGACTGGTATTGTTTCGACCTTAAATATTTGATAGAATTCATCAGTAAAATAACCTGGGCCTATAAAACTTCAAAGAAGGGTTTTTGATTATATTTAATACTCTTAGCAGATATAGGGCTATTCAAATTTTCCATTTCTTCTTGTCTCCATATTGGTAAGTTGTGTTTTTCAAGAAATGGGTCTATTTAATCCAAGCTATCAAATTTGCTGACATACAGTTGTTCATAATATTTTTTAACCTTTTAATATCTGCATGATCTGTAATGATATCAGGAATTTTTGTTCTCTCTCCATTTTCCTTAGTCTTACTAGGAGGCTATCAATTTTGTGGATTGTCTCAAAGAATCAAGTTTTGGACTGTTAAATGTCTTTATTGTTTGTTTTCTGTTTTACTGATTTCTTCTTCTATTATATTTGTTATTCCCCTGCTTCAACCTTGGGTTTAATTTATCTTTTTCTCATTCCTGTGAATGAGAAACCTCCTGTGAACTTAGACAATAGATCTTAAATCCTTCTTCTTCTTCTTTTTTTTTAATATAAGCATCTAAAGCTATGAATTTCCCGCTAAACACTGCTTTAGCTGCATCCCACTGATTCTGATATGATGCTTTCACTTTCATTTAACCAAAAAGACTTCCTAATTTCCCATGTGATTTCTTCTTTTAACTACAGGGTTATTTAGAAGCACACTGTTCACTTTCCAAAGGCTCCATATGTCCACCAATCTTTCTGTTATTCATTTCCAGTTTAATTCTGCTGTGGTCAGGAAATGTACTTCATATTATTTTAAACTCAGTGAGGTGTTTTATGGCCCAGCATATGGTCTATCTTTGTGAGTACTCTATGTGTACTTCGGTAGTTGTTGAGAATAGTGTTCTATAAATGTCTGTTAGGTTAGGGTGACTGATGGTGGCATTCAGATCATAAATATCCTTGTTGATTTTTATCTACTTGCTCTGTCAATACGGAGAAAGAGGTATTAAACCCCTCTTAATGGAATTTATTTTTCTCTTTAATTCTGTTGGTTTTGCTTCATGTATTTTGAAGCTCTGTTATTAGCGCATTTAGAATGTCTCAATCATTTTAATGAATTGACCCTTTTATCATAACAATATGTCCCTCTTTATTTTGTTAATACTCCTTACTTTGAAGTCCACTTTCTCAGACATCAGTATAGTCATGGCTGCTTTTTATTGTTTACATGGTTTACCTTTTTCTATTTTTTTTCCAACATATCTATGCCTTTATATTTAAAGCACATCTCTTTTTTTCCTTCACCTCTATGAAGATATAATTGACATATGACATTGTGTAAGTTTAAGGTACACAATGTGATGATTTGATACATGTATATATTGCAAAATGATTACCACAATAAGATTAGTTAAGATGTCCATCACCTCACAATATTAATTTTTTTTTTGCAGTGAGAACATTTAAAATCTACTCTTTTAGCAATTTTCAAGCATATGATACAGTGTTAACTATAGTCACCATGCCTATATTAGATCCCCCGAAGTTATTCATTTTATAACTGGAAGTTTGTACTCTTTGACCAACATCCTCCCATTTCTTCCACCCTTCAGCCCCTGAGAACCATCATTCTACTGTTTCTATGAGTTTGGCTTTTTTTAGATTCCACATGTAAGTGAGCTCACACAGTATTTGTCTTTCTCTGACTTATTTCTAAAACACCTCTCTTTTAAACAGTTGACATTCAGTCTGAGCACTTATAGTTTTAAATTAAAATATTTAGACCACTTACATTTAATGTTATTGATATGGGATTTGTTTTCTACTTGTCCCATTTGTTTGTTCCTTCCTGCCTGCCTTATTTCAAACTAGACAAATATTTTTTTAGTATTCCATTTCATTTCCTCTATTGCCTTCTTAAGCCAAGCTTCTTAGTTTGGCTTCTTAGCTATACCTCTGGATTTCTCGATCATTGTTCTAAGAATTACAATATGCATCTACTTAGAATTTCTTTCCTGAAACAGATTTAACTTCATTTTCTGACACCTCTGATCCCTTCACACAAAGCAAAGCGACTATTCTTTTTAGCCCTGTATTGTCAAGAATAAGAGAACCACACACTTGCTTTTTGAAGTTAAATATTATTTCTTATTGCCAGGACTTGACATTTATAAAATGGATTCCCATTCCCAAAAGGTAATGTTTTCAGGAAAGTCAATTGCAAGACCTAAAGAAGTTTCCACATGCTAATGTTGTGGTAGTAACAGTGTGTAATTTCCAAGACTAGGTTGTAAAAGTACTCAAGCAGCCTTATAGAGAAGCCCACATGATGAAAATGAGGCCTCCTGTCAGCAACCTTGTGAGTAAGATCTTAGAAGGAGATCCTACAGCCCAGTCAAGACTAGATGAATGCAGCCCCAGACAACATCCTGATGGCAACTCATGACAGACTCTGAGCCAGAACCACTCAGTTAAGCCACTCTTGAATTCCCAACCAACAGAAACTGTAAGATAATAAATATTTATTGTTTTAAGCCATTAATTTTGGAGATAATCTATTATACAGCAATAAATAATGCAACATAATTATATATAAAACATATAAAACCCATAATTCAATGCCATTTTTGTTATAAACAGTCAGTTGTTCTTTAAATAAATTAGGAAACAAAAGCCTTTCACATTTGCCTACATAATTACCATTTCTAGTGCTCTTTATTCCTTTCTACAGATCTGAGTTTCCTTCTGGTATCATTTTCCTTCAACCTAAAGAACATCCTTTAGCATTCTTGACAGTATTAAGCCTGTTGGCAATAAATCCTCCCAACTTTCATTTATCTGAAAATATTTTAAGATTTATGTATTTGAGGGAGAGCATGTGCATGGGCAGGGTGAGGAGAAAAGGGAGAGGGAGAGAATCCCAAGCCAACTTTGAGCTGGGTGCAGAGCCTGACATGGGGCTCGATCTCATGATCTTGAAATCATAACCTGAGACAAAACCAAGAGTTGGATGTCCAACCGAATGTGCCACCCAGGGACCCCTATCTGAAAATATTTTTATTTCACTCTCATAGCTTTCTCTACATATCTTTTTTTCTCTGACCACTCTTATAATTTTTCTCTTTAAGTTTGGTTTTCACCAGGTGAGTACAGGGTGCTCAGGTGTAGCTTTCTTCATATTTACCGTTAGAGGTTCACTAAGTTTTTTGGATTGTGGGTTGATGTTTGTCACTAAATTTGGGGAAATTTGGGCCATTATTTCTTCAAATAGAATTTCTTCTTTGTTTTCCCTCCCATCTTTATGGGACTCCAATTAGACATATGTTAAACTACTTGATATTGTCTCACAGTCTTTACAGCTTTGTTATCCCCTGTCCCAATCTTTTTGCTCTTGGCTTTTCAGTTTGGATAACTTCTATTTATCTGCCTTCTAGCTCATTGGCCTCTTTTTTCTGCATGTCTCCCTTGCTCTCATAAATCCATCCAGTTAATCTTTTTTTTTAAAAATATTTTATTTATTCATTTGACAGAGAGAGACCACAAGTAGGCAGAGCAACAGACAGAGAGAGAGGGGGAAGCAGGCTCCCTGCTGAGCAGAGAGCCCGATGTGGGGCTCGATCCCAGGACCCTGGGATCATGACCTGAGCCGAAGGCAGAGGCTTAACCCACTGAGCCACCCAGGCGCCCCCATCCAGTTAATCTTTATTTTAGCTATTGTACTTTTCAGTCTTAGAATTTCCATTTGGCTCTTTTCAATAGTTTCATTTCTCTGCTAATGTTCTCCATCTATTCATTAATTATGTCCATCTCTTCTTTTAAGTATCTGAACACATTTACATTAGCTGCTTTAAATTCCTTGTGCACTAAATCCATCATCTGGGCCATCATATATCTTCTTCTCTGGAGTATGGGTCACATTTTTGCTTGTCATATTTTTACTTCTTTGTATTACAGTAATTTTTATTGTATGCTAAATATTGTGGATGAAATGTTGTACAAAGCCTGGATTATGTTGTTTGCTTTAATGAATGTTGAATTTTGGTTTGATAAGCAGTTAAATTACTGGAAGATCCTTTTGATCCTAGTAGGTTTGGTTTTATGCCACATAAGATGGGTCTATTTTGGTTTTATCCTAGTCTTAAGGTACAGCCTTTACTCTAGGGTATTGTTCTCACTCCTAAAGTTGTCCTATTTGGGGTCTCAAATGAATGTCTGAAGTGCTCATCAAGGTCTCTTACTCAGGCTGGACTAGAACTTCAACATTTTTTTTTTTTAAGAGTTTATTTATTTGACAGACAGAGACCACAACTGGGCAGAGAGGCAGGCAGAGAGAGAAAGGGAAGCAGGCTCCCCACCAAGCAGAGACCCTGATGTGGGGCTCGATCCCAGGACCCTGGGACCATGACCTGAGCTGAAGGCAGAGGCTCAACCCACTGAGCCACCCAGGCGCCCCTCAAAATTTCTGAGCACTAAGCCCCCCTCGGGTATCTCTGTACACCTCTCAGCCCCACAGCAGCCACTCTGTGTCAGGTCTCACAGGGTCTTGCCCTGTGCTTACCCATCCTGACCCTTGGCCAAGCAACTGAGGGAAATCCCTGATCAGATTCCTGTCCCCTATACCCCTATGTTGCTCCCTCTCTTCCTATACCCTGTCCTACAAATCAGCCTTCTTTGTAGCCCCAACTCTGATCTCTTCCTCCCCTGTTCAGTGAGACCATTGCTCTCGCTTGAGCTCCACTTCCGTGGGCTGTAGTTGGGAAAATGTCCCCAGGCAAACAGCCAGAGTGAATATGGGGTTTACGTGGTATTTCCTTTCTCTCAAGGACCACAGACCTATGCTGCCTATTGTTTAGTGTCTGAAAACAGCCGCCTCATGTTTTTCCCACTTTTACAGTTGTTTACCATGAGAATATAAATCTGACGCTGTTTTTTCCATCAAAGACAGAAGCATTTCATAGCATTTGGTATTTGCAAATATTTTGTATTAAACTTCTCTGGTTCATAGATTAGGATATCTTTTTCTAACTCTAAATTTTAAACTCTCTGAATTTAGTATATGTGAACAGTAGGTTTTCCCACAACATTAGGAGGCAACCACTGTAGCCTAAAGACACAGCTCCTCCTCTAGTTTTCTACCATGTAGATGCAGGAATCTCTCTGATACTACTGGGTGCGGGGAAGGAAGGGCTCCAGTGATGCCTAAAATTAAATTTCCCAACAGCCAGGCAGAAGGAAACTTAGAATAGGTAAAATATGACTCAGATAAAGAAATAGTCAATGTCTTTACACCATAGTGTTGTGAAATAAAATTGATACCAGCAACATAGAACTAACTAAAACAAGTCAAGAATCAGTGGAGCACCATAACTGACAATTTGTTCCAATCCTATAACAACATCTTTGACATACCCTCACAACTTTTAGTCATTTTTATCCCCATGTCTGTTCACCTCTGTATTCATGCCTTGTTCAGCTAGTTCTCTGGTTTATAACATATACTCTTGTAAATTGTTATTCAAAATCCATGACCTTCTTTATAATAGAATTATGGATCCATACCCTTTGCTGTGTGATTGTGCAGTGCCTTCCGCTGTGGGCAGAGTATAGCTCCCTGTCACGTTTTTGTTGGACTTGGCCATGTGACTTGCTTTGACAAATGGAGTGCCAGTGGAAAGGACATGAGTAGAAGATTAAAACCATGTTTTATGGTTTGGCTGGTCTCCTTGTGCTCTAATAACCCACTATGAGAAGAACATGCCCTGGAAAGCTGCTGTCCCTTCAGCCAGGGGCCCAGAATGAAGACAAGGGGAAAGAGACTTGAACCCAAATGAAAGCTTGCTGTGTTCCACCTGGCCCAGCCTAGATCAGCCAAATTGCAGCCAGACTTCAGACCCAGGAGGAGGAAAGTAAATGGTTGTTGGGATAAATCACTGAAAAAAAATTTTTTTTAAAGATTTTATTTATTTATTTGACAGAGAGAGATCACAAGTAGGCAGAGAGGCAGGCAGAGAGAGAGAAGGAAGCACGCTCCCCGCTGAGCAGAGAGCCCGATGCGGGACTCGATCCCAGGACCCTGAGATCATGACCTGAGCCGAAGGCAGCGGCTTAACCCACTGAGCCACCCAGGCGCCCCAAAATCACTGAAATTTTAATGTTATTTGTTGCACAGCCAAAAAATAAAAATTAAAAAACAAAACAAAACAACCAGTATAGATGCTAGATGTTTCGACCTGACCAGGTGGGCACCTCATTCTTCCATCAAACACACATAACTCTTATCATCTGGATAAACTCCTATTATTTTTTAAGATCCAACTCCAATAATACCTCCTCTAGAAAGCCTATAGGATTAGGCCTTATCTCTTATACACTCTACCAGGCAAGGATTCTTTTTGTCTATTTTATTCACTGATATATATCAAGCACCTAGAGAACAGTCTGGTACATAGCAGGCCCACCATAAATATCTGCAGAATGACTGAACGCACTGAACTGCTTTAAATTATATACCAAAATATGTATCACATTCCCAGTGATCATGCCATTCTTTCCCACAGAGCTGTATAGTGTCTCGTAGGCCACACATCCAGGTTAGGGAGGATTGGGCTTTGATTTTTTAGGTACTTGGAAGCATCTGAAATGTTTTAGTAGGCAAGCAGGGGCTTAGAACTGGTTGCAAGTGACTGAGTGCCCCCCCAAAAATGGGGCAGTGGGGTGGGGGACCGTGTGTGTGTGTGTGTGTGTGAGACCGTATATATACACAATATATTTAATTTTTTTCAGATGAAGACGAAAGTATTCTAAGGAAAATCATTCTGGTTGTTTCTTTTCATATTTTTAAAAAACAGATTAAGTTATAATTCACATACTATACAATTCATCCACTTAAAGCATACAATTCACTGTATTTTAGTATATTCCCAGAGTTGTGCAACTTTTACCACTATCAATTTTAGAACATTATCACTATCTCAAAAAGAAATTCCATACCCATTAGCGGTCACTTCCTATTTCCCCCCAACAGTCTCCCACCCACCCTACTCCCCCCACTTCCAGTCCTAGGCAACCAGTAACTGACTTTCTATAAATTATTATTCTATAAATACTCCTTATAGATATGTCTATTCTGGATGTTTCATATAAATGGAATCATACAGTATGTGGTCTTTTGTGACTGGTTCCTTTTATTTAGCATGTATTCAAGCTCTTCCTATCATTTTCAAATATAAATGATTAGCTTAAGACATATGTAATAATCAAGAACACAGACTACAAAGCCAGTCTGCCCACATTTATATCCTAGCTCCATCCCTTATTAGAATTATATGATTTGAGGTGAGTTACTTAACTTCTCTGTGCCTTAGTTTCCTCATCTGTAAACTGGGTTTAATAATAGACCCTGCCTTGTAGGGTCATAGTGAAATTGAAATGAGTTAATACATGTAAGACACTTAGAACAGTACTTCACACATACTAAGCATGATACAGGTGTTGGCTGCTATTATTATTATTATTACCTGTGTTAAAGAGAAGGTGATTATAGATAGTCTCGGAATTTTTTTCATAGCTTAGGATGTGTTTTGGTATTCGATACATTTGAAAATGTGTGTCTCAGCAAGAGGAAATGGGGGATGACGGCTAATGAGTACAGCGTGAAGCAAATGTTCTGGGGTTAGACAGTGGCTATGGCTGCACAATTTTCTGAATACACTTTAAAAACCCCATTCAACTGTATACGTTTTAAGAGGGTGAATTTTATGGTTTGTGAGTTATATCTCAACTTTTTAAATTGAGTGTATTTCAGCAACTGCTACACTTGAGTCAAAATAGTGATGACACACATGAATATTCTACCTTGAAAAAAGTTAGAAATTTAAATAGCTTCCCTATTCTGCCCATGCATCACCTCCCCATGGTTTCTCCTGTGCTTCATGTTTTGTTTTGCTTTTTTAAGATTTATTTATTTGAGGTGCAGAGGGGCAAACGGAGAGGGAGAGAGAGTCTTACGCAGACTCCATACTGAACAATGAACCCCAGGTGGGGCTCCATCTCATGACCCTGAGATCACGACCTGAGTCGAAATCTAGAGCCAGATGCTTATTAACCAACTATGCCACCCAGGTGCCCCTCCTGTGCTTCATGTTTTAAAATGTTCTATACTTGTGTTTTATACCTGTTAGGAGCTGCAGGAAACACTGTTTGATTACATGGACCTTACTGGGCAGAGCTGCAATGAAGAGCAAATTTAAACAGAGAAATCATACCAAATCATATCAAGTAATAACTAAATTCCTAACAGTTAGGAGCTCAGACTCTAAAATAAAAAGAAAACTGGGTTCAATTTCTGGCTCCAGCATCTGTAAAGCTATGTGACATGGGACAAGTTACTTACACACTCTCAGCCTTAGTTTCCTCATGTGTAAACTGAAGACAGTAATAGCAATTTACTTTACAGGGTGTTAGGAGGATTAAGTTTGATCATGTAGATAACACATTTAGTACACTTCCTGGCAAATAGTAAGCACTCCTCTATTTTGTAAATGTCAGCTATGAGAATGATGATGATGATGGTGATGGAGGAGGAGGAGAACCATCATTCATCACCCAGACTGACTAACATACAAAATACAGATGAGGCAGCAACTTCTGGGTGCTGGCTCACTGCCCAAAATTGCTACAAGCTTCTTGAGAGGAAGGGGGAACAATGTGATTCTGTGGTTACTGGTCACAAGGACAAAGCAATTGACACCCCCCTACTCTAAGCTCTAAATGAGCTGTGTATTCACAACAGACCCACAGGGATTTGGCAGCAGTTCACAAACGAGATCCCCACTTATGGGTCCAAGGAAACCTTTGCCAAATGCCTTCCAGGGATTAGAAGAGGGATATAAAATTAATTTATTTACTCTTCTAAAAAAACCAAAAAACAAAAAAAAACCTTGAACTTCTAGGGAAATCACTGACACTACTGTTAAATCCCTCAAATGCTTTGACCTTTTAAAAATTGTCCTTTCGGGCCTGAAATGTACAAATTTGAGATCACTGTTGCCACGTTAGACCCTCAGCACCTTTCCTTGGGGACTACTGCAACAACTTCCTACATGCCTATCTACCAGGCTCCTGGCCTTCAGTTCTATTTTCCACACTGCAACGAGGATTATCTTTTTAAATACAAAATCCCATCATTCGCGGCTGCTTGACGCTTCACAAGGGGTTCCCAGCCAGCACCTGCAGAAGTATGTCAAACCCTTCTGCTGACTGTATAGAGCTCATTGTGACCTGGTCCCTGCTCTCCCAAGTTCAGCCTCATTTCTAGATACTCCCTACTTCCCTTGCACCTTCAACTCCAGCCTCACTAAGATGCTGGAGATCACTCCGCAGTGCACTACAGCTTTATGACTCACATCGGTACCATCTAATGATCCACACCCCACTTCTCAAATACCTCATCTCATGTGCGTTGCTGCTATCTGCGATCAGCTAAGAATGTCAAGTGCTTATTCTTATTGCTAGTTGATCACTGCAAGAATCAACAATCAGTGAACTATCAAACCACTTTAACACCTTGTGAATAATAAATATATTTCACTTTGTTAGTTTTTGGAGTTACCAGAAAAGAACACATACCAAGCCTGACTCATACCTAGAGAATATAAGAATAAAGTCTGAACACACTGGTAAAAGTCAACACAGAGATTTCATTCCTTTACTGTTTTCAGAGCCTGAAAGCAAACCTCTTAATTAAAATAAACAAGGCACCTTATAATAAAATTATTTAAAATAAATTCATCACGTCTTTCTCATTCTACGTTAAAATTTTTAGCTTTGATTGATTAGCCATTTGGCTTTAAAACTAGATGAACATACTAACACTGCGATACTGTATTCTTATACTCTCCGAGCCACTGAATACATAAATCCACACATGGCTTCCTACTTCAGCGGTTTTCATTCTTTGACCTTCAATATTGACTCACTACCCTGCACAACCATCACAGCCGACCACCAGGTCAAGGCAACAAGACTCTAAGAACTGTAAGACAAAACTCGACTTCTTCACGTCTGTAGTGGTCCAGCTATCATAATTACTGATTCACATCTAGGTGGCAGCAGCAAAAAGAACAAGTAATGAAAACTATGGGTTTGAAAAACATAAGTATTAGCGCTATGCTCCACAGTTCAGCTCGCTGCTCGAGAATACAGGACCCCAACAGCCACTAACGAAAGCCTGGTTTTAATGTAAACCCATTCTCCTCTTACCTGACCCTTCGGGGATTCTGTTTCCTGATAAGCAGATCTAAACCGTAAGACAATAATATCCCAAAGAGGTTCTGGCCCTGAGCCCCAGAAATCCTTAAAGCAACAAACACTGTCTAAAAGAAGAAAACCAGACTACTCACTCCCTTCTCTGTTCTCCCTACTAACTCCAGGAACACAGAAATGCCTTGCCAATTAGAAGTTATAAAATTCTTTCAGAGGCAAAATGTTTTGAAATACAGACGGTCTGTTGATCATGTCATACCCTGTCACCTGGAATGTTTTGGAAGATTCCTCAGAAATTACCTCTGGGCCAGACCAAGCCATATGTGGGCCAGTGAATCCTTACTATTTATGGAAGCTGAATAACTTGGAAACTCTTGTAGTGACTGACAGATTAAAAGGGTAACTTAACTCATAATAGGTCAAAAAAGTCAAGTCAAAAACCATTTTAAAAATTCAGAATGTAAAAAAAAAAAAAAAATCAGAATGTAGGGAGCCTGGGTGGCAGACAGTTAAGCATCTGACTTAGTTTTGGTTCAGGTCATGACCTCAGGGTCCTGAGATCGAGCCCCACATGGGGATCCGTGCTCAGTGTGGAGCCTACTTGAGACTCTCTCCCCCTTGCCCCCCCATCCCACTCTCTCTCAATAAATAATTTTTTTTAAAATCCAGAATCTGGGAAACTATAAGATAAAAGCCCAGTTTCTTCAATAAAATAAACAGTAACCAAAAAATTAAAATGAAAAAGGGGGACTAATCAGTTAAAAACCATTCAAACCTTAACGCAGTGTGTGCCCATTTCTTGGGTCCTGATCCAAACAAATCAATTATTTAAAAAATTGAAACATCTTAAAAAAGAAGGGGGAAGGGATGTGCCTGGGTGGCTCAGTCAGTTGAGTGGCTGCCCTCAGCTGGGCTCGTGACCTCAGGGTCCTGGGATCGAGCCCTGCATTTGGCTCCCTGCTCAGGGAGAAGCCTGCGTCTCCCTCTGCCCCTTCCCCCCTATTCATTTTCTCTCTGTCTCCCTCTAAAATAAATACAATCTTTTTTTAAAATTCCCCATGTTTCAATTTTTTAAATTTATTTTTATTTTTAAATAAGATCTTAAAAAAAAATAAAAATAGGGGCACCTGGGTGGCTCAGTGTGTTAAGCATCTGCCTTCAGCTCAGGTCATTATCCTAGGGTCCTGGGATGAGCCCCCCATTGGGCTCCCAGTTCAGCAGAGAGCCTGCTTCTCCCTCTCTCTCTGCCTGCCGCTCTGACTACTTGTGCTCTGCTACCTATCAAATAAATGAAGAAAATCTTTTTAAAAATATAAATAAATAAATAAATAAATAAATAATTGAAACAACTGGGATGATGAATTTTTTTTTAAAGATTTTATTTATTTATCTGAGAGAGAGAGAAGAGAGCATAAGCAGGGGGGAGGAGCAGAGAGAGAGGGAGAAGCAGACTTCCTGCCGACCAGGGAGCCCAATTCAGGGTTTGATCACAGGACCCCGGGATCATGATCTGAGCCAAAGGCACACACTTATTAAACAACTGAGCCACCCAGGTGCCCCAAAAATGGGTTATTTTTGAACACTGACTAGCTTTTTTTTTAAGATTTTATTTATTTATTTGATGGAGATCACAAGTAGGCAGAGAGCAGGCAGAGATAGAGAGACGGGGAAGCAGGCTCCCTGATGAGCAGAGAGCCCGATGCTCATGAGATCACGACCTAAGCCAAAGGCAGAGGCTTAACCCACTGAGCCACCCAGGCACCCCAAGGAGGGTACTTGACTATCTGGAATAGTCAAGGCAGGATCTGGAGAGGAGGCCTCCCAAATGGTTTCAGCTCCAGGCAAAATCCTCGCATGCTCTCCACAACTCAGAGCACTGGTGAGTAACACAGCATACGTGAGAAAAGGACAGTCCTTGAGAACCCTGTGACTCTGTGTCACTCCCTGTCTTCAGTCACCTGCTCACCTGAGGCCAACCACATACAGCTGCTGGTTAGAGCATGGTCTTTGGAGACAAACAGATGTGGGTCTGAATTCTAGTTCTACCACTTAACACCAGTGTAACTTCCAGGCAAGTTTCTCAAACCAATTTCTTAAGGAGGCTCCCCACACAATGTGGGGCTTGAACTCATGGCCCTGAGATTAAGAGTTGCATAGTCTACCAACTGAGCCAGCCAGACGCCCCTCTCAACCGATTTGTACCTTAATTTCTCCACGTGTAAAATGAGGATTATACCGGCACCTTCCTTATAAAATCATTCTGAAGATTAAATGAGAATGCATTAGCATGGTGACTGTCTAAAATATTAGCTGCTATTTTCTATTAGTACTGTTGTTTTATATTCCTTTCATTTGAACTTAGACCATTAGTGAAACCCAATAAAATGAAAGATGAAATATTCGCAATTGTAATTAACAGTATATTACTGCTAGCATTATTGTTGTAGGAAAGATCATCTGATGAATGTGTGAGGAAAGCATGAAGTGGGGACTTAAAGTAAATTACTGTGTACACGTAGATTTGCAACAGACTAGAGGGCCAGGCAGCAGAGTTTCAGATTTGCTGGGGGCAGTGGTGGTGATCAAGTAGAGTAATAAATGACAATGAGTCAGAAAACAGTCTGTACAGGATAGATGGGGTCTGTGCCATTGGTCTCTTTGGCACCATTCAGTGTATTAGCGGCAACTGGTTTTTTTTTAGTCACCCTATATTGTGCAATTAACATGATTTGAGGCCTTGCTTTATGATAAAGTCACCAGGTATGCACAACATGACTGTCATCATGACAATCCTGACCTGGATCCAGAAATGAAAGAAACACAAAAAGGTTTCTGCATTCCTGGGAATGGGAGGGAAGAACAGACTAGAAAATGGGAGGACATGGGGCACGAGGCTGGGGAGTTCAGCACCGCCCGACACATCCATTGCAACTTTTTCTGCTGATGGCACAGATCATTTATCCTCAGAGAATCACCTCATGAAAACAATGCAGTGTGTGCCGGGCTCAGAACCCATGGCTAGAACGTCAGCAAGGATTATTCTCTCCGGGGCCCCGCTCCCACCGTGTGCTTGTCAGCAACACAGACACTCACACCCCACACTCGGAAACCACAGGCTTCACAGGTGCTGCTAAACCAGATGTAGAGAAATCAGCTCTGTGGCTGGGTTGATGGTCATGCATACAAGGTCAAGGAGGAAACAGGCATTCTACCACTTTACTGAACCCATGTATTTAAAGGAGGCTGAGAGAACTTTCTTCATTCCTCCCTTAGAATTCCTTGCTCTGTATCACAGAGCTACCTCTCTACAGACTGAGTCATTTTATGGCTTCCATTCGTTGAGAGCACAGTATGCACCAGGCACCTGCTTGGGACTTGTCAGCCAAAAAAACAAAGATCTGCTGCCACTGAAGCACTTTCTCCTTGAGGGATGGGGAAGGCAGATGTTTCAGGAAATGATAGGTGGGTGTTAGGACAAAAATGAAAAAAAGGGGCGGGGGAGGCAAGGCAAAAGGAGAGGGAATGAGAAGGGGGAGGGCCAGGCAGATGTGGAATCTACCAGTTGGTAGGAATGTTAACCTCGGGCTTATTTCAGAGTCAAAATAAGATAAATCGCAACTATTTTCTCCATACTTGTCTTTTTGGAAAGTGGCCTAAAGAAGGAAAAGTGCTCAGTGAACCGAAGCAAAATGACATCAGACAGACTGCTCCCCTCTCTCACACCAAGCTGATCTTTGGTCCAGTAGCCTTTGGGCTACAAAAACCCCATATTCTGACAGTGAGGCCGGACTGTCTGTGCACAGAGGCTCCCGCAGGAACAGCCTAACAGTTTCTAAGGAATCAGCCTAGAAGTTACTCATATCTTCTTGCTTTTTTTCAGAGGATCAATCAAAGCAAGAACAAGAGTTGGTAATTTAACCCTGAAAGAGGAAGGGTGATGCAATTACATATAGCCCAAGGTTAAGTACATTCTCCTTCTCCATGAGCACGCCCCAACCCCATGAAAAAAAAGAGCGAGAAATAACCAACATTTTACAGGCTGGTGCTAGAAGTCAGGATTAAAGAATTGCCTTTCTATATTTTTACAAGTTTTCTACAATGAAGATGTATAATTTTTATAATTAAGAGAAAACAGCTAGTTAAAAAAAAATCCAACCCTATACCAAAAGAGATGATGATGAGACTCAACTGCCTGATACCCCAGTAGTTACAGTTGCTAAAGACCTACCTGTTGAGGTATCTCAACATTTTGTGAGATCTACTTGGATAAGATTTATACCTGTACTAGAAACTGATCCGGAGTAAACAAACTATAATTTTACATATCTTATATTTACAATCATGCTGACGACCCTAGTTGTGATGCTGAATATGGCTCTCTCTCATTCTTTACACCAGCTATTTAAATTCTGACTCTTAACAGCAGGAGAAAAAAGCTGATCTAAAGGTGAAATAAGCTTATATTGGAATCATGAAACGTTTACCATTAATTTATGTAAGTAAGGTTCAGAAGTACTGAAGACTCTTAAAAATCCTCTTTTGCTTAAAACTTAACCTTAGCAGAGGCTAAGGCTTTCCATATGCACCCTCCTGATGCCATCTTACTTCTTTGGAGACAAATCCAAAAAAGTATCTATAAGGCTTAATACCCATTTATGATGAAAATGCTCAGTAAACTAGGAATAGAGGAGAACACCCTAACTGGAGAAAGGCACATCTAAAATCCAAAACAAACAGTATATGAAATGGAAAAATGTTGGACTCATTCTCTTTAAGACTAAAAGCCAGACAAAGACACGTACTAGCATAGCAACTGTTTTGACATAGTCCTAGAAATTCTGGCCGCTGCTGCAAGGAAAGATAAAGAAATAAGACGTATGAGGATGGGTACGAAGCAACAAAACTAGCACTATTTTCAAGGACTCGTGATTAATAGTGGGAAAAAATGAGAATAGTGGGAATAGTGGGGAAAAACCCAGAAATCAACTATTTGAATAAGATGGGGAAGAAAGGCTGTCAGATACAAAATCAGCATGCTAATAGTCAACACTCTTTCTCTTAAACTACCAATTTTAAGAAAATAGAGAAAATAGAGATATGATTCACAACAGCAACGAAACTATGAAATAATTAGAAATTAGTTTAACCAAAAACACCTTCCTAGACCTTTATGGAGAAAAAATTTAAAGTTCTAATAAAGGATTTAAAAATTAGCTGATGAAGTATTTAGGGATAAAAGGGCATGATGCAACAAACTCAAATGGGTCAGGAAAAAAAAACGTGCATAGAAATGCAGAGAGGGAGTAATAAAGCAAATATGGCAAAATGCTAACATTTGGTGAATCTAGGTGAGGGACATACAGGAGCTCTTTGTACTAACCTTAGAACTCTTCTACTAGTTCTAAATTATTTCCAAATAAAACAAAAATTCTTTTAAAAAGTGCTGAATAAATGGAGACACACATTACATGCTCTTGGAGGAAATGAGTTAATATCAAAAAGATGTCAAGCTTCTCCCAAATAATTTATAAATTCAATGTAATCCAAATAAAAATTCCTTAAAAATAGAATTTTTGAGGAATTTATAAACACGATTCCAAATTTTATATAGAAAAATAATGGTCCAGGAGTAGCTAATTAAACTTAAAGATGAAGAACAGAGATGGGGCGCTTGCTGTGCCCATCATGAGAACATATTATAAAATCTATAAAATCATTGCAATAAAACATGTAGAAGTAGCTAACAGACTAATGGAACAGAACAGAGGCTTCGAACAGACCAGTATATCCAAAGAAACCATAGATGAGACAGAAGATACCACAATTCAATGGAGGAAAACATGGATGCTTTTGGAGATACTACTGCAAAATTTGCCTCATTAAATGAAGAATAATAGGACTGGATCCCTAACACCATATGCAACATGGGCTCTAGTTGAATTAAAGAAATTGCTATGACCCAGGGATTGAGAGGGGCTTCTTCAAACTCCACAAGTATTAAACATGTCAAAGAATTTATCTGATTACACCAAATTAAGAACGTTTCTTGATCAAAGGACAACAAAGAGGGGCCCCTGGGTGGCTCAGTCTGCTAACAGACTGACTCATGGTTTCAGCTCAGGTCCTGATCACAGGGTCGTGAGATGGACCCCAAGTCAGGCTCCGCACTCAGCAGGGAGTCGGCTGGAGATTCTCTCTGCCCCTGCCCCTCTCCTGCGTGCGTGCGTGAGCACACATACACGCACACACTCTCTCTCAAATAAATAAATCTTTTAAAAAAAAAAAAAAGGACAAGGACAAAATTAACAGATGCCCAAAGAGAAGACATCTGCAATCTAAATATGAACGCAGATAGCAACTCCAATAGAAAATGGTCAAAGATATGCATAAGCAATTTACAGAAGGAGCTGTATGTGTAAGAGATGCTCGCAATCCTTTGTAAGCAAAGAAACACAAATTAAAATGGCAAGAGATCGCTTTGTACCTCCAAGACCAGGAAAGATGGAGAACTGGATAAAGCTGAGCGCTGGCAGGATGGGAGAGTGTAGGAAGCCTCCAACACTTCTGGCAGCCACCGCAGAGAGGAACCTACCGCTATTTAATCAAATTCATTATGTGCCAGCCTATAGCCAGCGATTCCCTTCTGAGTAACTATTATGCAGCTTTATAAGTGGACAGGTACGAAGATGGTCCCTGCAACAACACATATGTGAGGACAGAGGGACCACCTGAGTGTCTATCACGCAGACAGCAGATACGAAAAACTGGGGTTTGAGCGCATGGCATGGAGTGTAATGCATTATTCAAAAACGATGTACACATAGAAATAGATGTACACGTAGAAACAGATGGATCTTCAAACCAGTATTTAGAGAAAAAGGCAGTAAATGAAATACAGTTTTATAAATTAAAACACACATAAAACAAACAAGATCCTACACAGACAAAAAGCAACACATTCCATGCATTAGAATGAGTATCTATGGGACATAAGGTGAATGCGAAGCAGATAAGAGAATTAAAAACAAATCTTTCAGCCTCCTCCCTGTTAAAAAAGAAAGAAAGAAAGAAAAATTCGAATGACCCACGATAAATATAAAATTAGAATTGTTTCCTTCCCCAAAGTTTCCAACTTTCCTAACAACAAAAGCTACTTTGGTTGCCAGCTCTGTTGATGAGTAACAGCTCTTCATCCTCTTTCAAGCAGGAAGAGAAAATTCAGGGATCAGCAGAGCACTAAAGGGATCAGCAGCAAATATTCACGAAACTATTTTGGTTCCCATGACCTGACAACCCGAGTGAGAAGACTGATTACCTCTTGATTTGAGGGATTCAGCTAAAGGAAGGTCTGAGTCAAGTTTCCAGGTCATCTGAAGCTGTTTACTTTTGAAACTCTTCATATCCCCTGGGCTCCACGCTACTTAGAATCTTAAAATTCTAGAGCTCGAAGGGACCTGGTCATCCTACAGATGAGGAAACTAAGGCCCCAAGAAGAGTTATGGTTTAGGGTCACACACTAGTATGAAAGGGAAGGTGTTTCTGACTCTGTGCTCTGCCCCCCTTGTGCTCTTGCCCAGCAGCCAGAGTGACCCTGTCAAACTGAAGTCATCATGAACAGCTCTGTTCAAAACCCTCTAATGGCCTCTTCCCCCTCACTCAGAGCAAAGGTCAAAGTCCTTACAATGGGCTACACTGATGCACCCCTTCTCACTCCCACCGCCTCTCCTCTGCTGCCACCTCGCCCTCGCCCACCTTGGCACTGCCTGGCCACTAGGACCTCGCCAGCCCTCACGCATGCCAAACAGGCTCAGCATCTGGGTCTGGAACTTGCTCATCCTTCTGCCCCCGCCACCCTCACAGTCTCAATTCCTTCCAGGCCTAGATCAAAAGTGACCTTAGCAGAGGCCTTCTCTGACCTCTCCCTATAATAAAGTCTATCCTGCCCACCCCCCACATACTTACTCTTTCCTATTGTTTACACCTCTTTAAAGTTCTCCAGAGCACGATGAGCATGTGACCGTCTACCCATTCACAGTTTGATTTGCCTGTCCCCGCTGCACTACAATGCTACCGCCCTTCCATGGGGCTTTGTCTGTTTCATTTGGGGCTCTATCCCCAGAAGCTCAGAATAGCGCCTGGTAGACACAGGTGCTTCATGTGGTGAATGGACAAATCAGAACTGCAGACCTCAGCCCCCTAGCACAATGCCCTATTTGCTCTGCTGTGCTGTCTCGGTTCTTGGTGACTGGGTCCTTGGATAATCCCTAACACCTAAAAATAAAAGAATACATTTTAGCTACTCTATGTTCATTTTATCTCCTCTGGCTTTTACAGCACTGAGGATAAAGCACCCAACCAAAAGTCAAGGGCTTTTTTCATTATAAAGCTGTTCTGTGATCTTATTTTATGGCAATTACTTTAGGTCTCTGCCTTTCCAGGCAAAAGTCTAATATCTCATAGTTTTTTTAAAGTAAGGTCTATGCACAACGTGGGGTTTGAACTCACAACCCTGAGATCAAGAGTCGCACGCTCTACAGGCTGAGCCAGCCAGATGTCCCTGGTATCTCATAATTAACACCTGACCTACAAGACTATGTTATCCAATCTTGAAAATTAGTTTATCCAGATGTATTCCTAAGCCGAACATAAGAAACTATTTAATATTAATTGGATTGTTGTTGTGAAACTTTTCATACGTAACTCTGAATGAATTTTCAGGATGCTTTAGCTAAAAACCTAGCACAGCTGAGAATTTCAGAGAAGATAAGCCTGTAACAATGCTATGCTGTAGGTAATACACTGACTTCAGAAACAATAATAAACCTAGAAGATGATTCAAGCATTATACCTGGCAATAGCTTTGCAAGTCTCCATTTGCATTCTATTGTAGTTGCTTCTATCATTTAAAAAAATTCCAATATAAAAAGTATCTGCAACAGAAATCTGAAGTATCTGAAATTTGAAAAACAGCTTTTTGCTTATTTTAGCCCGACAAATTAAGTGGGAGGGTTGAGAACAATAACACACTTGAAGATTCCCCAGGCATTCTGCAGAAAGGATTTCCTTCTGAGGCAGAGATAAGTGAGTTTGCTGGCCCATGAGCCTTCCCATACCGCAGCCTTCAAGTAACACCAAAGATAAAAATCTAAACGCAGTCCACTTAACCCTTTTTCAGAATCAGAGCCTCCTGGATTCTTGCACTATGTTCTAAAAATGAACACCCACCCTTAGGAGTTCATAAGTAGTGACTCAAAAATTGGGATTTGTCATATTCTTTAGGGGAAGAAAAAGCAGCGTAAAGCTCAATCAGCGATTAGTGCTTGCAGGAGGCTCTGAACTGCAATGTGGATGAAAGAGGAACGGGAAAGGGTCTCTGCAGGAAAGAGGGCCACTCGGAAAGCTCCAGAAGAAACCAGAAGTGGGAAAATGCTCTGCTTTGGGGCCGCAAGACAAAATAAATAACTTGCACATATTTGGACAGACTAACAATTCTTATTCTATCTCAGCCAAATATACACACAATATGCGTACTATATAAAAGACATCTTATCACATTTCCTGAGGCAGAATGTTCTCAGCTTATTGCAGAAGTTATCTGTGCACCCCACACACCCCATTCCCAGGTCAGATTTTAGCTATCCTCACATAGCACTCCATTCCAATCTCTGAATTTAAGTGAATTTAACACTGAAGTAATTTGAAAAATTGTTTTCCACACTTATGTTAGGCCAACGCTGATAAGGTGACTTGTTTTATTAAAACTTTTTGTCACAATGAGTGACATATGTTTCAAATTAACATGGAAAATCAGGAGCTCCGAGGGGGCTGGAGATCCTTTAATTCAATAATTTAGAGAAAAACAGGTGCTGAGGGATAAACTAACTTGCTTATCACCTGGAATCTATTTCTGTTGGGTAATAAATGCGGCACTAAGAAAGCACACCTGTATGTGGTCAGGTACTTTTCAGTCTGCCAAATAAGACCAGGGATTAATCAGTCCCACTCTCCCCCTGGAACTCCCTTTTGCAAACAATCAGAGCTTAACTAGGCTCAGACCCTAAACATTAAGCCTACCACTGGCTTGCCACATATCACAGCATCACTAATTAGGAAAAGAAAGTCTTAACATAAGCTGTGCATATTACTGTAAAATAGGCAAGTTACCAATATAACAGAATAACGGTGCAAGGGCCCTTCATCATTGCATAAATGAGAGACAATAAAGGATAATGAGACTGCATTTAAAGTGGGGGTTTTTTGCATTTATAAAATGAACTCTACACCCCAAGAGTTCTCCACAGCGCCTGATCTGCCACAGACCTGGGCAGTTCGTAACTCCGATATTCCTTTATGCAAAGGACGGCACAGTCACCCTCTTCACGGTTGAGTGCTTTGAGAAACTGATGCCTGGTGGACATCAATACCTGTGGTAGGAATGCGGGCGTCCGTGGGTGACAGCAAAAGTCCAGCATAACCAAACTTGGCATCTCTAGCCCAACTGGTCTTAATTAGTCTTGCTTCGGAAATCATCCCTCCCTGCCTCCCTGACACAGAATCACCGACTCCGAGACCGCCTGGATGTGACTTTGAGCAAACCAGAATATTTCTTCATCTGTAAAATAGGGGGGCTGGGCTCATGCTGAATTCTTTTCCAGCTCTCAGATTCCGCCTCTGTGCCCGAGTGGCAGGGCGGTGCAGTGAAAAGAGCCCGCGGCTTGACACCGTCTCAAAAGCCCACATCAGCGTCCCCCCGACTGCCGGCCGCCCAGCTTCTCCTCCCGGCGGGGACCTCACACGGCCGGACCTGACCCGGGCTGCGAGGAGGGCCGGCGCCCCGCACCTCCTCCCCCGTCCCCCACCCGGGAGCTCCCGGCCGGGGCAGCGGCCGCCGCGGGGCAAGGGTGGCGCAGGCCCAGCCGCGCGGCGCGTCCCTCTGGGCGCGGGTCCCCTCCGCCCGCCGCCCCGGGTCCGCGACCCGAGCTCCCTGCCCGGCCCCTGACCTGCTCTCCGCCGCCCAGCGGTCCCTCGGCGCGGCGGGCAGCTGCGGCCGCCCGTCCCGGGCCGCTGTCACCTCCGCCCCTGGAAGCGGCGGGCGGGCCGATCCGGTGTGACTCAGCGAGGCCGCCCCGCCTCCCGCCTCCCGCCTCCCGCCCAGGCTTCCGCCTCTCGCTGCCGCGCGGCCCAGGGGCTCCTCGGTCCCCGCGCGCCCACCTCCGGGCGCCCGCCCCGCGCTCGCGCCCCCTGGCGGCCCGCCCGCCCCGCGGAGTCAGAGGGGTCGGCGCTCGGAGGGCCTCTGGCAGGGGAAACTGAGGCTCGGGTCCCAGGGCCCGGCGCCCGCCGCTCACCGCTCGTTGGGCCCTGCGTGCCGCCTGGGCTCAGTGCGAGTCCCCGGCCCCACACGGCCTTCCAGCCTAGAAAAAAGGCGAAATTCCTCTGAGCGAAGGCCCGCTGGGTTCCTGTCTGTGGTGCGGGCCTCCCTCTCCCCCGCCCGAGGCGGTCTTCCTCACAGCACGCAGAGTTGGCGTCCGCTCCTGTCCGTCCCATTTTTCCCTGAGGAGAGTCTCTCGGGACAGCTCTGAGAATTTAAAAGCGACGAACAACAGAATGCGAGAACCGGTCAGGGCTGAGAGAATGCTTTCAACTTGCCTGTGAATCCTCGCAGGATTCCCTTTGTGTCTTCAAGGCCACAGAGTCACTCTGCCGGCGTGTTGTTTGAATTCGTGCGCCTCACGGTTCTGGGAGCTACCCAGGAGATGGCGAAGAAATTCAACAAGTCTCTCCCTGTGTGTCCATCACAGAGAAACCTCTATTTCAGAAATGTTCATGGGATTTCCCTTCTCCTTCCCTTGTGGTGAAATATACGTTACGTAATCTAAAACTTGGCATTTTAACCATTTTTAAGTGTACGATTCTGTAGCATTAAGTACATTCACACGGTTGTGCAATCATCACTACCACCCAACCCCACAGCTTTTTCACCTCCCCAGACCCAAACCGTGTTCATCAGACACTAACTCCTCATTTCTCTCCACCGGGCCCCTGGCAACCTCCATTCCACTTTCTGTCTCCATGAATCTGACTACTCCAGATCCCTCCTATTAGTGGAATCTTCCCTCTGTCCTTTTGGGACTCCCTTAGCATAGTAGTATCCGTTGTATGATAGAACCTTCTGTTCATGCATTCCTGTGTCAGGGGACTTGTTCCATCCAAGGTTTGCTCCTAGTCTTTGACTGCCGTGAATCATGTTGCTATGAACATGGATGTACATATAAATATGTTTGAAACCCTGCCTTCAGTTCTTTCAGTATACATCCAGAAATAGATTGCTGGATCACATGGTAATTCTAGGTTTCATTTTTTGAGGAACAGCGATACAATTCTCCTCCTCTTTTTTGCTGCATGTCAACATTGTGGGCAGAAAACTCTCTGGTAAAATATGGATACTCTGGGTTTTGGCGAAATTGTTAACAAATGCTTCATTTGTCTGTAAAATAGGGACTTTTCTTCTTAAGAGTAAGTAATTAACATTGGAAATATATGGCCCTTATTTTTGAAGATACTGTTACTATTCCCTTAACCACAATTTTGTGTTTTCTGCATATACTTTTCTAATGTTTCTTGGACAAGGTCAAGTATGTCATATGAAATCAGCATTAAATAGAACTTGAGCATTTCATTTTAAAGATTTTATTTATCTATTTATTTATTTGAGAGAGAGAGAGAGAGAATGCGGGAGGAGGGACATCAGGGCAGGGAGAGAGAGGGCCTTGAGCAGATTCAGCCAGAGGGTGAGCCCCAGGAGGGGGTTGATTTCACCACCAAGATCATAACCCAACTGGAATCCAAGAGTGGGTCGCCTTACCAGCCGAGCCACCCAGGTGCCCCTCAAGCATTTCGTTGTGCTGTTGTTGTTTTTTTTTAAGATTTATTTATTTATTTATTTATTTAAGATCTATTTATTCCAGAGAGAAAAAGAGCGCATGGGCAGAGGGAAAGGGAAAGAATCCAATGTAGACTCCATGGGGAGCATGGAGCCCAGGTCCACCCCGGGGCTGGATCCCAGGACCCCAGATCACCACCTGCGTTGAAACGAGGAACTGGAAGCCCAACCAACCGCACCACCCAGGTGCCCCAGGCATTTCATGTTAAAAAGAAGATAATTTTGAATGTCTTTACACTCAAATCAACCTGAACTTTTTTTTTTTAAGATTGTATTTATTTATTTGTCAGAGAGAGAGAGAGCGAGCGAGAACTAGCACAGGCAGAGTGGCAGGCAGAGACAGAGAGAGAAGCAGGCTCCCTGCCGAGCAAGGAGCCCAATGTGGGACTCGATCCCAGGACGCTGGGATCATGACCTGAGCCAAAGGCAGCCGCTTAACCAACTGAGCCACCCAGGCGTCCCCAACCTGAACTTTTTAAAGATTTTATTTATTTGAGAGAGCAGGCACAAGCAGTGGGGCGGGGCAGGGCATGTGTCATTTTTTGGTCTCTCATGTCTGAACCTAAACCTGTCAGGACATACAGCCTCTAAAGTGTCTGTTACTGCTATGATGGATGATATCACTAACAGTTTGGCATGGCTTGGCCCCAAATCAAAGCCAACTCCCCCTGGCTTCCCTCTGGAATGCGTCACGTCACAGCCACAAGCTGTTGCTAGTGATGGCAAGCTGTGAAAGCAGCAAGCTGCTGAAACTAAGTTGGCCTTGATCGTGGTGCGAGTCATCTGTTCGTCTTAGAATAGCCAGGGGTCCAGCACTGAAAAAAAAAAAAGTGCAGATAAAATAATATATTCCTATTTCTGTTATTAAAGATGACGTAGTTTTTTAATGTTGGTGAGGTCCTGAGCCAAAGGCCAAGAAAGAATTCCTGAGATGTCTTTGGTACAAAAATGTGATTCTATTCAAGCACAGGGACAGGACCCGTGGGCAGAAAGAGAAGCTGCACTGGGGGCATGGGGAGTGGCCGCATTGTATACTTTCAAGTTGGGAGGAGGTTAGGGGTAGCAGAAGACTGGCAGGTATTTTGGAAACAAGTTTTCCAGGATCCTGAGGGGGCTAGCTATTACTGTTTACTAAAAACTCAGTCATGAGGCTCTTCAGATGTCTATCAGTGGGTCATATGCTTGGAGGATGATTGTCAACATGTATCTTGGGGGGTAGAGATGAAGGTTCCAAAGGAATTTTTTTAAAAAAAGATTTTATTTATTTGACAGAGAGAAGGGGTAGGAGGGAGCACAAGCAGGGGAAGCAGAAGGCAGTAGGCAAGGGAGAAGCAGGCTCCCCACTGAGCAGAGAGCTCGACACATGGTTCCATCCCAGAACCCTGAGATCATGACCTGAGTTGAAGGCAGATGCTCAACTGACTGAGCCACCCAGTCGCCCCAAAGACATTTTTATATGTTAAATAGACTTACAGGATCCTGGGGATTGGGCTAAGATTGCCTTTTGCCTTTAGCGAAGTATTAACATCGAGGCAGCTGAGTTTCTAGAGGAATGTCACCCTGCCTGTTTCAAGGACTTGTCAGTGGGTTGTAAGTAGTAAGGAAATTTAGTAATTTTTCTTCTGCCTTTGTTTCCCACATCAAAGATGTGTTTTAATGTCTTCATGAGATAATATAGAAGGCATAGATCTGCATTTTTTTTTTACTATTTAAACTGCAATTTTTTTAAATTAACATATAATGTATCATTTGTTTTAGGGGTACTGGTCTGTGATCCATCAGTCTTACACAATTCACAGCTCTCACCATAGCACATACCCTCCCCAGTGTCCATCACTCAGCCACCCCAACCCTCCCCTCCTCCCCCCCTCCAGCAACCCTCAGTTTGTTTCCTGAGATTAAGAGTGTCTTATGGTTTATCTCCCTCCTTGGTTTCATCTTATTTCATTTTTCTCTCCCTTCCCCTATGATCCTCTGTCTTGTTTCTCAAATTCCTCCTATCAGTGAGATCATATGATTATTGTCATTCTCTGATTGACTTATTTCACTTAGCATAATAGCCTCTGGTTCCATCCATGTCATTGCAAATGGCAAAATTCTGGGGGTTTTTGAAGGCTGCATAATATTCCATTGTATAGATATACCATATCTATAGCTCTGCATTCCATGATGTCAGAGAAGGAAGAAACATCACTTGGAAATATTACTAATTTTTCATCAAAATGGTGACAGAATGCCCCAGGACAGAAAGGAGAGGACTCAGGTTGGATGGAGGAAGGAAGGGCTGGGGAGGTGTGCTCTCTTAGAGGAGGAGTCAGGTTGATTCTGGGGAGAGGGCATCTGTCTAGTGCTAGGATCAGGTCAATTCCTGTAAGAAGACCTCAGAGGCCATTTGGTTTCATTTAGGCATAGACCCTAGAGGGTAAGAGGAAAGCCAATCCCTGGTTTGTTCTTTGTGGAAGAGAAAGACCTTGTAAGGACATTTCTGAGTTCTAAGAAAAGACCCTATCATGTGTATCTTTAAGGCTCTTCTTATATATGGATACAGTGTTTCCTATATGCTCCTTCTCTTCCTATTTGTGGACATTTGAAATTGGTTTAATGAGGAATAAAGAATCCTTCATAATTAGAAGTAAAAATCAAATAGGTAAACAGGGGCACCTGGGTGGCTCAGTGGTTTAGGTCTCTGCCTTCGGCTCAGGTCATGATCTCAGGGTCCTGGGATCAAGCCCCGCATCGGGCTCTCTGCTCAGCGGGAGCCTGCTTCCCCCTCTCTCTGTCTGCCTCTCTGCCTAGCTCTGATTTCTCTCTGTCAAATAAATAAAATTAAAAAAAAAAAAACAGACCTACAAATAGGTAAACAAATCTACCTTAAAATGCAAGTGCTTAGTTGAGGTAATACTTTGGGGAAAAAACTCATTCTTTTATATATCTAAGTGATATTCTATTTTTTACTATTTTCATGAGAAGACAAGAGAGAAGGTATCCGGGGATCTGGAAGGAGAGAGTGGAAGGAAAAGGGAAGCTGAAAAACTGAAGACTATTTTACTTTATTATTTTTTAAAGATTTATTTACTTTAGAGAGAGAGAGAGGGAGAGGGAGAGAGTGAGCAGGGAGGAAGGGCACAGAGAGGGGGAAAGAGAGAATCTCAAGCAGCTGAGTGTGACGCCTGACAGGGCTGCATCTCACAACCCTGAGGTCATGACCTGAGCAGAAATCAAAAGTCAGACACTTAACCGCCTGAGCCACCCACGTGCCCCATGAAGACAATTTTATAGTAAATGTTTATTGAGACCTGGCCTTCAGTTAAGAGCCTACTATATTTTTTTTTTCTTCCATTGGTTGGAAAAATATTTATCACCTGAGAAATAGATTCTCCATTTGAATAGAATCAATTTTTACAAAGTATTTTATAAATTTATAAATCATCTTTCTTTTCTTTTCCTGGTTGTCTGCATTAATGAAGCAAGATAAACAAGCTTATCTTTTTCCTTTTCCAAATAATATTGGTTGTTTTTTCCTAGCGGGTATCATGACAACAATCCAGCCAGGTAGTTATTGTAATCCTTAGCTTGTAAATGAGGCCCTGAGGCTCTGTGAGGTTGAGTCCCTTGCTTGCCTAGTGCTTCCCACACTTCCCACACTTCAATCGTTCCTGTGCCACTTTTTGCTGTAATCTGGTACTCTCAAAAAACCATCATAATATTCTTGATGAAATGGCATACTACCTTGCTATTTTTTTGTTTGATGTTTTTATTTAAATTTACTCACTTTGTTTTTTAAGGGAAACTTTGCGCCACTCCCATAAATACAAAGCCAGTATAGACTGTAATTCATAGAAGATAATCTTTAAAATAAATACAGTGGAAATAAAACTGTTAGTAAATTCTAATTCTGAGTGTGAGGTCTACTCTGCATTTGTTAAAAAACATTGGGGAGGGTATGTGATATGGTGAGTGCTGTGAAGCGTGTAAGCCTGATGATTCACAGACCTGTACCCCTGGGACAAATAATACATTCTATGTTAATAAAAATAATTAATTAAAAAAATGAAACTAGCCAGTGTTTGAAAGTTAACACCAAACAGAAACTTTCTGCTTGACATACTCAGAAGGATCTAAAGAAACTGATAAGAGAACAACTTTTTCACTAAGTGATTTTTTGCCAAGTGATTATTGGGTCAGAGCATAACCTAAAATCAACTCCTGCACCACCTGAATTATCCTGAAAAACATCTTGAGTACTACCCATGATTCTTTACCCACACCTTGGGAATACCCAATTTGCCCAAGAAAACAGAGCTTGTAGAGGACAAAGCTAGGATTCAAACCAGCATCTGTCACTACCAAAGTCTTTCCATTGTGCAATGTAGGCTCCCCTTCAACTGATTTCAAAACTTTGCTTTGAATTAGCCATGTTTGTCTTCCCTTGGCAATATTTTATCCTGGTGAGTCCATGAGGCTTAGTGATGTCATGACCTTCAATGTCTTTCCTGAATATGTGCCAGGAACTGTATACCACACTCCAGAGGAAGCCTGACCCCTCTGGGGCCTGATGGGGCTATGCTCTTTTGATGTAATGCTGTGCTTTTTCTAGCACAGTCTGGGAATGCATTGCCTGTTTAAGCAGCTGGACCACATTGCTGTTTCTTGTTGTACTGTGGTCAAGTTCACATTCCCCCATACCCCCACCTCCTGTATGATAATTATGTTTGAATTAGTGTACAGTGTTTCACAGGAGATGTCATAGGAGACATCTGATTTCATATGGTACATGTCAGGCCTGCATTAGCCAAAGTAGGACTGAATGACAAGGGGGATTATGATTCCTTGACCTTTGATGGGACTGACCTCCAATTGCTTACACACTATCATAAAAAGTATCACTCTCTCACTCTCCTCACAGATGGTGAGTTCGTTGAAGGCAAGGACTACAAATTTGTCATTCTATCCTTATTGCCTATCAGAGTGCCTGGCACAGAAGTGTACTTAATAAATGTTTGTTGAATGATTGAATTCACTTGACTGAAGAGTCATAGTAAAATTAAAATTGTTCTTGAATTTAATAACATTGCCATGTTCTTTTGTTTTTGTCTATAATCATTGATTCTTCTTTATTTGAAACAGTTTTTATTTTTTTAAAAAAATAGGAACCAACTCTCCTATATGGTTGACACTTGAACGACATGCATTTGAACTGCATGGGTCCACTTATATGCAGATTTTTTCCAATAAATACAGTATAGTATTATAAATGTATTTTCTCTTCCTTATGCTTTTCTTTTTTTTTTTTCTTTAAGATTTTATTTATTTATATGAGAGAGTGGGTGAGAGAAAGCACGAGCCAGGGGAGAAGCAGAGGGATAGGGAGAAGCAGGCTCCTTGGGAGCCTGATGCAGGGCTCAATTTCAGGACCCTGAGATCATGACTTGAGGTGAAGGCAGACGCTTAACTGACTGAGCTACCCAGTACCCCTTCCTTGTGATTTTCTTAATAGTGTTTTCTTTTCTCTGGTTTATTTTATTGTGAGGATGCAGTATATATAACATATGAAACATGTGTTGACTATTTATGGCTACTATGTCATAATACAACTATTTCATTGGTAAGGCTTCTGGTCAATAGTAGGTTATTAGCAGTTAAGCTTTTGGGAAGTCAAAAGTTATACACGATTTTCAGCTGCACAGGGCAGGGGGGTTGGCACCCTGATCCCCCATGGTATTCAAGGGTCAACTATACTATAAGTCACCCTTAGCCCCCTTCTGCCTTCCAGGAGTTGGGCGTATGATCCCAGACTGATCAATTAGAGTCACTATGATAGTTTCAGAGACAGGCACATAACCCAATTTGTGCTATTGGGAGTCAGGCCCAAGAACCAATAGTTCGTTGCTAGGCTGGTGAAATACAAGCTTGAAGCTGCTGACGGACATCTGGTCCCCTCATGGGGAAAGCCCATGTGAGAACGAAGTCACCTCTGAAGAAAATGAAATCAAGAAATGGAGAAAGAGTCCTACGGCACCTGGATCCAGACATGCCTGAAAACTGCTCTTATAAATTTAGCCACTAATGTCCCATCTTTAAACTACTGGTCCAGGGATGCCTGCGTGGCTCAGTTAAGCATCTGCCTTTGGCTCAGGTCATGATCCCATGATTGAGTCCTGCATCTGGCTCCCTGCTCAGCGGGGAGCCTGCTTCTCCCTCTGCCTGTTGCTCCCCCTGCTTGTGAGCTTTCTCTCTCTCTCTCTGACAAATAAATATATAAAATCTTTAATAATAAATAAACTACTGGTTCAAAATGCCAGCCCAAGATAAAACATTTACAGTTCCTGAGCAAAGTGAGAAAAAAAACTTGATTTATAAGACCCTTTATCCTGACATTACGTCTTACCTAATTTTTGGCATTAAAGCATTTATGGCAATAACAGATAGCAATTGTGTTTTTCCAATTGTCCTTAATACAAAACGAGAACCTTAGTGGGCCCTTTATCTATCCTTCGTCTTGGTCTGCTACAGCTGCTATAACAAATTACCATAGGCTTAAACAACAAACGCTTATTTCTCCCAGTTTTGGAGGTTGGGAAGTCTGCCATCAGCGTGTCAGCCTGGCTGATTCCGGTGAGAACTTGCTTCCTGGCTCGTAAATGGCCTTCTTCTTGTTGTAGGCTCACATGGTAGAGAGAGAGAGAAAAGGTAGCTCTTTTCCTCTTCTCATAAGGACATGAATCCCACGGTGGGGGCCCCACTCTCATGACCTAATTATCTCCCACAGGCTCCATCTCCAAATGCCATCATATTATGGCTTCAAATTCAGAATTTGCATTCTGGGGAGGACACAAACCTCCAGTCCTTAGCACCCTCCACTTAAAAATGTTTTTTATCAGCCCATGAAATAGAAGTCTGCTATAAACTACAGCGTGTAAAATACAATAATTTGGATATACAATAAAAATTGTGGTCCTTTCTTAGTTTATTTATACTTCATCTGAGTCCAGAAAGCATTAAGGAAACTCACTTGACTCCTTTGATCTAATGCCCAGGAAGGACTCTTCATTCCAAAGGCCCCACATGGGACTCTCTAAAAGCAAGTCAAAGAGGTCTTTCGTCCCTCTTCCTGGGGGGTGGGGGGGGGGTGGGCATGGATCCACGTGATGATTTTGTTTGTCTCTTCCTTGGGACTGCGCAATGGGAAGCGGCATGTCGGCAGAAAAAAGCCCACCCGAGGGCTTCTCCTTAACGATTGTCACCTGTTCTGTAATGGCTCCAGGTCCCCCTCTTATGAGTGATGCTATATCCCTCATGGACCGAGGACTTGATGGGATGAGGGTGAAGGCATGCAGGGAATGGCAGGAGGGGAAGAGAATGAAGGAAAGATCCAGGAGGGGAAGGAGAGTGGGGCAACACATTCAGTGAGGGGAAGAATAAGAAAAAGTGAGAGAAAAAATAAAAAGGCTTTCTAAATAGTGGAATTTAACTTTTGGGAGGAGAGAGAGAACTGATGTTTGCTTAGGCATTTGCCCAGGGGGAATGTTTACTCATGGTTTAATAGCCAGAATGAGTTTAGTGTTAAAGTAGAAATGAAGTAATATTCCAGAACAGAGGTGGGCGTGATAGTGTTGTGCCTGGTGTGTGCTGGAAACATGTGTCTTAGACAAATCATAGTACCACATATGCGAAGAGGACATTCTGGACACATGAACTTTGATGTCTGACGGCAGATTTGTGCCAAGCCATGCTGCTGTCCCACTTTCTTGATCCTTGTTTTTGAGATGGCTGGTTCGGGCTGGGGTGTTCCCTGTGGCCATGGAAAAAGTGAATCTTATTGGTTCACTTATGACTAGACTCAGTGTGGTTTGGACACTATCCTGTGTCTTGGACCTATGCTGGGTTAGGCTTCTAGCAAGTTAGATCATAGATGGGGAAGCTAAACACACACACACACACACACACACACACACACACACACACACATCCTTAGAAAGAGATGCAGCTAGGACCAGCCAGGCTCTTTCCTGTCATGGGGTCCCTGGGTTTGCTCTACCTTCTGCCTGAAACTTTTATTCCTATTCTGTGTAAGCCTTCCTTTTTCTTATCCCTTACACATCCCCTCTTCAAAGAAGTTGTCCGTAACTGTCCCAGCTCAGATAGACCCCCACCCCTGGCATTTCTTCTCTCAGCCCTTTTCTCAGACACTAATTCTTTTTATGTGCTTATTAACTTGTTTTGTTGTCTCTTCCTCCACATCCCTCTAACTCCAAAAAAGGGAGGAACCACATCTCTCTGGTTCACCCACTGCTTCCACTACTCTTAACACAGGGTCTGCTTTATAAATGGGACCCAACGTTCGTCAGATGACCAGATCAATACACGAACTGCTATCCTGGATCTCTAACAGATGAAAACTGGACACTACTGTATTGGGATCTAATTGTTTTAGAATATGATTTCAAACTGTTTGGCTATTTACGAGGGCTCCTCCTCTTGCTTTTCCTTCAAAGTGTCCTGAAGTGGATGGGAGAGCCTGGGATCTTGCACATTGTTTATTGATTTTCGAACCTTTGGGAAAGGGAGAAGAGCCCTCATTTGAAGAATTATTCCGTCTGTAAAGTCTTTGGACACCGTTTACCTTCTCTCTTGTTTTAGTTTTTGTGCCAATGGTGCATTCTCCCAGTCTTGGGAGAAGCAATTTGGTACAAATATGTCCCTTTAGAGAGAGAAAATGTCACAGTCACCTCCTGGGTCAAGTTGACTATAGCAGCCCTCTTCTTAAAAAGATTTGTATGTTTTTGTTTTTTCCTGTTTTGTGCTTTACACATTCACTGGAGATGGGAGCATGGCAGCCCCACCTCCCAGTACGATGACTACAACTGGTTATTTGTGTTTTAACTATTTATATCCAACCTAATTTACAGGAAAAAAATGAAATAGTTTATATATTCCGTTTTTATTACTGCATAACAAATCTATTGCTGCATAACTGCCTATTTCTCACTGCACAACAAATCAGACTTAGAACAGCACAAACGTACTATGTTGCAGAAGTCTGGGCATGGTTTGGCTGGATCCTCTGCTCTGGTATCACAAGGCTGCTCTCAGGTGTTGGCCCAAGCTCCTTTAGATTATTGGCACAACTCATTTCCTTGCGGTGTAGGGCTACAATCCCCATTTTCTTGCTAGCTGTTGTCTGGGTGCATTCTCAGCTTCTAGGGGATGCTCCTCCCCATAGGCAGTTCACAACCTAGCCGTTGGCTTTCTTCCTCCCAGGGCAGCCAGAGAAACTGTTTGTAAAGGGTTCATCTGATTAGGTCAGGCCCATCCCAGATAATCTTCCTTTTGATTCACTGAAAATGACTGATTTGTTTCCCTGTCATGTTGCCCTGCCCAGGTTCAGACTGCCATCTCAGCAGGCTTTCAGCGGCTTCTCACTGACTCAGTCTTGCTCCTGCTGCAGCCAGCTCTTAAGGCTACAGCCAGGGTGATCATTCTCTTTTTTTGTTTTTTTTTTTTTTGGTCAGGGTGATCATTCTTGATCTAATCCTGCCACTCCCTGAGTAGAACCCTTCAATGCCTCCTTGTTCTTCCCAGGATAATAAAGTCCAGACTCTGTGCTATGGTTCAAAGGTCCTTCATGATCTGTCCCTCCCCACCCCACTGGCCTTGGCTTTTGGCTTTCAACTCTCTGCTCGGTCCACTCTGCCCCCTCACTTGCTTCCATTTCTTTCCACCTAGCAGTGCCTCTTTATCTAACCTTACTACATCTCACCTTGGTGGCTCTGGGATGCCTTTCCTGCCTGATCGTCCCAAGATCATATAGTAGGGACCTTCCCACAGGCTCCTCACCCCTACCCCAGAGTTTACTGAATCATAGCAATCACCACAATGCAGTGTGATGACCTATTGTCTTCCCGATTAGACTGTAGCTGCCAAGGTCATGAGCCGTATCTTATATATATTTTTTGTGTTCTTTACATTGAGCAAGGACTCATACATGTCCCCTGAATGAATGAATGAATGAATGGATGAATGAAAGTATGTGGCTGTGTCAGGGAAAATACCATGACTATACTTTGCAAGTATCAGCTCTGCTAAGTGACTATGTACCAGGGAACCTGAAAACAAAGCAACTGATACTCAGACAATCTGGGAAAACCAAGTGCATATGGCAACCTCAGGCATAGAATTCCACTGAGCCTTCTCAAGAAGCTGCTGCTTTCTAAAAACAAAAAGAAAACCAAGGAATATGGGATTCAAATCAGGAAGAAAGGAAAAGCGCAGGGAAAGCATTAATCACCTGAGGAGAGAAATCACTTTTTAAATGGGAAAAGATACACAGATTGAGAGATTGCTAAAGTCATAGAAATATAAATTGTGTTCATCGTAGTCTTGACTGGCCTCCTGAGGAGGGTGGGTTGTCACAGTTAAGCGCCTTTTGTTTTCTGATGGAAGTGGGAAAACTTCTTGAAAGGAGCAAAATTACTCACTGTTAGTTAATTAGTTAGTTAGTTACAGGCCGGGGTGGGGAAGGTTGACAGAGTGGGGGGATGTGGAACAAGTGGAGGAAACTGGAGCCTGCCCTGCCTCCCTGAGGCTGGGCTCTGAAACGGGGTGTCAGGGAAAGAACCCTCACCAAAGCCCGAGGACAGGAGACTCCAGAACCCCAGCATACCTGAGGGGAGTTTGTGAACTTGTGTACTCGGGACTACACATCTCTTCAAAATCTTTACTAACATCTCCTTCCTCAATAACGTTTAGTACAGATGGGTCCTGGGGAACCCAGTGAGGTGGGCAGTGCTGGGTGGTACCGGCACAGGGAGAGGACTGAGTCATTCCACAGCAGCATCCGCATGACCCTTACAAACCCAGAGACTGTTCTGAAAGATACATGTTGTGTAAAATACCCATGTATGAAAATGGGGAGCAGTATCTAGGTATTTGTGAGGGAAGTCCTTTTCTTATTAAGAAACTGTTGGCTGTTGTTGAAACAGTCCTCCGGGATTGCCAAAGACTTGGTCACCTGGCCTTGCTATGGGAACAACACCAACCATGAATCATCTCAGCCTTTCAGCCATGCGTTCCGGAATCGCCCGAGTGCCTGCTGTGTCGCAGGCTCGGGGCTGGACTCTGGAGGTAGAGCAGCCAACCAGCCGCTGGTCTCCAGATGCAGTGTGGACTGACGTGGAGCCTTCTGGATCCAAACCATAGCCCCAGAATTGGAAAATCTTACTGAATCCGCTGATTGGATGCACTGCCACATCAGAGGATCTAACCCCGGGGAACAGAGACCATTCTGAATTGTTCCAAATATGGTTGTATTTAAATATGTACCAGATAATAAAATAGAAAGAAAGCTTCATGTGATGGGAAAGTGGGAACAAGCCTTTCTACCGTGTGGCCCCAGCACTGTGGATCTCAGGCAGGGACTCTGGGGCTGCATCATCTCCATCTCCTCCTTCCTGGCTGACCCGGGGCTGCACTTGCTTTGGTCAGCCTCTGCCTCCATGTCCTGAGTTGGGAACTCTTCTCGGTGGGGTTGTTTGAGGGACACTTCTCTTGAGATGGAAGTTAACCTGGAAGAAAAAAAGCAGCAGCTAGGAGAGTATTCTGTTTCCTGGAATTGAAATTGGGAAATACCTGTCTGGACCTGGTCTCCCCACAGTTCCAGGTCCCAAGGGCAGGGGACTAAGGAACATTATTACCAGCAGCCCTGGTGGTGTCAGGCTTGGCTAATGGTCCCAAGAAGTGGTATATAATCACTGGTGATACACAGGGTATACCTGGATGAACTTAATGTAAATTTATTTTTAATTATTAGAAGAAAATTACATCTATACCTCAAGCAACAGTTTCACTAATATTGTCGCTGAGGACAGGGGCTATGATTGATGGTGGTGCCATAATGATCCCCTTTATGCCAACGTGTGAATCACAGGTGCTGTGCTCAGGCATGTCAATGAATACCTCCAACCTTCAGATCGAGACTTGCTGCCATAACTGCTTGAAAATATAGATAGTAGAGGTGATACAGATTATTACATGGATTCTTAAATTCCAAATTTCCATGTTCAAGGAATGCATCCTTTCCAGCAATACATTGAAACTTGCCCACTGGCCATGGCATGCAGACCTAAAGATGGTTCTGACTGACAAGTGTAGGATCTGCTGGCTGTGGAACCATCCTAGCGAGAGGGAGTGGCACAGTGTTCTAACCACACTCCCCTGAGGGATCCTTGGCTTTTAGGCCCTTGGAACAGTTTGAGCTGCTGAAGCCAGCTGGGAGTTGAACAACAGACAAGAGCTCTCCCTGGGGTTATTTTCTGCCTCTTCCACAAAAATCCACAGCCAGCTTTTCTGCTAGTTCCCCAAAGTAGAGGGAATCAGAGCTAACTGTACTGTGTCATTAGCATTTCGTATATAGTAATTCAGAGATCTAGGAAAGAGAGAGAGAAGGCAACAAAATGAGGGAAGGACAGAGAAGAAGGAAAGGAGCCTGACATCTGGCCAGATGTGGGGAAAAGCAAAGAGGACACTGGATGACTCTGGGAGATATTTGAAAGAGTCTTAACTGTAACATGAAAACCCTCTAGTAAATAATCTTTTTTTTCCCCTTTTTTCTTCCCCCAGCCAGATGGATCTCTGCTTCAAAATGAAAAGAGAGATAAGTTCTACTGCTATCAACAAATGGATTCTTTGCTGTTTTTCTCTCCGGGAATTATATCCAAAAGACAATTGTTTTCTCTTTCTTGGTTATATGTGACACAATGATAGGTTATGTTGATTTATTTAAAGGCTATATGACAAAGGAAATGAAATCTTTTTCAGTAGGAAACATGACTCTAGCGGATTTGTTGTTGTTCGAATCTGACACTGAAGAGCACCTGTAAGCCAGGGCTCATGGACGCAGCTGCCAATCAGTCTTTGGATTTTAGGGTAGAACAAGAAAAGGGGACAGGAGAAGATATTTGCAAATGTCTTATCAGACTAGGAGCTAGTATCTAAAATCTATAAAGAACTTATCAAACTCAACACCCAAAGAACAAATAACCCAGTCAAGAAATGGGCAGAAGACGTGAGCAGACATTTCTCCAAAGAAGACATCCAAATGGCCAACAGTCACTTGGCATCAAGGAAATACAGATCAAAACCACAATGAGATACAACCTCACATCAGTCAGAATGACTGAAATTAACAACTCAGGAAATGACTGATGTTGGCAGTGATGCAGAGAAAGGGGAACCTTCCTACACTGTTGGTGGGAATGCAAGCTGGTGCAGTCACTCTGGAAAACAGTATGGAGATTCCCCAAGAAGTTAAAAACAGAGCTACCGTATGACCCAGCAATTGCAATAGTAGGTATTTATCCAAAAGACACAAACATAGTGATTCAAAGAGGCACCTGTACCCCAATATTTACAGCAACAACGTCCACAATAGCCAAACTATGGAAAGAGCCCGGAGGTCCCTTGACAGATGAATGGATAAAGAAGATGTGATGTGTATTATATACACATACTTATACACACACACATATACATACAATGGAATACTACTCAGCCATCAGAGGGAATGAACTCTTGCCATTTGCAATGATGTGGACGGAACTAGAGGGTATTGTGCTAAGCAAACTAAGTCAGCCAGAGAAAGACAAGCATCATATGATTTCACTCACATGTGGAATTTAAGAAACAAAACAGATGAACATAGGAGAAGGGAAGAAAAAATAAAAGAAGATGAAATCAGAGAGGAAGACAAACCATAAGACTCTTAACTATAGGAAACAAACTGAGGGTTGCTTGTGGGGAGGGGCTGGGGGGCTGGGGTAACTGGGTGATGGGCATTAAGGAGGGCATGGGGTATAATGAGTACTGGGTATTACATGCAAAAGATGAATTACTACATTCTATCTCTGAAACGAATAATACACTATATGTTACTTAAATTGATATTAAATTTTTAACAAGGGGTGGGGGGGAGAGAAAGTTGGTTGGGACACTGGGACCATGTAACAGGCTGCCATGGCAGAGTTAGTCTTTGCTTCCTGCATCTACAAATAGAAGTAGTTTATAATATGCAGGAGCTAGGAATAGAGGGAAGAGAAGGGAAGTGGGGAACTATCTAGAAATTTCAGAGGACTTTTCAGAGGATGTAAAGAACTCTTTATTTGGATCCTTGTGTTAAAATAAGGGGTTATGAACACAGGCTATCAGCTTAGTATGAGGCCCTGTAACATGCTGGCTAAGAAGGAAGCCTTGAAGGCCCAAGAGAGGTTGCAGTGGTGGCTCCACTTACTGGCTGTGTGACACCGGGCATGCTTCTTACCTTCTCTGAGTTACAGTTTCCTTGGCCATAAATGGTAATACTTACATGCCCCTGACAGAGTTGTTGTTAAGGTTAAACAAGATCATTCTAGAAAGCTCTCATACAGTGTCTAATACATAGTAACCATTCAGTGAATGGTATCTGTAACTGTATTTGAAAAAACAAGCTACTTGACTGCACAGTGTTAACAGGGAAAGGGGCAAGCCAGTTGGCTAAGCTCTGGGGTTGGGGTTGTATAGAGAAGGAACTGGACAGAGTCCGGAGGCCCTAGGGAAGATCGAACTTGTGGGAAACAAGGTCCATAGGTCCTCATTAAATAGGACAGCCTCATTACCTTTTCCCCATTTGAGAAATCTGAAGATTAGTATTGATAATCTCTGAGGTTTTTTAGCTCTGAGATCCTAATCTAAGATGAGCAAAGCTGAAAAGGTCCAGCCAGTAGGTAAAAAAAAGTTCCTTGCTCCTCGTCCTGCTGCTAAGAGATAGCCATGGAGAGCTGAATTCTGGAGAGCAACTGGCTCTTTTGCTGAGGTGAGCGGCCGAAAACTGGCACACAGGGGACCAGGAGGTGCTAGAGCGCCATCTGGTGGTAGTCCCAGCTGATGGCACAGAAGCGTGCCACCCGAAAGTGTCAGTGTATTGGGGCAAAGTCTCAGGGACTTACCAACTATCATTTGTTAAGCAATTTTGATATGTAGGTCAATGTCCTAAATGCTTTATATGCACTTTCTCATCCCAAATTTATAAAGGAGGTGCTGTTATCACCAATTTACAGAAGAAGAAACTAAGGAAGACTAATTAGGTAATTTGTCCAAGGTCTGTAGCCAAATGAGCCAGGTTTATAAGAAAGCCCTTTTCATCATTATGCTATGTTAAACAGAAGAAAGAGAAAAAGCTGAAAGGAAAAGGGAAGGATATAATAGGAGAATGACAGGAGAAAAATAAGCATATGAGAGCAATGAATTTTTTTTTTTTAAGTGAAAGAAGGAAGTTCGGCAGAGACTAGAACCCAGCAAGAGGTTGTAAGTGATCTTTACAGTGCTCTGTGAAGGTCAGCCTAACTCACCAGTTTTGGTTCCCCAGGACCCACGGTCACAGTCACTGTCTCTGGGTCAAACCCAGGTGCTGTGGCAGTGACAGTGTAGGTACCTGGAAGCAGCAGCCGGAAGTAATCGCCATGGTCACCTAAAAGTTACAAGAACATAACTCAGTCTGCTGATTAGAAATCTGCCACTTGGGGCCTTGATATGAAAAATGATTTGAGGGTTTTAGCTGACCACAAGCTTGATTTTTTAAAATAGCATGATGAAACTGGCTAAGATCTAAAACAATCTTAGGCTTTTTTATGTAGTAAGAACACTGGCTTCTCAGCTCATGGGTAGTAGAAGTTTCAATGTGCTCTGTACTGACAATATTGCACCTAATTCTACACCCTGTATTTTAAAACAAACTCAAGTCCAGGAGAGGGTCACTTGGAGAAAGGCTGAAAGATATGTGAATGTTTTGTATGGTAAAGAAACTACATGAGACTTCTGTTTCGATGTTTGAAAAGCCACTGTGAAGAAATGACATCTACCTAAAAAAATAAGAATGAGAACTATGAGTTTAAATGGTAGGAGGAAGATTTTGCTAGACAGAAGCAAAACTACTGTGACAGAGTGATTATCAAAAAAGAAATGGACTGCCTTATGAAATTGTGAGTACTGAAGCAGAGAATGAATTAGTGTCCATGGAAAAGCCACACAGTTATGCAGTGCACAACCTGCACTGATGGACGTGGTCCTGCACTAAAGGACATGACAGCCCCACGTTAGAAAACCAGCTGTCACTGGTGTTGTATGTGTGTAATCTTCTCTTAAGCAGGAGGGCTGGACTAAATAACCACTAAAGCTCTGATTTTGAGAATTCTATTTTTAATATTTCTTCCATCACCTTCTAACAGGGAAAATAAAATTCAAAAGAAAGCCTATTTTTCTATGGCAGGGATATAACATTTTGGCTAATGACTTTGTATATCTTTAGAATCAGTTGTAACCATGCCTTTGAAGTTTCTTTTAAGCAATGAATAATTGAAATAATAAATGCAATTAATAATGGAACTGACTATAAATACTAGAGAAGTCTCTTCTCTGCCCCCTACTAAATGTCTGTAATTCCTTTTAAAGTACTTTTGCAAAAGCAGTGAGTTATTATGCATATGTTGGATAGTGTAAGTTATACCCCAGGGGCTGTCATTTTCTTAACTGGGGATTTACACCCCTGAATGGTTAGCTAGCATTATATCAGAAAGGCCCAATTCCAGACAGAGCTATTATAAGGGCTTCGGCTATCTTCCTCTGTAATCAGCACTAGATGCTCTTCTAAGTAGCATAATGAATGAGCTTTTTCAGTGGTGAAATGAGTAGTCTGTTAATTTAACATAATCAATGTTGAAAGTGGGTTCTTACTGGTGGAATTAGTGTTATTCAACATATACTGATTGTCTAGAATGTTTCAGAGACATTCCCTGTCTGTGTATGAATATGATATAAAAATCTAGCAAGCCCTGAAGTTCTGAGGGATGCCCCAGGTTTGATGCCTAAATGGTCTTGGGTCCAACCACCAGCATGGAGGATTCTGGTTGTCTGATGCTTGACTATGAGGCTATAGAATCCTGCCTTTAGAATGTTGCTGCTTTTGCCTTGAATGAGCCTTTCAGGTAAGATGTGTTGGGATCCACCTCCAGTAATATTAGTTATCTCCGAGATTCCATCCAGTTTAACCAGGACTGTAAGTCTGAACTGTAAGATACCTGCATGGTATTAGGCATCAGTGTTGTAAACTGTGGCTGAGCCTTGCTTGTATAGAGGTTGTGGGAGATAGGCAAATTTTACCCACCCCTGGCCACGGATAGCTACTGTTCTACATTAATGCCAAAACAAACATCAAGGAAAAAGAAAAACCTAAGAGTTGTGCTTGATCAAATTTGGCTGGGGCAGTTTGCAACACCTGTGCATATGAGATATTCTGTACCATTCTAGGAGGTTCCAGGTTGGTTCCAAGATCTGCCTCCACTATCACTCTTGCCCTATAATAAGCCTATAGAAAGCATCTTGCTAACTTCTCCCTGGATGGAGGTGTCGTGAAATGCCTTCCAGGACAAGTCTAAATGTGAGTTTTATAGTCTTCTTCAACCCCATTTTGCACAAGTACAAATATCTCAAACCCAGAAAACACCCCCTAAGGTGTATGAGGCAGTAACTCCTAAATGCTGAGAGAGAAGTTACATCTTCCTAATCCTGGCCTCTTAGTGCACTGTCCTTATGTCTATCATCCTTCCTTTCTCCTGTTCCCAACCCTAATGTCCTTGACACCCCTGCTAGTCTTGCTGGCTTACAAACTGGCCTCCTGATCATGGTGAAAAAAGGTGAGGACATGAAGGCTTCCTCCTCACCGCACTAAGCATGGCCACCTACCTGAAGTGATGTCATGGTTAATCCCACTAACAGAAATGACAGCCTCCGCAAGGTTATTATAATTCTCATCACGCACCATTCCTTTGATGCCCTGGTGTACCTGCGGGAAAGTTTAGAGTACATGGTTATGACCATAAGACATGTGTTCAGTGTTTGGGAGTCCTCAAAGCCCTTTCTCTTATATTTTTACAATTAATCTTCACAAGGATTATGGTAATAGCCCCTTAATTAGCTGGTTTCCCCACCCTCCTTTTCCCGACCATCTCTTCTCAACAGCATGTTCGAAGTGATCCTGTGAAAATCTAAGGCAGAAAATGAAACTTGTCTACTCTCTGTCTCTATGGATTTGACTACTCATATAAGCAAAATTATACAATATTTATCTTTTTGTGACTGAGTTATTTTCCTCTGCATACCGTCCTCAGAATTCATCCATGTTGCAGCATAGCTGCAGAATCCCCCCCACTTATTTTTAAGGCTGAAGAATATTCCATTGTATGTCCAAACCACATTTCATTTATCCACTCACAAGTTGGGTCACAGTTACCTTTCAGCTACTGTGAATAATGCTGATATTGGCATTGGTGTACAAGTATCTCTTTGAGATTCTGCTTTCAGTTCTTTTGGATCTATACCCGGAAGTGGGATTGCTAGATCATGTAGGCTATTCTACGTTTAATTTTTGAGGAACCACATACTGCTTTTCACAGTGGCTGCATCATTTCACTTTCCCAGCAATAATACACAAAGGTGGGGTGCCTGGGTGGCTCAGTGGGTTAAGCCTCTGCCTTTGGATCAGGTCATGATCCCGGAGTCCTGGGATCAGCCCCGCATCAGGCTCTCTGCTCAGTGGGGAGCCTGCTTCCCCCTCTCTCTCTGCCTCTCTCTCTGCCTACTTGTGATTTCTCTCTCTGTCAAATAAATAAATAAAATCTTTTTAAAAAAATAATACACAAGGGTTCCAATTCTCCACATCCTTGCCAACGCTTGCTACTGTCTATCTTTTATGGTAATTTTTTTTTTAATAAAAGCCATCCTAAGAAGTGTATATTTGATTTGTATTTCCCTAATGACTGCTTGTTTTGGGCCTTGCATTTCCTGTGGCGTCCTTACTGGGGAGCCCCTGCTTCCCTAGAAAGCTGCATGATTCTCTCTCACCTCCTTTAAGTCTGTTTAAATGTCATTTTCTCTGTAAGGCTTTCTTCATTGGATTTTGTACTTAACATGCTATAAAATTCACTTTATTATTTTGTTTAGTGTCTGTCTCTCCACCCTAGAATACAAACTTTATATGGGCAGGGCTATTTGTTTGTCCATAACACCCAGAATATGGTACCATTTCTGACAGATAACTGTGCTCAATGATGTTGAACGACTAAATCGGATGGGTAGAAGAAGCCCAGATGTACGGTATGAAGTCAAAGTCAGAACTGAGCTTCACGAAAATCCTTGCCTACCATCGGAAAACACTTCTCTTTCTGTAACCAGGAAAGTTCAAGAATGGGATTTTACCTGTTCCAAGAATTGGATTAGAGCTTCCCGATTACCCAGCCACTCACGCTGTAATTCCTCTTGGCGAGGAAACTTGTCACAACTCAGTTCCAGCGTGATCTCAAAACAGTTGGTATGGAGATAGTTAAAGTCTTGCATTCCTAAGAGGAAGAGGGCAGAGGCAGATCTGTATAAACTGGATCCTACCAATGCCCCCACTCAACTCTCCATAATCACGATTTCTCTGTGCCCCCCATGACCTTCTATTCTACCTCCTGGTCTCCATTTATCTCCTCCAAAACCTTTCCCCAACTTCCCAGTTTTCTCTCTTCATAAATGCCCATTTTGTCACCCCCATCCTTTCCTCCTCCGCATTTCATCCCTTAAATTCACTCCTTGACCCTCAGCATTTCCAAAGTCTGCTGGTTAGTGGTGCCTTGATATTAGACCGTGCACATGTATCACTTCCAAGGGGACAGATCTTCTCTTTGGGTGATGATATTCTTCAGACCTTGGACGTTAAAGATGCATATCTTGCTTTCACATCCCTCCTCCTATCTGAGAACACAGCAGTGACCTGAAAATAGTTAACCCAGAAAAGCAGGCCCCTGAAAAAGCAGAAGGCAGCTATAGTTTTCTTTCATTGAATGCCTGTCTGCTTCTATCTTCTGTACTCCCCAGTGGAATCGATCATTTTTTAAATATGCTCCCGATTTATTAGAGTGGTGTTTATATTGCAAAGGTATTTGGGCAAAAAAACGATTCATCTGGGGCACCTGGGTGGCTCAGTGGGTTAACGTCTCTGCCTTTGGCTCAGGTCATGATCCTAGGGTCCCGGGATCAAGCCCGCATCAGGATCTCTGCTCGGCAGGGAGCCTGCTTCCCACTCTCTCCCTGCCTGCCTCTCTGCCTACTTGTGATCTCTGTCTGTGAAATAAATAAATAAAATCTTAAAAAAAAAAAAAAGATTCATCTAATCACCTTCACCTGCTGTAAGCTGATGAGCATAAGTGGCTGTTATAGAGAGAATGGGGAAAGTTGGAGAACTGTGCCTCTTTCACTGGATCACTCTCTGCATCAGAATAATAGAGAAAGTTGTGCCTTCCAGCCAGATACAGTTGCTAGGTCTTAACTAGGGTTTCAGTAGGTAGGGCGTGAGCTCCCCTTCCCAATTTGCAGTCCTAACAAGTTCCCAGATGATGCTAATGATGCTGGTCCGGAGAGCACACTGTGGGAACAATCACTGTAATGAGCTGAATAATCTTGGAATTGTATCAGCTTATTTTAGCGCAATGATTTTCACTGGAAACATGGACCATGCTTTCCCAGATGATGAGAAGGGGGAGGGAGAAACAAATGCTATTTGAAAAAGCATAGTTCATATTTTAAATTGGAGGGGAAGATGACCTATTGGTTTCCTAATGCAAACTAAAAAAATATAATATTAAAGTTCAACAAAACCTTCTCACCTTGTGCTCAAGCAAGTTTTCAGCCACAAGAAATCTATTACCTCCCAGTACTTGGTGACTCCCTAACCTTCCTCCTCTCTACTTGTCATAGAACCAGCTATAAGCTCAGCTCTTACCAGTGAGCTTTCTGTTACCTGTGCTCTGTCCAGGTCAGATTTGAAAGTACGGCTAGCTGCTAAAACGTGATGACTAAAAGAATCTGGCTTTCAGCCTCTTCCTTACCTTTAGGTTCTCTATCTACCAAAAGTTCATAAACAGAGGCTCTATCTCAACCCTCGGTGTTGGGAAAGGCCCCGGGAATAGAGAGAGAAGCCTCTTGCTGGAGGTTTCTGCTATGCCATCAATAGCCAATGTCCATGGCAACTGCTGGCTCACAGGAGATGGGCAGGCAGGGTAGGGAGAGCACATAGTAGAAGAACTATTGGGTGTCCAGGCCAGCTCCTTTGGCCATCTGTTGCTATGTAAAGCATAGCTCCATGCTACTTAGAAAAGATCCTAATAGGGATGCCTGGGTGGCTCAGTTGTTGAGCATCTGCCTTCAGCTCAGGTCATGAACCCTGGGGTCCTGAGATCAAGCCCCACATCGGGCTCCCTGCTCAGTGGGGAGTCTGCTTCTCCTTCTCCCTCGGACTCTCTATCCCCTGCTCATGCTCTAGCTCTCGTGCTCTCTCAAATGAATAAATTAAAAAATCCTAAAAAAAAAAAAAAAAGACCCTAACATTTGGGGCACCTGGGTGGCTCAGTCAGTTAAGCACCTGACTCTTGATTTCTGCTCAGGTCATGATCTCAGGGTTGTGAGATCATGAGCCCCAGGTCGGGCTCTGTGCTCATTGAGTAGTCTGCTTGAGATTCTCTTTCTCCCTCTCCCTCTCTCCCTCCTCCCCTTGCTTGTGCTCTCTCTCTTTCTCTCTCTCTAACAAATAAATAAATCTTACAGGAAAAAAAGAGAAGACCCTAACATTTATAAGCCAGGCATTTCCAAATGTTTTATGCACATTGTTTTGCTTAATATTCACATCAAATTTACAATGCAACTATTGTTATTCTTTCTTTCTTCTTTTTTTTATCTGAGAGAGAGCGTGGCGGGGGAAGGGGCAGGAGGGGAGGTGAAGAGAGAGAGAATCTTAACCAGGCTGTACACCCAGCGTGCAGCCCAATGTGGGGCTCAATCTCATGACCTGAGATCATGACCTGAGCTAAAATCAAAAGTCAGATGCTTAACCGACTGCGCCACCCAGGCACCTGGCAAGTATTTGTTAAAGTACAAGTGAGAAACCAAAGCACAGAGAAGTTAAGTAATTACCCCGAAGCCACATAACTGATAAATGGGCAAGCCATGTTTCAACCCAATATTACCTTTAGAGCCACATTCTTAATCACCTGACTACATTATTTCTCTCCTATGCCCTCATCTACTGTGTAAACCACCAGTTTTAAAGGACCACTAGGAGTCCCTATCCCCATTTTAAATAATCACAAGATGACATTAAATGCCAGCTTAAGACTTCTCCATTTCTCAGGTCTCTACTTGAATGTGAAATTCTGTGGTATTCCTGTTGTTTCCCTGAGAAACGGAGATGAGCCCCATTCCGCTTCAGCTTGCAACACTGTTATACCCAGCACTATTCTTACCCTTGCTGAGAGAATACCAGGAAGCCCCATTGGTGATGCCATCTGGGAAGTAATCCCCACAGTTCCAACCTTGGTGCATCCATCCATGTGCATACGAGTAGACCTTGGCCAGCTGTAGGGATAGCAGGTGGAAAATGACCTGAGTATTCCCAACTCATACAACAATGCTCAGAATAGGGTGACACCACGAAACCCCACTATGTATACACAACTGATTGCTTGGTTCAGTGAAAGAAAACACCAGCAGGCATAGGAAGATGGCGTGTGTGTGTGTGTGTGTGTGTGTGTGCACGTGCATGCATGCGTGTGGTGGACTAGAGTTAGAAGAGCTGTATTCTGGGGGCGCCTGGGTGGCTCAGTGGTCTAAGCCTCTGCTTTCCGCTCAGGTCATGATCTCCGGGTCCTGGGATCAAGTCCCACATGGGGCTCTCTGCTTGGCAGGGAGCCTGCTTCCTCCTCTCTCTCTCTGCCTGCCTCTCTGCCTACTTGTGATCTCTCTCTGTCAAATAAATAAATAAAATCTTTAAAAAAAAAAAAAAGAAGAGCTGTATTCTGATTTTTCTACTATCTTGGGGACAAGTTTCTACTTATCTTGGGGATAAGTTTCTTCAAGTGCAAAGTGAGGGGTGACAGTAGATGAACTCTTTTCTAGGTGTACCATTTTCTAGCTGAGTTTTATGAAAGAAAACAAGGAGCAAGTATGATAGGCCTTGGCCGTGAAAGGAATTCCAGTAGTCCCCCACCCCCCCCCGACCTGTGGTTTTGCTTTCTGTGGTTTCAGTTACTTGTAGACACCTGTGGTTTGGAAGCAGACGATCCTCCTTTTACAATATGTCAGAAGGTCAGCAGTAGCCTAACACTGGGTCACAATGCCTATGTCATCCAGCTCACTTCATCTCACCATGTAGGCATTTTATTATCTTGCATCATCACAAGAAGGGTGAGTGCAGTACAGTAAGTTTTCTTAAAAAGATTTGTTTATTTATTTGAGAGACAGCGAGAGAGTGAGCATGGCCACAAATAGGGGGAGGGGCAGAAGGAGAGGGAGGGATAGAATCTTCAGACTAACTGCTGAGCACAGAACCCTATTTGCTGCTTGACTCAGGACCCCGAGATCACAAGCTGAGCCGAAACCAAAAGTCGGCTGCTTAACTGAGACACCCAGGTGCCCCTACAGTAAGATATTTTGAGAGAAAGGCCATATTCACATATATTTTATTATAGTACATTGCTGTAATTGCTCTATTTTATTATTAGCTATTATCACTACTTTCTTACCATGCCTAATTAATAAACTTTATCATTGGTATGTATAGGAAAAATGATATATAGGGTTTAGTACTATTTGTATACTATCAGTACTATTAGTACTCCAGCCACTGGAGGTCTTGGAATGTATCCCCCAAAAATAAACGGGGTACTACTGTATGTATTGGGGATGAGAGGTGTGTTGGAGGGAGAGGAGTATATGTGGAATCTCTACAATTCTCTTTCATTACTACTTCACAACAGTGGAAAAAATGAGATTACTGGCAGAAAAAAGTATAATAATTTATTTGCTTCGCAAAGCAACAGCTGGTGTTATTCTCTATGGAATTCATTAATCAATGAATTAATAATTAATGTCAATTATTAAATTAATAATATTTATTAATACTATATTAACTATAAAATAATCTGATTTTTTATTCTCCTGCTGTTTTGAACTATTATGTAAATCTTTTTTCATGTACATGGTCTATTTTTCCTTAATGTAGCCATATCACCATAACCTTATACATTAGACCCCCTCCAATACGCTCCTGAGCCCCAAGTGCCTCTGGCCAAACAAGCTGCCATTCTGCATACCTTCTGGAAAAGCTTGTCGTCGGGCGTGGGGGTATTAGCAGTCCGGCGGAACCCTCGGACCCGATGTTCAAGGGATCTGTCATACGGGTAATTGGCCACCACTGCCCCTCCGTGGAGATTGGCTGAAAGAACGAAGTTGAAGGAGCGGATCCACTGGATCACAGCCTGTGTCTCCGGTTCCACCTGTGGAGAGATGAGGGCCTGGTGGTGAAGTGGCTACCAGAGGTGCCAAATGGCTATGCAGATGAGTCTGTCAGGAAATGGCCTGAGAAGAGGGCATGTCTGAGTACAACAAAGAGCATCCTCCTGGATATGAGAAGTGTACGTGGGGAAATTTTGGTCTTTTGTCTGATGGTTTAAAAAATTAAGTAGATGGAGTCTTTTTCAAAATGAAATCACATGAGCTGAAAAGAGCTCAAAGGAGCTGAAAGGAGAGCATTTAAGGCAGTGAAACCATTGAGTATGAAACTATAGCAGAGGACAGAGGCCATGACCCATTCGTGAAAACCCAGAGAATGTATAACATGAAGAGTGAACACTAATGTTAACTACGGACTTGGGTGATGATGTTGAGTCAGCCTAGTTCTTTGATTGTAACAAATTACCACTCTGATGGGGGAGGTTGATCAAGGAAAGCTGGGGGTACATGGGAACTCGGTACTTCCCCCTCAATTTTGCTGTGAATCTACAACTGCTCTATAAAAAATAAATTCTATTACCGAAGACTTATCTTAACAGGTGCAACTAGCATCTGCTGAGAAATTCAAAGTTCCAGGTAAAGCTGTCTCAGACATTCAAGAAAACACACGGGCTCAAATTGTACTCGAGGAGAGTGAAGAGGAAGAGGTTGCTCAAACAGGTGTAGAGGTTAAGGACATAGAATTGGTCACATCTCAAGCAAATGTGTCAGGAGCAAACGCAGGCCAAACCTGAACAGCAGGAATGCTACTACATAATAAACCATGCAACCATAGGAAAACGGAGGACCTGGTTTTTTGGTGTGTCAAAAAAATAGCCATAGCTTGGTTTGAAATTTGTACTGTTTCTATGATTCATAAAGTTGTGGCTTCTTTTTTTTTTAAAAGATTTTATTTATTTGACAGACAGAGATCACAAGTAGGCAGAGAGGCAGGCAGAGAGAGAGGAGGAAGCAGGCTCCCTGCTGAGCAGAGAGCCCGATGTGGGGCTTGATCCCAGGACCCTGGGATCATGACCTGAGCCGAAGGCAGAGGCTTAACCCACTGAGCCACCCAGGCGCCAAAGTTGTGGCTTCTTGTTGGATGAAAAAAAAAAAAATCAAGTCTATTTAGAAAAAAGGAGGGGGGGTTGGTCTGAAGAGGGGTAGCATGGTTGGAGAGCTCAGAGCTCCCTGCACCTCCTTCTATAGCTAATTGTTGGTGTGCACACAGTGCATCACATGTAAGAGAGACTTCTCTACAGAATGCTAGAGTCCTCTGTTGACAGTATGGTGCAGGAGAAAGAACGCTGGCTTCCGAGTCAGAAGACCTGGGGTTTAATCCTGAGTCCATCAATTATTAGCTGTGCAAGCTGTGAAACAGGGACGGATGAACACTCCATGCATTCACCACACAGTGTTAGAACAATCACCTGAAATGCTGACTAAGAAAGAATTCTGTACAAGTGTAAAGTATCATGCAGCTGTGGGATAGTGCTTTGCCTTGACTACCATGGCCACTAACATCAAACGGCATGTGCTCCATGAGGGGTGTTCTGCTGGGGTTGCTGGGGGAAGAGAATGGATACAAAGAATGGAAGATAACCGCTCCTACTGCTCTGGACAGATTAACGTGGAGTTGAGCTGATGCTTAGTTCTTGCTTGTTTAATTGATAGGAAGGTTGCTAGAAATTCCAGATGTTTATTTACCTGCTTCTGCATGCAAATATCATCTCCTACCTGACTTTTCCAGTTGTCTGGAAGAGGCAAGTGGTGGTTGGGGCCTCCGTGTTTCTCATTGTAGTAGATGTAGGTGTTGAGATCCGGGAAGTTGCGGTTCAGGTCCACTCCATTTGCATTGTTCCTGCCAACCAGATACCCAGAACTGTCTGCACCCTAGTGGGAAAATGAAGAGAAAAAGGAAGGTTTCAGGCTGAATCCTATAGTTGAAGAATACTATGTAGCATAGTATTGAGGGGCATTAGTTTAATCTATCAACTGATGTAGCAGTTTCTTCTTTAATTCATCTAAAGACCCAGTGGTATGGTTCAAGTCTCCCTGTACGCTAATGGTAGAGATCCCAGGAGAGGCTCTAACAAGAGTAAGGTGTTTCAGGATAATGGGAACCCCTATTTTTTTTTAAAATAGTTTTATTGAGATTTAATTTATATACCAAAAAAGGTATGATTTGCACACCGTTTCAAGTGTATGACTCAATGAATTATTAGTCTTTGCTGACAGAGTCATGTGAGCATCAGCACAGTCTAACTTATCAAGATTTCTAACACCCTGAAAGGAAACCTTATGCCCATCTAGTCATTCTTCATTTTTAGTCCAGCCCTAGAACATCACTTTCGCTCTCCATAGATTTGCCTTTTTCAGTAAGAGAGATAACATATTGCGTGTCTGGCTTTTATCACTGGGCATAATGGTTTTGAGGTTTCTCCGTGTTGTAGCACATAACAGTACTTTATCCCTTTTTATGGCTGATGAATATTCCATTCTATGGATTTACTATACTTCATCTATTCACCAGTTAATAGACTATCATATAGCCCTAGCTCCTAGGGCTGCTGTAAGCTATAACAAATTACCTAAACTAGGTGGCTTTTCACAACAAAAATGTATCTTCTCACAGTTCTGGCGGCAGGAAGTCTGAAATCAAGACGTCAGCAGGGTCCCACACTCCTAAAGCTCCATAGGATCTCTTTCTTTGTCTCTTCCAGCCTCTGGTGGCTGGTGGCCATCCTTGGCATTCCTTGGCTATAGATTCATCACTCCAATTTCTACTCGCATCTTTACAAGTCTTCTCCCCTGTGTGTGTCTCTGTACAGATTTCTTTCTTCTTATAAGGACACCAGTCATGTTTGAGTTAGTCACCCCAACCCAGTATGATTTTACCTTAACTTGATTGCATATGTAAAGACCCTATTTCCTAATATGGTCACAGCCAGAGGTTCCAGATAGGCATGAATTTGGGAGGGGGGGGATACTATTCGACCCTGCACATGGACATTTGGATTATTTCCACTTTTTGGCTATTGTGAAAACGTTGCTATGAGCATTCCCATACAAGTCTTTGTATGGACGTATGTTTTTACTTCTCTTGGGTAGATACCTACTAGTAGAACTGCCGGGTTATACTTTAAGTCTATATTTAACTTTTTCAGAAAGTGCTAAACTGTTTCCAAAGCAGCTGTACTGTGGAAATCACCCCCAACCCCTTTATTTTTTAAATTTAGGATCTTTGTTTATTTTTCTTCTTAGCAGCATCAACTTCCTGGATCCCTTAATTTCTCTGCTCACACTTCAAACTGTAGCACTTATTTGGTATGTATTCACTCATTCATTCATCCTTTTAGCCAATCAACATTCACTTAAATGCATCTCTACTCAAAGCCCTCTGAAAGACACTATGAAAAGAGATAATGAGACATTATGCCAGTCTTCTAGAAACTCATATTATATACAAAGAGATAGATAGATATGTAAATAATTAAGATATATCAAGTAGTAAAATAGAGATGTATTCAAAGGCCCTCACAGGGCGCCTGGGTGGCTCAGTGGGTTAAGGCCTCTGCCTTCGGCTCAGGTCATGATCTCAGGGTCCTGGGATCGAGTCCCGCATCAGGCTCTCCGCTCAGCAGGGAGCCTGCTTCCTCCTCTCTCTCTGCCTGCCTCTCTGCCTACTTGTGATCTTTCTCTGTCAAATAAATAAATAAAATCTTTAAAAAAAAAAAAACAAAGGCCCTCACAATACAGAAATTCCATTTAATGTTTTGTAAGGCATTGGAGAAGGGGAATAGTGTCCACTGGACCCCTGTGGACTGGAGAGTAGAGCCCAAACTGGTGGCCGTTCCTGGAAGTGGGGTGAATGGATGGATGTTGGGCAGCAACTCATAGATGTAATAGCACTTTCATATTTTTTTTAAAAATCCTTATTGTTCTTAGATTTCTCTATTTTTCAGGGTATTCTTCTCATATTTTATTCTTATATCTCATTGAGAACATAATATTTCTTTACGTTACCTTAAGTTCCCTACATTAATTCTGTTCAGGGGAAATATTCATGTAATTTTTCAATTGGGAGTTTGATTTTTCACTTCTATGAGATAATGATTTTCATTACATTTCCAGGAGTTTTTCACCACTTGTGCATTCATATCAATGTAGCTCCTAACTGTCCATATTAAAAGCTATGTTAATTTACTTATCAGTTGATTTACCACTCACGCCAGGTCATAAGTCTGGCAGGTGAGGAGTTTCCGTAACAGAAAGTTCCCATAAACAGGTTAGGTTTCCTTCTGTAACAAATTACCACATATTTAGTGGCTTAAAAAACACAGGCTTATTATCTTATAGTTTTGGAGGTCAGAAGACTGAAATGGGTTTCACAAGACTAAAATCAAGGTGTCAGGAGTGCTGTGTTCCTTCTGAGGTCTCTGAGGGAATCTGTTTTCGGCTTTTCCCAGCTTCTATAGGCCACCCACATTACTTGGCTCATGGTCCCTTCTTTCTTCTTGGAGACCAATAGCACGACATCTTCAGATCTCTCTGATTGTGACCTCTGGTTTCCCTCTTCCACATTTGAAGGATTCCTGTGATTGATTACACTGGACCCATCCAAATAATCCAGGATATTTTAAGGTCAGATGATTAGCAACCTTAAGTATATCAGCAACCTTAATTCTCCCTCATCATGTAACATGACATATGCACAAGTTCTAGGGATTAAGATTTGGAAATCTTTGGTGGGATGGGGAGAGGGGAGGTTATTCTGTTTTATCTACAGGTAGCTTTAACGTTTGGTGGCTAGGTCTCCCCTGTGTAGCCACGCAGACATGTTTTCTCTGGGTATGGCAGATAGCTCTGGGAGTTTGAGAACTTTGATGGGGTCTCTCTTGGGCTCAGGTTCAAGATCTGCTCCCTCTGAACAAGTACACAGTAGGTAAGTAAAAGTGACTGGCTCCCCAGAGATGGCTCTAGGATTTAGGGGGTTGTCAGGGTTTTTCCCCACTTTATCCTACCCCACTTCATTCCCCAAAAGATGCACGCAAGTCTGACATTCTCCAGTTTCCCCAATGCAATATTGGGAAGGGCCAATAGAAGGAGAGCAGCCAGGCTGGAGGTCTCCCCTCACATCTCTTTCAAATGTTCCCGCTACTTTGGAAACTCAAGTCTCCAGATGTTAATGTACACCTGTATGATTTTCCAGTGGGGAAACAAAGCTTTCTTTTCTCATTTGTTGAGTTGCATTGGCAGGAAGTGGTGAGATTGCAAGGGGCAAATTTGTGTTTCATTCAACATCTTGGCTCCATTCCCTCCCTCTGCCTCTACTTACCTCCCCAGCCCTATCCTCAAGTAGGTTTAAAATGGGATGAACCAAAAGGACAGATGCTGCACGGTTCCACTTGTACAGGACAGAGTGGTCAGATTCACAGAATCAGGGAGTAGAGGGTAGTTGCCTCTGTGGGGCTGGGAGGAGGTAGAAATGGGGAGTTATTAATGAAGGTACATAAAGTTTTGGTTGAGCAGGATCGATAAGATCTGGAGACCAGAACTGGAGACAACACCTGTATCTATAGTCAACAATACTGTCTTGTACACTTAAAGTTTTGTTAAGAAGGTAGACCTCATCTTGGGTGCTCTTACCATAATAAAATTTTTTTTAAAAAGTAAAGTAGTGAAATTTAGTCTTAAAAATGGCAAAAAAATTTTAAGACTGTCTCAAATAGACATTTTTAAGTTGGGGGGGGGAAGCCTCTTTAATTTAGAAACCTCCATCCCTTCAGCCAAAAGCCCAAACAAACCAAAGTTTAGACCTATCTTTTAAAGGAACATATCTACTGTGTAAGGTAGATGCCTGGCTTCACCCTGGAAAAATCCCAATTCAGTAGATGGGGGTGTGGGGGAGGCTAGGAATCTGTATTTCAAAAAATCTTCACCTATGATTCTGATGCACAGCCACCAAAAAAAAAAAAAAAATCATTGTTTTAAAGTTAGTTACACTGACATTTTGAATTTATGTTGGAAAATAAAGTAAAAGCTCATAGATCCCTGCACAATGTAATTCTAGAAAAATTTAATATACTAGTAATATATATAGTATACTAGTATACTATACTATATAGTATACTAGTAATATACTAGTAGAGGAAAAAGCCATACAGACATGTAGTATTCACTTAGCAAAGTACACAAATGTCCAATCACTATGTTGTATACCAACATATGTTGTATGTCAATTATACCTCAATAAAAAAGAAAAGAAATACAACCCAAAGCATGAAGGATCTAGAGTTAGTCCCCACCCACACAGTTCTGGGACAAGCTAGTTCTATTCCTTGCAAACGCAAATGGAAGTGTGATGTGGGAGGGAGAAGAGTAAGTAGGGTTCGAAGCTAAAAATCGAGGGAAGGAGGTGTGTTTTGCAAGAGCCCTTCACACCTGTTTAATATTTTCCAGTTTAGGAACCATTGTCACAGATACTGCCTCTCGATCCTCATAATAAAACCCAGAGGTCAGCGGGAAAGGTGTGGAGAGAAGGAAGCTCAGAGGGAGCCCACGTTCGCCGCCTAGGCTGCCACACGGCTGAACCCGGGTCTCCGCACTGTGTTGTAGTCCCACCGGCTTTTTCTCGATGACACGGTGGCACTGGCAGCGGGACCTGGAGGACTGGTCAGAGGGCCTTGCTGTGCAGAGGGCCTCGCTCCGGGGCTCGGTACCTGGGCGGCGGCCACCTCGTAGCCGTCGGGGTTCATGGACGGCAGGATGTGCACACGCGTGCCCTCCAGCAGCCGCACGATGCGCTGGTTCCCGTTCCGGAACTCCTCGCACAGGAACTCGGCCAGCTGCAGCAGCAACTCGCGGCCCAGCGCCTCATTGCCGTGCATGTTTCCCACGTACTTGACTTCCGGCTCCACTGCAAGGGCAAGAAGACGCAGGAAGAGAGAAGATGGGGAAAGCGTTCAAGTGCCAAGGTTTCCTCACCTTGCAGAGGGACCTTTCCCCCTAACGAATAAATGAAAATCTTACGCTTCCACTGGGTCTTTTCCAATGATTCCTGAGGGCCTTTTGGACAAATTGCAATTATAAACTGCCCTATAGAGCCCAGTATAATGTCTTGTGCTTAAAGGTGCTTGATATAAAATTCTTTGTCCCCAACTTTCACTTATCCAGAATAAAACCACTTCTCATAACAACCCTTGCTATCATTTTGGTTCAAGCTCCATATGCTGACAACCTGGTTTGTTACAGGAAAGCTTCTAGAACAGCTTGCATCTGCCCCGCCCATCAAGTCTATTCTCCGGAGTCACTGGTCAACAAGCTTTTTCTGTGCAGGGCCAAATCGTAAATACTTTGGGATTGTGGGCTGTATTGTTTCTGTTTAGCTACTCGACACTTCCAGCAACAGCAGACATAGTCAATACAAAAACAAATGGGCAGGGGTCCTGGCTGGCTCAGTCAGTAGGACATGTGATTCTTAGGTAAACTTTATTTACCTAAACAGGGGTCTGGCCCTCAGGCTATAGTTTGCTGAGTCCCGTTCTGAGCTGTCTTTTATAAATTTATCCCTATTCTGAATGGTCTTTTAAAAATTCTAAGCCAGATCATGTCATTCTTCTGCTTAAAACCCTCCAGCGGCTTCTCATTTTACTCTAAAAGCCAAAATCTTCACAAAGGCTTGGAAGGCACCACATGATCTCCTGCCCAGGAGCCCTATCCCCAACCATATTGCTCCGACCTTGCTTGCCCATTGTTCACTCTGCTGGAGCCACAGGGGACTCCTTGCCGTTTCCCACACATACCAAGCATGCGCCTGCTCTTCCCTCTGCCTGAAGACATTTTCCTCCCCAGTTCTAGTTCAGCATGCTCCATCACATGCTCAAAACCACCTCAAAGGAGAAACTTTCCCTAAACAGCAACAACTCCCTCCCCGCCATTGGGAATCTCTCTTTCCCAGAGGTTATTTTTCTCTATGGCAATCTTTTCCATCTGATTCAATATATATACTTACTTACCCACTTGTGGCCAGTCTTACAACACTAGAATTAAGGCCCCTGAGGGAGTGGTCTTTGTTTTATTCTCTGTTTGTTGTATATTCAGAGTCTACAAAGGCTTGCAGATAGCGCATCATCAGTAATATTTGTGGGATGAATAATGAATGATTGAATGGATGAACAGCTAAATGATAGGGCATTGGAGAAAAGAGAGCTTAGTGAGGACGAGAATAGGATGAGAAAGCGTCAAGGAGATCTGGAATGCTAGGCCGTGGAAGAGGGCGTGGGATCGAGGGGCTAATCTATGATGTCTGCTAGCACCCACAAGCTTCCGCCATGAACACACACCCCCAAAAGCATGGTGTTTTCAGTGCAAGTGTGGCTTCAAAGCAAAATCCTTATCCTCATTTAATGGCACAGATTTCCTTGAGCCAGTGCCACCCTACTACCCCTACCCTCCCCACAGGCCATGTAACGTTCTGAAGCTGTCAGAGACAGGATCCACTGTGTGTGAGGTTGTCACTGAAGGATTCTAAGCAGGGCAGTGAGAGGATTAGATCAGTATTTGGGGAAAGTATTCTGGCATCTGTGTGCTAAATGGAAGTTTTAGAGAGTGGTGGTAGGAAGGGGTTTGGAGAGTCAGGAGCCTAGTGCCGCATTTTAGGCAGGTTGTGATGGTGTTTGGCTAGTGTGGGGGATGTGGAAGTGGAAAGGGAAAGAGAGATTTGAAGCTGACAGGTTGAAGCAAGAACTGACATAATTTGCATGTCACAATTGCTGTAAGTAAAGAACTGAGAAACTAGAAACAACTTAAATGTCTATCAGTCAATGAACAGTTACCTACAACCACACAATGGAATATTACGCAGCCCAAAAATGTGATGCAGATGCACACTTATGGACATGGGTGCTATTTATTAAAGATGATGAAATGAGAAAAAGCAGTTCTAGTATGATTCCATTTTTATAAAAAAAAATGCATGATGTGGGATTGTTAAACATGCATACACAAAATCTGGAAGGATACGCATCACTATATTTAACAATGACCATCTGTGAGTGGTGGGATCATGCATGAGTTTTGTTCTTGTTTCTTTATCTAATTTCTACCTCAATCTAAACACAGATTGCTTTTATAATAGAAACAAACGAAAAGTAATGCAATGAATAAAACTAATATCCAAGGCCTCAAGTTCTCTTCAGGATCCCATACGTTATCACACTATCATTCCCCAAAGAGACATCCTTAAACCCTTTGAGGTTTCCTGGCAGAATGGGGAGAGCTAATTGTTTCTGCTTGTGTCTTCTGACACACTGAGTAAAGACAGCATAATAACATGGAAGAAAGAAGAGTAACAGGAGGGAAGGCAGGGGGATGGGGTGGGAGCGGGGAGGAAGACTCACCTTTAACCAGGAAGGTCTTGAGCAAACAGAACTTCAAAAGGAAGAACAGACTAGAGCCTGAATTGGGGCTGCAGGTCCCCAGAAGCAGGGCCAATGTGAGGGTTAAGTAGGGAAATACTTAGCACAGCTGGAGGAAGGTGATAATTTGTAGGTGGAGGGGTCTATGGACTTCCCCAGAAACCACCCCAATTACTGGCTTTGTAAGGGAAGGGTCCTGCCCCATCCACCCCAAGAACCGCTCAGGGCTTACGAGGCTCGTGGATCCCAGGGTAGTCACTGAATTCCAGCACGTAGAGGTGTCTCCCCTTCACACTGCGCCCGATGCTGTAAACCCGCGTGATGTAGGGGCATTCATTGTGCACCCTGTACAGCGTCCGCACAAGCTCGTCATAGCGGTGGTGGCGAAAGGTCACTGGGGCAACAAACTTGAAGAGGAGGATAAGGTGGAAGGAGACTGAGAGCAGCCCTGACATCTTGCTGGGCTTTTTCAAAGAGACTCACTAAAACTGGCTCCACCTCTCCCAGTAACTAGTCAAAATCCAACGGCCAAGAACCAGCTCTTCCTGGTTTCCCCGCCAGTAAACACCAGCGTGACAGAACCTGGCAAGGAAGTTCAGAATTGTCCCGTTCAGAGCTGGAAATTATTTATGTAGCTCTAGAACAGCCACTCATCTCTCCTCCCCCATCTCTCTGCTTCTCCTCATCCAGGGAAACCTCTTGAAAGGTTTTTGTACTCCCCCAGAATAGGTAGTTTCACTGATTCTGGCTTACTGATTAACCGGACTGTAAACAGCCTTCAATAAATAGTTGCTTATAACCCTTTGATTCCCAGGGAATTTTGAGAAACTTGGCCTGGGCTTATTCCCTATCTTACAATTTAAGGAGATGTATTAATGAGAAGTCTCTCTCTGTTTCAATCAATCCTACACACAGCTGCCAGACTCTTTCTGAAGCACAGCTCAGAGTCTCATTCCTTTCCCCCCTCAAATATGTTTCAGTAGATACCATTGAGAAAATGGAAAGATGAACCACAGCCTGGGAGAAAACAACTGCAATCCATAAATCTGATCATATAACCAGAACACATCAAGAACTCTTACAACACAATAATTAAACAAGCAACCCAATTCAAAAGTGGGCAAAAGATTTGAATAGATATTTCACCAAAGTGGATATATGAATAGCTAACAAGCACATTTAAAGATGGTCACCATGATTGGTCATAAGGAAATGCAGCACAAAACCCCAATGAGACATCACTTCACATCCACTAGAATGGTTACCATCAAAAAGTCCAACAACAAGTGCTGGTGAGAATAGGGAGAAACTGGAACCCTCCGATGGGAAAATAAATGTTGCAGCCACTATGGAAAACAGTTTTGCAGTTTCCTAAAAGGTTAAATATATACTTACTACATGACCCAGTAATTTGACCCCTACGTATCTACCCCAGAGAAATGAAAACATATATCCACACAAAAACTTGTACGTGAATGTTCATAGCAGTGTTACTCAAAATAGACAAAAAGTGGAAACACTGGTGAATGGATAAACAAAATATGGCATGTCCATACAATGAAATACCATTTGACAATAAAAAGGAGTGACATACTGATATATTGCATAACATGGATGAACCTTAAAAGTATTATGCTCGGTGAAAGAAGTCAGATAAAAATGGCCACATACTACATGATCCTATTCATATAGTAAAGTAAACAAGAGGTTGCCTAGGGCTGGGAGTGGAAATGCCGTGACTCAAGGTGCTAGAAGTATTCTACGATTAGATTGTACAACTCTGTAAATATGCTAATTTACAGATTTACAGATTCAGTGAATTGTATATGTAAATCAGGTGAATCTTTTGGTATACAAATTATATCTCAATAAAGCTGTTCTAAAAAAAGGAATAAAAATAATGAAGTAAGCCCCCCTCCCAAAGTTAACTGTAAATTTACCATACAACCCAACAATTTCCTCTGGGTACCTAGCCAAGAGATGAAAGACTTGAACATGAGAATGTTTACAGCAGCCTCTTCCTAATAGCCAAGCAGTAGAAACTACCCAAATGTGCCTCAACTGGTGAATAGAGAAATCAAATGTGGTATATCCATATAACTGAATACTACTGCATGGATGGGCTCCAAAAACACTATGCTAAGTGAAAGAAACCACCACGAAAAACCACGTATTAAGTGACTCTGCTTCTATGAAACGTCCTGCAAAAGTAAACCTACAGAAACAGAAAGCAAACTGGTGATTGCCTGGATTGGGGATGGGAAGGGGGATTCACTGTAAACGGCATGAGGCATCTTGTTGGAGTGATAAAAACATTCTAAACCAGATGTTGGTTTCTAAACTGCATCATCCTAAGCTGGATGATCGCACAACTCAGTAAGTTTACGAGACACCACTGAGTGGTACATTTAAAATGGGTGAGTTTTATGGCATATAAGTTACACCTGTTTTCAAAGAACAAAGTTTCAGTGGATCCGCATGTAGTATAGTGTAAAGTACAAATGCCTCGGCCTGGTCTTCAAGTCCTTCCTACCAGGTGCAGCTGTGACTTGCCATCCTGTCCCTCACCCCAGTGTTGGCTCACCACACGGCCTACCGTCTTCCAAGCATGCCCTCACTGCCTGCCTCCCGCTTTTGCTCCTGCTCTTTCCCCGGGTAGCTTAACCCAGCCCCCAATCCTGGGTCTTCCTCACCCTCCCTTGCAATTGCTACTATAATCAGTCTTTGTATTCCCAACCCTTATTGCTTTGTCTGTTATGTACTTATCCACTGTGCTAGGTGTTAGGATACAGGGCAGCCTGACTGACACCCTGCTCCTGTTCTCTAGGACGGCTGTGGGCCTCTAACACAGACCCTGGCACAGGTGCACCCTTGTTGAATGAACGAACAAACCCAATATTGACTTTCCTCTTGCATCCTGCTGCTCTATCTCTAGCAAACTTTCCCAAGGAAATGCTATGCTTATATAACCTGTCAGTAAAGACCACTATTTCTTCTTAGATATGTTGGGTGAACGCTATCTACATAGGCCAGTCTAGCTCACATATAGTCCAGCGGGTTGGCCCGAGATAAGTACCAAATTCCTAATGCCACAGGGCTGCTGTCTTATACCCATTGCTAAAATCCAGAACAATTCTGATGAGATCCTGACACCCTAGGTCATGAATCAAGACAGAGGACTGTGAAGGCATTAGTAAGGCTTTCAAAGGTTATGCCCTTTTTCTAGGACAATGTGATTACTGGAGGCTTGGATTGGCAGCCCTCGGAGAAGCCCAAATTGCTTCTCTGCAGAAGAATTCCTATTTCTCTGGCAAATGTGCCTAGAGTTACTATGAGGACCTCACTCATGCTAAACAGATGACCCCCATTCTCTAGGAGAGGGATGTACCCTTCTTGCGTGAGTGAACTTTGGGTTGCAGTAAAGTGGAAATGCCATCTACGTATCAGAGCTGAGGTTGACACTCCTTCCCTGGAATTCCACTCTGATACCTGAACATGTGCCCTAAAGCCAGAGGGCTTGCAATGCCTCTCAGAATAATTAGAAGTGGAAGGAGCCTGTGTGTCAGAGGGATATGATATTTAAGTTTCCAACTTTTTAAAAAAAGATTTATTTATTGGACAGAGAGAAATCACAAGTAGGCAGAGAGGCAGGCAGAGAGAGGGGGAAGCAGGTTCCCCACTGAGCAGAGAGTCCCATTCGGGGCTCGATCTCAGGACCCTGAGATCATGAGCCAAGCCGAAGGCAGAGGGTTAACCCACTGAGCCACCAAGGTGACCCTTAAGTTTCCAACTTTAATGAGATATAACTAACATAACATTGTGTACTTTTAAGATGTACAATGGGATGATTTGATATATGTATATGTTGCAATAGGGTCAGTTAACACTTCTGTCACACACATACTTATGTGTGTGTGTGCATGTAGTGAGAATTTTTAAGATCAACTCTCTTTTCAAGCATATCATATACAGTATATAATATACAGTCACCATGCTATACATTGAATCTCTCAAGTTTATTCATCTTAAATCAGGGAGTTTGCATTCTTTGACCAACATCTCATTTCATCCATCCTCCAACCACTAGCAACCACCATTCTACTTCCCGTTTCTGAGTTTGGCTGTTTTAGATTCCACATATAAGTGAGATCTACAGTATTTGTCTTTCTCTGTCTGACTTATTTCACCTAGCATAATGCATAAGGATATGATTTTAAATACAAGTTCAACTCCCTCTTAGGCCATTTGACCCTGGGCAAATTAATTAACTTCTCTCAACTTCCGTTTCCTTCTGTATAGAATGGAGAGGAAAAAGTTCCTTTCTCATGAGTTGGGAGGGTCAGCCAAGATGATGCATGCAAGGCCTTTGGCACAGTGCCTGGCACATTGTAAGGGCTCAGTACATATTATTAGCAGTATTGATAGCAGTAGCAGCAGCAGGAAGCATTTGTTCTGTGCTAGAGACCATGTTAGATGATGGCAATATAGTTCATTCATTCCACAAACATATATATAAGGTCTTTACTACTAAAGGCTAACAAATTTACTTTTTTTTTTTTAAGATTTTATTTATTTATTTGACAGACAGAGATCACAAGTAGGCAGAAAGGCAGGCAGAGAGAAAGAGAGGAGGAAGCAGGCTCCCTGCTAAGCAGAGAGCCCGACTCGGGGCTTGATCCCAGGACCCTGGGATCATGACCTGAGCCGAAGGCAGAGGCTTTAACCCACTGAGCCACCCAGGCGCCCCTACTATTATTATTTTTGATCTAGAATAAAACCAACAAAGGCTCCTGTCCATGGGGCACTTACATTCTGGTGAAGTGACAGACAGTCAAAAGCGAAAAAGGCAGTCTCTATCCTGAAAGCTACAAATGAGCAAGCACAACACTGGAGGGAAATTGGTGGGTGTAACCACTTGGGACCACTAAGCAATGTCACGTAACTTAGCTTGGGAGGGTCAGTGACAGCATGTGGGAGGTGAAGTAGATCAGAGGGTCCTTTCTCCCTCTGAGGTGGTTGTAATAATGGCCCCCAAAGATATCTACATCCGAATTCTTGGGACCTGTGAGTATGTAATGTTATATGGCAAGGCCCAATGAAATTTACAGATGGCATTCAGGTTGTTTATCAGCTAATCTTGAGATGGTGGGATTACCCAGGTAAAAGAGGAAGGCAGGAGGGTCAGAGCCACAGTGATGAGATGTGAGAAAGAGGGTGAATTTTGGGAATTTCCTTCTTTCTGGGTTCTCGGCATCCTCAAAGCCGCCCCGGTCTGGACCAAGAAGTCTCCAATATTTCACAATTCTCCATTGCCCTACAGGGTACCAACTCATTCCTTACTTATTCCCCACAGAGTCTGGGGAGAAGGGTGCAATAATTCCCATTTCAGAGGAGGGATTTGCCCAGAGTCACATAACTAAGAAGTGGGGGAGGGTCTGGACTCCACACCCCCCTGGCAGTGAGCCCAACATTCTACTCAGCCAGTTCCAGTGGTTATAGATATGCAGCAGAAGTAAGTTCCCATCAGGGAAATGTGAGCAAAGAAAGGAGTACATGAAAACTTACAAAGGAGTGGGAGGAGGTAGAAGGATATTCTAGAAGGAGGTGGGGAGCAGTCATCCTTCTTCCTTCTGTCACTCCTCCCTAGACCCTAGACAAAGGAGAGAGGGAGTGGGGAGTGGGAGGAAGAGAGAGAGAGAAGGGGGAGGTTGTGGTTTCCCAACCCACACTTCCAATTATCTTAGTTTTAAATTTTCTACCATGCAGCAGTAACTCTGAGTTTCTGCAGAGCAATCTCATCATTTAACCCTGTGAATAAATATTAGTGGGCTGGGCCTATAAATGAATCACACGTCCAGCTCCATTCACATCAGCAACCACTCTCAGAGATTTGGATTTTAAGTGTTATGAGCGAGCAGGGTGAAGAAAACCTGGCCGGGTGTGGAGAATAAGGGAAGGCAATCCTCAGGAGAGACCAAGCCCCTTCCAGTTCTCCTTGCTGGAATGTTCTTCTTGAGGCTTGTCACCTGGTGACCTTCTCCTGATCATCTCAACCTAACAGGGCTCTCCGGTTATGCTTGGTCTTATCTCCTGTTTATTTTAGTCAGAGTATTTCACTTGTCAGTCTGTAATTATCTTGCTTATTTCTTTTCTTGTTTATTTATTTATTAGCTGTCTCCCTCAGTAGAAGGCAAACTCAGTAAAGGCCAAGACTAACTCATCTTACTGTTCACCATGTGATCCCTGGACAATGTGTTAGATAAATTGAAGAATGAAGGAAGAAGATAATGCATGAACTAAGATCTGAGATCTGAATGAGAGCAGATGGTGACCCCAGAAAAACGATGGAGTGTTTGGGATATTTTTGAGAGGGAAGAGCCTCTTATTTCCTTTTCATCCCAATCACATGGAATCTGCTAGGGTCTGTTCCTGGATTTCTCTTCCTTACCTGTGCTTACTCCCAGATGATCTCATCCACAAATCCCAATGATTCTCACATTTAGGTCTCCTGCTCCTACTTCTCTGAACTCCAGAACTGTATTTCCAACTGCCCACTTCCCATCTCCACTAGGATTTCTACTAGGCATTCCTGCCAAATAGCACCCCACCCTCTCCAGTCTCTGAAGCCAGAGCAGAACCTTACAGATGCAGACTGTGTCCACAAATGCCACCAAATGATGGTGGGTTAACTGGATGAGGAGAAACCAGTCCTTTCCCACAGCGCTCCCTTTCACCTTGCCCTGCTTAATATTTCTCCAAAGCACTTACTAACATCTGACATATTGTGTACTCGTCTATTTATTGTTTTCTCTCCCTGTAAGAATAGAAATACCTCATGGGTAGAGAATTGATCTCTTTTATTTTCTGATGTGTCTCTAGCAACCAGAGCAGGGTCTGGATGTAGTAGGTTCCCCATAAATACTTGCTGAGTGAGTGAATGATGGAATGATTCAAAGCTCTTACATAACCCCATCTGATCTTTATCTGAGTCTTTCTTGGGGGACCATTATATCCCATTTACATATATGAGAACACTTAAAATTTAAATGATTTTCCCAGATCATATAACTTATGTTTGGCAAATCTGGAGATTAAATTAGCTTTCTGTCTCTGAAGCTTTCCACAGTGCCAGAACTATCACATTGGCCTGGTTACATTATGAAACAGCCTCCAATTTGGCTTCCTGTTCTTAAGGGTCCTTGAAAAGAATTTTCTTTAAAAATGACTTTATATGCTTATGTAAAAAGGAAATATACTTGTTATAAAAATGCAGACAACACAGAAAATAATAAGGATAAAAATAAGATGCTATCCCCAAACCCCATCAACTAGGAATAACCACTGTTGGTAACCACTATTGGGATGACTGAAAATCTGCTCCTTCCCTCCTCTGCCTCCTCAGACTGGCAAATATTACCACAATTGACCCCATTTCTCAAGCTAAAGCCTAGGACTCATCCATAATCCCTCTTTTTTTTTTTTTTAAGATTCTATTTATTTATTTGACAGAGAGAGAGACAGCATACAAGCAGGCAGAGAGGCAGGCAGAGAGAGAAGCAGGCTCCCCACCGAGCAAGGAGCCCGACGCGGGACTCGATCCCAGGATCTGGAGATCAGGACCCAAGCCGAAGGCAGTGGCCCAACCGACTGAGCCACCCAGGCGCCCCCATAATCCCTCTTTTTATCTCACTCCTCATGTCACCAAGTTATATGGATTCTGTTTTGAAATACATCAGGAAACTACTTCTCTCACCTTGACCACCATCATCCTAGGCTAGGCGACCATGTATTTCTTGCTTGAATAATGACAATAGCGTCCTCGAATATTCTTCTTGTTTCTATTTTTGGCCCACTAGTTTTATTAACTATACCATAGCCAGAGTTTTGAATTACTTTCCAACTCAAAACAGTTCAGTGATTTCCCACTGTTTTACTTAACCTAAAAAATTCATACATGCCTAGTCAGCAACAGTAACAATGTCCTTTATAGTCCTTGGATGTACTAAGCTTATTTCTCCCCCAGGGCCTTTATACTTGCTGTTTCCTGTGCCTGGAATTCTCTTCTCCTACATCTTTGTGTGGCTTCTCCCTTTACATCATTTAAGTTCATGCTCAAATACCACCACTTTAGAGAAGCTGGCCCTGATCTTCCTACCTACCTAAACTAGTCCCTGGCTGCCATCCCTTTCCATTCTCTATCCCTTTACTTGATTATTCTTTGTAATAGCTTCATTACCTAAAGGCATATTATGCAATTAGTTGTTCCTTCTTTTGTTTGTTGTATCTACGACTAAGATGTAAGTTGCGTGAAGTCAGGATTACCGTCTTGTTTCCCTGCTTTCCCTCGATGCTTAGAATGATGCTTAGCACATACCAGGTGGTCCATAAACGTTTGTTAAATGAATTTTCAAATAGAAGGATAGATAATTTTACAAAAAAGGTATTATAGCCTTTATGCTTTTAAAAATAAAAATGACTATCTTGAATATTCCCTTTTTTTAAGATCTTATTTATTTATTTGACAGAGAGAGACGCATAAGCTATCTAGAGTGGGAGAAGAAGCAGCAGTCTTCCCATGGAGCAAAGAGCCTGATGCAGGCTCAATCCCAAGACACTGGGATCAGGACCTGAGCTGAAGGCAGATACTTAATGACTGAGCCACCTCGGCGCCCTGAATATTTCTTATACTTAACAACAACAACAACAACAAAAACAAGTTGAAATAAAGCCAAAGGAATTGCTTACCTTTCAAAAAATGTCCTTCATAAGATGAAATAATAGTTGCCAAATAATGGCTCTAAAGAAAAAGAAAAGTATAGAAATCATTAAGGGATGGTGATTATTAACGCTGTTAGGTTTTTCAACCACATACTTCACTTTTAGGTGGTAACAATTTAATCCATGCTGCGATAGATCTTTTCATTTGTTCATTTATTCATTTAACAAAAATATATTGAACACTTCATGTCAAGGTCTGGTGTGGGGCTAGAGAGTAAGACAGGCAAGATCCCACTCTCATGGTCTGTGGGGGGAGGTGGTGAAGCGGGCATAAAATAAATGTGAATACATAATGACTGAGACATTTTCAGGTTTTACTTATGAAGAAAATAAAACAGTATGCGGTGATAGAGACTGGCCCAAGGCAGGCTAGGGTGTGTTGGGGTGGCTGATTTGGATTGGGGGTCAGAGATGGCCTGTCTTGTGCAAGTGACAAATTTATTTGAGCTTTGTATCATCAAAGGAGTCAGGGGAATCTCCAGGACCAGAGAGCAAGCAGTCCAGGCAGATGCAGTGCCTGCTGATGGTTTTGGACACTGGAGAAAAAGATAGTGCAGGAGCTTGGAGACCAAAGAGGCCACACACATCTGAGAGGAGAGTAGGGAGGTGGCACACACCTTGTTCATTTGACAAGCAGTTCAGATTTTATTCCAAGAGTAAAAACAAGCTTTAGACAGAAGGATAGCATGAAGTGAGCTCTCCTTTCTTCTAAAAGCTCCTTTGCAGTCCAGTGACTCCAGATTATGTTAGTCACATTACTTGATGCTGTAGGATTTATATTCAGTTCTGTGTTCAATTCTCACAAGTGTTGAGCTGTCTTTTAGATTTAAAATGGTACAAAGTTTATCATCGTTGTTTAAAAACTGTGGTTTCTCTTCCTCCCGTCCTCCTCCCTTGGTTTTCTTTCAGGAAAAAAAATTTAATTTTATTGTTTCCCATCACTACATATTAAAGAGCAAATTTGTAGAGATGAAAAAAGACCTCAACAGAAATGTAATTTAAACATGAAAAAAGTTCTCTTTTCCATGGTATTAGGTTGATAACTTTACAAAGTGCATTTGTCTGGTTTTCACAGTAACTTTTGTTTACTAGTCAAGACTGCCATATAATCAAGGTTGTCGGTGTCTTGTCTATTCTACCATTCTTGACAATAGAGTCCTCAAAAAAGCCATGTACTCTTGGTACTTGGAGGCTGTGATGAGCTCTTCGTAATGGCTCTATTTTTCTTTCTTATTTTTCTTCCTGAGTTCTTCCTTCAGTCACCTCCCTGATATTCTGCCTTCCTGAATGGCTTTTCTTTATATTCTGATTTTCCAGGAGTGTCTCTGCCCCTCAACTCCCTATACCCATTAAGATTAGATAGAAAATGCCAACAGATTGTAGCTTTACTTCTTTCTCAAGTGAGTGGAGTTTGGAAGCAAGCCGTTGGAAGACCACTATGATCATCAAATGGCGTAGGCCCCTTTTCGTTTGTTGCTCTAGCAATCTTACTTCACAGAAATGCATCTTATGTGTGGACAGATGTTCCAGCGCCACCATGATGTTCACATTCCAGCCACCAGGAAGGAACCCACCTTCTTCCTTGAAAAGTAAACTTCCCACCCTCACACACTGCTGGTGGAAACAGATAAATGGAATGTGGTGTATACATATTCCGCAATAAAAATAATTAAGTACTAATACATGCTATAACATGGATGAACCTTGGAAACACTATGCTGAATGAAAACCTACATCTTACATGATTCCATTTGTATGTGGTGTATGGATTATACCTCAATAAAGCTGCTGAAAAAAAAAAATAAAAACAAAGGCAAACTTCCCAGTTTTACACATGGCTTCCACTTCCATCTCATAGGCTAGAAGGTAGTCACATGGTCATACCTATATGCAAGGGAAGCTGGTAAATGTAGTGTTTACTCCAGACATCCATGAGCCCAGCTAACAATCAGAGGTTCTATTCCAATAAAAAGAGAGGATAGAGACTGCAGAACACTGATCATCTCTGACCCACCTTAGTCAGACCTTAGACCCTGTCAGTCTACTCACAGTCACTGGATGCACTTTCCAGGAACATGACACTTAATTTTAGGTAAATTGGTCTCTTTTCCGGAGTCTATGCAAGAATGTGTTGGCTTTGTGTGCTCACATATTTTAGATCAAAATTAATATCATTTGGCAGTCATTCTTTATAGTTTTGTTTTATAACATTTTCCTTGTTTACTGAAAGGGAAAGGTGTTTTTACCTTTTTTCTCTTTTATTTTGCTTTCAGCTGGTTTCAATAGTTGGAAGTGAATTCAAAATGCCCCTTTCCTACATTTTTAACTCCAGTTTTTCAGAATAAGTACTCTTGAATACGTTTTTTTTTTTTCTTTTTCTAAATGCAGCCCTTCTGGGATTTTGTAGAAGCTAAAGTCCTCCTGGTGTTTCCTCTACTTTTTGAATCCAGCCCAGACCCCAGTGTTGGATTTTCAGTGCTCTCTAGAGAGCAGCTGTTCTCCAGATACTCTCCCCTCCCACCTCCCCTCCCACCCCACACACATACTGTCTGCTCATCGGGTCTCCCTTTTCAATAAAAGTTCTGTATAAACTGTAGAGTGCTATGTATATATTAGCTGTATTTACTAATTTCTTGCTGCCTTGATTAGAATGCTTTCTTCCTTTTGCCTGTTCCTCAGGGACCTCAAATGCAAGCCCTTTGCCTCTAAACAGAGCTTCTCTTCTCCCTTAGCCGCTCTTCTTGGGAAATGGCACCACCTGTTGCCCAAGTCAAAAACATGGGCGCCCTTCTGAATGCTCCCTTCTCTCCCACCTCCCAAATGTACTCACTCACTAAGGCCTCTCCATTCTCTTTCTTGATGGTTCTCACCACTGCCTTTGCTCTTCACCTCCACTGCCACTGTCTCAGCTCTGTTCCCATTCATCCTGGACTGCATCTGCCTTCCTGCCTGGGATTCAAATCCCTCCGGCTGCACATGTCACATAGCAGCCAGCGTCATTTTTCTTCAGTGCAAACCACACCAAATCTCCTGCTCCCGTCACTGTTCAGATCCTTTATTGGTTCTCTACTCTCCTCAGTTAAGTTTAAACCTCTTTGCCTGGCAACAAGGCCCTCCAAAGCCTGGTGTTTACTGCCTGTGCCACAGCAGATCGCCTCTCTTCCCCAAATGATCTCTCCTTCCTGCTAGTCATACCAAGCAACCCACAATCTTTCAAAAGCCTCCACAGTATTGCCCCCAATCTTTAAAAATTATGATAAAATACACCAACAGAAAAGAGGTTGAGATCTCCTCTCTCCCCATCTGGAAGCTGACTCCTATTTGTGTTTTAAAACTAAGTTTACGCATCATTTTCTCTAAACCTCTCCTTTCCTTTATCCCTAGTCTGATTTCAGTGCCCTTCCCTCGTGTTTCCATAAACTCTGTGCATACTTCTCTACAAACACAGCGTGATGCCGTGATTGTTGGCTTATTTGTTTGTCCTCCCTTTAAGTCCAGGGATAATATCTCGTTCCTGGATTCCCAGGCCCACATCTATACTTGAATTGTATAATAGAATTAAACAAATGTTGAAAAGCAATAACTAATAATGAATTCTCTCCTCTGCATTTACATTTTGTTGACTTTAGAACAGGGCAGGAAATGACTAAGTGGAATTCCAGAAACCCGGGCTCTTCCCTATACCCCCACTAACCCTACTTCCAATAGGGCAATCAGTGACATGTTGACTCAGACTGCTCTCCAGCCAGTGGAAAGCAGGCATAACATGGACTCTGAATCCATTTTGTGTACCAGTATTGCCTAATTTGTCAATAGCCTCTACCTGTGTAATCCTCCTTGTTGGAGTAAAGTGGTTCTTTTCTGAGTTTGAAAAAAACTAATGTAATGTGTGTTTACTGATACGACATCATATCAGGTATAAGGGTATCAGGTAGGTTAACTGAAAAAGAGGAGGCTGACTCTAAGTGACCTGGTTATCTGGGATGAAGGGACTAATGTATGTCAGACTTCGAGCAGCCTGCTAACTGGACCAGTAACGGACCATGGGTCCAAATGTAGTAGGGGGGAAACTGTATTTTATTGATTTTAAGGTGCTCTTAGTTCATATTTTAGTGTCTCTGAAACTGGAGTGTATTTAAATTCAGAGAAATACAATATCATAATAAGTATAAGAGAAATCCAGTGTCACTATTATACCAGAGAAATATAATAACAAATATTAATTGATTGAATAGTGCCTAAGCCTGGAATTTCATACATTAGTCCAGGAAACAGAGTGGGAAAAAGCAATGAATGGCTCACAAAGAATGTCTAAAAACTTAAATTTGCATTGGCTGTGGAAGAATTTTCAGGGACTTGAGTATAAAAAACAATCACTTATTAGCTCTAATTATCAGAGAAAATATACACATTTCACTTATCTTCAACCTCCTAAATTTGGAAGGTAAGAGTTATTAATTTTACTTTTCAGATGAAGATCGAGAAAGTCTGGTCCTGCCCTAAATCACATAGCTAGAATATGTCACAAATGATCAGATTAAAATCTGTTAGCTTTGTTCTATTCTATGTTCCCTCCTGAAGCAAGCACTAACCCTAAAGATAAAAATAATTGTTAGCCAAGGCGGGAAGGAAACTTTTTTGGTTTTAGCAACTGGATCATCACTGAAGATCAAACTTATCCCTCCATATTAGAAACTAACAGACAGATAGGAAAGAGAGGCTTGAGCAAGCTTCTTGAGTTTGGCTTTTAAGAGCCCTGAGAATGGAAACTCATAAGGGTTATTTCATCCTCTTTCATCCTAAACAACCATGAATATGAAGTTGAGTCCAGTCTAGTCCATGAAAAAATCAGAACTAGAACCACTACCTGAATATAATGTTGGTACCACTTATGTAAAGGTCTGGAGACTTAAAACTTTGACATCGAGACCAAAGGTATTTTGCCCTAAATCTTTCTCATGGTGATTGCAATTTGTAGAATTACCTACTGTTTACCTGACAGGTATGCCTGGTATCAAATCCTCCTCTTATATCAACATCAACCTCAGTCTAGCCAAAGTTCACCAACCCCCCTTGGAAACTCTAGATTGGACAGCTGACTCCCCCAAAGTGGCCCAATTCCTTCCAGTTCTGGTTGTGCCTAGGACTGGGGCTTTTCCTTTCTCCTTACTGGCCTGTTCCAATTCCATACTTCTGATATTCCAGCATGCCTTTTGGAATCTGAGTCTTGACACTGCGTGCCCTGAGGCGGGGTTTAGAAGATTACCTATAAGCCATGAAGTACTTACTAGTCGTCATGCTTCTATTTTATCAGGACAACCTGTGCAAATTATTTTCCGTTGTATATATATGTTCTTTTTTTATAAAAGAAATTTTAAGATAAAATTCACATACTATAAAATTCACCCATTTAAGTGTATAGTTCAGTGGTTTTTAGAAAATGAGTTGTACAGTCATCACTACAATCTGATTTTAGAATATTTTTATCAGCCCCCTTCCTACCACCCAGAGAAAACAGTGTGCTCATTTGCCATCACTTTCCAGCCCTAAACAATCACGAGTCCCCTTTCTGTTATAGAATTTGCCTGTTATGGACATTTCATATAAATGGAATCATAAAATATGTGATCTTTTGTGTCTGACTTCATTTAGAATAATGTTTTTGAGGTTCATCCACATTGTAGCATGTATCTGTACCTCATTACCTCTTAATGGTCAGATAATATTCCATTGCATGGCTCTTCCACATTTTGTTTATCCATTCACCAGTAGATAAACATTTGGGTTGCTTCCACTTTTTGTTTACAATGCATAATGCTATTATGAATACTCTTGTACAAGTTCTTGTGTGGACGTGTTTTATTTGTCCTGGGTATACACCTTGGAGTGAAATTGTTGGTCATATGGTAATTCTACGCTTAGCACTTTGAGGAACTGCCAAACTGTTTTCCAAACTGGCTGCCCCATTTTACATTCCTAGCAGAAATTTATGAAGATTCTAACTTCTCCCTATTTTTGTAAGTACCTGTTCTTACCTGTCTTTATTTTAGACTTCCAAGTGGGTGTGAAGTGGTATCTCATTGTGGCTTTCATTTGCATTTCTCTGGTAACTAACGATCTTGAGAAACCTTTCATTTGTTTATTGGCCATTTGTATATCTTCTTTGGAGAAATGACTATTCAAGCCCTTTGCCCATTTTTAAATTGGGTTGTCTAATTATTACTAAGTTACCAGAGTTCTTTATAAATTCTGGGTACAAGTCCCATACTGTATATGATTTGCAAATATCTTTTCCCATTCTGTGGGTTGTCTCTTTACTTTTTTAATGTTGTCCTTTGAAGCACAAAAGTTTAAAATTTTGATAAAGTCCAATTTATCCGTTTTTTGGTCGTTGTTACTTGTGCTTTTGGTGTCATTTCAAGAACCTACTACATAACTCGAGGTCATGAAGACTTACTCTTATGTTTTCTTCTAAGAGTTTTATAGTTTTAACTCTCACATTTAGGTCTATGAGCCACTTGGAGTTAATTTTTGTGTATGGTTTAAGGAAGAGGTCCAACTTCATTCTTTTGCATGTGAATATCCAGTTGTCCCAGCTCCATTTGTGGAAAAGACTATTCTTTCCCTATTGCCTTGATACCCTTGTTGAAAATCAAATGACCATAAATGTGAAGTTTTATTTCTGGATCTTCAATCTATATGTCATTTTATATACCAGTGTCACACATTGTTAATTACTATAGTTTTGTAGTTTGTAGTTTGTTTTTTTTTTTCTCAACTATAATTTTTTTAATAAAGAAAATTATAAAACATGGAAAAATCAGCTCAAAATGTCCATTTACTTCTTTAGTAGATCATTGTTTGACAAAGTAACATCAATTTTTAAATACTAATACATAAAGCATGATGGAGAAGAGAAATTTTTCATTATAATTAGAAAGGTCACAAAAAAATTTGCCAAGAAAAACAAAAGCCATTTTGAAAATAAACATAGTCCATGCCAAACTAGTGTAAAATGAATCCAGGAGCCTTCAAAAGGAAAAAACTTTCTCCCCAATATTTTCTCTCCTTTTTATGGCTTCTGAAATGGGGAGACTCTCAAATTCAAAGGTTGCTGAGCTGTTCTGATTTGGCTCTTTTGGTATCTGTTTTTTCACTACTCTTGTCCTTCTTCCTTAACATCTACTTTTTTTTTTTTTTTTTTTTTTTGCCCTCAGTTTCCTTCTTGTCTTCTTTGGTTCTAGTTTTCTTTGCTCTTTCCTTATGTTAGTCACATTTCTATGACCTCCTTTCCTTCATCCTCAGAATCTGAGAATCCCTCATCACAAGCTCTCTCTTTATCTGATATTCAAATAGAAATTCTCTTGTCTGATTCCTGTCCATCTTTATCTCCACTGTCTTCATGAATAGCATCTTCCGGAATAGCTTGCATCTGGATGCCAGGTGCATGAGGTAACATGTGTAAATTTTCAAATAAATGCTGTTTTATCTTTTCCATATATTCCATAGTGTTCTGGCTTGTCATGTTTGAAGGACTAATATACAGTTTGCAGTCTGGCCCAAAATACTCAAAGTAATCATTATATGGCAATTCACTGGGAACCTCACAATTGAAGGCAACTGTAGTCTTATATGTCCAATATCGAGCAACATTACAGATTGTCTATCCACCTCCCCCAAGCATCAGTACTGGCATATTGAAAGTTTTTACCACTTCTACACATTTGGCATGACCTTTGACTGTCAGACTGAAGCAACCAAGTCTATCACCAAATAATGAGTCTGCACCACACTGTGACACCACAGCACTAGGTTGATATATCTCCATTACTTTTAGGATAATAGGCTTACATAACTCCCCTGACTCATCATCTATACCATCTCTCATTGGGAAGTTGACAGCAGAATACAGACTATTCTGTACCAATATCCCTCATGTCTCCTCTTCCAGGTTAGTATTCCCTATATTTATGGAATAATAATCATTACACGATCTGTTGCATAAAAAGCTTCTTGAGCACCATCACCATGATGAATATCAGTAATAATACATAAGACTCTCTGATGATAATTCAGTAACTCAAGGATGGCAAGTACAATATCATTAACACAAAAGAATCCTAATTCTTCTGATTTCTTAGTATGATGGAATCCTCCAGCCCAGGTAACAGCCATGTTGGTTTGTTGTTGGTTTAACTTCACAGCCCCAAGCACCAGCTGAGGGCTGACAAAACTTAGTCCATTGAACTCTGGACAATTATTTTCAACACTAAATTTCTGCATCTGCTTACTATATTCAGCCATGTTATCTGGTCTTACTGAATATAAACATTTGATGTATTCATCACTGTGGTATTTTGCCATTTCTTCACCAGTGGTTTTATGGGGACTGTATATTTCCATTTTTTTATATAAGCCATAACTTAGCAGCAAGTTACAGAGCCGTGAGGATTCTGAGGTTTCATGGGCTGATCCTGTCCATAATAATAATTTCCGTATCACCATCATAGTAGTTGACTTTCTTCTTGCTACCTCCCTAACACTAGGCCATGGATTCCCAGACCACATCCAGCTCCCAGTTCTGGCTCTTCCTGCTCCTGCTGCTGGGCCTCAACCCAACTTTCAGGTGACAGTGCCACAGAGTAGGGCTGGCTGGAGGTTGGAGAGAAGAGTGATGGGAAGGATCGAGAGCACCTAGTATATACAGTAAAATATTGACAGTGATTATCTCTGTAGGGTATTTATTTATTTTGCTTTTTTTCATTTTCCACTTTTTATGTTAAACACCTATTATCATTGTAATTAGAAGCAAAACATATCAACCGTTATTTTTGAAAATACAAATCAAATCAAATCAAATGATTAGATAACAAGGAAAAAAATGTGTACTGACCAATCCTAAATTATTTTTATGAACTTATGGAAAACAGTAACTGGGAGCCAACCAGCTCCTGCACAGAGGCAAGGGTATATGGGGCTCTAAATTTCAGAGGGGAAGAAAGAAGATAAAATGGCCAAGGTCTTTTTGATGGTCCCTGGCTCTAGGAATCAGAAAATTAATAATGATTAATAGTTTATAAAAAAGAAAAGAACTTATACATTTTGTTTTAGAAGTCTGTGTTACGAAGGGGAGATCAACAAAAGTTGGCAAAAGAAAATTTCTTTGTCATCTGGTAATACATGATACCTGATTTGGATTGCCCTTCTTTGGTTTCTTTAAAAACCTGCATTGTACTCAAGAAAGTAGTTCCTGGATGACCTATCTGATCTTACTGGTATACATACTTAAATGGTTTCATCCAGATTTGGAGAGTTATAACAATTTGATTTGATTGACTTTGCTATCACCAGTAGATTACTGAGTTATGCCATAAATTCAGCAAAGCTAAAAACTGTCCAGAATGTGCATGTGTATGACTTGGGTGGATTTATTTGTATTTGCCATGGAAAAAAGGCACAAAGTATTCTATTTACCTGAAGCTGCTATTTTTATCCAAAAAGTGTCCTGGATCAAACTTCTCTGGATTGGGAAACTCCTTGCCATTGAAAAAAACTAAAGACAGTAATGCAATACAGTAGTGCCCTGGAACCAAGAAATGGAGAGTGGAATGTTACTCTATCACACTTATCCTTGGTTTATAAGAAAAAAAAAATGCCATCACCACCACCACCACCTAACACTCTTAATTATAGTGGATTGAATAGGACTGAGCACTCTTAAACTAGCCTGAGTGGTTGTCTAGAGTTATGGCTGTTTTACACACACTCTCATACATTACCTTTTACTGAATAATAAGATGGTTGTCAGTGGGAAGAACAATATTATGGTCAATGTGTAATAATCAATTCTTGAAAAACTAGGGTTTGTAACCCATTTTGTCTAGACAACAAACTATACTGGAATTGCTGCCTCAAATTAGGAGCTTACATGTCACAATATTTTTCTTTCTGGATCCAGATATGAATGGAAGAAAATGAGATATGAAATTACTGACTCAAATCCCACTTCCCTCACTTGTAAAATGGGGTGGGGTAACCAAAACAACAGGCTTTCTTCTTTTTTCACAAAAAGTTTTGAGGATTAAATGGCAAAATAGTAACAATAACCACAATTTATATTGGGCCCTTCACATTTACCTGACACTGCACTTAGTTTTTTAGAAATCTCATTTAGGGGCGCCTGGGTGGCTCAGTGGGTTAAGCCGCTGCCTTCGGCTCGGGTCATGGTCTCAGGGTCCTGGGATTGAGCCCCGCATCGGGCTCCTTGCTCAGCAGGGAGCCTGCTTCTCTCTCTGCCTCTGCCTGCCTCTCTACCTGCTTGTGCTCTCTGTCTCTCCCTCTGTCAAATAAATAAATAAACTCTTTAAAAAAAAAAAAAAAAGAAATCTCATTTAATCTTCACTTCAACCATGTCTAGTAGGCTCTCTTTGTTCATATGGTATAAACAAGAAAACTGACATTTAGAAAGAAGAAATAATTTGAGGTTAGATTTTTAGCAAGTGGCATGGTTAGAACTTGAACCAGGTTCTATCTGATTATAAAAGCATCCCTACTATTTAAGCAAAAGCTTCCTTTTTCCATATTTACTTTATTTTGCATTTCCCCTAAACATTATTTTACAATGATTTGAGTAGGTAATACATACACATGGTATAAAATATAAGAAAATGTACAAAAGGGTGAAAAGTGAAAATGAATCCACTTCTTTTCCTATATTCTTTCGGTTTCCTTCTTTATGTAATCACTGTTACACACTTATGATAATCCTTTGGGAGATAGCTTACAGATTTAAAAAAAAAAAAAGGACACATATATACATCCCCCACTATTTTCACTCAAATAGCAGCATCCTAGGGTGTTCTGTCACTTGCTTAGTATTCTACTTTATTGAAATAAGGCAATTTTTTAAAAAGATTTTATTTATTTATTTGACAGAGAGAGAGATCACAAGTAGGCAGAAAGGCAGGCAGAGAGAGAGAGAGAAGGGGAAGCAGGTTCCCTGCCAAGCAGAGAGCCCAGTGTGGG